>NC_140944.1:74408330-75008330 GCF_014529385.1 Adiantum capillus-veneris
ATCATAAACATGATATGAGCCATGTTCAAAATCAATAGGCAGATCAACATCATCATTGGCAACATTTGTAATGGATGGTTGTGAGGAGGAATGTTGCTCTATAGGAAGAGTTTCATCTTCTGAAAGAAATGGAAAATCCTGAAGCAATGATTTAGTATCATCAGAATCATCCATGGACCATGAGCCTCCCATAAGCTGTTCATTAAAAGTAGCATCACGATTCACAATTACTTTCTTGGAGGAAGGGTCATAGAATTTGTAGCCTTTGGAAGTGTCACAATATCCAATAAAAATAACTTTAAGACCAGGAGCATCAAGCTTTGTTCGTGTTTCTTTGGGAACATGAATATAAGCAATACATCCAAAGGTTCAAAAATGAGATACAAAAGGAATGTCACCTGTCCATGCTGTGATGGGTATCTTACCAGAGGGTGCAATAGTAGGAAGATGATTCTGAATAAATGTTGCTGTCAAAGTAGCTTCAGCCCAGAAAACACGAGATAAGCCAGAATGAATCAGCATACATCTTACAGCATTGAGAATAGTGCGATTCTTTCGTTCAGCAACACCATTCTGTTGAGGCGAATATGGAATAGTGTGTTCATGATGAATTCCACTGTCAGCACAATAACTCACAAACTCTCGAGAAACATATTCGCCTCCATTGTCACTACGAAGCTTCTTAAGGCGACGACCAGTTTGAAGTTCCGCAGCCTTGTGGAATTGTTTGAAAACAGATAAGGCTTCAGACTTTTGTCTAAGTAGAAATACAGTCGTATACCTTGAGAAATCATCAATGAAAGTAATGAAGTAGCGATATTGTGATCTCGAAGAAGGTAGAGGTCCACATATATCAGTATGAACAAGATCCAAGATGTCATGAGAATGAGTTGTATTTGAAAGAGGAAAGGGTTTACGATTGTGTTTCCCAAGAGCACAAAATTCACAAACTCCCATATGGGGATGGGCTTTAAGATCCATGCCATGAACAAGATCACGACGTTGAAGATCAAGGAGTTTTGAGAAATCAGCATGAACAAAACGGTGATGCCATACTTTGCAATCATGATCACCTGGAGCAGTGACAATATTTGCTACCACATCGTTGAGAGAGAGTTCAAATAAATTACCGTTTCAAGGAGCAGTGGCTATAGTCTGTCCATCTTTCTCAATTCGGCATTTGGTATAATCAAATCCAACAAACAGACCAAGATCAACAAGTCTAGCAACTGAAAGAAGATTACGTTGAAGATTTGGTACATGTAATACTCCTCGCAAAATTCGAGTGGAAGAAGATAAGGTACCAAGATATAAGTCTCCAATACCCTTTACTTGACAGGTAGTATCATCAGCAAGATAAACAACATGTTGAACTGGCAGTGGATGATAGTTATGGAGCCACTTAGACTGATATGTCATATTTCCTGTAGCACCAGAATCGACAATAAAAAGTGATCCATCACGTACATGAAGTATTCTGTCTGGAGCAACTGAACATAGGATGCAGCTTGTTTCTGGTACAATGTTGTTTCGATGTTCGGTAGCATATGCTCTATTCCGATCTGTGTCGAATCGACGCTTATAGCACATATGAGTGGGATGATCAGATCGTCCACAATATTCACAAGAAGAAAATGAAGAAGAGTCTCTAGATAAACGTGGTTGTTTTGTGGTAATATTGTGTTCTTCATCATATTGACGTGCCCAACAATCATCTTCAGTATGGCCATTTCTGTTGCAGTAAGAACATTGCTTATTAGGAAATTTGAGACAAGAGAAAATATTACCGCGACGGCCACCTCTGCGGTTTCCTCGTTGAAATGGACGCCTTCGAGCATAAAAAGCACGTTCCATCTGTTGTGACTCAGTCTCCTCTTGTGAAATCATAGCTGTATCGTGACCAGCATTCCGACGTTCTTGACGTTGAGAGTATTCAATTAAAGACATGCAAGCTTGGTCGAAATCAAGACCATCTTTATTAGAGAGAATAGTAACAATGTTATCATAAGAAGAGTCCTTCACCGTATCAAGGAGAAGTGTAATCAGTTGCTTTTGTGGAACAGGATCACCGGCAGCAGCAAGTTGATTAATAATAGATTTGAAAGACTCAGTATGTCCCATCATGGCAATACCAACTTCATATTGTAACTTGTTAAGCAACCCTCTCAAATAAAGTATTTCTGTAACAGATTTCTTCTGAAAGTTTGAAATAAGGTACTTCCATACGTCATGGGAAGTAGGCAGTTCATACATATCAAGCAAAAGGGAATCAGTAAGAGCAGAAAGAATATACCGACGAGCTGCTTTATCACGTCGTTGCCAATCCGTATAGGCAACATTCCAATCTTCAAATATAGGTCCTTCAGTGATAAGCACGTTATCATTATCCGTATCAACAGGCTGAGGCGGACAAACACGATTTCCAAGAACAACATCGGAGAGTTCATCGCCTTCAAGAATTAACAACATCTTTGATTTCGAGCCTGGAAATCCTTGACCTTGGAAAGGAGGAACAGAACGTTGGCCAGAAGGAAAGCCGTTGACGAGAATATTCATAGCCATATCTTGTTGCGAGAAGACGTATAAGATAAGATCGCAGAATCTGCACACCATATATGGTGAAGGCCGCAATTGAGAATGAGAGAGATATGAGTACTGCGTTCTATCAACGATAAACGTAAGAAGGATCCTCAAGGAACGTCCAAAGATGTGAGAGACGTCACCCAAAAAGATAGGGTAAAGGAGACGTTAATAATAAACGAGTCCTCAAAATAGAGTGACTTGAGACGCAAGATTGACGGCCACAATACGAATAGAAAAACTCTAAATCTTCTCGAAAAAGTTAACGCCAAAATAAGAAAAACGATCGTGGACGCTTCACGAAGAAGTAGGACGAAGAAAGCTGCGTCAAGCTCTATTGCAGTAAAAACAGCATAACTTTCTGCTGCGAACTCCGATTGACGCAAACCTAGAACTCAAATCGAAGAGCTCGAGGAGATGAACAAGTTTTGGATGAAAAGTGCCATTGCGCTATGGTCCATTGCGCTTTTCCCGTTTCTCCAAATTTTGAGCAGAACAGCAAGAAAAATTGAGATCAAGTTCAGTGTGTCATTAACAAGAAAACGTAATCAACGATTAGATTGATTATAAATAAACGCCACATAAAACACTAATCATATTCTTCTTAACACAAAACAACCACAATTAACAAGAATCAACACTCAAAAATAAAATTTGTAACAATTTTGAATCTTACGTGCGAATCGCATACACATACTGTTGTCACCATGAATTGAATCGGCGCGTGATCGTTACCGCTCTCATACCATGTTGAGATGTAGAGAGAAAGAGAGAGAGACGAGACAAGAGACACACCATATACGCTCCCAAAGACTGATTCATATTGAGGACAAGATACAAATATATAGGTGAGACCAAGTTCAGTAGAGTGAGCCATATATAGCTCCAACAATATCCAATCCCCGCACACCTCGGTCTAGAGGTGCACGAAGATCAGAACCACCGGGTTATAATCTCGTCTTTATTGGTCAATACCTATATTTGTGGGTACAAGAAATCTACACACCCACGTCTACATGATACTGCATGTAGTGGACAAAACCCCTTTGCCTCTTCTCTAGCTGTAGCACTTCACAGCATCTTAACATCTTTTCACAGTAGATCTTTTCACTGTTCGTCTAACTCTAAACCCTAAACCGTAAGTAATTCTTGGGTGGACTCGATCTAACGTAAATAAGCGTAAATCTAAATAAACGTAAATCTAACTAAAAATAAACCTAAATCTAATTTAACGTAAGTCTACATCTGACCTAATCTTTAACGTCTTTTGGGATAGTTTCCTACGACGTTAAAACTCTCTTCTTCTTGTGTGTGTGTGTGTGTGTGTGTGTGTGTATAAACCTAAATAAACCTAAGTCTAATCTAATATAACATAAATCTAAATCTAACGTAAATTATGTTATATTAAAAACAAAGAACTAAACTAACAGGGATTATAAGAACCTTAAAACTAATTTAACACATAATTTTTCACATAACTCGGCAAGAGTTGGCATTCTCATCACTAAAGATGTGAGAGTTAACTTCCGGCGGTGACGCTGCCTCATCTCCATCCACATCTGATGACAGCAATTGGCCCTTTAGACCGTTCTTGCTCTTGTTACTAACTTTGAAGATGTTGTTGAATGACTAGAGGTTGTCTAGATGGTCATTGTGTCGGGGATGTAGTGACTCTTGCCACCCTGAAGATCCACCTTCTTCCCTATCTTCTGAAGACATTTCACCAGTACTTTTGGATCGACGGAGCCCACCATGAGTGAAGGCAGCAATACCCTATATTCCATTGAGGGCTTTCTTCACCCGCTTCATGCAGGCATCGTAGTCTATGGAGACCTAAATCTAATCTAATATAACGTAAATCTAAATCTAGCATAAATAAACGTAAATCTAGTTAAAAATAAACCTAAATCTAATTTAACGTAAGTCTACATCTAACCTAATCTTTAACGTCTTTTAGGATAGTTTCCTACGACGTTATAACTCTCTTCTTCTTGTGTGTGTGCGCGTGTGTGGATGTGTGTGCCAATAAAAAGAGATAAATGGTATAACCTTTCTATCACCCATACCAAGTATGATAGATTGATTATGCCATTTTCCTC
This sequence comes from Adiantum capillus-veneris, assembly GCF_014529385.1. NCBI lineage: Eukaryota > Viridiplantae > Streptophyta > Polypodiopsida > Polypodiales > Pteridaceae > Adiantum > Adiantum capillus-veneris. The sequence continues at coordinate 74,413,010 of NC_140944.1, forward strand.
TTGAATAATAGGTCTTGAGTTCAACTTCTCGTCGGCTAGATCTTTAGGTCTTTTAATTTTAATTAGTTTCCTACGACGTTAAATTAGTTTCTCTCTCTTTCTCTCTCAATGTGTGTGCGTTTTTTTGGATTGTATGCATGTTTTCTCTCTCTTTTCCTCTCTCAATGTGTGCATTTTTTGTTTATGCATGTTCTCTCTCTCTTTTCCTCTCTCAATGCGTGTGTTTTTTGTTTATGCATGCTCTCTCTCTCTTTTCCTCTCTCAATGTGTGTGTGCATTCTTTGTTTATGTATGTGTGTGTGCGTTTTTGTTTATGTTTGTACTCTCTCTCTCTCTCTCTCTCTCTCAAAAACACTATGTGTGTGTGAGAGAGAGAGAGAGAGGGAGAGAGAAAGAGGGGAAGGGAACATGAGAATGAGGAGAGGGAAGGAGCATACCTCGCTCTCCTTCCTCTCCTCGCGCGCGCGTGTGTGTGTGTGTGTGTGTGTGTGTGTGTGGACAAGAAAAAGAGAGAGAGAGAGAGAAAGAGAGAGAGCGAGAGGAAGAGCGTTACCTGCTCCTTGCTTGAGGGCGCCGAAAAACTCAGATCTGAGATCTGAGTTTTTGGGCGCGCTCGGTTATTTTTTTAGCCCAGCCGGCGTCGCTATGAGCGTCGCAAATTTCTTTGTAAATTTGCGACGCTCATAGCGACGCCGGGAATTTTTTTGTTGAGCGTCGGTGTGTGAGCGTCGCTAATATGAATAGCCTCTTGTAGTGTTAATTTATGGTAAGCAAACTCCAACTAGAGCAATAAATGCTTACTAATTGGATGGTGTGGTGCTAACATTTGCACTTGCATATCCTTTAGCACAATTATACACTTTGTAATCTGCATATCCCCTTGGACAAGTGACAGGACTGAGGTGTGTTTCCCCACGTTTTACAACCAGTCGTTCTAGATGGCTAGTAAACGGGATCACAATATCTTACCACATTGCAGAGAAATCAACAGTTGGCTAAATAATCATCGTGGTGAACGTGAAAGATCCACAAACACCCAAACGGAGCCATGACCTCTATTGGTTATTGGTAGACAGAAAAGTAAACTCATTGAGATACTGCACAGAGAGTGCAAAATACTTCATAAGCAACCACTTCATGAATACACATGCCATTCCAAATCAGTGTTTGCTAAACACTAGGGCCCATAACACCTAGTGTGCATGCATTTAGCAAAAACAGATCCGAACCTGTATATCCATGGTGATCCTTGCCAATACTTATGGCAAATGTGATGCGCCTAGCACACACAAAAAAAGGAATGTAAATACTTCTGAAAAGAAACTAAATACTTTTAGTTTCCATCTGTTGCACGCCTTGCTGAAACGTCTGAACTATAATAGAAGGTGAAATAGTGATCACTTCTAAGTACAAACAATGAAACTTTTTCATTTTCTATATGTATAAACAACCATCTGTAATGTTGTTTAGCAGTACTTGTACCTTAACAAGTCATTCTAAGTATCTGACAATTTTTGGCCACTGAAATTGCTCTGATATGCTGTGCTAAAAAGGGTCTAGAAAATTGATTGGACCAGCACTTAGGGACTTTGTCGTTACACGTACTTGAGATAGTGGGCACCAGTGTCAGTCCCAAAGACTCATATCCTCCACATGTGGAATATGTCTCATGTAAGAATGTTTAAAAAAGAACATTCTTCAAGTACAAGATGTACTTGTGCATGGAGTTAACTACAAACACTCTACGACGGGAGTGAGAGGGACCCTCATTATCCTTGCTCCACCCAGGCAGAAATCTCCTCTCTCAGATCAAGGCTAAAGGTGAAAGAGGATATTTTACTTAGCCACTCTACCCATTTCTTCAAACAATGGTGGGCTGGGAAAGTTGATCAACCGACCAAGGAAATGTTTAAGTCTATTTGAAGAAAAGACTCTAAAGAAAAAGTTCCCTTTTCCAAAGCGGACACTCCCATCACCACTGAAGCTTAGAATCTGGAGTTTACTAAAAGTCATTTCAGCAGAATGTTCACTCCTAAAGATCATTTAAGTCTTGAAATAGCAGGTGCTCGCATCGATGTCTTCTCCCATTGAACAAGAGTTCTTTCCACCCAGGAATCAACTATGGAAGACTCCAGGCTATTAGTAGCAGACATTCAGTTATCCATTGACGCCTTGAAGCCTAACAAGGCCCCGGGGTTGGATGGTCTACCAGTTGAATTCTTTTCCACCTTCAGGGATCTGCTAACACCATACCTTCTTGCTGAATGGGAGGAGTCCCTTTCTCACCAAGCCCTTCCGTGCTCAATTAACACTGGGGTGATTAAACCGTTGCACAAGAGGGGAGCTAAGAGTTGACTAACCGACGCCCACTCAATATTTTGCATATAAAATTTATGCGAAAGCAATTGCTAATAGGATTACAGGCCTATTAATGAAATGGATCTCAAGAGAACAAAAAGGGTTCATAAAAGGGAGGAAATTGGTCGAAGCAGTGATCTCTCTTTGGGAAGGATTTGAGTATGCAACAGACTCAGGCCAGGATTTTGTCTTCATAAAGATTGACTTCAATAAGGCGACAGATTGGAGTGGTCTTTTATTTTGAGATGTTTGGAGGCCATGGGGTTTGGTACTCGACTAATACTTTATGTGAAAACTTTGTTTGGCAATTCTCGTGCCAGAGTGGCATTGAATGGACACTTGTCTGAAGTGTCTGACTTGTCTCGCTCAGTCCTACAAGGATGCCCTATTGCTCCCCTATTGTTTGTTGTAGCCATTGAGAGTCTCAATTGCATGATCAAGGACAAGATGAGGAGAGGTCTTATAAAGGGAATCTCTCTCCCTAACTCTGAGAAGTTTGCAGATAACACAGCAAGATCATGAATGAACTTGAGCATTGAAGAGTACGTTTGAGGCAAGATCACGAATGAACTTTGATATGCATTCACAAGGGGGAGACCATTGTTCAATTAGTTTGGGGCACAGCCAACCAGACTCTCTAAAAACTCTACCCTCTTACCTAGGGGAGTATGAAGCTAAGTTTAAGGTGAGAGCAATTCCATCTCAAAGACTTTCTTCCAACAGAGTGATGGATTCACAAGGGGTGATTTAGTTATTGACCACCCCTGTGGCATGCAAAATCACGTTAGCCGAACTCCTGAGGTTACGGCCAAGCATGTGGACCACCATAGGGAAATGCTTAGAAAAAATTGGAGTAAAAGACACTACCTCGAAGTTTCAAGAAGGGATCAGAGAATTGGACAAGCCTCAACTAAACACTAGGCCAGTACCTTTAAACAAGGTTGGATAATATTGCGAGGGAGAAGATGGAAATACCACACTACCAGTAGAATTTCAAGGAGTAGTATCCAAATCTATTCTTGACAGTGGAGCGGGAATCGCTATCCCACCAAAGAAATCTGGAAAAAATGGGAAAAACCGGCTTTGAGAGTTACCATATTGAAATTGCAACTGGCAGATGGGTTCAGGAAAAGCCTCTAGGACTTTTAGGAAAAGTAATTGTCACCTGTTGCGGAATCGAGTATGAGCATACATTTGCAATAGTTGATTTCGACAAAAAGAACAATTAAGAGATCATCTTGTGAAGACCATTCATGAGACAATTAAAGATGGTCCAGGATTGGGTTACGACCACATATACCTCAGACGTGGGGAAGCTACAACCAAAATATATCTAAAAGACCATAGTTACAAGGATGTGAACCAGACACCAGTGGAAGAGTTTGATTCAGCTACATTGGTAGGGTCAGAGCTCCCACCATAGTTAGGCCAGAAAAAAGAGCTATGGATGTGCGGAGCTTCACATTGTGGGAGCTTAAAAAGAGAGAAATGCATCTTAGAAAGAGCTATTGAGGACAAGGATTACATTCCGGAACCTTTTCCCGAAGATACCTTAGAACCTCTGGAATGGGAACACATACTAGCAACATTGGATGTCTGTACCATTACAAATAGCCCAACGATAAACTTTTGCGATAAGAATGGCTATGATGTGCTACCCTATTACATGGTAAACCTTATACCAGTGGGAGATGAGAATGTAGACTCACTAGAACAAGAAGAGTTTTATAACTCCTCTGAGCATCTGGAATTAAGTAACGATGTAGATAACGAGTGTTCTGACAGCTCGAGCGAGCGTGGGGAAACAACCGCGAATATCAAGTTTTATGATTTTACAAATCAACACCCTAGACGCCAGGAATGCTATAGAAAAAAAGAACATAAAAAAAAAATAGAGAGAACCTAATGCCCAGGATAAAAGATAAAACTCACTATCTAATGCTTGTCAAGGCAGAGGATTGTGTAAAAGACCAATATCAGGAAGATTCTCAAGAGTTCGAACGGAAAGGACACATGAGGAAATAAAACAAGCACGGAAGTCTAAAACAGAAACAAAATCAAGAAAATTTTAACAATCAAAACAGGAAAAGACAAAAGATCGAGAGTGGACCAAAATGGAGCGTTAAAAGAAATACCAAGAACTAAAACGGTCGTTACGAGAGGTATGGACTACTGAAAGTGACGGTAAGGAGGATTGAGAAAAAGGAAACATGAATGTACCATCCCACTATCAAAAATTCACCATCCAAGATAGAAAAATCATAATGACACCACCAATAAGGGAAAGAATAAACCAGGAATCTTACGATGGGCCGAAAAATGCTAAACGGATAGACCTCGCTGCGCTAGGTGAAGAGCCTCAGCCTGTCTATATAGCAACTGATTTAGAGCCTGAAGAAGAAGAAAGGCTAACATAACTTCTCAAGAAGTATAAAGATGTGTTTGCATGGTCCTACAAAGACCTCAAAGGATTTGATCCATCGATATGCCAACATACAATTCCTTTGAAATCAGATGCCAAACCTAGCAAACAACGTCCTTACACATATAATGACACATTCGCTAAACGTATCAAAGAAGAGATTGACAAGCTGATGGATGCTGAATTCATCTATGAAATTAAGCATACAGATTGAGTGTCACCCATTGTGGTTGTCCCCAAAAAGAACTAAAAGCTGCGTGTGTGTGTGAACCTCAAAAAAGTGAACACAACCACAATAAGGGATAATTATCCCTTGCCGATCACAGAACATGTGCTTGAGAGGGTGGCAGGAAAATGGGTCTATTCCTTTTTAGATGGGTTTTCGGGGTATAACCAATTGGAAATTGCAATAGAGGATCAACACAAAATAGCATTTGCCACAGAGTGGGAAATATATGCATATAGAGTTATGCCTTTTAGCCTAACCAATGCCCCAGCTACCTTCCAAAGGTTAATGACTCATGTGCTCAAAGAATACCTGAGAATATTATTAGAAATATATATGGATGATCTCAGTATCCATCCTCTTATACGAGAAGAACATATTGACCATTTACAAAAGGTATTTGAGAAGTGTAGAACATATCGAATCTGTCTCAACCCAGAAAAGTGCATTTTTATGGTAAGGCAAGGCCGCATCTTAGGACATATTGTCTCAAGAAATTGCATAACCACTGACCTAGACAAAATTAGAGTCATAGCAGACTTGCCCAGGCCTACTAATGCCAAACAAGTACAATCCTTCATGAGACATTGTGGATACTATCGAAGATTCACATATATGTATGCGGTCATTGCACAACCACTATATCGCTTATTAGTCAGTTTCGACTGGGCTGAGGAGTGTGAAACTTCATTATAAAAGCTTAAGGAAACCTTGTATCAGCACCTGTACTTAAAGCACCAGATTGGGAAAAGATATTCCATGCTCACATTGATGCATCTGCATACGCAATCGGGAGTATTCTGGCTCAACCTGGAGAAGGAACAATGGATTTCCTAGTTTGTTATGCGAGCCGACAGCTAAATAGTGCAGAAAATAACTAAACCACCATAGAAAGAGAGGGATTAGGAATGATTTATGTTGTAAAGAAAATTCGGCGTTACTTGCTTGCAAACAAATTTGTGTTCTTCACAGATCATCAAGCTCTTTTGTATCTAGTAACTAAACCATGCAATATTGGGAAAATTGTACAGTGGTTTATTATATTGCTAGAGTTTGACTTCGCAATGGTAGTAAAAAAGGGTAAAAATCATCTACGGGCGGATCATCTTTCAAGGCTACAAAACAGGGAAGCTCCTGAAGGAGTAGATGATGAAATACCTGATGCTTATATTTTCAATATTGAAATGATACCCAAATGGTCTCAGGAAATTGTTAGCATTCTTTCCTTAGGAGGTAGATTTGATAACAAGGAAGACAGATCCAAACAACAAACATTTTGACAAACAAAAAAAAAATCATTGATTGCAAGACGATTGCACCATCTAGGCTCGGACCAAATTCTACGATTATGTATAAATATAGAGGAATTTGAGTGTTATCTTGAAGAAGCACACATCCAAGATTGTGCATTTCATTGTTCAACATTGAAAACACACCAAAGATTGAAACACTTAGGAGTTTATTGGCCAACTATGTATGCTGACACACATGCTTATGTTAACAATTGTACTATGTGTAGTGCCAAATGACCGGTGGATCACGTGACTTTGTTTCAGGTAACCATTGCACCTGCATGGATTCAATATATCATTGATTTCTTAACAACAAGGACATTTCCTGAAAACATAACAAAAGCGCGAAAAAGGGCTATAGAGTTGGAGGCTCGAGACTTTAATTTAATTGTAAATCAACTCTACAATAGAGGAAAGGACAATCAACTTAGAATCTGTGCAAGTGAAAGTGAATACCTGCCGATAAAGAGAGATGAGATGCCACTACGGCCAATGATGGGAGCATGGGAATTTGCAAAATGGGGAATTGATTTTGTGAGGCCTATTTCACCCCCTGCATATCGCACCCATACCCAATATATCATTGTGGCTACGGACTATCTCGCAAAATGGGCGGAAGCCAAAGCAACACAAAAAGCAGACGTAAGAACCACTGCACAATTTTTGTATGAGAATGTCTTTGTACGATACTGATTACCAAAAGAAATTGTCAGTGATCAAGGAACACATTTCCTTAATGAAGTCATTGAATACCTGTTAGAGGAAATCATGGTCATACATAGAAAATCTGCTCCATATCATCCACAGAGAAATGGACAAGTTGAGGCCACAAATAAAACACTATGCACTATTTTGACTAAAATTGTATTAGAGTCAAGGACAAACTGGGTAGCTTACAAAACATCTATTGGAACAACACCGTACAACATGGTGTTTGGTCTAAGCACTATATTACCCATAGAGTTTTTAGTTCCAACTCTACAAGTAGCGAAATGCTTAGAATGGACAGGCCATGAGCTCTCTTCAAGAATAGACGATCTTGAAAAGCTAGATGAACTTCGACTGAGAGCTGTAGCTTCAATCTATGCTAAAAAGAGAAGACAAAAAAAGTTTTTTGACAAGCATGTGCGTACGAAAGAGTTCAAAACAGGTGATTATGTACTTGTTTATACTTTGAAGCAACATGACAAAAAACTTAAAAAGCGATGAATGGGATCCTTTGTGATTAGTGACTTATCATAATGTGGAGCTGTCAAACTTGCTACATTGGCAGGAGAAGAAATCCAAATTGGATTAGTGGGTGTCGGTTAAAAAAGTATCATTTACCACTAACACAGGATATGCTTCAACAAATCCATCAAGAAAAACAACGGATGAAGGAGAAACCGAGGGTACGAGAAGAAACCCAAGTAGAAGCAAAGGAACGCATTGCAAAAAGAAGGCTTCTACGACAACAACAACAAAGTGGATCACCGTTGCGAATAAATGCTATTCGATTAACGAATTTTGTTGAAGACAGAGTGGAACCAATAATTGCAGTCAAAGTGGTTAACAATCAAGTGGAGTCGACGGCATTGCTTGATTCCGGAGCTCAAGCAAATCTGATCTCTTACAAATTATATAAACAACTCAAGCTCAAAGATCAACTACATCCTACTCAACAAGTGCTGGAAAGTAGTACATCACATTCGCTAGTAACATTGGGCTGGACAATATTGCATGTACAAATACATCAATATATTTACCCCCACAAGTTTTACGTGGTTGAGGATTGGAGCACACTACACTCCATGTTGTTGGGAAAACCTTGGCAGAAAGAGTATAATGTGCAGATAGATTGGAATTCGGTTACAGTCAGAAGAACAAGAACAACAGGTGGTAGCCTTTTCTCAGACAAACCGAAAGAACCCAAAAATGGTGCCACAATCAATTGATCAAGAGAAAAATAGATGGGTGCCACTTAACCAGCAAAAGATACCTACGAAGGATACACAACAAAAAGCCAATTGTCTTTAATCAAAAAATGAGATACCACAAGCGACAAAGAATAGATCAAAGTCAGCAATAAGCAAACAACAAGTATGGGTACGGAAAGATCCACGTGAACGAGCCTACAAACCACAATGCACTAGCAGACAGCCTCCGAAAAACTAGGTTAATCAAACACCAAACAGAGTCATCAAACAGATATGGATACCGAAAAACATGCTCAATCGCCAACTACATGAGAAACGCATTTGGATCCCCAAGGCGATGCTACAGGAACTCCCTTCAGTACAAGAAAAACCAACAGCCAGACAAATGACATCGGAAAATCAATCTGTGCGGATGCCGATCAACAAAAAAAGCCACCAAGACCAAAAAAGAGGCAATAAAGCTACAAATGCATCCAAAACAAAGCTACTAATGTCAAGCAAAAGAGAAAAAGATTACGGCCAATTCAGCCATGACAATTCTCTCCACAGAGACAACCATGGCCATATCGAAAGGAGCGGCAACCCAAGAAACTTTTGCAAAGAAGACAATCAAACAAAGAGCTGTAGAGTTACAACTTTTACTTGCAAAGAAAATCCGCCAAAAAATCAACAACAAACCGGAAACCTTGACATTGAATGCCAATAAGCATCTTGCTTATTCCCACCTCTCGCACAACATTAATTTTTCCATGCATTGACTGAGTATGCATCAGATAGGGCCACATTACAAGGCGCGCATTAGCATAAATTTTAACCCATGCACTGTACATATCCCGATGTGATACCTTTTCGTCCGGGAGGACTCCGACTAGGAGGGGGGGAGGCATTCTCAATGCGGACCCAATGAAGGCAAAAGAGCAAAGAAGGGCATGATTTTTGACTATTTTGAAGGGTTTTTGTTTGATTGCAAAATGTTTTGTACTAACATAGGTACATATGCCCTTATACAGCACGAATCTACAGGTATATGGGGCCAAACGCCAAATTAGGCCTCTAGGTGTGTGTATATATATAAAAATAGCCATTTCTCGGGCAAAATATTGATAAAACAGAGAAATCCGGCCATAAAAATTGCATGTGAGTGTACATAGTGTTTTACGGTGATGTTTTTTAGTTATTGTGATTTTTGGGAATTTTTTGGGTTTATTTTGCTATTTTTTTTTTAATTTTACTAATTATCGGCAGAAAAACTTCAAAAATATAAAAAGCAGGTGAAATATGGTCGTAATGAAAAACAAAAAATATGGGGATAATTATTGACGATAGGACAACCTATGGTACAATGGGGGTGCAATTATGTGAATGTAGCGGGAGGCGTGTTTTGGCCAGATTTTGACCGAAACGTCAAATTTCTCGGAAACTGGGTAAAGGGAGTTCAACTCAAGAACTTTTCGAGCCTAAACCGCATCTTGCAAGAAGTTAGGAGTAAATGTCAAATTTCATAGAAAGTGGGCCGGGGACCCCCATTATAAGATCTTTTCACCTCACTTAGAGCTCATTTCTACTATTTCCTTCTTGAGAGAGAGCTCTAGCCACCTTGAATGAACCGGACTTCTAGCTGCTTCTACGATGCGCACGACCACTTGACAGGCTCCAGATATGAGAGGTAGGCTCAGCACCTTGAGCTTTGTGCGTATGTTTGATGTTTTATTACGAAAACTAATGTAGGGTTCACACGGGGAATAGACAGTAGAGACCTACAGGTAGAGTTAGCCACCTAACGGCTAACACAATAGCAATAAGGATTCATAGGGGGTTTACCCTAGCATAGGAGACCACTCTTGAATGCACAAAGGCGGCAAAAAACCAACGGGAAATACCCTAACTTCTAGAGCCCTGCAAGAGGCCACCAAGTGGTAAATCGGTGGAAACTCATGGGTAGGAGCATCTTGACATGCTCTACAAGGCTATATAGCCCACATGGCCATAAGGCGACCCGAAGCGGGACTAAGCTTCAGAAACGGAATCGGACACACAAAGCGTCAACTGGCTCTCACGGCCAAACCGGATGTCCGTTTGCCACCAAACTTCACGAGCGACTTGCCTAGACCGTCAACAACCAAGTCCTATGGTGTTAGACCACCCCAGGTCATCGACGGCATGCAAACGCAACCACGGGCGCTTCCATAGCGACTAATCGCCAAACAGAGCTCCGGTGAAGCCAAAGCCAACAAAAACCATAAGGCAAGGTTCCCCAAGGAACCATGAAGCTATGGAGACTAACATCAAGAAATTTCATCGCGGAAAAGCACTCCAAAAGTCATCAAACGACTCAGAGGCTCTGAAAGCCAAACATGGAGTTTCTATCTTTTTGACTTTTTTATTGAAATAAGGCTTAAAGGGGACTCAGGGGGGCTAAGGGCATATACTAGTAGCACTTCTCCAAAAGAATTCATCAGAAGACATCCTACGCGTAGAATGTCTCAGGGCCTCTTTTGTAAGCCAAACTCAATATCTCACCTCATACACAACTTCTACATAGCTTATACATGCTAACCATCAAGTTTCATCACATTTGGACAAGAGTTGACCTCTTATGCATTAAAAAAACGGAAAGTCAGAGCGTAGAGGCAACAAAGGGTCATAGACCTACAAAAACTAGTCCAAATCACATGAAACTTTCACAGTATACTCATTATCACATTGCCAAGCTAACTATGGAGTCAGATATGAGAAATAATGAAATAGACATCCTACGCGTAGGATGTCTAAATGCCCTATTTGACCTCCAGCTGGTGTTTTTGAGTTCCACATATCTTTATAACGTATTCACAAGCTCATATATCAAATTTCAAGCCAGACCCATCACATTTGGCCCCCAAAACCTCAAATATGCACTTTTCTGAGCCTAAAAACACTAAACATGCTCCTAACAACACCAATACTTATCCAAATCAAAATCTAAGAACAGGGCCATGTTCTACATGCTAAGGGCTACCCACATATTGACCTTCTGTGCAGGAATTGACATCATGGGAGTCTTTTACATGGTATAAGAAGCCTATTTATCAAATTTCAATCCAATTGGATATAATTTGCCCCTCCATATAGGACATCCTATCCATTTTGTGAGCCAAAAGCCTAAATCTGCTCAAAATTGCACTTTTTGATGTCCAAACCAAATTCCAAGTACATAGCCATGTTGCAGAGGTCAAGGGCCACAAGCATGTCAAGTTTCATCAAAATCAGAGGAAGTAGACATACTACGTGTAGGATGTCTACATGCGTATTTTTCAGCCAAAAACCTATTGTGGGCACATGCATGGCTTCCCTAGTCCCTTTTGAGTTCTTATTCAATTTTCAAGTCATTTGGGTACTCAGAACTCAGTTTATCAGCTAATCTGTAAAACATGCTAACTTTGGACTACTGAGTGCAACAGGATCCATGCCAGCCACAAAGTCACCTGCAAAGAAGAAGAGGATGACTATCAAGGACTACTTAGAAGAAGTGGAGCCTTTTGTTATCCCAGAGGGAACCGTGAAGCCCACAAGCACTTGGATTCAAGATGACCTACTAGAAACCAATGATCTGAGAATCTACCAAGGAGTGTTTAAAGATCCAGAGGGAAATGCACTGGAGCTACCCATGATCCCTCAAGAGCTGAATAAATTTGTCAGGAGAAATATGGGGGACTACTTGGAGAAACTGGATCTACACAATTACTTTGAAGCCTTACCAGCAGGGATTGATGTTAAAAGAGTGTGGGAATTTGTCACCACAATCAAAGAGGACGGCATAGCCAGAGTTACAGATCTGCAAGGAAAGCCTAATAAGATGATTGTCATCACAGAGAAGGTGGTGGCAACAGCACTCGACCTCTCTAACAAAGGAGACAGTGTGACTAAGAGGCGCGATGACATTAAGGTCTACTTAGAGAAGAAAAATAGCTATGCATTTGAAGATATTGCAAACCGAAAGGTGGCCATCATGAGCCAATTATACAATCAGTACTTCCACATGTGTACCAAGCGTCCATAGAAATACAGGATGCCACTTGGAGCTATTGCCACCACTTTCACTTGGCGATGCAGAAGAGCCCCCGAGGGAGATAAACTATGCTGCTTACATTCACTACAACCTTGTGAGAATGGGGACCAAAAGCCCACTTATATTGTGCCTGGTGAGTTGATAACCAAAGTCATCTATAAAGCATTGGATGCCAAGGGATCTGAGTTCCAGAGCTGAGAGGATGCTAAAAAGGGATCTGAGCGAATTATGGAAGCCCTCACTTGAGGCTATGTCAGGATCTTCTCGAAGGACTAAAAGGGATTGCTTTGAAGATTATATAAAGAATTTTGAGATCTTAGATTCTACACCTGAGAATATCCCAAACATACCTTTTACCGAAGAAGAAGTTGATGATGTGAGGCAGCAGCTGCTAGAAGAGTAGGAAGGGGAAGAAAGAGAGAGGAAAACAAAAGCTGACCGGGATTTCAAAAAGAAACCATCAACCCTGCCATCAAGCCGAGAGTCAAGTCCTCCACCATCACCACCTCCTCCTAGTCCTCCTCAAACCCGACAAACTGAGGAGCTGAACAAATCTAAGGGCAACAAGACTCCACGGAAGAGGAGAACAAAGAGAAAGAGAAGAAGGCAGAAATTGGACCAAAAGAGGAGAAGCCAGATCTAGAAGCAAAAAAGTATAGAATATTCCTTGATCTACTAGCTGCTGGATACTCTTAAGAAGAGGCAACTAATGCAACTTTTCAGCTGTCTAGCACTAGGCCCAAAGAATATATCATGAGCCCTCGATTGGTGGAGTTGAAGGACATTGCCACAGATACAATGGATTCACAGCCACAAGCCAATTATTGGGATGAGGTGATGCAAAGACTCACTGGTCTCAGAGCAAGGTCTATGGCCACTGATATTGAGTGTGATAATCTCAAAGTAAATGAAGTTCAAATCAAAGCCGAGGTGGACTCGCTGCAAAAGCAGGACCAAGAGAACACACAGAAGCAGGCCGAGCTGCAAGCTGATTTGGACGCGGCACTAAAAAGATGCCAAGAAATAGAAAGTTAGAGTCGGGAAGCAGACCAAAAGCTTCAAAGAGCAGATGAGGAGTATAAGAAAATAAGCAAATCACTGACGGATGCGGAGAAAGAAAGGGACAACTTGACACTTCAGCTTGCCGATGATTCCAAAGAAGTTATAGAGCTGAAAGATCAAATAAAAGTAAAAGATTAGACAATCCAGAGGCTAAGGGCATCTTCGCGCAGAGTCAAAGCTGCTACCTCAACTAGCACTGCTTCAAATAAGGATATGTATGAGCAACAGATGAAGGAACTCCAAAAGGAGTTGCCACTAGAAAAGAAACAAAGATTGATGCTGGCCGAGGGCTCCCTAGTGATGCAAAGCCGTTTGGAGGATGAGAATAAGGCCATGAAAGATGAGCTAGCAGCCTTGAAAAAGAAGATGGACGAGGATCTCAAGAAGATCCAAACTGAAAATGAAGACACCAAGAAGAAGCTAGAAGAGGCTGAGAAAGCCAATGCTGAATTGAACGATCTTTTAGTGAACATGGGGGATCAAGCTAAACAGGAAAAGAAAGCATATCAAAAGTAAATTGATGAGCTAAAAGGCCAACAGCAGACTGAAGAGCCACACTTGAGGACAGGACCAGCAGCTATGGAAGGAATTTATATACACAATGTGTGAGATCCAGTGGACACAACAATGCAAGAGGAAATCCTTGTGGGACCATCCCAAGAGCCCCGGGATGTGACACAAGAAGAAGAAGACAATCTACAAAAGGTAATAGAAGCGGCCATAAAAGACACCGCCAAAGAAGCAATGCAGTGGATTAGAGGATATTGAAGTCAATGACCATTCAGAAATTAGATGCAAATGGCGTTCGACATGAATGGCTACAACCCTCTCTCCCATATCCTCTTCTCAAGTATGAAGCTGCTACACTAAACAAAAGAATAAAAGAGGAGCCGATAGTGCCACTATACGAAGAAGATATCACCAAACCAGAAGGTGTTAAGCTTATTGTGGACTCTCAGCCAAAATGGAGAAAGGCATGGCTAACTAAATACCCATAGTATTTAGTACATCTAGTAGAGGCGCCTAAAATAATCGGAGACAACCTAGCTTTTGCCCTCTACCAAGGATGCGGACCTGGAAAGAACAAGAACTGTTGAAGAAAAGCCATCCCAGGTGGCTCAACTACCCAAAGTTTCCACGCTTGAAGGCAGGTGAGAAAATGAGTGAGCAATACATGGTGAAAACCCTAATGGGTTCCATTAAATTGTTCACTGGCTCGCCTGACCTCACTTGCATTATGCTTAGGAAGATATGTAAAACCCTTCTAGAAGTTTTTGAGATCTTTAAACCTGGACAGGCAACATACAACATATTTTTCTTCCAAGATACATATAGATGTGCGTATGAACTCTCTGATCAACCTTCCCATGAGGTGATACATGCCCTCTACCAATGAATAATGTTTCTGCCCTCGTACCATCTCCAGGCCTTTGAAGAAGCCTTCTACACCAGTTTCTTCATAGTCGATACAGATATATTCGGCCCTACATTACTGGCCCAACATGTACGATATGAGTCTGTTCTGAAGATGCACGAAAGCCTCCACTAAAGAAGCAGTTCTACTGTCCTGTCGGGGATGACATGATATAGGAGGGGGGAGTGTTAGCAGCTAGACACACTCAACGGAGAATAATTGCCCGGCGGGATACTAATTTCCCTTGTAATCCTTCTTTAATTGAGAAGAAACAGTTATTTCACCTTTGTAAATAGTGGGGCTTGCAGAAGCTTCCAAATTGTATCCCATTTTTGACGTTTAGACTTAGTAAAGGGTTTGAGATTGTAAGGTATTTATACCACTTTTGACCTTAATGCAAAAAAACCCTTTTGGTCATTTTTATAAGTTTTGTCTGTGTGAGTTGAGCGTACTCTGTGTATGAGAGAGAGTGAGAGTTTATCTTGACGCTACGCGCACATTGGTGGTCGGAGTTAAGTGCAGAGAAGTGCAGTGTGTTGCCCCCGAAGAGAGCTACGTGACAACACCTACATTGCAGGTGTACGGCCCGCGGCCCGGCTTTGCGAGATCGACTCACGAGCTATATCTTGTGATTCAGTGAGCATACGTTGTCCGTTTTTGCATTTCAGCATATCCACGCGTTCGCAATGAGCAGAGCTACACATTAGGCACTTTAGTTTTTAGAAACGACGACTTGCAAAAACCTGTCAGACATCCTACGTGATTCTGCACCGGGTGTTTACCGTTGGGGTTTTGGGTCATGGACCTTAGGGAGAGCGACCTATTGGTGTTAATAGGATTTCCTTCAAGTTCCTTAGCATTTCGAGAACGTTTGATGGGTATTTGGCTCTTGAAAGCATTGTAGGAAATCTCCTCTTGTGTACTCTTGAAGGCTATAACTTAGACATTCGGTAGAGACCTCTGTAGGAAGTAGTCAATAGTCAGTTGAGTATAGGTTGACACCCTATGCTTGCTTCCACGCGTCTACGGGTCGAGCTTCATCCTTAGCTAACAAATCTTGTTAGGTGAGTTCGCGCTGTGCTGACGTCCATCGCGGCGTATCCGCCAACATGGACATCCAAGAGTATGTTTCAAAATGTATGGTATGCCAAAAGACTAAGTATGATAGAGGGAAGCAACATGGATTACTCCAGTTATTGCCAATCCTTAATTCACCATGGGAGAGTATATCCATGGATTTTATCTTTGGATTACCTAGGTCTATCCATGGGAATACAGGAATATGGACAATATTCGACAGATTTAGCAAGCAAGCACACTTTATCCCTGTCAAAAAGACTATTAAGGCACACCAATTGGCAACTCTCTTCATATTCCAGATATCCAAACACCATGGATTGCCAACATCCATCATGTCAAATAGAGATCCTAGAATAACCAATAATTCCTAAGAAGGTCTCTTTAAAAATATAGGTACAAGTTTGAATTTCTCTTCGGCCTATCACCCACAAACGGATGGCCAAAGTGAGATAGCCAATCTTACGATACTCAATCTACTAAAAGCTTATGTTATAGAAGTAGATCAACACCCACAATGGAAAAAATACTTAGCCCTTGTAGAGTATGCACACAATAATACTGTCCATATTTCTACAGAAAAAGAACCTTTTTAAATCAATGAGGGAAGACCTAAAAGTTCCTTGCTACTAAAAGTACATGGGAAGATCTTTTCTGCAGATAAGTACAATCGTGACCTACAAGAATCTTTCCAAAAGATTGAGGAGGCTATATCCTTCTCTCAACAAAGGCAAAAAGCTGCTGCTGACAAGCACAAAACGGCCTTAACGTTCTAAGAAAATGATTGGGTCTTACTTAAGTTTCCCAAGGCTTGATTGAGAGACAAACGACGGGCAAAAATCCTACGGGCCATCAAAAGTATTATGCTAAACTAGCAGAAAGATACTATGGTCCTTTTCAAATCTTGAAGCCAATCAATGAGATGGCTTATCAACTCAAGCTGCCCAACCATTGGATCATACACAATGATTTTCATGTGAGACTACTTAAGCCCTACAAAGGAGAGCCACCAAGTGAGCCAATTATTGAAGGACCCTCCCAAAATCGAAGACCAAGAAGAGGTGCTACAACCCGAAGCTATCCTTCAGCATGAAGACAAGGTACTACACCATGATAAGATTATCCAACGGTATCTTATCAAGTTCAAAAATTATCCTTTTGAAGATGCTAGATTGATGCAAGGAATACAGCTTCTTAAGGATAGAATGAACCTTGTCAATGCTTACAATGCTACGTTAGAGTAAGCAAATGTAGATGTTTCTTATAAATGACCAATGTTTTTTGTCTAATAAGACCAATTCTCTTTTTATTGTGCAAAATTTAAGTAGTATGCATGCTTAGAAACATGTTTGTGATCAAGATGTCTCTCAAACACAAAGTAGAATTTTCCACTCTACTTGGGAGAATGAAATAGACTAAATAGCAGACATGCTTATGGAAGCTACATCTCCCAAGCACCAAATGGATTAGCCATCCATCTTGGAATGATGTTGTAGGGTAAAAAGGGATCCTCTACCCGCTAAGAAACATTGAGTAATGACTAAGTCTTTATCTCTTCCACCTCATACTCAAGGACGACTATGATTTCAAGAGAGAGGTAATGTCATGAAATCTAATATCTAACCAACCCAAAAGATTTTCTCATATCAAAATGATAATTTAATGTGGGAGAATAAACGGGAACAAGGGCTAGAATATAGACATGTTCTTACGGGTCTATCTTAACACGGGGCCAATGGTAAACGGGTCCAAATGAAAGATGGTCTATCAAAGAAAAAGGCTAGATAATGGATCTTAAAGACCTTAGGGTTATCTTCATTAAAGACATAGAAAGGTTTGTGTAAACGTCATTAGACCTTTGGTTAAAGCTAGGCCTATGCTTGAGGTGCGTGATATTTAAAACTTCATGAGATGCTTGATAACTAAGGTGAAACTTAAGCTAGGCATGTGATTGAAGGTCCAAGTTAATCCCTACAAGGAGGGGGTGAGTCCTTGAAGCAAGGGGGATGGTAGAGAGATAAGCCATACTCTTACTAACCCCACTCTTGCTGACTTCGTGCTTAAGTAAGTAGGGGGCCACGTAGCTTGGGCTTGGAAGTCAAGATGCAAGCCTACAAAGGAGGGAGCGAGCCATGCAAGTAGGGGGGATGGTTGGATGACTTCCCTCTCTCCCAAAGGGCACCCCTTGCTCAAGACACAAGAAGGACACATGTCAAGCGGCTAGCTAGGTCGCCCTCAAGGAGTGTCCAAAGCCTATTGGTCGACCCAAGAACTAGGGGGCTTGGTTGCAGTATATACTCTCCCACACACACACACACATACTCATTGTGTGAGCTGCAAAGTGCAAGAGCTCCATCTCCTTCTCCAAATCTTGTAGAGATGTTGAGAGCCTACACCAACACTCTTGGCTATGTAATGCAAATCCAACCAAGAGCTATGCTCCAATGCTTAAGCTTGCCATCTTCTCCATGTTCATTACTACGATGTTATGTATGCTAAGCAAGAAGAGTGATGATAAGTGAGGAACTATTTCTTTCTTCTATGAATTTTTTGTGTTCCTCTTTCCTACCCTCATTCTCCACTAGCTCTCTCCACGTTTGAAGGTGTTTGAGGCCTTAGGACTGAGACTGGGGATGGTTAATGCTTTTTACAAAGTCTATGTGATTCTCATGGTGCATGAAGCTTTCCATCTTCATTGCATCACCTAGGTCACAAGGAACACGAATGTTGTATTGTACCAATTCTCTCTTGATGGGAGAATCTATAAGACAAAAGTCTATTGGAGGGGGGACGTGATCCGCATAAATCCGGTCCTCAATTGTTGTCAAGTTCTGTAAACTCTCTCTCTTGAAAAAGTATTGTTCATGCCAAGTTAATTAAGTATTATGGTTAAGCTGCTACCGCTCAATAAGATCACCCTCTATGTTCTCAAAGTAGTGTCACAAAAATGCTCTCTCTAATTCTCCTAACTCCGTTATTCTCAAAGTTCGTAGGCCATTTCCATTACAATAGCTATTGTGCAGTCAATGTTGATGATCACTAAAAATTAGGATTAAAGAAGAGAGCATGAGATGAACACAGTGGAGGGACCTCTTGCAAGGCATGTCGCAAAAAGATGTGCTGTGATATTCAACTAAATGACAAGTTTTTGGAGTTGAGCACTCTTGTAGAGCCTGGCAGAACTCCCAAAATCGACAAGATAGTGATTCTTTTGGATGCACAAGGCTGAAGCTCAGTAGTTGAATGAGTCGAATGAAAAGCTTCAAGAATCTATAAAAAATTGAAGATAGAAAAGGGCAAGCTTCAATATGACAAGCAAAGGTTAGAGGAAGAGAAAGAGAGGCTGGAGCAACATATGAAGTTAAAGAGTAGGATATCTATCACACCTTGCTGCTTTGCTGCGCATTTGCTGCTCAAATCCAAGTTGCTAGTGGCAAGGTTGCATCTGTTCCAGGTTCTCAAGTATGGAACTAGGCATGTGCCGATGGACACCTCCGGCCTACTTGATAGGTTTCATGATCACATGTTGAGGCCGCCAGTGGCATAGGCTTCTGGGTGCTTTATGTGAAAATGCCCAATTTTTCCTAAATGTTAAGAGCCATGATTTTTGATCAGATTTGGACACGATTAGTGCCAACTATCTTATAAATCATTTGTCACAATTCATATGAAGTGTCATTGTGAAACAAAGTTTTTTATCTCAGATATTTTCTTCCCTATCAAATTTTTTTCATTGAAGTAAAAAGATGGGCATTGAGTAGGCAAAAACTTGGTTGCTATAAAAAAATAAAGAGAGAGAGAGACGCATATACAAAGTCTGACGAAGTGGGGTAGCCAATGACATTGCAGATGGTATATCAAGGTGACGGCATGTAAGTTATAATGGTTTTATTGATATGCATGCCGGGCGTAGTGTACTTTTGAAGGCACAACATGGTCTTGACTAGTTTCCCATTACCATGTCATCTCTTGGAGTACATTTAATGCAACATATACATGGCAATGCGAGAAAGTGGGTTGTTTCTAGCACTTGCAAGCTAGGATTTCTCTCCAAATACAATCATCACCTATGCTTGCATTTTAAAGACTTGGTGCATAGTGCAAGAAATTGACAATATTAATGGAAAACAAGAAATATGTCGAGCACCTTAACCAACAATTCCCTCATGGACATCCCACACAAAATCATATGCATGCAACTATATTCTATTTGATCCTACAATGGTAAGCCCTTTTCAGACACACCACATGGCGTTAACAGAAATTGAAGAAATTTTTTAGCATGAACACCATCGACGTGCATGCGAGACAGACTATCAAGTGGGAGGTGAACATGTAAAAAGTGGCCTAGGGGGAGTGAAATATAGAGTTGAGAGAGTGGAAGATGAACCGTTCACATCACATATCCTAGAGAGAGAAAGATCGTGAGGGTGTTTACAAGTTTTCTAGTGGTGGAAGTTGCCTAGGTGGATGGCTTAGATAGTGGTGTGATACTTGGAGAGCACAAGCTAGGCAAGTGGACCAAATAATAGCAAACTTAGAGCAACAATGCATCCTAGAGACTCTTTCTTTTTGGAGGGTAGCTCTCCTCTAATATATGCAAATAATTTTTTTGAAAATGATACTAATTTAGATAGTGTGCCTAGTATCGAAAGCTGAGAAGTCATTCCCAAGGTCATAAACTCCATGCACACAAAACCATTAACAGATCAATGGCCAAATAGTCGAGCTTGACTTGACACTTTGTGTCCTATAACATGAGGGGAACATGAGCGAGCTGGTGTGATTACAGAGTGTGCCCATTGTGCAAAAAAGCATGCAAGGAAAGTCTTTTGTAACACCCACGTGCGCATGAAGGCAACACGCGTGCAAGGTGAGGCCAAGGTAATTCTCTACGGGTATTTGAAGCCATGGTGAGGAGATAAGGGGATTTAAAGGGGAAATTCCCTCAACGCGTACACACACACACACACACACACACACACACACACACACACACACACACACACACACACAGAGAGAGAGAGAGAGAGAGAGAGAGAGAGAGAGAGAGAGAGAGAGAGAGAGAGAGAGAGAGAGGAGAGAGAGAGATGCTAGCTCTAGTATAGTTCCCTTCTTATTTTCTCCAATGGATGAGACAAAGTACATGCGGGAAACATAAATCGTCAATGGTTTAGTGTGCATGGAGTCTATGCAGTTGGAAATGACTTATTAGGTTTCCATAGTAGGCACACTATCTTAGATAGTAATGTTTCCAAAAATACTATTTGCATCCATTAGAGGAGAGTTAACCTCCAAAAAGAAATGGGCTCTGGCATGCATTGCTGCTCCAGGTTTGCTATTATATGGTTCACCTTGCCTTGCTCTTTCTCTCCAAGTAGCGCACCCCTGTCGTCTGAGCGATCCACCTAGGAAACTTTCACCACTTAAAACCCTGTAAATGATCCCCTTAAATGCTCAATCTTAACACTCAAAAACAAACAAGGTGTCACACATTGAGCATGAAGCAGTGGTAGTTACAAGCGACAATAGTGCATGCACTAGCTCTTGCGCATTGTTGTGCCTTTCTACCACGACGACACTATTGCTTCCAAGATTCATGTAGCACATCCTCGCAAGTTCATTCCATGCCAATAACTACATACCTTTCGGTGTCTCCAGTTGTTCCCATCACATGCAAGAGCAACTCTCAAAAGCTGAAGAGTTTTGTTTGAGACAAGGGAGGGGGGGGGGGGGGTGTCAAGAGGTATGGTTAAGGTTGATTCCATACCTATGTAAAGTCCCTATGTCCATAGGAGTTATATTAGTTGTGTTAGACACTTCAAATGATTCTAACTCTCAAATATAGGCCTCCTCAGAAACCTGTCTGATTGCCACATTCTAAAAACCTATAATAGCATCTCGCATATACCCGCCCCTCGGGGGGGGGGGGGGGTGTCGAGGTATGGTTGAGGTTGATTCCATACATATGTAAGGTCCCTATGTCTCTGGGAGTCATATTTGTTGTGTTGGACACTTCAAATGATTCTAATTCTCTAATATAGGCCTCCTCAGAAACCTGTTTGACTACCATATTCTAAAACCTATATATAGTGTCTCGCATATAAACCCCCCCCCCCCCCCCCCCCCCCCCCCCCAAACACACACACACACTTTTAAAATTCATATTACCCTTTTTTAGAAGCCAAAATGATCAATGCAAGAAGGAAGAGGGGGGAGAGAGAGAGAGAGAGAGAGAGAGAGAGAGAGAGAGAGAGAGAGAGAGAGGGAGAGAGAGAGATTGATTTATCATCCACAAAGGTCAGATATGACCCATGGAACCATCATAAAAACATTACAATGGCTAGTTGCTTCTAAGTGAAGCCATTGAATACATATCAGTTAAGGAATGAGGGTACAATCAAGAAAAGGAAAAACTGAAAAAGATCTAAGGAGGGTGGGGTAGAGCCTTTTTAGGGGCTTGAAACTCTTGGATGATGGATTTACCACCTCGGTAGACTGCTCGTTTACCTTGCTTGCGGGCTTTGTGCATCTTCTTGAGCTCGCTCTATTTTACCTTCAGTTGATTTGTCCTAAGCTCCTCTTTGATCCAGATCTTTGTACCTTTGAAGAGTTGAGCTTGCCGTGCAACTGCATCTTATCCTCTTTGTCTTTGACAGTGAGAAGACAATGTTCAGGTGGCACTTGCCTATGTGTATCGTTGATCCAAGAAACCTTTCCAGGTTTGATGTTAACTGGTTGAAGGATGTCATTGATCTTGGTGATTGCTTCTTCAAGAGTGTCCTCGATGATGCACCATGGCGAAGGGAGCCCACCAATGCGAACCTTGAGGGCGTTGTCTTCTTGGAATGTTTGTTTGCAAAACTCTGTTGTCACACAAGTCAGCGCTTTGGTGAAGGATATTACCATATGCATGTGGTAGTGATGTGTGTGAACACCCTATTTAGGAGGTTTTTTCCCATATGCATTGTATATACGCCCATCACTCTAGGGCTATCGATCTTTCCATTGCATCCTAAGTAATATACTCTCTATTGTGTGCCTTGAGCTTCCTTCATCTTCTCCAAGCTGTGTGTGTTTTCCTGCAACCCTAACTCCAACAGTTGGTATCAAAGTAGGTTGTATCCTCCCTGACTGAGTCGCCACCGCGCAGTTAATTTGAGCACACACCTGCTCACTTTCTCTAATTTTAGTGAGGTTTGGCGAGCGTTCACAAGTTGAATTTTTTTTTGGAAAAAATCGTAGAGCCTAGTCTACTCAGATTTTTGATTCAGGCTCATTTCGGCCTCCGTTTACACTACATGCAGGTCTACACAGGCAATTTCGTCATTTTGTGCAAAATTTTTGTCAGTGGCGTTTTCTATATAGCAGGTGCCTTACAGTCTTTCTACGGTTTGTGATATATTTCACGTGTTGTTCCTGCTTTTTTTCTCCCCTTTTTGGGTAGTTTTCACATCAAGTGCATCATTTACCATGACTGACAACAACACAGATGTGTTCAAGATGTTTGCTGCTGAGACAGGTTTAATGGGGACAGTTACCCTATGTGGGCTTATATGATGCAACATGTTCATGTGTCAAAGGGCGTCTAGATTATTGTGCAGGGCATTGATATATGTCCTGGTTCTCAAGATGTAGGCTATGTTGAGGATGTTGCAGGTCTTGCTAGAAGGATTGCTGGTATTAGAGTTGTTTTTCCTACGACAGAACAAGCTCATTCGGATGTAAAGGATGAGTAGGATCATGCATTGAATGCGTTGTCTATGAAGTGCACCATCACTTCTCACATTCATTCAGCAAAATCTGCAAAACAGGCTTGGGATATTCTGTCTGGTCTTTATGCAAGTCGCAATGAGGCTAAAACTGCTTTGCTCCGTAAAGAGCTGGAATCAAATATTATGCATAAGGAAGATGATATGGACACTTTCCTTGCTAGAGTCAAGGATATCAATGAGCAACTTATTTCTGCAGGTGAAGTCATTTCAAACAGCTCCCTTGTGCAGAGTACTGTTCTTGATGCCTTACCAGATTCTCACTAGATTTTTACTAGTACTTTGAGACTTATGACCCAAGGAAATCCTGAAGTTTTCAAGTTTGATGCATTATGCACATTGCTGTTGCAAGAGTCACTTTCCATAAAAAACAGGACTAGGCAGCGTGAAGTTGAACAGACTTTTATTGCTTCTCAAAGAAAGGATGGTAACAGCAATGCAGCCACTTCTAATGGTTCTACTAGGAGTGGCAAAAATTGTGTTCCTAATGCTTCTGCTGGCAGCAATTTGTCTGGAAATTTTGGTGATAAGGGAAAAAATAAGTTGCGTTGCCATTATTGTAAAGCTAATGATCACTTGATCAAGCAGTGTCCTAAGTTGAAGGCCAAAGAGGCTAAGAAGAAAAAGGGTGGTTCCACTGCAAATGTTGGTTCCACTACAAATGCAACCATTGTTGAGTCTTCTATGAAAGGAGACTGTGATACTCATGTTGATACAGAATGGGCTTTTAATGGAGAGTGCACTTACAATCCTGCTGTCCATGATGCATGCATGTCATTTGCTGCAGATTCACATGTCTGGTATTTTGACAGTGGTACTACAAAGCACATTACCTTACATTGTGAATTTTTCACCTCTCTTGAGTCTGTCCCTCATTGGAATTCTGTCAATTGTGCCAACAATGCCCTTTATCCGGTTCAAGAAGTTGGAAATATTGTACTTACTACTGCAAATGGTTGTTCTTTCACACTTGTTGATGCACTTTATGTACTTGGGATCGAGAAAATTCTATTGTCTGTATTTGCACTTGCTAGACTTGGACTTGTAGTCAAGTTTGTGGATGACAGATGTACAGTACATGATCTCTGTTTTGGTGATGAAATTGTTGCATCTAGCATATTATGCCGTGGGCTATATAAGCTTACTTTGTATGACAAGTGTGGGTTGAAATTTGAAAATGCAGTTGTGGATTCAAAGGCTATTTCAGATGCAAAACTTTGGCACGCACGTTTTGATCATCTAAATTTTGCCAGTTTGTTACGTTTGCAGAAATCTGATATGGTTGCTTCTTTGCCGCCTCTTGAAGCACCTCTCAAACATGTTTGTGAAGGCTGTATTTTGGGTAAAATGCAGCGTTCTAAGTTTCCAAAGGATGGTTCAGTTAGGGCCACATGCAGGTTGCAGCTTTTGCATAGTGATGTTTGTGGGCCCATGCAAACTCTGTCCTTGGGCAATTACCTTTACTTCGTGACTTTCATTGATGATTACTCCAGGCATGTATGGATATTTTCTCTTACAGAAAAGTCCAAAGTTTTTATGTGCTTCAAACAATTTCTAGCTATGGCTAAAAATGCATCAAAATGTACTATGGGTACCCTCCATTCGGATTGAGGGGGGGAGTATATGTCTCATGAATTTAATGCATTTTTGACTAGTCGGGGGATAAAACACCAATGTACAGTGCCTTATACACCTCAACAAAATGGTATTGCTGAGAGGAAAAAGAACTCACTTACGAAAATGGCATGATCTATGGTCAAAAGTCAAGCTTTGTCATTCTTTTTGTCTTGAGGCCATCATGTGTGCCACTTATGCACTTAACAGGTGTCCTACGAAAGCTTTGCAGTCTATTACTCCATATGAAGCATGGCATGATAGAAATCCTTCTATTGAGAACATGCGTGTTTTTGGATGTTTGGCATATGCTTTGGTGCCACAAATACAGCACAAAAAATTGGATGATAAGGCTGTCAAATGTATTTTTGTTGGTTATAGTGCTAAAACCAAAGGTTACAGGCTGTATCATCCGCAAACAAAGCATATTTTGGTTTCACGGGATGTAGTGTTTGTGGAAGATTCTGTTCAGCCCTTGCTGTCATGTACTAGAGACAGTAATGTAAGCTCACAGGACATTTATGACACTTTGTTGCCTCTTTTCAGTGGTGGAAGTTCAAATGTAAATTCCAATGAGGAAAATGTACAACCTATTGGGGTTTCCAAGAATGTTACAAATCATCCTATTACTGATGCAGATGTACATGATGTACTTGATGAGGAAAGGGCTAAAAATGAGCAAGCTAGAGGTATGCCAAAATGACTGGTGCATACATTGCGTGATAGTAAATTGGATGCATCTTTGTCTAATCGTACTTGTTCAAGCTCTCACCATGCATCTTATGCATTAGATTGTTATGCTTTGGCTGTGTCTAGCTTACATGACGTTGAGGAACCTCTATATTTTGATGAAGCACAGGATTCAAAAAATTGGATGGCTACCATGCAATCAGAATATGATGCACTTATAGAAAATGACACATGGACTTTATGTGATTTGCCTCCTAGCAAAAAGGCCATTGGTATGAAGTGGTTTTACAAGTTGAAACGCAAGCCGGATGGTGAGATCGATCGCCATAAGGCTCGACTTGTTGCAAAGGGTGATGCATAGCAAAAAGGCATAGATTATGAAGATACTCTGCGTTTTCTATGTGCATTGGCAGCTCATTTTGGTTGGGATGTACATCAATCAAACACTGTTACTGCTTTCTTGAATGGTGACATATTTGAGGAAGTTTATGTAATGCAGCCTCACGGTTTTGTCAAGAAAGGACAAGAGGACAAAGTGTGCAGATGTAAGAAGGCTTTGTATGGGTTGAAGCAATCCCCTCGTGCTTGGTATGAGAAAGTTGACACTCATTTGGTCAAACAAGGCTTTTGTAACAGTCCAACAAAAAGCACATTGTATGTAAAGTGTGAGGGTGATGTACTTCTCATTGCGGCTCTTTATGTCGACGATTTGCTGACCACTGGACCAAATGAGAGACATATTGTTGAATTTAAGTCTAATTTGAATGCTACTTTCAAGATGTAAGATTTGGGACTGTTGCATCATTATTTGGGGATACAGTTTAAGTAGTGTGATGGTGGTATTGCCTTGTGTTAGAAAAGTTACATAGAGACATTGCTATGTAAGTTTGGGCTTGAGGATTGCAAACCTATTGCCACTCCCATCGAAATAGGTTTGAAATTGAGTCTTCATGATGCGGGTGATCCTACAAATGTCACTCTTTACCAAACTTCTATTGGATGATTCATTTATGTGTGCCACACGAGGCTGGATATTCAATTTGCAATCTCATAGGTCAGCAGATTTATGCATAGCCCAGGGTCTAAGCATTGGCAGGTTGTCAAGAGGATTTTTTGCTACCTTAGTGGAACTTTACATCTTGGCTTGTTTTATCCCAAGGGGGATCATTGCCACCAGACTTACATGCTTTTCTGGACTCAAATTGGGCTGGTTGTTTTGACAAGCGAGTGTCCACAAGTGGTTTTTGTTCCATGCTTGGCAGTTCATGTATATCATGGTTGAGCAAGAAGCAACCTACTCTGGCCACTTCTAGTTGTGAGGCTGAGTACAGGGCAATCTTCATAGCTATGGTTGAGTGTGAATTACTCAGACGCCTTATGGCTGATTTGGGTGTTGGATAGGACACTGCCAATACTATCTACACTGACAGTCAGAGCGCATTGGTAGTTGCGAGGAACCCAGTTTTTCATGCTCGTACAAAGCACAGTGAGGTGCATTACCACTATGTCAGGGAGAGGCTCTCAGTAGGAGAGATCAGCTTGGCTTATGTGCCAACACAAGTTAACCTTACAGATCTGTTCACAAAGGCATTGTCTCCTGAGAAGCTCGAAGCTTTCTGCAAAGCTTTGGGCTTACTCCCCTTTGTGGACTGATCATGTCCTCAGGGCATGGCACTTCCCTTTACTCATGTGCCAGCTCTCGTTCACCGCATTACTTCAGGGGGGATTTGTTACCATAAACATGTGGTAGTGATGTGTGTGGATACACTAGGACCGTCGGGGCACTTTTTCCCTCTTTAGGAAGTTTTTTCCCATGTGCATTGTATATACACCCATCACTCTAGGGCAATCGATCTTTCCATTGCACACTAAGTAATATGCTCTCTATTGTGTGCCTTGAGATTCCTTCGTCTTCTCCAAGCTGTGTGTGTTTCCTGCAACCCTAATTCCAACAAAGGCGACCGATTGGGCTTGGGTGACCTTTGATTCAACTTCTTTTACTTTGTCAGTGGGGAGTTGGACCATGGAGTCAAAGCATGCCTCAAGCTTGCTAAGGCTAGCTTTGAGGTTGCAAATTATCCTCCATAAACCGATCAAGGGCTGCTTGGAACTGTCCAATCTTTGTAAGCTTGCTCAGTGCTACTACAACTGCTGCAAAGCTTGGTCGGCCCCTTGCGGTGAACTTTGGAGTATGCATTCTCGAAGGTAGGTCGGGCAGGCAGAAGTGCTTTGAATAAGGGGTCCAAATAAGCTTTCTAGTCTCGAGGGTAGATCGGGATTCCCTGGGATCAAACCCTTGGCAAGTGGATTTGAATAAGGGTTACAAGACTCAAGTGAAGTGAGCTAAGGTCGAGGCGGCCCCTGCTGGCAGTATGAAGAGGAGTGGCGTCGTACAAAGAGCGGGTGAGGTGTGCAGAGGACCCGCCCAACACACTTGAGCTCTTCCAGGAAATCCTTGACCCGCTGAGTGTCGGAAGCTTGCTCTGTTGCAGGAAGTGCTTCAGCTGCGGTCACCAGAATCTGAAAGAGAGAGAGAGAGAGAGAGAGAGAGAGAGAGAGAGAGAGAGAGAGAGAGAGAGAGAGAGGTGGTGAGGGATGACAACAAGGGAGAGATAGAAAGAATGTGATGTGTGTCATGGGAAGATATATCAAGATAAACACGCACATACATATGAAACAAACACAGACACACACATACACACACCCCTCTAAAATACGTACACATATATATACATACTTGCATGCATACATAGATACGTATATAGAGACATTCAAAAGAAAGACTAGAGAAATGAGAAATATAGTGCAAGTGCTTCTATGTGTGCTTATGAGTGAGCTTGAAAACTGTATAGGATTGGGCATTCAATGCCGTTGGTAAGAGCGAGCGGACCGGCCGTAGGCGGGTCGCGCAAGCCGGTGCCTCTAAAAGGTCATAATTGTGATCTAAAGTAGAGAGAGAGAGAGAGAGAGAGAGAGAGAGAGAGAGAGAGAGAGAGAGAGAGCAAGAGAAATTGTCATGTCTAAGAATAATGAAGCAATTCATCTCTAAAGCCTACATAACCAACTTAAATTCTTGTTTTAGCATCTTGTATATATTGATAGATAATTTGTCTTCTTATAAAAAACCACCATTTTTCTATTTTTGGAGATATTTAATCTCACAATTACCAAGGGTATTTTGAGAATTTTGAAAAGAAGGTATTTTGAAAATTTATGACAAAAATATTGAGGGTATTTTCAGAATTTTCACAAATTAGAAGGGTATTTTGTTACAGAACTATACTCTCTTCCTCTCTCTCTCTCTCTCTCTCTCTCTCCTCCTCCTACCTACTTAGCTACTGACTGGGCTTTTCTTTCCATGTGAGTGTTGAAAGCTTCTTTAAGTTACAGTTGACATAGAGTTTTATTTTAGGTTAAGTTTTAGTACACACCCATGGGACTTTGTGCCATGTGGCCCACTTGCATTTCTCTCTCTCTCTCTCTCTCTCTCTCTCTACTTAGCTACTGACTGGGCTTTTCTTTCCATGTGAGTGTTGAAAGCTTCTTTAAGTTACAGTTGACATAGAGTTTTATTTTAGGTTAAGTTTTAGTACACACACATGGGACTTTGTGCCATGTGGCCCACTTGCATTTCTCTATTGCAGAAGACATATACACTCTCTCTCTCTTTGAGATTATGTCGTGAGCTGCTAGGCTGGCTCGATTGAGCAACATACAGCAAGCATGTCTTACACCATTCACATTAGAGTGATCCAAAGCAAGCCCTCCGCCTGGTTCAACATCGTGGAGAAGACTGTGTGGCACTACGCCAATGGTGGTGAGTGGAGTGAGGTGGATGGTGAGCAGACGCTAAGCATGGGCGGTAGTGGCACCTCCGGCACCCTGCGCTTCAAGAATCCACAAGGTGAGTATTTTGTGGTGGCACTGGGCATTCACAACTACAAGCGATGGTGCGCATCTTGGTGGATCTCCCCTCCTCCGACACTGGCGTAAAAATCCACCCCTCCTACTACAACTCCAACGACTCTCACCACCAGATGCTCTGGAAGCAACTGCCCACCCTTCAAAAGACCACCTGTAGCGGTGCCCAAGTCTAGGTTAACTACTACAAAGAGGAGGGTCACACCCTTTGGGCCACCATCATCATCTCTTGACTACCATCACACCTTAATATTGTAATAAACTAGTATAATCCTCATTAGTTTCTTTGTGAGGATCGCAATGTAGCTTTCCTTTCAAACATGATCGGAAAGCCTCTCTTTGATTTCAATTTGCTACTACTGTCTTTGTTGATTTCTGCCTCCTTGGCCACGTGTTAGCATATCAAGGTGAGAGAGAGAGAGAGAGAGAGAGAGAGAGAGCTGCATGGATTGTGAATTCGACCAGGAGTCTTGTGAGAGAGATAGTGTTCCGAATTAGACGAGCAGCGGCAATAAATTCACTTCTGTGTCTTTGAACGTAGAGGACATGCATAAAGGCCGCTCTCTTCACATTGGTTTTGAGGCAGAGACCTCACATGATACTTCCAACAGTTTTTCCAACTAGGCTCAAGATTCTTGGATTCGAACCCTCGCATACCAACAAATACCACTTCAGAAAGCAAGTCATTATTTATTTGAAATATATAATTTTGCATGACTACCTAAGCACACACCGCATGTTGCATCGCCCCGCCCACACCTGCTTGCTCCGTGTTGTGTCCCCGGACACCCGCCATACGCTCCCCTCTGTCTCTCCTCCTCCGTGTGTTGCAATCAGGACCTCACTGCGCCAGTCTCACTTTCCAGCAGATCTGCCAAAAAAATTTTCCCCAAAAATCGCAAGAACTGCTTCCCTCTTACTATTTGTACTATTTTTCTAGTTTGCTTTTAGATATTTCTCTCTTCTCTTCAACTTCTCACATGGAAAACCGCAAGCTTTGCCATGTGTAGAGAGAGAGAGAGAATTCAAGAAAAAAGGAGTTAGTAGGTGCCTTTTATTGACCCTTGGCCTCGTGCACTAGAGGTGTGTGTCTGTGTGTGTGTGAGAGAGAGAGAGAGAGAGAGAGAGAGGACTAGAAAATAGGATAGTGAATGAGCACCACTCGTAGCCATGATGGGAGGATTCTTCTGGGGGTTTCTACCACTGAAAGAGCCAGTGCACATTTGACAAACAACACCCTTGGCATCATTTGCGATCGAGTGCTACCACCTACCCATTGTGAATCTGCAACTTACTTAGGCAAGCCCACTCCGTATGTAGTTCTCTAGCTCATGGCATCATTTGCGATTGAGTGCTACCATCTACCCATTGTGAGTCTACAATCTACTTAGGCGAGCCCACTCCGTGTGCAGTTCTGTAGCTCATGCTGCTTCTCATTTGACAATTGTTGAGGATTCTTTGTCTTGGTATGACTGTTTTTTTGCCTATCATTTCATATTAGAGCAGGTTGATGCAAAGATTCCAGTGCCAAGAGTAGCTTTATGTTAGCACATGTCCGTATCTTCTATTTTGCCTACAACTAGAATCACGTAGACGTACCAACCAACTATGTTGCCAGTCCTACTTACATGTTGGAATCTCCTTGCCATCTAAGAGAAATTATCCATTGCATCCAATATTGCCTCATGGGCACAACCTTTTGAGGTGGATCCTTTTAGTGCAGGTGCGGTCATATTATTGAGGTGAAACTTGCAGTTTTAACTTGCATGCTCATTGCTCACGAGTCACCACTTGAGGTGTAGGGAGAGTGGGAGCCACTTACACTAGCATCCATTCTCTTCATATCATTCTTGATTCTTGACCTCAAATCCTGCGAGACCTAGGGGTGGACCGACATAATGATCTCCCCCAACCTCCCTACTTATAGCACCTGGATCTTACAAGTAGGACCCTTAACCTTATTCCTTTTCCCTCAGCTTCTAGCCGTATTGAGCCGTTCAGACCCCTTTGGCCCTTCGTGTGGCATTACTCCCACCTCGGAGAAGCGTTTTGGTCCTCGAAAACAAAAGTGGTGATATCTTCTTAAGAACACTAATGTTTTTTGCAGTGGCATCCTTCATGGATCCATCTATCTGTTTGATCGAAATACGGTTCAGAATGAGGTTCAATGAAATCAAGAAGAACATCTTGCTTTTCTACATTGTTGTCCCTTTGCAACCGTTGCATAAATATTCAACATAGCATATAGACTCTATTTAGAAATCAGTTGAGCATGCTAAACGAGTTATCAGAACTAAGATGTACCCTAAAGAGTACCTCTTTCAATTTTTATTAAATTAACCGGCTAATGCAGCTCATCAACAAAGTATCATCTGTGAACAACCCCACTATAGCCGGTGTTCAAGGTTGAGAACTGAATTTAGACAAGAAGAGGCCAAAGTTAGTCGCAACCTACTTTGTCTCTTGATAAGCAAACTCCAATTTGTAAGAA
Source organism: Adiantum capillus-veneris (assembly GCF_014529385.1). Lineage (NCBI taxonomy): Eukaryota > Viridiplantae > Streptophyta > Polypodiopsida > Polypodiales > Pteridaceae > Adiantum > Adiantum capillus-veneris. The sequence goes on from NC_140944.1 coordinate 74,445,313, forward strand.
AACTCCAAGTAGAGAGATAATCTTTCTAATTGGGTTGTTTTATACTAAAGTACGCACTTAGCATATCCTTTAGCACAAGATCAACGCTTATAAATTCCCTATCCTCTCTGAATTAGTGACAGTTTAGAGGTGTGTTTTTCCACCATTTATAGTCAATCCTCCAAAATGACTAGTAAACATGAATCACATTATTGTTGATTAATCAATAATTTTAGGAACAACCATCTTGGTTAACTATCATATTGAGTTGATTTACAAGCACCCAAACCAAGCTGTGACCTTTATTAGTGATTGATAGATCTACAATCAATCTCATAGAGATATGCACATAGAGTGCAAAATGCTTTAGAAGCTACTAATGCCATGAATGTGCATGCCACTCCACATCAACCTTTGTTGAACACTAGGGTCCATAACGCCTAGTGTGCATGCATTCAACAAAAAAAGAGCCAAACTTGCATAGTCATAACCGTACTTTCCCATACTTATGACCAATGTTTTGTTCACGGCTCATAGGAGAAGAACAAAACACTTTCCATGTGAAAATTGTGCTAACCTATTTGGACCATAGCAGAATGTGAAAACTCCTCACATCTAGGTACCAAATTAACTAGTTCATGAACATAACATAATTGTGCTATGTGTTTAAACAACCACCAATTAAATTTGTTTAACACTTGTAACCTTCACAAGTCTTACTAAGTATCAAAAGAAATTTGGGGGCTGAAATTCCTGATACAATGTGTACAAAATGGTCTAATAAACGGATTTGATTAGCACTCAGGGACTTGGTCGTGACACATAATTGAAATAACGGGACCTAATATCTGTCCCAAAGACTCATATTCTCCACATGTGGAATATGTCTCAAATAAGGATGACCAAAAAAGAACATCATAGAAGTACAAGATGTACTTGTGTGTAGAGGTAACTGCAAAGACTCTGCAATGTGATTGAGAGGGACCCTTGTTATCCTTGCTCCACGCTGGCTAAACCGATCTCCATGAGTTCCGAGACCATGTTGTATCCCATATGACAACATGTGCCAAACCAAGCCCTACATGTAGGTCCATACCTACATAATGGAGAAATGTATTTTGGCCACTACGGCCCAAAATACTTTGCTCCTATATGACCTTCTCATGTCTCTTGAAGAACAAAATGGATGAGAGCATTTAAGCTAGCACATATTACTTAGAAAATTCAAGAAAAGCATATCAAAAAATGGAATGGAATCAAATCATATGCGTACTTGGAGTTTTGAACATAGAGTTCCCTTACCTATAGTCAAATGCACAAGACCAAATCTCCCACCTAAAAAAGCCTAGCAACACTAATTGAAAGATTAATGAAAATCAAGCAGTATTATAATAGTAGAACTCTTTCTGAACAGAGTATTTGATGTTATAGCGGAAGCGTAAACCATGCATTAGTGTAATGAGTCCACAATACTGGCATGTCATGCATGCTTAGTATAAAAATAGTGTGATAAGCCCTTCGATTCAATGACGGTCTCCACAATGTGAGCAGATGTCGCATATGCCTTGCAAAATTTATATTGGCATGTATACATCACAATTGGTCATTGAAAACCATAATTGTGAGCTTATGTCCTTTTAACTCCAAACTTATGTGCCATTATCCTTGATCCTAAGTCAATGGATAATATTGTGGCATAGAGTAGAAGCCTTACTTTGCAGTAAGTTTGTCAAAGGACTTCGCTTTTCACAACAGAGAAATATTTTTCAAATGAAAGGTTAAAGACATAAATACAAATAGAGCTTGAAATTGTGTAACCTTGTTACCCCTCTGAGAGTAGTGGTGTTCACTTGAATCTAGATCGTAGCCATGTATACTCAAAAAACACAAGTAGATATATTGCCAATTTTCCGAAAGTACATATGCTACTAACATATTCTAAACTTTGAAAGCTTCTATGTAATCTGCCTTAGAGTGAAGCCTTGCTTCACATACTCATTGAATGGTGAGACAAAATACAACTTGAATGCTCATAGCTAACAAGTGCTCCGGTTGACACACAAATCTCAAAGAAAAAGAGAAATGACTTTGTTGATCTTTCCTAGAGGACTGGCCTTGCCAAATCATGTAGTGTATGAAGAATCATGGGATTTCCTAATATTGTCTAACAGCCAAACTCCACTTGATGGAAGCAACATTTTCTTGTCAAGTTGGCATTGTAGAGAATTTTGCAAGAGTAAATAAGTTCAAAGTTAAAAACTAAAATTTCACGTTGTCACAAACTTTCTAAAAATTCCACCCTCACCTGGAGAAGTCATAGTATCCTAATATGGTAGAATTGTGATTTCTATGTACTTTGTGTACTTAATTTTCCCTCATTCTGGGAAGCTGTAATTTCTTTGGAGTAACCTGGTTCCCAATGCCTAAATAGATAGGGAGCCATGCTCCTAGTAGCCTTGCTTTACCATAAATACTGCAAGAAATTACAATGCTTGGTTCAAAGGGCTGTGCCTGCAGAAGAAGAGAGATATAACATATCGTATTGATTTAGGTAAATGTAAATATCATAGGGAGAATTACCATAAGGAGGTAACAAAAATGCAACATTTGCAATTTCTATTGCAGATTTCTATTTCTGTAATTTTTTCCACCTCTCAACTTCACCAAAATGACGAATGAGGGGTTATTTGTCTCCTGCTAAGGCCTACTTAGCTCTATCCATGCTTAGTTTCACTCCAAACACCACCAACAACACAAAATGAGCACTTAAACACACTAGGCAACCTAGAGCTTAATGCGATCATTGCGTCAAAACACAGACACTCACACACACACACACACACTCAAACATAGGACATTGAACATGAACATGATTCCAAGAGGATGAGAAATCAACACATGAAGTTTCATTTAGCAATGCTTACCCGTACAAGGAGTAGTGAGAGCACAAGCGTAGGCATGCTCTTCACTAACTTAGCTCCAAAGTAAAAATAGCTCTTTAATAATTACAAATTTTGGCTTATATACCTAAGGTGGAAAATTTGGGTTTTTTGGCTAGAAAGGGATAAGTAATTTAAAAATGTGATGGGACCTGGCATATAGCCTTTCGATTAAGTACAAAAAAGGTTCATAAATTATCAGACTCTTTCGCCGTCTTAGGCAAAAAAATTAGTAAGTGAGGAGAAAAGGTTGTGATTGCCCCTCTAGATAGGCATGATGGGGCTCCTTTGCTTCAACATTCCCCTCTAGATAGGCACGATGGGGCTCGTTTGCTTCAACATTCCCCCCTCCCGGCTTCTTGTTGTCCTTGATAAGACTTCAATCTTTTAGCAAGGGCTTTCTTTGCTTTTGCTCGTTGGTGTACAACTGGAATGTCATCATCATTTCTTGCACTTGGTCTTCTTCTTATGGCTTGTAGATTTTGGTTAAGGGGTTTTTGCATGCGACACACACACACACACACACGCGTGCGCGCGTGCACACACACACACACACACACAACTCCTGAATGGTGCAAGCATCCAAATGATGCCACTAGGAAAAAAATTATCCTTCTTGCTCCGTCCTCGCCCTCAAAGATGCCACGAGTCTCTCTCTCTCTTTCTCTCTCTCTCTCTCTCTCTCTCTCTCTCTCTCTCTCTCTCTCTCTCTCTCTCTCTCTCTCTCTCCCCCCCCCCCTTTCCCCCTTCCCCCCTACACGTGCCATTCCCTCCCAATTTGTATTAAAGCCCTTAGGACATCTTCGTAGATTCTCATCCAACAAATAGGTTCAAAATTGAACCGACATATTTGTTGATGAATTAATGAAATACCTACTTATTACTTCCTGATAAATTAATGAACTACTTACTCGGTCCACTCTCTCTACATCATTAATTTGTTCATGAGATTTTCATGGAATCTTCTAATCCCAAAGGGAAAGGAGGGTGTTGTCTCCATCAGCCCTCTGCTAATGCCTGCCCCTCACCATCACTGTTGTGCCCGTGATTGACGACCTCCTTCCTTCACACACACTAGGTCAATCTCTGTCTTTTTCTCTCCTCACCACCACAAATCTGGCAGCATGGCTGGCAATTGTAAGCAACAGGTAGAGAGAAATAGATAGTGTGCCAACAAGCCCCCTCAATTCCCTCACGATGGTGGTAGCCATTATCTTATTGCACTCCGTGCTTTCCTACACATAAACGAGCGAGCGAGCGAGAGAGAGAGAGAGAGAGAGAGAGAGAGAGAGAGAGAGAGAGAGAGAGAGAGAGAGAGAGAGAGAGAGAGAGAGAGAGAGAGAGAGAGAGAGAGAGATGATCCATCACCCGCCCCCTTCCTATGTTGCCAAAAACCTGGCAGCTCAATCTCCCTCTTTTGCCATGACTCCACACATTCCATTTCCCCTTTACCACTAACCCTCCAGGTCCTACCCAAGATGTTCAACCCTGCTTGCAGCAGACAACACTCGTCGTCGCTACATAGGATAGAAAAAAACCCGGCTTTATCTCTCTTGCAGCTTGTTTGGTGATGCCATGAAATGAGTAGGATCTTCATCATGATGCACATGCCAGATGCTTTGATGGCACACACCACACTCCCTACCTCTATCTTACAATGCTCTCAAATCGCGGCCCTATCCTTCCCTCCCTCAGCCTATCGTAGGACATTGAGAGAGATAGCATGATGCCCTTGCCGATCCTTTGATTAGAGGTGTCGCACTACTTCATGATTATTAGCTTGAATATTAGCTAGCTAGCTAGCTTGGATCCGACCTCACAAAATGCACTGATAAGAAATTGTGTATATCACGTGCATTCAAATGGTATTAAAAAAATCCTATACTTACATGTTGTGAGAGACAATAAAAAACATACAGATTTTTTTCATTTTTAACTAATAAACTCTTATGCAAGTAAAATAGTTAAAAAAGTAAATTTTATGAATAGAAAAACCACTCCGTTTGAATACATGTTATACACTAAACTTTTTTTAGTGCACGCCAAAGCGTCCAACTATTTAAATAACACGAATTGAGAGTGAAATTGAGCAAACAAATAGCCCATTTGGCCAATCATCACAAAGAGCTATAAAAAGATAGGTGGACTATATCGATAACAAGTACACAGATACATCCTATATGATGTTTGTGTGCGTATTTGTAAAGTTTCATATGTTTTGAAGTACATCAGTGCTAGTATATATGTTTTGTAGATGTCCCCAAATGATCAAGTTGATGCTATGTAAAACAAGGTGAAGAGGCACGAAGGCTTGCTAAGTTCACACTAGGGTAGATGTCCCCAAATTATCAAGTTGACACTATATAAAGCAAGGTGAAGAGGCAGAAGGCTTGCTAAGTTAACACTAGGGTTGTGTGAACATGAGTCACTTTTGTGACTATAACAAACTGTTTTGTAAATTCTTGTTCTCATAGACCACCAAAAACCTCTTTAAATTCTTTCAAGGATTTGTTCTCAAGCCATGTAGGGAGTTGAAAAAAATAGAAATAAATAATTTCATGTAAAATTGGTATTTTTAAGAGCCATTGGTTTTATACGATTGAACAAAAATCAATCAAAAGCACATTGAAACTAATACATGGATATGTACACAATGAGAGTCTATGCATTTACTATTTTTAGAAAAAAGACTATTGACTTGTTTTAGACCACAAAAACATGTAAGCTGTGAAATTTAGAAGCCAGTTTTGTGGCTTCTTACTATTTATAGAAAAATTAAATTGTGTTATTTTACACTTTTTTGGGATATACTAGAATTTTCCACTATGTCATAGGACCTCAATGATATCCTCTGATCATGGTTTCTTGAAAAATAGACAGTCTTAGATCCAATTTTTTAGAATGAAGTACCAAGCCACTGAAGTGGCTCAAACACAAACCTAGTGTTAAGGGAGAAATGAGATTTATGGAAAGTAAGTTTAAATGAGTGTCTACAATCCTATTTAATTTTTATTGTGTTTAATATAAGATTATATTATTCATTATACATATATAATCACAATTGGGTTGTATATTAAAAAAGGCCCCATTTAAAAAATGAGGTGAAAGATGCACATTGCACATTATTTTGAAAACAAAATAAAATGGAAATTAAAGTAAAAATAAAAATATACATTATATTATTCATTGTACATACACAAGAAAAATTCACAAGAGTTGGCAGCAGAAACCGCGTACTCTTTCTTCCACTCCCTCTTCATCCACAAGGGATGAAGGTAGCTGTATAAATTTATTTTGTACCATTTTGACGTCCAATGAGCTGTACCGTAGTGGTAGTGGTGTTGAGCATGTAGCTTTTGGATTCAATTCAATCACACAGATCTATGGTTCATGCTGAAAAGTGGATCATATAATTTCTCTTTCGAAGGCAGGAAGACTTGCTAATTTTTTTGTGGATACAGAGAAATATAGTTTCCTTTTGTGCCAACGGACAGCTTCCATGGTGAAGGCACATTCCTTTTGGAATGTCTTTCATTGGCACTTGTAAACCAGACCATAATGTTGAATGGTTTATATATATAAAAAAGCTCCACTTAATTAATAAGGTGAAAGGTGCACATTACACATTATTATTTGAATACAAAATAAAATGAAAAAAGAAAGTAAAAGCAATAAAATAAAAAATAACATCAAAAACTACAAAAGACATATATCACTATTTCATTAGAAAATATAAATTTAATAAGCATAGATAATGATAAGTTAATTTAATAATTTATCAAAATGAATCTTGGCGAAGTCTTTAAATGAAAGGACTCTTTACATATGAGAGTATATAAAATAAATTGAATCAATACTTCACATCATATATGGATCAAACTCCTATAGAGACTCTTTAATCCTTTGCTCTTTAGTCTTTTTTAGAATGCCAAAAAAGTGAAAATCATCTATGGATCAAGCTCCTATGGAAACTCTTTAATCCTTTGTTCTTTAGTCTTTTTCAGCATGCCAAAAAGGTTGAAAGCAACGCAGCTTTGGGAAATAGCATTTAAAAGGAAATGCTTTCTTTCTCTTCAATTTTTAAAGCCGACACATGTCAAACAAACAAATTTGAACTACCTTCACCCATATGGATACTAAGGTCTTTAGGAGGCCAATAAAAAGTAAATGTCTCCAAATGATTAAGTTGACGCTATGTATAGATGTTTTGTAGATGTCCCCAAATGATCAAGTTGGGCACTATGTAAAATGAAAAGTAAATCAATCCTTAATGCATGTCTCTTTTTTTTTACAATTCTCAAATTATGTGAGAGTATTATACTATCTAAAACTCAAAAAAATCCTTAATGCATGTCTTACGAACATACACACACACATTACAGAATGCTGGTTAACCATACTTTGCAATTGTTTTGGATACTGTGTGCTACAAGGTTGAGAGGATTGATATTTTCTAGTTTAAGGTAAAGACCTTCTATTCTATAACTCCATGGAAGGAGACAGTTACATAATTCATTGAAATTATAGAGAAAAAAGAATCCAAAGAATCTGTTATACCTTCATGAACATTTCGTCTCCTTTTGGTAATTTTGAAATATATCACCTCCTACAAACTCCACCCCTACACGTAATAATAGAACGTTAGAGCTTTCTATGACGAGATTTTTATCATGTGCAACTTAATTATCTTTAAACCTTGCTATTTACCTTTATCGTGAATCATGCGTGCATTTTAAGATTTTATACCATCCTCCATGTCCTTTGCACTATTTTGGCAAACAAGAGGTGTGTCCAAATACAGATGTAGAAATAATGTTAGGGGTTAGCTACCATTTGAACTCCTTGGTTGTGATTGAATTAAAAGCCAACATAGTATTGAGACCAAGGTCATGGGGCTTGCACTCCCTTGTCCCCTACCACACCTCGTTAGGCATGCAGTCCCTCCCTTGCAAAATCTCATGATTTTGTCGTAGTCCCAATGTTGGGATTAATGTGGGAGTTTGTCTCAAGCTTATTGTGATAGTTGAACTTTGACAGCACTGCATGCTTGCATGGATGCCTTGTGCACATGCATATGTGCATGTGGGTTGTTATATATAATGCACATGTTGATGGTAATCATTATAATGTGCATCAACCATATGCATATTTGTAAAGTCCACAAATAAGCTCACATAATTTGATAGAAAAATAATTTCAAATGATTCCAATGAAGGAAAACTTCACTTATCTATTCACCTCGCTCATTAGTGGTTTACATTAGACCGTTGTACTAGTTCCCCTTTTTATGTTATATGTTCCCTTATGTTTTGTAGACCTCTTATCTTGAGCTAGTGAAGAAGAAGAAGTACAATCTTTTGTCTGCATGTTTGTTTATTCATAGATTTGGTGTCCTTATTGATTTTGTAAGAGAAGGAACTTGAGGAAGACTTCTCTACGCAAGGTGGAAAGAACTTTGAACATGTCCTTTTTAACAACAGAGGAAGAGGAAGAGGAAGAGGATGTGGTAGGTTGTGGACGAGGCCAAGGAAGATGAAACCACCAAGTAGAGCGATAGAACAACAATCAGGGACAAAATAAAGGTGGTGGTCGATGAAACTTTTGATGCAAGGGGAGTCCAAGAGGTCGTGAAAATGGGTAGCACAATAATTCAAGGCAACACATGAATGTAGTATGTTGGGGTTGTGGAAGACATGGTCACTTTGAATGTGACTATCTAGATAGAAGGTAACAAAACAACTATACAACCACTAGCAACAATGTAGATGATCTCAAGAGGCTATTTGTGGTGTAACACATGTTGAATGCTATATCCGCAAATGTGGTAAAATCCAGTGATAATGTTTGGTATGTGGATTTTGGTGCATCAAATCACATGTTGAATACTATGTCTGCAAATGTGGTAAAATGGAGTGATAATGTCTGGTATGTGGGTTCTGGTGCATCAAATCACATTACTAGCCATGGTGAATGGTTCAAGGCAATGCAAACTTTACAAAGTCCTGGTTATATAGAGCTTGGGGATGATACTACACAACGTATTATGCATACATGAAATGTGCCATTGTCTATGATAGATGGTAAGTGAAGTAGCTGGATGATGTACTGCATGTAGCCAACATTACAAAGAATTTAGTTTCTGATAGGTAAATGGTTGAGTACGGTTTGCAGATCAGGTTTAACTCGAACGGTCTTTTTGTTGAAGAGAAAAAGAAAAATGAAAGGCTGGTTGCGCAAGGCAAGAAAGTGGAAAGAATGTTTACTTTGGATGTAAATGTGCACGAGGTGAATGCTGCCATGTGTGCGCGTATGTCGCACGTGTCAATGCAAGGAACTTGCCGATACACCGTGTGCGAGCCACAAATGGCTCCAAGCACACCACAAGCCTAAACTAGTAAGCTCAAAGAAGGCGATGGTGTGTCACTCACCGCTCTACGCTTGCTACATGGAGGATTCCTCACCGCGAAGGAGAAGGAGCCACCGCTTTGTCGCGCTCAACCGCTTCGCCGCCGCCGTGTCGTCGTTGCAATGCTCTATCGCACGCTCTCTCTCTCTCTCATGCTTACACACACACACACACACAAGGAGATGAAGAAGAAGAAGATGGAGATGGAGCAAGAGAACTCTTCTATTGCACAAATGAGAGAATGAGTGAATTTTAGGTTTAGTTGACTTTTATATGAGCTCACCCTATTCACACTTGGGCGCCCATGCTTAGCCAACTAGTCCCTTGAATGTTCAAGTTAGAGTGCGCCTCTCATCCGCGATCACTCTTACCCTTTTCCTATTGGACCGACAAGCCCGGTACCTGACTCTACCAAGTAAATAGTACGTCGGTCGTAGGTGATAGGGTGTCCGTGAGCCCTGAGGGTTAACATTCCCCCTTCGTGATGTAGATTCCATCCTCGGAAGCTATTGAGTTGAAGCTCGTTCGTCGAGGTGGAAGAGCATTTGAGATGAATGTCCTTAGCCTTCTTCAGTCACTGCAAAATCAAACAACATTGGCACAGTAATTGCATTCTCATAAGCGATTAAAAAGCATATGCAGTTTTAGGCAAACAAATTGATTGATAACATAATTTTAAACAATTTGTTAGCAATAAACATTAAATTGCAATATAATCAAATGCATAAAGAAATGTAAAGGTAAAAAATCAAACAAGGCTGGGGTCGCTAATTTAACGGTCGAAAGGCACTGTAGATCGATTTCAAGGCTAGGGACTTGCTACGCGCCGTGTGCGAACCACAAAGGCTCCTAGCACACAGTCATACAACAGACAAGCTCACAAGGAAGAACGGTGTGTCACTCACCTTCCTGCGTAGTTGCGAATGAAGGATTCCCATGCCGCGAAGAAGAGGGAGACGCCGCTACGCCGCGCTCAACCGCCTCGCCGCCGTCGTGCCGCCACAACGCTCGATCGCACACACACTCTCACACTCTCTCTCTCTCTCTCTCACACGCACACACACAAGGAGATGGTGAAGGAGAAGGTGGAGATGGAGCAAGAGCAGCTTCTATTGCACAATGAGAGAATGACTTAGTTTTAGGTTTAATTGGCTTTTATGTGAGCTCACCCCATTCACACTTGGGTGCCCATGCTTAGCCAACTAACCCTAGCATGTTCGTGTTAGAGTGCGCCTCTCATTGGCGCTCACTCTACCTTTCCCTATTGGACCGACAAGCCCGGTGCCTGACTCTACTTAAATAAATAATACGGTTACAGTGTCCGTCGTAGGCGATAGGGTGTCCGTGAGCCACGAGGGTTAACATTGCCCCCCTTCCTGATGTGGATTCCGTCCTCGGAAGCTATTGAGTTGAAGCTTGGTATGTCCATGTTGTAGAGCATCTAGATTTGAATCTGCAAGGCAAAGTCACTGTTTTAGCAAACGGAATTATATTGCCATAAATCATGAGGGGAATGTAAAGTACATGTGGAAATGAGTAAATGCAAGATTTATGAAATGTTAGACTGCCATTAAGGACAAATAAATTGCACTTTGAGTAAATTAATTAATCAAGAGTTTTGAGCTTATGGGTGAGTCTATCAATTAGTTAGCTATGACTAAGGTTAAAACAACTACTCTAGTACTAGCTAAGCTAAGAAGATTATCTAAATGCAAGATTCCCTAATTATGCTTTTCAGCTTTGATTAGCCAACTCGCTCTCACAACTGCAAACAAAAGCTTGAAATGTTAACTGTAAGCTCAATGGAAGTCTTTTAATTTTTCTTTATTTTTTTAAATTTTTTTTTAATAAATATTTTTTTACTTTGGGTCACAATCATGTGACGTGTGTGCTTATTTTGTATGTCCGGGGTTTTTCGCTTTTCAAGGAAAAGCGCCCACACTGGGAACCTCTAGGGCTCTAGTACCATAGACAATACATGTGAGTGAAGTACCAATTCAAGCCAGGATTTCTCTTCCAGCGTAAGATTTTTTATTTGTGGCGCTTATGTTTTTTTTTTTTTTTTGCTTCCATTTCCTTGGTATTCGCACTAGTGTTTTTTGTTGTTTGAGTGAGCAAGCCTTTCTGTGCCTAAAACATTCCTAAGGTCTCAAATACTCGGATAATTTTATTAGCTAGGCCTAGTGGTCAAGTAAATTAGTTAACCTAAAGTCACAGTCTCCTAATCTCCAGGCTCATCCATAAGATTAAACTGGAGTTCAATCAACTTAAGCAAAGACAAATTTATACATCTATAATGGCAGATAACAATCATAACTATTGCACTCAAACAAAGAATGAAAAATCATTATTAGCAATTACACATGTCCACCAACATGAATCATGGAATGTAGTACACCTGGAGGTATGGAGTGGCTCATTTTGTTGAAGCAGATGTCCTCAGCCATGTGGATGGAGATCCATATAAGTCCTACCTAACACATCCAAAAACAGGCACTATACCTCTAGGAGGCATGTCAGTGTGAAAAATTAAAACTCCTAAAAAACAAACTCAAAACACAATCTAGACCCCTAACCTACCTATCTGTCACCCCTTTTAGAATCAAGGGAAGAGGATATTATATAAACCGGGTGGACACCTTAAGGCTAGGCCTCTATCCTCATCATCTAGATAAATAAAATCGTTGTCCGTGAGGCCATAGTCTTCCTCGGTCTCTATTAGTTCCTCTTCATCATCCTCTTGTGCAAGCATGCTAATCAAGAACCTCGCGATGCGTGGATACTCATCTTGTGCAAAAGAATAAGCATGGGCCATTGGAGACACATTCGCTACTGGGTAGGGATCACTAGTTAGCCATAGATGTATCAACCATTCTAACTCCTCAAAATTTCTCTCACATGCAAGGCTCTCTATCAAATCCCATTCGCAAGAAAGTATAGGGTAGCATACGTAGAACACTTGAGGAAAAGACAAAGGGTACCTTTCATCAAAAAAAGAAGTGCATGCCTCTGGTGAAGTAGCCATTTCTGACAATACAGATAGATTTGGTTAGGCCTTTAAAACATAAGGGTTGTTTTTGTGTGTTGCTTGAATTGACACGGTGAATTTGGACTTATATATAAGATCTGATAGGGTGCTCTCTCATTGCTAGTCGCTCTTGCTCTTTACTATTTTTGTTTTTTGTGAGTATAATTAAGGCTATATATATACATTCCCTAAGATTGGAATTGAGAGGTGAGGGAGGAAGGTTGAGAGGGGAGCGAGTGAATGATTGATGTTAGCAAACACTCCCCCCTTCCTTGGGTAGATCATACCTTTTGGAATGAGGTCGTCACCTTTTGAAACCAATTGTTCCAAGTTGTTATGGGTGAAGGTTTTAACCAATAGTTTTCGACCGCCCTATGCGTTTCATCTAGTTGCTAGGGTGGTCAGGTACTCTCCCATGATTTTATTTGCAACATTGTTGTAGGTGGTGAACTTACCCCGGGAGGTGCAAACTCTTTCGTGCTTGTATGGATATGTACAGTGGTAGGTGGAGGTTGTGTCGAAGCTTCTATTTGTGTATAGGAACTACATGAAGAGCAAGAAGCTTCATTTGATTTCCCTGTTCTTGAGCTAGGTGGAACAAATAGTTCTTTCTTTGGTACCCAAACTAGCTCTAGAGCGGGTGTGTAACATTCCATGATTTTTTCCTTTCCGCGATTTTCAATTTGTTTTGGAGCCACAGGATTGGGTTTACATGGGCCAGGTGACAGGTAAGAGTACACTTTACGTTTGGGCACCCAGATTTGATCATTTCCTTCATAGTATCCTTGGGCTTCCAATAGTCGTTTAGGAATCCAACGCAACGTTTCTTTACATTTCTTGGAGTGAGTGGGACGGTTCTTACGAGGTTTCCGTTTTTTTGCATCAACCATGCTCACTACAGAAGCTTTAGGGACCCACTTGTATGTTTTATATGTTATATTAGGATGGTTCTTGTGTGTCTCAAGCTTTCTTTCAGCTACATCAGCTGAAGCTCTAGAGAGTTGGGCTATGGGGACGTATGGTTCAACCTCCTGGACATGCAATGTCTTGGGTTTTATTTCCTTAGGCAATATCTCAGGGACTATGGCTTGAGTGGTAGGGCTAAGAGTTGGTTTTTGCGTTGTAACACCCCCAGTCCCCCAATCAATAGTGCATTTGGTGGCTATCATCCACGTGCGGCCTAGGTTTATATTACCCTCCATAGTTCCAGTAGGCATGACCAAAAAGTCTTGAGCTACAATTCCATTGTCATAACTGACAGAAGTGTGCCAGATTCCAAAAATCGTAGTTTTTTTCTTGTTGACACCCTTGACTTGGATAATACTCTGAGATAGAGGTGGCTTCCCTAACTGACACCACACCCCATAGGATAGCAGATTATATTTAGCACCCGTGTCCAATAAGGCGTTATATAGCACTTTTCCATAGGCACTATTTAACTCAATAGGGTATCGTAGAGGTGTGTCAGAGTCCAACCCATCCTCTTCGATTTCCACGTGGAATGCATTTGTGACTCCAAGGTTAGCCTCTCGTTTTTGTCTTATACGTTGTTGTCGCTCCTTAGCCTCAGCTTGAGCTTGTATCTTGCTTAACTCGGTTTGTGCTTTGGCGGCCTTCTTTTGATGAATGGCCCGTAGTTCTTCTTGGTGTTAACCCTCGTGGCTCACGGACACCCTATCGCCTACGACGGACACTGTAACCGTATTATTTATTTAAGTAGAGTCAGGCACCGGGCTTGTCGGTCCAATACGGAAAGGTAGAGTGATCGCCGATGAGAGGCGCACTCTAACACGAACATGCTAGGGTTAGTTGGCTAAGCATGGGCGCCCAAGTGTGAATGGGGTGAGCTCACATAAAAACCAATTAAACCTAAAATTGAGTCATTCTCTCATTGTGCAATAGAAGCTACTCTTGCTCCATCTCAACCTTCTCCTTCACCATCTCCTTGTGTGTGTGTGTGTGCGTGTGTGTGTGCGCGCGTGTGTGTGTGTGTGTGTGTGTGAGAGAGAGAGAGAGAGAGAGGGAGAGAGAGAGAGAGAGAGAGTGTGTGAGAGTGTGTGTGCGATTGAGCGTTGCGGCGGCACAACGGCGGCGAGGCGGTTGAGCGCGGCGTAGCGGCGTCTCCCTCTTCTTCGCGGCGAGGAATCCTCTACGGCAGGAGCATAAGGCGGTGAGTGACACACCCTTTGCTCTCTTGAGCTTGCTAGTTTAGGCTTGTTGTGTGCTTGGAGACATTTGTGGGTCGTACACGGTGTATCGGCAAGTCCCTTGCTTCGACAGTGCGGCAAGGAGCGCACATTTTTGGCGCCGCTGCCGGGGAATAGCCCTGCACTAAGCCCAAGAGGCACTTTGTGCTTCTTGTATGAGTGGTTTGCAGTAGGAAAGAAGAGGGAGAGGAAGGCGTATTTTTTCTGCAAGTTGTGAATTCTGTTTTTCTGTTGCGCACAGTTTGCATTTTCTGTGTTTTCTGCTACGTACATTTAGTATTAGTTAGACAGTAAGCAAAATTCTATTTTTCTGTTTACACACAATTAGCATTAGTCACAAAGTTAGCATTTCTTGCGTTTTTTTTTGCATTTTCTGTGTTTTCACTGCACAGTTCTGTCAAGTTTCAATTTCTGCATTTTCTGTGTTTTCTGTGTTTTCTGGTTTGTGCACAGTTAGGCGCACAGTTAGTTAATTAAGTAGGTTAGTAATTAGGTGAACCACTGATTAGCAGGTCAGTAGGTAGGTGGGACAGTAAATAGTTAGGTGAGGTCAACGCGCACCAAAACGCGTACCAAATAATATCTCAAAAATTAAAAAAAAAAATTAAATTTTTTTTTTTGGAATTTTTTTTTATTTTCTAAAAATAAAAACGTGAGTTATAAAAACGAGGGGGAGGTTAGATTTTCGAAAATAAAACACGTGAGTTATAAAAATGGATGGGTTGGTTTGTATAAAAGTTAGATCGGGATCATTTCCCCAAGCCCAAGCCCAAGCCCAAGCCCAAGCCCAAGCCCAGGCCTCAGTCCTCAGTCTTATGATATATACTAGACTCACTCTTATATATATACCCTACCTCCTCAAGAGGGAATGAGAGCATGTGGGACAAGTCCTCCACTCTCCTCCCTTCTCTTCCCACTTGCACCTTTAGATTTGCTATTTGGAGCCTAGTTCCCTAGCTAGGAAAAGACTGTTTCGGGCTTTTCTGGAGCAAAATAGAACCAAACGGTGGGCTGTAAAGCACAGTGCGTCCCTCCTAGCGATACGCTCGTTTCGAGCTATCACACGGCCCATTCCACGACACGCTCTATAAAATCTAGCAAAAAAACAAACAAAAAACACGCTAAAAACTAGTCACAAGGCCTCCTAGAGTAGCTTTTTGACACCTTAGGGTATCAAAAGCACATGCACTTACGCTCTGGGAGGGTGCTAGAACACGAGCATATTGAGGGTGCCTCTGTTCATACGGACACCCATTACCCATCCACGATAGGCTCTAGACCCTCAGCGGGGACACAAGGTAGCACCACCCAAGACCCTAAAATAGCCGCTAGTGATTCCTCCTCCGACTCAGAAATCATGGAAGCATACCCTACCCAAAACACTGAGAGAGAAGACCATGCACCTCCCGAAGCTCCACAGCCTAGTACTAGTATGTTTAGCCGTTTCATGGAAACATTAGGTAGAGCTATTCGCTCGGAACCTGATGCAAATGAAGCACACAAAGGGGGTGGGGAAGTGGACTCTCCTTTCACATCGCATGTGGACCCCACACCCCCAAGGAGTGCCCATGTGGATATCCTGCCAACTTCTTACCAAGAAGGCCCTGTTGAGCTGCCTCCTTCAGAAGTTCCCTCTAGAGTACCGTTGGTGACAAGTAAAACCACGGGGAGCAACATTACTTCTACCTCACAAGAAACCGTTAACACGTCGACTCTAGAAGGATTGTTCATTAATGATCATTGGACATACGACCTCCACACTGAGGTGTTGACGGATCTACACTCTGGCCACGCCTACCATGTAGGATGGATAGAGATTGTACAATCCACCTCTAGTGCCACGAGCATCGAAGATCAACAGAAAATGATCTGTAATGTTATCCATGGCATTATTCAATCAGAAAGGCAAAACCGAGGGGTAAATATACTCTCAACTGGCCCCATGAGATTTCTGGATACGAGTAAGGCTCAATAGCGTACTCTATCACAAATGGAGACTCCTCTAATGAGCCCCATGGACCCATCTTACGTCATTTCACCTGGGGTCTCTATGCAATCTGAGCCTCCGAGCGACAACTTTAGCTTCCCTAACTTGGCTCAACCCTCTATTAAGGAAAACACAGTGCTCACTCCAGGGATAAGCCTGACAGAGAATGTACCGATGACATCTACGGTTAGCGCAGTGCCACTACCTAGTGTCGTAGTACCTAATATGGGGCCTCGACCGTATGTGCCTCTAGCCCCTTATGCACACATGGCCCCCACACCTCCAATTGTACCACTTGTTTATGCTCCTCGAGTGCCGCTCCCTAGCCCTTATCCGAGTGGACCTATGCCCGGTTATGTTCCATATCCTGCATCATCCACACATATGCCAAGACCGGTACCCGTCCCTCTCCCACATATGATTCCAAGAGTACCTCCACCGGCCCTGCCTCCTCACATAGGTGACTTGGCAGTGTTTGCTCAAACCATAGGTCAATCTATCGCGGAAAATATGCGTCATGCATCTGATAGAGAGCCTAGAAGTAAGGCAGTACAAATTGCCAAACTCACGCAAAAATTCAATGGGGACGAAGATGCTAGAAAACACATTGAAGTGTTTGAACAAGTATGTGATTCCTTAGGGGAACGCAACGAACTACATAAGTGCAATGCCTTAAGCTTGACATCAAGTGGGAAGGCTGGAGATTGGTATAGAACCCTAAGGGTGGACGAGAAAACAATCTACCCTACCCTTCGAAGGTTGTTTCTAAAGGAGTACATACGAGAAGGTGTGCTTTGGGGTGTAGCATCTCAGCTACAGAAGGTCGAACGTAAGGAAGGAGAGTCAGTAAGGGACTTCATTAGTCGTCTAAAGCACTTAAACTCTCGCTACCCTGTAAATGAGCGCTTCAACAATAACCAACTGCTTGATCGATTCATTCGAGGGTTGAGGAATGAAGGAATCTATAATGGACTAGTGATTAGAGGTATCACAACCTGGGAAGATGTCACTGCCAATGCAATCCAATTAGAAGACAACTTGATGATAGCAGGCATGAGGGTGTCTACTGACACGAGATCCACTAGCTCACAAGCCATTGAGTATGAACCCATGACTGCAAAGCCCATTGCCAATGAGCCAAAGGTATTTGAGACATTCTTGACAGACCTCACCAAGGCAATCCAAGAGTCTCTTAAGGATAATCGACCCCCTCAAAATAGTCACATGTATCCAAGAAGGGAGCAACAATGGTGTTCCATTTGCTTAGGTCCACATAGCACTAGTGAGTGCCCTACGTTTAGAGTAAAATTTAATGGAACTTGCAAGGCATGTGGTAGGTATGGTCACCAAGCTAAGGATTGTTTAATGATCAAACGTATGATGGCAAATAGACCACCTGTAGCCTGGACGGATGCACCTCGAGCTCCTGTATTGATGCCTGCTCCACCTGTTGAGCAACTACCGCAACACATGGTCCCTAGATCTCAAAATGTTGTACAAGCTACACTGCTACCACCTCCTGTGCTAGGACCGCAGCCCCGCATCCAAGAGTCGCCCCTATGAACCAAGTGGGTTGCGAGCCATCAAATGCTTATGCAGATGGCTGTGAGGAGGAAATAGACACTAGTATTTCCTACGGACTTGATACATTAGAAGAGTGTCCTATATACTACATGGAAGATTGTTGGGGGCAAGTCAAGCCGGTTTATCAAGCTGTTGCTCTCGCATCCAGAGGTCAAAATATCAACACCCAGGCTAGGAGGCCACCTCTTCAATGCTACGAGTGTGGTGGACCACATCGGGCAGCGGAGTGCCCTATTAGGCTGCAAAAGAATAATGCACAGATGAAAATGAATCAAGGAAGCACGTTTGCAATGCCAATACTCACATGTAATCGTTGTGGCATAGATCACTTGATTGCCCAATGCCCCTATAACCCAAATGCGCCTAAAATCACACCCCTAAATTTGGTCAAAATTGCTAGTGTGACATTGCCAATACCACCCGTCGCACCCGCTTATGCGATTACACAGTCCATGCTTCAAGGACCAGGCCATATCCTTGAAGAGAGAGATACCGCGTCAGTTATCCAAGCAAAGAAAAAGAAGACACGAAGGAAGAGGTTGCAGAATACGGGAAATTCAAAGCCAAGTTCCAAAACAAACATAGGAACAGGAGATGACCCCGTGTATATGAATGACCTCGAGGATGATTCAGATTCAATCGAGACAATGGAGACTAGAATCAATACCACAAAGGGAAAGACCGACAAAGAAAACCGTAACATGGAACCAAATGAAAACCGAATAAGAGAAAACCATAAAGAGCCTCTGAAAACACCACAAGTGTTTCCAAATCCAATCCAAGACCCCTAAGATAAACCGCAGAGGCAAAAAGGGAAGAATCGTAAAAAGAAGATTGGGACGTACCCAAACCCAGTAGACGAGATTGAGCGGGTGAAACATCTAAGAGGTTTAGTGGAGGATACTCAAAGGAAACTAGAACCAGAACCCATGCATGTCAAAATTCATGACACAGTGTGTCCCACGCAAGTTCATCCACCCCACATGAACCATAGACCGTTAGCCATATCTAGTATCATCCAAGAAGGGAGTGAGGACGGGACATCAGAAAGTGAGCATACACCTTTCTTGTTGGAAAGGATGTTTAACGAAGGAATACCTGATCCCATTGAGGAATATGAGATTCCATCCTCACCAGTTCCTAGTCAAGGGCCTACACCCTACAAAATGCCAATGAATGTTGCCAAACTAGTGGACTTCATGTCTTCTGAGGTCGGAACCACGATCATAGCAAAGCCATATGGAGATCTTGAGTTATTCCTTGCACTTCGAGCATTCCTTAACGGAGAGCTACGAACGGGATTACCCCAGTTTGTGCAACCAAATAGGCCTGACTCGATTATGATTGATGAGGAAAATCATGTGCAATCACTTGACTTAGATGGACGCGAGTCTGTGATCGAGGTACCCATTAACGAATTAGGGCAGTATTTTGAAGGCGACGAGTCTAATGCGACCCTGTCCATCACTACCAAGGGATTAACTATAAAGGGAATTCTTGATGGTGGTGTGGGAGTTAGCATCGTTACAAAAGATTGTTGGGAATCCATGGGAAAACCCCGCCTCAGTGTTACTAACATTGTGGTAAAGATGGCAAATGGTACCATAGCCAAACCTATGGGGATGCTCAAGGATCTTAAGATCAAAGTTCTAGGACACAAGGTACGACATACGTTCATTGTAATGGATTTCTCTAAACACCTTATGTCATATGAAATGATTTAAGGACGACCATTCATGAGGGAAGCACAAATGGTTCATGATTGGTCTAAAAATCATGTCTATTTGCAATTCCAAGACTCTGTCCTTAGAGTGGATTTGGTGACTGGTAAGGTACACCCCTTAGGGAGTAAAACCATTATTGATCATCGCTCTGACACCACAGTTCACTCGGCCCCACTACAATATTGTTACACTTGTAAGAAGGATACAAACATTGGCGAAGATTCTCCTTACATGGATGTGTTACCGGGTATGACGGAATCAGACAACATAGACTGGGTACACCTAGCTGCAACCATAGATACCTGGGGAAATAGAGGAACCACTTGGGTCACACCAGAGGGGGAAGAGGTACCACAAATTGCACCTCTGAACATGATAAGTGCCATACATGCATCTTCTAAGGGCAAGGCAATTGTGGACCAATCTGACAGTGACACCGATAGCTCGATAGGAGACTTTGACCAACACGACTTGGACACTGACTCCCAGAGTGAAACGGATTCTGAATCTCATGAATTAGAGAGTAGAGAAAGTTCAGAGTCAAAACATTCGGAAGGACCGAGCACGTCAACCGATGATAGCTCCCCCGAGAGTGAAGAGGACACCAACGAGGACTCCTTTAGTGAGCCACATCTAAATGCAAATCAAAAGCAGGTCTCAAATAAGAAAAAGAAAAACCTTAAGAGGCATCGATATCGAGCCAATGTACGTGCTAGGATAAAAAAGAAGAGATCCTCAGCAGAATGGCTCAGTTATATCGGAGCATGTGATGCTCATCGAAAATTGGTAGACAATTGGGGTGAATATCTCCAAAATGTTATGTGGTGTAGACCACGACCCCATGACATAGCCCAATTAGAGATCATAGACAAGCCAAAGTTGAGCCGCACTGCAAGGAGGCATCAAAACCAAGAGTTAGCTCGACAACACAAGAAAGCAGAAATGGAAGCACAAACCAAAGCACAACTAGAATCCACAGACTTGCATCCTGCACCAGAACATTTCAAATCTTACACCACAGGGGAAGCAAAGGTTGTGTACACAAAAGCCCAAAGAATACGTATCGATGGGAATAATGGAATCTATGATGGTCCGGCAATAGTTAAAGAAATAGAATTAGCTGACCCCGGTGAAGAATCAAAACCTGTTTTTATTGCCCAAGTCCTCACAGAAGTTGAAGAGGCGGTCCTCAAAGAGCTTCTCAAGGAA
Source organism: Adiantum capillus-veneris (assembly GCF_014529385.1). NCBI lineage: Eukaryota > Viridiplantae > Streptophyta > Polypodiopsida > Polypodiales > Pteridaceae > Adiantum > Adiantum capillus-veneris. The sequence continues at coordinate 74,466,376 of NC_140944.1, forward strand.
TTCAAGGACGTATTCACTTGGACATACCATGATATGAAAGGTGTTCCACCTTCTGTGGTCCAACATACAATCCCTATGATTAGCACTGCGAAGCCCGTACAACAAAGACCCTACCCGATGAATCCTAAGTACGCAAAGATCATTCAAGAAGAACTAGAAAAGCTTATCAAATGTGGGTTCATATATCCTATCGATCACTCTGAATGGGTGTCTCCAATAGTTATCGTGCCAAAAAAGAATGGGAAACTCAGGGTGTGCGTGGACCTCAAAAAAGTTAATGCAGCTACTAGAAGACACCATTACCCCCTACCATATTCCGAACATGTACTCGAAAGAGTTGCAGGCAAGGACGCTTATAACTTTCTAGATGGGTACTCAGGCTACAACCAAATCACGATAGCGCTAGAGGACCAAGCCAAAATTGCCTTCATCACAGAATTTGGCGTGTTTGCATTTCGTGTGATGGCTTTTGGATTAACAAATGCCCCTGCTACATTCCAACGATTAATAAACACTGCTTTTAAAGAATATTTGAGAGAGTTTTGTGAAGCTTTCTTAGACGACCTTTGTGTTTACTCTTCTTGGAAAGAACATCTATCATGTTTGCGGAAGGTGTTTGAAAAGTGTAGGTTATATCGTATCTCATTGAACCCATTCAAATGCCAATTTTGGGTCAAGCATGGAGTTATTTTAGAGCATATAGTATCCAAGAATGGTATCTCAACCGATGAGAGCAAAATTAAAGTGATTCTAGAGTTACCACCACCAACCAATTACAAGGGAGTTCAAAGGTTCATGGGACACGTGGGTTATTATCGACGGTTTATTTTTTTTTTCGCTGAGATAGCACGTCCTTTGTAGAAGCTTCTCATTGAATTTAAATGGACTGAAGAGTGTGACAAGACCTATAAACAATTGAAGAAAACACTAGCAAGTGCTCCGATTTTAAGGACACCTAACTGGGATGTCATTTTCCATGTGCATATTGATGCATCAAACTTTGCTATTGGGTGTGTTCTCACTCAACCAGGAGAACATAAATTGGACTATCCCATTAGCTTTGCAAGCCGTCAATTGAACGATGCTGAAAGGAACTACACCACTACAGAGCGAGAAGGTTTGGCAATGGTTTATGCAGTAAAGAAATTTCGCTACTACCTTCTGGCAAACAAGTTTGTATTTTATGTGGACCATCAAGCATTGATGTATTTGGTAAACAAGCCATGCTCCACAGGAAGAATCACACGATGGTTGTTAATTCTTCTGGAGTTTGATTTCACGATTGTAGTGAGACCCGGTAAAAGGCACGTCATGGCTGATCATTTGTCTCGCATACCCAATGGTGAAGCCCCTACAGGAGTTGATGATGAATTACCCGATACTTCCCTATTCATAGTTGAGACTATGCCTGAATGGAGTGAGAACATTGTTAACTTTTTAGTTAATGGTTTTCCACCCAAGGAACTTCGTAAGGATATCGCTCGAAGGCTAGTAAAAGAATGTGAACCCTATTGTTTGATTGCTGGAACTCTGTATAGATTAGGCAAGGATGATATTCTTAAGCGTTGTGCCCGCGAGGATGAATATTTGTATATCTTGCAAGAAGCACATATGGGCATAGCAGGAGGACATTTTTCAGGAGACCTGACTGCTAGAAAGGTGTTGCAATCAGGCTATTGGTGGCCAACTTTATTTAAGGATGTATCACTTTTTACAAAAGGGTGTGATGAGTGCCAACGTTACAAGACCACACAGCGCAAAGACAGAATGCCCTTACATCCTATTAAAGTAACCCAACCATTTGAAAAATGGGGCTTAGACTTTGTAGGTCCAATTAGTCCCGCAGCTCGCAACACTCAATCTCGATATATTCTAGTTGCTACGGACTATGTAACAAAGTGGGCTGAAGCTAAGGCTTCACAAAAAGCTGATGCGAGGACAACAGCTAAGTTTCTTTTTGAGAACATTATCACAAGATTTGGTTTCCCTTTTGAAATTGTTAGTGATAATGGTACCCATTTTATAAATGAGGTAATAAGAGAGCTTACCACGACCTTTATGATATCCCACCATAAGTCTACACCTTATTACCCGCAAGCTAATGGACAAACCGAGAGCACCAACAAGACTCTAATCTCTATTTTAACCAAGACAGTAGAAGCTCATCGCACTGATTGGGATTTGAGGTTGACATCTGCTCTATGGGCTTATCATACTGCGTATAAAGTGGCTATTAATTGTACGCCATTCAAAATTGTATACGGCGAAGAAGCGGTTATGCCTTGGGAGTTTGTCATTCCTAGTCTTAGGGTAGCTTCGCAAGAAGGATGGAATGGTAACCCCTTAACCGAGCGTTTGTATATCTTAGAAAAACTAGACGAAGAGAGACAATTGGCTGTGCAAAATGCTCTTGTGGAAAAGGATAGGAGAAAGAAGTGGTTTGATCGCCATGTGAAGGACAAGGACATCAAAGTTGGTGATAAAGTCCTTATGTATGGAGTACGTAAAGAGAAGAAAAAGTTGAAATATGCTGGTAAAGGACCATATAGAGTATGTGAAATTACCCCACAAGGTACCCTTCGTGTGGAAACTCTTTATGGAGTTGAAACCATTGGATTCCTCAATGGGAGTAAATTCAAAAGATATTATGATCCTTTAAGCCAAGAAGAACTACGGGCCATTCATCAAATGAAGGCCGCCAAAGCACAAACCGAGTTAAACAAGATACAAGCTCAAGCTGAGGAGCGACAACAACGTATAAGACAAAAACGAGAGGCTAACCTTGGAGTCACAAATGCATTCCACGTGGAAATCGAAGAGGATGGGTTGGACTCTGACACACCTCTACGATACCCTATTGAGTTAAATAGTGCCTATGGAAAAGTGTTATATAACGCCTTATTGGACATGGGTGCTAAATATAATCTGCTATCCTATGGGGTGTGGTGTCAGTTAGGGAAGCCACCTCTATCTGAGAGTATTATCCAAGTCAAGGGTGTCAACAAGAAAAAAACTACGGTTTTTGAAATCTGGCACACTTCTGTCGGTTATGACAATGGGATTGTAGCTCAAGACTTTTTGGTCATGCCTACTGGAACTATGGAGGGTAATATAAACCTAGGCCGCACGTGGATGATAGCCACCAAATGCACTATTGATTGGGGGACTGGGGGTGTTACAACGCAAAAACCAACTCTTAGCCCTACCACTCAAGCCATAGTCCCTGAGATATTGCCTAAGGAAATAAAACCCAAGACATTGCATGTCCAGGAGGTTGAACCATACGTCCCCATAGCCCAACTCTCTAGAGCTTCAATTGATGTAGTTGAAAGAAAGCTTGAGACACACAAGAACCATCCTAATATAACACAGAAAACATACAAGTGGGTCCCTAAAGCCTTTGTAGTGAGCATGGTTGATGCAAAAAAACGGAAACCTAGTAAGAACCGTCCCACTCACTCCAAGAAATGTAAAGAAACGTTGCGTTGGATTCCTAAACGACTATTGGAAGCCCAAGGATACTATGAAGGAAATGATCAAATCTGGGTGCCCAAACGTAAAGTGTACTCTTACCTGTCACCTGGCCCATGTAAACCCAATCCTGTGGCTCCAAAACAAATTGAAAATCGCGGAAAGGAAAAAATCATGGAATGTTACACACCCGCTCTAGAGTTAGTTTGGGTACCAAAGAAAGAACGATTTGCTCCACCTAGCTCAGGAACAGGGAAATCAAATGAAGCTTCTTGCTCTTCATGTAGTTCCTATACGCAAATAGAAGCTTCGACACAACCTCCACCTACCACTGTACATATCCATACAAGCACGAAAGACTTTGCACCTCCCGGGGTAAGTTCACCACCTACAACAATGTTGCAAATAAAATCATGGGAGAGTACCTGACCACCCTAGAAACTAGATGAAACGCATAGGGCGGTCGAAAAATATTGGTTAAAACCTTCATCCATAACAACTTGGAACAATTGGTTTCAAAAGGTGACGACCTCATTCCAAAAGGTATGATCTACCCAAGGAAGGGGGGAGTGTTTGCTAACATCAATCATTCACTCGCTCCCCTCTCAACCTTCCTCCCTCACCTCTCAATTCCAATCTTAGGGAATGTATATATATAGCCTTAATTATACTCACAAAAAACAAAAATAGTAAAGAGCAAGAGCGACTAGCAACGAGAGAGCACCCTATCAGATCTTATATATAAGTCCAAATTCACCGTGTCAATTCAAGCAACACACAAAAACAACCCTTATGTTTTAAAGGCCTAACCAAATCTATCTGTATTGTCAGAAATGGCTACTTCACCAGAGGCATGCACTTCTTTTTTTGATGAAAGGTACCCTTTGTCTTTTCCTCAAGTGTTCTACGTATGCTACCCTATACTTTCTTATGAATGGGATTTGATAGAGAGCCTTGCATGTGAGAGAAATTTTGAGGAGTTAGAATGGCTGATACGTCTATGGCTAACTAGTGATCCCTACCCAGTAGCGAATGTGTCTCCAATGGCCCATGCTTATTCTTTTGCACAAGATGAGTATCCACGCATCGCGAGGTTCTTGATTAGCATGCTTGCACAAGAGGATGATGAAGAGGAACTAATAGAGACCGAGGAAGACTATGGCCTCACGGACAACGATTTTATTTATCTAGATGATGAGGATAGAGGCCTAGCCTTAAGGTGGCCACCCGGTTTATATAATATCCTCTTCCCTTGATTCTAAAAGGGGTGACAGATAGGTAGGTTAGGGGTCTAGATTGTGTTTTGAGTTTGTTTTTTAGGAGTTTTAATTTTTCACACTGACATGCCTCCTAGAGGTATAGTGCCTGTTTTTGGATGTGTTAGGTAGGACTTATATGGATCTCCATCCACATGGCTGAGGACATCTGCTTCAACAAAATGAGCCACTCCATACCTCCAGGTGTACTACTTTCCATGATTCATGTTGGTGGACATGTGTAATTGCTAATAATGATTTTTCATTCTTTGTTTGAGTGCAATAGTTATGATTGTTATCTGCCATTATAGATGTATAAATTTGTCTTTGCTTAAGTTGATTGAACTCCAGTTTAATCTTATGGATGAGCCTGGAGATTAGGAGACCGTGACTTTAGGTTAACTCATTTACTTGACCACTAGGCCTAGCTAATAAAATTATCCGAGTATTTGAGACCTTAGGAATGTTTTAGGCACAGAAAGGCTTGCTCACTCAAACAACAAAAAACACTAGTGCGAATACCAAGGAAATGGAAGCAAAAAAAAAAAAGAAACATAAGCGCCACAAATAAAAAATCTTACGCTGGAAGAGAAATCCTGGCTTGAATTGGTACTTCACTCACATGTATTGTCTATGGTACTAGAGCCCTAGAGGTTCCCAGTGTGGGCGCTTTTCCTTGAAAAGCAAAAAACCCCGGACATACAAAATAAGCACACACGTCACATGATTGTGACCCAAAGTAAAAAAATATTTATTAAATTTTTTTTAAAAAAAATAAAGAAAAATTAAAAGACTTCCATTGAGCTTACAGTTAACATTTCAAGCTTTTGTTTGCAGTTGTGAGAGCGAGTTGGCTTATCAAAGCTGAAAAGCATAATTAGGGAATCTTGCATTTAGATAATCTTCTTAGCTTAGCTAGTACTAGAGTAGTTGTTTTAACCTTAGTCATAGCTAACTAATTGATAGACTCACCCATAAGCTCAAAACTCTTGATTAATTAATTTACTCAAAGTGCAATTTATTTGTCCTTAATGGCAGTCTAACATTTCATAAATCTTGCATTTACTCATTTCCACATGTACTTTACATTCCCCTCATGATTTATGGCACCGAAACAGTCTTTTCCTAGCTGGGGAACTAGGCTCCAAATAGCAAGTCTAAGGGTGCAAGTGGGAAGAGAAGGGAGGAGAGTGGAGGCCTTGTCCCACATGCTCTCATTCCCTCTTGAGGAGGTAGGGTATATATATAAGAGTGAGTCTAGTATATATCATAAGACTGAGGACTGAGGCCTGGGCCTGGGCTTGGGCTTGGGCTTGGGCAAACGATCTCGATCTAACTTTTATACAAACCAACCCGTCCGTTTTTATAACTCACGTTTTTTATTTTCGAAAATCTAACCTCCCCGTCACTCACGTTTTTATTTTTCGATTTTTTTTTCGAAAAAGTTTTTTTTTTTAATTTTACTATTATTTTCTTTGGGGATAATATTTGGTACGCGTTTTGGTGCGCGTTGACCTCACCTAACTATTTACTGTCCCACCTATCTACTTACCTGCTAATCAGTGGTTCACCTAATTCCTAACCTGCTTAATTAACTAATTGTGCGCCTAACTGTGCACAAACCAGAAAACACAGAAAATGCAGAAAATTGAAACTTGACAGAACTGTGCAGTGCAAACCAGAAAATGCAAAAAATACAGAAACGCAAGAAATGCTAACTTTGTAAGCTGAAATAGGAAGCTTGATAGAACTAACAAAAGAGAGCTTAACAGAACACAGAAAACTTGAATGCAGTCAACAACATTGTGTCTTTCTCTACTGTTTTTGCATAACAACAATGATCAAACTTAAGCCGCGCCTTTCCTACATAAAAAATAGCTTCAATACAATTTACAGGTCGCCATTGGAGCTTCACGTGCAGCAGCTCCCCGGCAGCGGCACCAAAAATGTCAAGGCTAGGGACTTGCTACGCGCCGTGTGCGAGCCACAAAGGCTCCTAGCACACAGTCATACAACAGACAAGCTCACAAGGAAGAACGGTGTGTCACTCACCTTCCTGCGTAGTTGTGAATGAAGGATTCCCGCGCCGCGAAGAAGAGGGAGACGCCGCTACGCTGCGCTCAACCGCCTCGCCGCCGTCGTGCCGCCGCAACGCTCGATCGCACAGACACTCTCACACTCTCTCTCTCTCTCACATGCACACACACAAGGAGATGGTGAAGGAGAAGGTGGAGATGAAGCAAGAGCAGCTTCTATTGCACAATGAGAGAATGACTCAATTTTAGGTTTAATCGACTTTTATGTGAGCTCACCCCATTCACACTTGGGCGCCCATGCTTAGCCAACTAACCCTAGCATGTTCGTGTTAGAGTGCGCCTCTCATCGGCGATCACTCTACCTTTCCCTATTGGACCGACAAGCCCGGTGCCTGACTCTACTTAAATAAATAATACGGTTACGGTGTCCGTCGTAGGCGATAGGGTGTCCGTGAGCCACGAGGGTTAACAATCGACTATTAATACCATGGGTAAGCTTCTTAATTTTCTCTGGTCAATTAAGTTGTTTAATCGCAAGAGCCAAGTATTTCATGTTCGAGGGTTGACTAGAGGCTATGCCTAGAAGACCTTGTAGTTAAGCTACCATAAAAGGAATTTCTCATGAAATCATTGCCTGACTGATTACCTTTTCTTTGAGCCCCCAAATTCTTTTCACAGTGAATTAATTTTGATGTGTGTGCTTATTTTGTATGCCTTGGGTGTTTTTCTTTTCAAGGAAAAGTGCCCACATTGGGAACCTCTAGGGCTCAAGTACCATCGGCGATACATGTGAGTGAAGTACACAATCAATCTGAGATTGCTCTTCCAGCTTAAGATTTTACATTGTGGCACTTTGATTTTTTTTTTTTGTTCGTTTTCAGCATTTTAATTTTCTAACTTTTGGGGGGTCATATAACACTGTTACACCTCCCCAAGCTCATCACACTAGTAAACTCCCTTTATAATACTTAATCTAAAGGTCAATAGGTACTAAGCTAACTAGAAAGCCCTAGTACATTTCACACAATGCTGCCTAAATTGGATTAAGAACCTAAGTTACCAATGATTATTAGGAAGGCATTCCCCATGGTATTAAGAAAAGATCTCTAACACCTAACTTGGTCAAACTGCTTGATTTTTAAATCTAGACAAGTGATTATGACAAAAAATTCATTGAATTTAATGTTTGATGCTAAGCAAATGCGATGAATATTATGCTACCAATCACAATTAAAGCAGAAAAACATGGATGCGAAAAAGATAAGGGACAATGCTAATGGACAAGAAACACTTGTTTGTGTTGATGGTCGCGCTCGATCTGAAGTGTGAACGAGAGAAAGATTCCATGAAGGTCCAAATCCTAACCGTAGCAACACGTTCCTGTACACACTAAGAAACACAAAGAATACCTCTAGGAGGCACATCAGTGGGAAAAAGAGTCGTTGTAGTATAGTGGTAAGTATTCATGCATGTCACGCGGGTGACCCGGGTTCGATCCCCGACACCAACGCCAAAAATGTGCGCGTATGTCGCATGTGTCAATGCAAGGAGCTTGCCGATACACCGTGTGCAAGCCACAAATGGCTCCAAGCACACAACAAGCCTAAACTAGTAAGCTCAAAGAAGGCGATGGTGTGTCACTCACTGCTCTACGCTTGCTTCCTGGAGGATTGCTCGCCGCGAAGAAGAAGGAGCCGCCGCTTCGCCGTGCTCAACCACTTCGCCGCCGCCGTGTCATCGTCGCAATGCTTGATCGCTCTCTCTCTCTCTCTCTCTCTCTCTCTCTCTCTCTCTCACATACACACACACACAAGGAGATGAAGAAGAAGAAGATGAAGATGGAGCAAGAGCACTCTTCTATTGCACAAATGAGAGAATGCGTGAATTTTAGGTTTAGTTGACTTTTATATGATCTCGCCCCATTCACACTTGGGCGCCCATGCTTAGACAACTAATCCCTTGAATGTTCCAGTTAGAGTGCGCCTCTCATCGACAATCAGTCTTACCCTTTTCCTATTGGACCGACAAGCAGGGTACCTGACTCTACCAAATAAATAATACAATGTCCGTCGTAGCTGATAGGGTGTCCGTGAGCCGTGAGGGTTAACATGCCCCCTTCCTGATGTAGATTCCATCCTCGGAAGCTATTGAGTTGAAGCTCGTTCGTCGAGGTGAAAGAGAATTTGAGATGAATGTCCTTAGTCTTCTTCAGTCACTGCAAAATCAAACAACATTGGCACAATAATTGCATTCTCATAAGCGATTAAAAAGCATATGCAGTTTTAGGCAGACAAATTGATTGGTAACATAATTTTAAACAATTTGTCAGCAATAAACCTTAAATTGCAATATATTGAAATGCATAAAGAAATGTAAAGGTAAAAAATCAAACAAGGTTGGGGTCGCTAATTTAACGGTCGAAAGGCACTAGAGATCGACTATTAATACCATGGGTAAGCTTCTTAATTTTCTCTGGTCAATTAAGTTATTTAATCGCAAGAGCCAAGTATTTCATGTTCGAGGGTTGACTAGAGGCTATACCTAGAAGACCTTGTAGTTAAGCTACTGAGGCGGTCCGGGGCGGGCAACAAGAAGAGCAACCTCTAGACACCCTTCAAGGCTCCCGTGCTGCTCAATGGGGCTGGGGCACAACACAACACAAACCAAAACAACAAACCCACAGCCAAATCCCAACTACACAAGGGGCACCACCTAGTTTAAGAGCAAACTAGGACGCAAAAGAGGAGAATCGTTAGAGCAACCCACAAACAAGCAAGGAATTTACACTAACCCTAACACCAATGGAACACTCTCACACACTAAAACACGAGAGAGAGAGAGAGAGAGAGAGAGAGAGAGAGAGAGAGAGATAGTGCTCGGGCTGCTTTTAAATGTATCGGCAATGATCAAGGAAACACAACTATATATTTAAGAAAGAGAGAGAAAGGGGGAGGGGATGCTTGTTGCATTAATACCTTCTTACAAATCTGTCATGACAAATCAAAGTGAGATTAGTATTTGTTCAACATAGCTTGCGTAAATTTCACCACAACACATCACAAGAAAAGCCACCCCAATCACTGTCTTAAGGCCAGGGGAGTCCTCTCCACCCTGTCGCCCTCTTATAGTATGTGGAATTTACGGTTAGATTGATGACAACACCAGAGACAAGCTATCAAGAATTTAACAAAAAACACCAAGACACTTACGCATCATTGTTGTCCATTACTTCACGTTGGAAGGGAGACAAAGTATCCAAGCTTAGTCCAAATCCACCCTCCTTGATTCAGCAAGTGTTGGGCTTACACTAGTAGGAGAAATGATAGATTTCCTACTCTCAATTGAATGATCACTCTCTCTCTTACTATGGCATAGAGTTCCCTTGCTAATCCCCTATTACAACACATGCACATGCATAAGACAATGAGCTTCCACTCAAGAGCTCCTTCTAGAGAGGTTGAGCTTGGCTTCTCAAGCTATAGCATAGTGCTCTTGCTTATGGCTCCTCCTTTTGTGCTAGCTACACCCTCCTTTTATAGCAATTTTGAAGGCTAGGGCTACTCCTCTAACCATGGTTGGGTTAGATTTTTAGCAATTTATCTAATTTCTTTTGCTTGGAATTATCAAGAAGTTGGTGGGAAAAGAGAGAGGAGAGAAATGGAGGTGATAGGACTTTTCATAGTGGCTTAGTGTTAGTAGAGTTAGTATTAATTTACAAATGGAATTGGATATTTACAATGGGAGTATCCATGTAGGATACAAATAAGGAAGAAAAACTCTTAAGAAGTAAGAAAAGGTGGATTTCTTACAAGGTTGATGCTCCAAGTGTCTTGAGTAGGGCCAATTTTGATGCTTGTTGACGGTCCACTAGCTTTGACGGTACATTTTTTCTCCACTCTTGACCTTCCTTGAGAGACAAGGTAATTGAAGCTGAGTAATCAACCACCATGATGCTGTCTTTTAAGAGAAGAGGCTGAATTTTGTGGTTTTTTTGATAGATATGGGTAAATTGGAGGAGGAAAAATGAGACTAGGTGGTCAATTTTGGAATGGAATTGTGTGTGGGAGGTATGAGTTCACCATGGTTTCTCTTATTCTTCAAGGTTGAGGAGAGCAAGTGAACTTTAAAAATTCAGCAAAACCGATCGTTTTTTTCCACTGCACAAGGTCCATGTGGGGTCCTTCTTTGGATGATTCTTTTGAATACCTCCAAGAGTGAGCCCTCCATAGTGCATGCATGCATGCCACCTACCCTTGACCTTATTTGGTAGGTCTATAATTGAAGATATTGTTGAGATTATGATATAAGTGAATAGTACAACTAAGAAAATCAAATATTGAGGGGTCTAAAAAATATGTACATGTCAAATATAAATAATATAAGTGAAAAAAATATAAAGGGGTCAAAAGAAATCTCTGTCATTATGAGGCTACCATAAAAAGATAAATATTTTTGGTGTTCTAATTTTTTAGAGTAAAAACAAAATAGATGTAGGAAGGGAAAAATCACAATAGTGAAAAAATATACACATAAATAAAACTAGTTTTTTTGGATTTTTGTTGGGGTGGAGTTACACCAAATATAAGAGAAGCTTACATGAAAATATTTCTATATGGAATAAAGAGTATGAAAAATGGTAAGAAAAAAATTGTGGTAATGGTGAGCCAATGTACAGAGCATAAATAACACACACCTACGTAGAAATATTTAAATAAATACCGAAATAATTATGAAAAAAACTTTTATTTAGGCCCTATATACAAAGAAATATTTACATACGCATGGGCCACAATATACTTATATTTTTTATATTTTTTATTTTTTTTGGCTCAACTAGCCCAATGATTAGCTAATTGAGGGTTTTTTTAAGAAGATATGGGAAAAGTCCCGTGACTCACACACGCCTATGTCCAGTGAAATGGTAGGGATAGCCACAGTGTTTGAGTGATTTGATAGGGTGAGATAACTCACTATGGCAATTACAGAGAGCCTGATTGATTACCTTTTCTTTGACCCCCCAAAGTCTTTTCACAGTGATTCAATTTTGATGTGTGTGCTTATTTTGTATGCCTTAGGTATTTTGCTTTTCAAGGAAAAGCACCCACACTGGGAACCTGTAGGGCTCTAGTACCATAGGCGATACATGTGAGTGAAGTACACAATCAAGCTGAGATTGCTCTTCCAGCTTAAGATTTTACATTGTGGCACTTTGATTTTTTTTTGTTTGTTGGTTTTTAACATTTTAATTTTCTAACTTTTGGGGGGTCATATAACACTGTTACACCTCCCCAAGCTCATCACAGTAGTAAACTCCCTTTATAATACTTAATCTAAAGGTCAATAGGTGCTAAGCTCACTAGAAAGCCCTAGTACATTTCACACAATGCTGCCTAAATAGGATTAAGAACCTAAGTTACCAATGATTATTAGGAAGGCATTCCCCATGGTATTAAGAAAAGATCTCTAACACCTAACTTGGTCAAAGTGCTTGATTTTTAAATCTAGACAAGTGATTATGACAAAAAATTCATTGAATTTAATGTTTGATGCTAAGCAAATGCAATGAATATTATGCTACCAATCACAATTAAAGCAGACAAACATGGATGCGAAAAAGATAAGGGACAATGCTAATGGACAAGAAACACCTGTTTGTGTTGATGGTCGGGCTCGATCTGAAGTGTGAACGAGAGAAATATTCCATGAAGGTCCAAATCCTAACCATAGCAACACGTTCCTGTACACACTAAGAAACACAAAGAATACCTCTAGGAGGCACATCTGTGGGAAAAAGAGTCGTTGTAGTATAGTGGTTAGTATTCCTGCCTGTCACGCGGGTGACCCGGGTTCGATCCCCGACACCAACGCCAAAAATGTGCGCATATGTCGCATGTGTCAATGCAAGGAACTTGCCGATACACCGTGTGCAAGCCACAAATGGCTCCAAGCACACAACAAGCCTAAACTAGTAAGCTTAAAGAAGGCGATGGTGTGTCACTCACTGCTCTACGCTTGCTTCCTGGAGGATTGCTCGCCGCAAAGAAGAAGGAGCCGCCGCTTCGCCGTGCTCAACCACTTTGCCGCCGCCGTGCCGTCATTGCAATGCTTGATCGCACACACTCTCTCTCTCTCTCTCACGCATACACATACACACAAGGAGATGAAGAAGAAGAAGATGAAGATGGAGCAAGAGCACTCTTCTATTGCACAAATGAGAGAATGCGTGAATTTTAGGTTTAGTTGACTTTTATATGAGCTCGCCCCATTCACACTTGGGCACCCATGGTTAGACAACTAATCCCATGAATGTTCCAGTTAGAGTGCGCCTCTCATCGACGATCAGTCTTATCCTTTTCCTATTGGACCGGCAAGCCCGGTACCTGACTCAAATAGGGCTTCAAGCGATACCCGTTTACCTTCGTGGAGTGCTCTTTACCATTCAAGTCCATAAGCTGATAGTAACTAGAATTGAAAGCCTTCTTGACTATGTATGGCCCTTGCCATCTAGTTTCAAACTTGGCATCAAAACGATTGTCGAGTCGATTGTCATACCTTAGCACAAGATCTCCTTCCTTGATGCCTTTGTCCTTCAGTTTCTTTCGCTTGCGTGGCTTTCCTCTTGTAGCACTCATATGCTGCTTCTCTTTTCCACTCAAGCTCCACTAACGTAAGAAGTGGATCCATCCATACCTCTTGATCATCTTGTGCTCCTTTGCCATGAAGTCACATTGTTGGAATGTTGAGCTCGACAGGCTGCAAAGCCTCTTGACCATAGACCAACTGAAATGGTGTGAACTTCGTGGCTTCCCTATATGTGGTTCGATATTCCCACAAGGCACCATCCAAGAAGTCATCCCATAATTTTGTCTTGTTTTGCACCATCTTTCTAATGATTCTTGCAATGACACCATTAGCCTTCTCCACCAAACCATTTGATTGTGGGTAGTATGGTGTGCTATGACGATGTAGAATGTGAAGCTCTTCACAAACTTCTGTGAGCAAGCCCTTCCTAAACCCTGGACCATTATCAGAAACAATCTCCAAAGGTGTGCCAAATCTGCAACAAATGTGATTGTACACAAACTTGCTAACTGTCCTCTCATTCACTCTTGCCACACTTTGAGCTTCCACCCACCTAGTCATATAGTCTAACAGCCACTAGAATGTAGAGTTTACCATTTTTTGTCCTAGGTAGAGGACCCATAGAATCAATGCCCCACTTTTCAAAGGGTCCATTTGCAAGCACTATTTGCCTCGGGCCATGCACCAAGCTTCTATTTCCATTTATCTGACAATTGTGACAGCTTTTACACCAATGTTGAACATCCACATGCAAGCTTGGCCAAACATACCCCGCAAGCAAAATCTTCTTCAGAGTTGATTCTTGGGCAAAATGACCACCACATGCCTCTTCATGCAAACCTTTTAGAATGGCTGGAATTTCCTCGATAGTTGGTACTCTTCTGCACACTTGATCCTTCCCTCTTTGATAGAGGGAGCCTTCTAGGAAGAGATATGCGCTTGCCTTCTTCATGAGTCTCCTCTTCTGAGCCTTCGTGAAGTCTTGTGGAAACTCACCCTCCAAAATGTAGCCAATAATGGGAGCCAATGACTCCAATCCCTGGTACCTCGGTTGCTTCATAGCAGCCGCCACCATGATGACCTGCACTTCTTTCTTTACACATGCAACGGCTTGTTGTGCAAGTAAATCAGCATCTTCATTTTGTTTCCTAGGAATATGATATAATTGCACCTCCTCAAATTGATTAAATAGCCTACGGATGGTAACAACTTTGGCCCTTAGTCTTTCATTTTGGCATGCCCAGATGCCTAAAATCTGCTTCACAATGAGAAGTGCATCCCCTTTTACCATGAGACGTTGTATACCATGGCCAATGCATATTTTTAAACCATGAAGTAGTGTGTCATATTCTACTTCATTGTTGCTAGCTGAACTTGGTAGATTGAACTTCTCTTTCATGACCACCTCTCCACTTGGGTTGAGCAACACTAGCCCTCCTCCTGCTTTTCCTGTGGCTCGACAAAAATCTCCATCAAAGAACAAGGTAAAAGCATTAGGAATACTTTTTGGTGGTGGCAATGGTAGGGTCTTTACTTCAGGCACTTTAATCTCCTTTTCATGCACCCTATAAGTGAGAATCCCTGCCAATTGTGCACGCACACTATCTTCTACCTTGAAAGAGTATTGAAACTCTTGCAACTCCATAATCCACTTTGAGATCCTAGTACTAAGATTCATTTGAGATGACACCCAAGGGAACAAATTCTCTGTGGTGAGGATTACAAAAGGTTTTAGGAGCAAGTAGGATCTAAACTTCCTTATCGCAAACATGAGAGAAAGCATCATGAGTTCTGCCTCCGTGTAGCCTCTCTCTAAAGCATTCATGACCCTACTAGCAAAGTAGATGGGCCGCATCCTCGTACTATAGGGATCTTGTTGTAACAAAACTGCACCAATTGTTTCCTTCCCAACACTAGAGCTAACAAAGAATGTATACTCCCAACATGGAGGCATGAGTGTTGGTAGCTCTGACAAAATGACTTTAATGTTACAAAAGTACTCTTCAAGCTCATCAGACCATGCAAATTCTACTTGTTGTGTCAACTTTTGCAAAGGATGAAGCAACTCCGAAGCTAAGTGAATAAAGCGTCACATATACTTCACTTTTTGAATGAATGATATGACCTCTTTGAGATTCTTGGGTGAGGGGAGCTCAATAAGAGCCTTTGCCTTTGAAGGATCCACCTCAATGCCTTTATAGGAAACCTTGTGACCAAGCAAGATCACTTCATCCTCAGCTATGTGACACTTGTCGGGGTTGAGTTGACCTCCCATGTCATAGAGCTTCTTTAAACCTTTTTCTACCCTTTGTAGATGCAATGATTTTGAGCTATAAATGCAAAAATCATCAATAAAAACCCTAATGGACTTTCCAAAGAATGCTTGAAACACCATGTTCATGAAGCGTTGGAAAGTTGCAGGAGCATTTGTCAGGCCTAATGGCATGACTCTAAAAGCATAACAGTCCCAAGGAGTGATAAAGGTTGTTTTCAATTGATCCTCCAATGGGATACCTATTTGAAAGTAACCCGAGTAGCCATCACACACAGTGTACTTCTTATGACCAGCTACTTCATTTAGTATCTCATCCTGAAATGGGAGGGGAAAGTGATCTCTTTTTGTTGCCTCATTAAGTGGACGATAATCCACACACACCCTCCACTTGCCGTTTTTCTTAGGAGTGACAACAACGGGAGAGACCCACTCTGAATTTTCCACTGGATAAATGAAACCTGCTGCTAGAAGCTTTCTTATCTCCTTGAGTAGAGCCTGCTCCTTAATGACTCCTAGCCTTCGTAGCTTTTGAGCCTTAGGTGTGGCCTCTGGCTTCAACTTAATCTTGTGTTGAACAACATCTACTCCATGCACATCGGTGTAGTCTTTAGCAAAAAGCCTCAGAAATTTCCTTAGCACACATTTGAACTCCTCTCTTTCATCCTTTGTAAGTGTTGTAGACAACATACCTTCTAATATTCCTTCATCTTCCACCTTTTGGTTCTCTTGGGAACCTACCTCTTCCAAACCTCGAGAAGAGGTCTCCTGGTTGTTTGGCTTAAACCATACCCCCATGAGTTCAATTGAGGACTCCTCTTCAGTAATGCTGCCGCTACTTTCTTCTTCTGAAGTGTTTTCAGTCCAATCTTCTTCCGTCTCACTTCGAGATGATTCTTCATGGAGCTCCTCTTGGCGTTGCTCCTTCATGTCAAAGACAACCTTCTTGTGATTTTCATTCCTGCAAATTAGCTTTCCACTCTCCCAATACTGCAAAGCTCGCATTTTCATTAGCCATGGTCTTCCTAGGATAAATGGGTAACCATTTCCCTTGGTAGACATGACATAGAAATCCACTGCCTTCTTAATGCCAAAGGCCTCCACAAAAACATTTTTACAAATGCCTACGCACCTAGCCTTGCTATTGTTTGCCATTTTCACTTTGATTTCAGGTGTCTCATGGATGTGCATGCCTAGTCTTTCCATGAGTCCCTCTGTCATGATGCAAATTTGTGCACCCCCATCCACTAGACCTTTCCTAACCAATCTTCCTTTGATGTAACAGTCTAGCACCGGTGTAATGTCCTCATTCATTTCAGCTTGTGCAATTTTTACAACAGGCACACTCTCTTTTACCTTTCTCCTAGTGCTAACTGCCCTTGTTAGATCCCTCCTTACTTGTGGACATAATGCAAGAAATTGAGGCCATGAAATATTAGGACCCTTAGCTCGCATGTCTTCCAACAGGTTGTATGGAGCCATACCATGTCCAAGAGGGAAGTCTTGGAGATTGATACGACGTCGAGTCCTCTTAGCTTCCTTGGTCTCCTTTGCCTTCTTGCCTTGTCCATGGTCACTCTGTGATGGGACACCCTCTTTCTCTTTACCTTTTCCTCGGCCACGCTTAATGCCATTTGCTTCCATGTCAACCTCATTTGAGTTTGTCACCTCTACCACATGCACATTTGGATCTGGCAAAGGTGGAACTCCTTCTACCCCTTGTGGAGGTGGTCTTGGTCCATTTGGTCTTTGTAGAAGCCTTGGTTGTTGACCAGTTCCTTCACCTGCATTCATCACTGGGTAATTCAAGTTAGGTCTCCCTGGCTCCCCACGGGGCCAAGGACAATTATACATCCCATGTCCAGACTCTCCGCAATTCCAACATTGCAAGACTCTCCTAGGTCGTGGATCTCGCTCTTCAGACTTCTTTGCTTGTCCCTTTGGACCTACAGCTTGTGCAAGGTGAATTGACAGGCTGCTTAAAGATTCGTTTAACTTCTCAATTACTTCCGCCGTTACCTCAGGAAGCTCCCTCGATTTTGATGCTTGTGACTTACCTTTGGGTCTAAGACCTTCTATTGGAACCTCTCCCCTTAAGAACTTGAGTTTCCTATATTTCTCAGCAGCCCTAGTTTCAGCTGCATCAAAGGTAGCAGGTGCACCCTCCTCAACTTTTACCTTAAGGTCAGGAAAGAGTCCGGCTATGAACCTCTCCTTCTTTAGAAATTCTACACCATCACCAGGGTTAGCAACATTTCGTATCCATAGAGCCCAAAGACGTAGAAACTCTTGCTTGTACAAGTAGTAGTCATCTAAGTCTTTTTGCTTATGAGAAACAATGTCTTGCCATAATTTTTGAGTGTTTTGGGGATCAAAGAACTATTTCTTGAAACGATTCAAAACTTCTGTGTAATTCCCCTTAACTTCCTCAGGCAAAGAGTCAAACCAAGTGCTAGTATCTTTCCTAAGGACCACCTCAAACATTTCTACACGTTCTTGATCAGTTATTATCCTCTTGATACGGCAAGACTTCTTGAAATTCGCTAAAAATAATTTTGCATCCTCTCCAGGCTCTCCAAAGAAAAGAGGATACCCAGACATTTGGCGTTGGCTTTCCATTGAATTGATTTCAAAGTGACACCCGTTTTGTTTTTCTTCTTAAAAAGATTTACACGATAATGTTTTCTAGCTTGCAATCTATTCTACAACAAAATAAAGATATTCACATCAAACGACCTATGATAATCAATAAGAGGTAGGATGACAGGATTTGGTGATGCGAGAATTTCTCCTACTCTTTGGGCACCAAACATGAACACCATACGTTGTTGAAAATGGATTTTCCTACTAATTGCAATGTTTATTCTAATGTGTGGAGTGAAATGGAAGGGGAAAACCTCTATTCCTGGGCCATTATCCATGGTCTATGCATGACCTAATGCTTAAAACAAAACAAAAATATAGACGTACAAACTAAGGTCGTACCTAATGAGAGGCAAAATAAAAGGATTTACTGAAGCGTTTATCTCGGCCAACCTAAGAGGACCTAAAATTCTACGAATGACACGTTGAAATTGCAACTTAGTACTAACAATTATGTGTACCTTTTGCCTTGCAATGGGAATGAAGGGATCATACAAATTTTCGTGATTCATCCAAACTACTTGACTATGCTAAAGGTTGATTCTACACAAAAATACACAAGCCGTTCCTCCGTGGGGGCACCAATTTGAGGCGGTTCGGGGTGGGCAACAAGAAGAGCAACCTCTAGACACCCTTCAAGGCTCCCGTGCTGCTCAATGGGGCTGGGGCACAACACAACACAAACCAAAACAACAAACCCACAGCCAAATCCCAACTACACAAGGGGCACCACCTAGTTTAAGAGCGAACTAGGACGCAAAAGAGGAGAATTGTTAGAGCAACCCACAAACAAGCAAGGAATTTACACTAACCCTAACACCAATGGAACACTCTCACACACTAAAACACGAGAGAGAGAGAGAGAGAGAGAGAGAGAGAGAGAGAGAGAGAGAGAGAGAGAGATAGTGCTCGGGCTGCTTTGAAACGTATCGGCAATGATCAAGCAAACACAACTATATATTTAAGAAAGAGAGAGAAAGGGGGAGGGGGTGCTTGTTGCATTAATACCTTCTTACAAATTTGTCATGACAAATCAAAGTGAGATTAGTATTTGTTCAACATAGCTTGCGTAAATTTCACCACAACACATCACAAGAAAAGCCACCTCAATCACTGTCTTAAGGCCAGGGGAGTCCTCTCCACCCTGTCGCCCTCTTACAGTATGTGGAATTTATGGCTAGATTGATGACAACACCAGAGACAATCTATCAAGAACTTAACAAAAAACACCAAGACACTTACGCATCATTGTTGTCCATTACTTCACGTTGGAAGGGAGACAAAGTATCCAAGCTTAGTCCAAATCCACCCTCCTTGATTCAGCAAATGTTGGGCTTACACTAGTAGGAGAAATGATAGATTTCCTACTCTCAATTGAATGATCACTCTCTCTCTTACAATGGCATAGAGTTCCCTTGCTAATCCCCTATTACAACACATGCACATGCATAAGACAATGAGCTTCCACTCAAGAGCTCCTTCTAGAGAGGTTGAGCTTGGCTTCTCAAGCTATAGCATAGTGCTCTAGCTTATGGCTCCTCCTTTTGTGCTAGCTACACCCTCCTTTTATAGCAATTTTGAAGGCTAGGGCTACTCCTCTAACCATGGTTGGGTTAGATTTTTAGCAATTTATCTAATTTCTTTTGCTTGGAATTATCAAGAAGTTGGTGGGGAAAGAGAGAGGAGAGAAATGGAGGTGATAGGACTTTTCATAGTGGGTTAGTGTTAGTAGAGTTAGTATTAATTTACAAATGGAATTGGATATTTACAATGGGAGTATCCATGTAGGATACAAATAAGGAAGAAAAACTCTTAAGAAGTAAGAAAAGGTGGATTTCTTACAAGGTTGATGCTCCAAGTGTCTTGAGTAGGGCCAATTTTGATGCTTCTTGACAGTCCACTAGCTTTGACGGTACATTTTTTCTCCACTCTTGACCTTCCTTGAGAGACAAGGTAATTGAAGCTGAGTAATCAACCACCATGATGCTGTCTTTTAAGAGAAGAGGCTGAATTTTGTCGTTTTTTTGATAGATATGGGTAAATTGGAGGAGGAAAAATGAGACTAGGTGGTCAATTTTGGAATGGAATTGTGTGTGGGAGGTATGAGTTCACCATGGTTTCTCTTATTCTTCAAGGTTGAGGAGAAGGTGAGTAGGGTGCAGAGAGGAGTGGTGAGAGAGGTGGGGATGATGAGTGGAGAAGTGTGTGTGAAAGAGGAAAATGATAAAGTGGAAGAGAGAGTGTGGCTGCATAGCATGGGAAAACTAGGGTCCACTAATAAAATCATAGCTCACAGATCCTAGCTCAAAAAAATATGAAAAAATTTGAGGCAAAAGTTCAGCCCACGAGCTACAACTTTTGTTTGTGTCACCTTTTCAAATTCGGAGAGCAAGTGAACTTTAAAAATTCAGCAAAACGGATCGTTTTTTTCCACTGCACAAGGTCCTTGTGGGGTCCTTCTTTGGATGATTCTTTTGAATACCTCCAAGAGTGAGCCCTCCATAGTGCATGTATGCATGCCACCTACCCTTGACCTTATTTGGTAGGTCTATAATTGAAGATATAGTTGAGATTATGATATAAGTGAATAGTACAACTACGAAAATCAAATATTGAGGGGTCTAGAAAATATGTACATGTCAAATATAAATAATATAAGTGGAAAAAATATAAAGGGGTCAAAAGAAATCTCTCTCATTATGAGGCTACCATAAAAAGATAAATATTTTTGGTGTTCTAATTTTTTAGAAAAAAAACAAAATAGATGTAGGAAGGGAAAAATCACAATAGTGAAAAAATATACACATAAATAAAACTAGTTTTTTTGGATTTTTGTTGGGGTGGAGTTACACCAAATATAAGAGAAGCTTACATGAAAATATTTCTATATGGAATAAAGAGTATGAAAAATGGTAAGAAAAAAATTGTGGTAATGGTGAGCCAATGTACAGAGCATAAATAACACACACCTACGTAGAAATATTTAAATAAATACCGAAATAATTATGAAAAAAACTTTTATTTAGGCCCTATATACAAAGAAATATTTACATACGCATGGGCCACAATATACTTATATTTTTTATTTTTTTTTATTTTTTTGGCTCAACTAGCCCAATGATTAGCTAATTGAGGGTTTTTTTAAGAAGATATGGGAAAAGTCCCGTGACTCACACACGCCTATGTACAGTGAAATGGTAGGGATAGCCACAGTGTTTGAGTGATTTGATAGGGTGAGATAACTCACTATGGCAATTACAGAGAGCCTGATTGATTACCTTTTCTTTGACCCCCCAAAGTCTTTTCACAGTGATTCAATTTTGATGTGTGTGCTTATTTTGTATGCCTTAGGTATTTTGCTTTTCAAGGAAAAGCACCCACACTGGGAACCTGTAGGGCTCTAGTACCATAGGCGATACATGTGAGTGAAGTACACAATCAAGCTGAGATTGCTCTTCCAGCTTAAGATTTTACATTGTGGCACTTTGATTTTTTTTTGTTTGTTGGTTTTTAAC
This sequence comes from Adiantum capillus-veneris, assembly GCF_014529385.1. Taxonomy (NCBI): domain Eukaryota; kingdom Viridiplantae; phylum Streptophyta; class Polypodiopsida; order Polypodiales; family Pteridaceae; genus Adiantum; species Adiantum capillus-veneris. Next base: position 74,488,151 of record NC_140944.1, read on the forward strand.
ATTTTAATTTTCTAACTTTTGGGGGGTCATATAACACTGTTACACCTCCCCAAGCTCATCACAGTAGTAAACTCCCTTTATAATACTTAATCTAAAGGTCAATAGGTACTAAGCTCACTAGAAAGCCCTAGTACATTTCACACAATGCTGCCTAAATAGGATTAAGAACCTAAGTTACCAATGATTATTAGGAAGGCATTCCCCATGGTATTAAGAAAAGATCTCTAACACCTAACTTGGTCAAAGTGCTTGATTTTTAAATCTAGACAAGTGATTATGACAAAAAATTCATTGAATTTAATGTTTGATGCTAAGCAAATGCAATGAATATTATGCTACCAATCACAATTAAAGCAGACAAACATGGATGCGAAAAAGATAAGGGACAATGCTAATGGACAAGAAACACCTGTTTGTGTTGATGGTCGGGCTCGATCTGAAGTGTGAACGAGAGAAATATTCCATGAAGGTCCAAATCCTAACCATAGCAACACGTTCCTGTACACACTAAGAAACACAAAGAATACCTCTAGGAGGCACATCTGTGGGAAAAAGAGTCGTTGTAGTATAGTGGTTAGTATTCCTGCCTGTCACGCGGGTGACCCGGGTTCGATCCCCGACACCAACGCCAAAAATGTGCGCGTATGTCGCATGTGTCAATGCAAGGAACTTGCCGATACACCGTGTGCAAGCCACAAATGGCTCCAAGCACACAACAAGCCTAAACTAGTAAGCTCAAAGAAGGCGATGGTGTGTCACTGACTGCTCTACGCTTGCTTCCTGGAGGATTGCTCGCCGTGAAGAAGAAGGAGCCGCCGCTTCGCCGTGCTCAACCACTTTGCCGCCGCCGTGCCGTCGTTGCAATGCTTGATCGCACACACACTCTCTCTCTCTCTCTCACGCATACACATACACACAAGGAGATGAAGAAGAAGAAGATGAAGATGGAGCAAGAGCACTCTTCTATTGCACAAATGAGAGAATGCGTGAATTTTAGCTTTAGTTGACTTTTATATGAGCTCGCCCCATTCACACTTGGGCGCCCATGGTTAGACAACTAATCCCATGAATGTTCCAGTTAGAGTGCGCCTCTCATCGACGATCAGTCTTACCCTTTTCCTATTGGACCGGCAAGCCCGGTACCTGACTCTACCAAATAAATAATACAATGTCCGTCGTAGGTTACAACGTCCGTCGTAGGTGATAGGGTGTCAGTGAGCCGTGAGGGTTAACATGCCCCCTTCCTGATGTAGATTCCATCCTCGGAAGCTATTGAGTTGAAGCTCATTCGTCGAGGTGAAAGAGCATTTGAGATGAATGTCCTTAGCCTTCTTCAGTCACTGCAAAATCAAACAACATTGGCACAGTAATTGCATTCTCATAAGCGATTAAAAAGCATATGCAGTTTTAGGCAGACAAATTGATTGGTAACATAATTTTAAACAATTTGTCAGCAATAATCATTAAATTGCAATATATTCAAATGCATAAAGAAATGTAAAGGTAAAAAATCAAACAAGGTTGGGGTCGTTTATTTAACAGTCGAAAGGCACTAGAGATCGACTATTAATACCATGGGTAAGCTTCTTAATTTTCTCTGGTCAATTAAGTTATTTAATCGCAAGAGCCAAGTATTTCATGTTCGAGGGCTGACTAGAGGCTATACCTAGAAGACCTTGTAGTTAAGCTACCATAAAAGGAATTTCTCATGAAATCATCGCCTGACTGATTACCTTGTCTTTGACCCCCCAAAGTCTTTTCACAGTGATTCAATTTTGATGTGTGTGCTTATTTTGTATGCCTTAGGTATTTTGCTTTTTAAGGAAAAGCGCCCACACTGGGAACCTGTAGGACTCTAGAACCATAGGCGATACATGTCAATGAAGTACACAATCAAGCTGAGATTGCTCTTCCAGCTTAAGATTTTACATTGTGGCAGTTTGATTTTTTTTTGTTTGTTGGTTTTCAACATTTTAATTTTCTAACTTTTGGGGGGTCACATAACACTGTTACACCTCCCGAAGCTCATCACACTAGTAAATTCCCTTTATAATACTTAATCTAAAGGTCAATAGGTACTAAGCTCACTAGAAAGCCCTAGTACATTTCACACAATGCTGCCTAAATAGGATTAAGAACCTAAGTTACCAATGATTATTAGCAACGCATTCCCCATGGTATTAAGAAAAGATCTCTAACACCTAACTTGGTCAAACTGCTTGATTTTTAAATCTAGACGAGTGATTATGACAAAAAATTCATTGAAATTAATGTTTGATGGTAAGCAAATGCGATGAATATTATGCTACCAATCACAATTAAAGCAGACAAACATGGATGCGAAAAAGATAAGGGACAATGCTAATGGACAAGAAACACCTGTTTGTGCGGATGGTCGAGCTCGATCTGAAGTGTGAACGAGAGAAAGATTCCATGAAGGTCCAAATCCTAACCATAGCAACACGTTCCTGTACACACTAAGAAACACAAAGAATACCTCTAGGAGGCACATCAGTGGGAAAAAGAGTCGTTGTAGTATAGTGGTAAGTATTCATGCATGTCACGCGGGTGACCCGGGTTCGATCCCCGACACCAACGCCAAAAATGTGCGCGTATGTCGCATGTGTCAATGCAAGGAGCTTGCCGATACACCGTGTGCAAGCCACAAATGGCTCCAAGCACACAACAAGCCTAAACTAGTAAGCTCAAAGAAGGCGATGGTGTGTCACTCACTGCTCTACGCTTGCTTCCTGGAGGATTGCTCGCCGCGAAGAAGAAGGAGCCGCCGTTTCGCTGTGCTCAACCACTTTGCCGCTGCTGTGCCGTCGTCGCAATGCTTGATCGCACACACTCTCTCTCTCTCTCACGCATACACACACACAAGGAGATGATGAAGAAGAAGATGAAGATGGAGCAAGAGCACTCTTCTACTACACAAATGAGAGAATGCGTGAATTTTAGGTTTAGTTGACTTTTATATGAGCTCGCCCCATTCACACTTTGGCACCCATGCTTAGACAACTAATACCTTGAATGTTCCAGTTAGAGTGCGCCTCTCATCGACGATCAGTCTTACCCTTTTCCTATTGGACCGACAAGCCCGGTACCTGACTCTACCAAATAAATAATACAATGTCCGTCGTAGGTTACAACGTCCGTGGTAGGTGATAGGGTGTCCGTGAGACGTGAGGGTTAACATGCCCTCTTCCTGATGTAGATTTCATCCTCGGAGGCTATTGAGTTGAAGCTCGTTCGTCGAGGTGAAAGAGCATTTGAGATGAATGTCCTTAGCCTTCATCAGTCACTACTAAACCAAACAACATTGGCACAGTAATTGCATTCTCATAAGCGATTAAAAAGCATATGCAGTTTTAGGCAGACAAATTGATTGGTAACATAATTTTAAACAATTTGTCATCAATAAACATTAAATTGAAATATAATCAAATGTATAAAGAAATGTAAAGGTAAAAAATCAAACAAGGTTGGGGTCGCTAATTTAATGGTCAAAAGGCACTAGAGATCGACTATTCATACCATGGGTAAGCTTATTAATTTTCTCTGGTCAATTAAGTTATTTAATCGCAAGAGCCAAGTATTTCATGTTCGAGGGCTAACTAGAGGCTATACCTAGAAGACCTTGTAGTTCAACTACCATAAAAGGAATTTCTCATGAAATCATCGCCTGACTGATTACCTTTTCTTTGACCCCCCAAAGTCTTTTCACAGTGATTCAATTTTGATGTGTGTGCTTATTTTGTATGCCTTGGGTGTTATGCTTTTCAAGGAAAAGTGCCCACATTGGGAACCTCTAGGGCTCTAGTACCATAGGCGATATATGTGAGTGAAGTACACAATCAAGATGAGATTGCTCTTCCAGCTTAAGATTTTACATTGTGGCACTTTGATTTTTTTTTGTTTGTTGGTTTTCAACATTTTAATTTTCTAACTTTTGGGGGGTCATATAACACTGTTACACCTCCCCAAGCTCGTCACACTAGTAAATTTCCTTTATAATACTTAATCTAAAGATCAATAGGTACTAAGCTCACTAGAAAGCCCTAGTACATTTCACACAATGCTGCCTAAATCGGATTAAGAACCTAGGTTACCAATGATTATTAGCAAGGCATTCCCCATGGTATTAAGAAAAGATCTCTAACACCTAACTTGGTCAAACTGCTTGATTTTTAAATCTAGACAAGTGATTATGACAAAAAATTCATTGAATTTAATGTTTGATGCTAAGCAAATGCGATGAATAGTATGCTACCAATCACAATTAAAGCAGACAAACATGGATGCGAAAAAGATAAGGGACAATGCTAATGGACAAGAAACAGCTGTTTGTGTTGATGGTCACGCTCGATCTGAAGTGTGAACGAGAGAAAGATTCCATGAAGGTCCAAATCCTAACCATAGCAACACGTTCCTGTACACACTAAGAAACACAAAGAATACCTCTAGGAGTCACATCAGTGGGAAAAAGAGTCGTTGTAGTATAGTGGTAAGTATTCCTGCCTGTCACGTTGGTGACCCCGGTTCGATCCCCGACACCAACGCCAGAAATGTGCGCGTATGTCGCATGTGTCAATGCAAGGAACTTTTCGATACACCGTGTGCGAGTCACAAATGGCTCCAAGCACACAACAAGCCTAAACTAGTAAGCTCAAAGAAGGCGATGGTGTGTCACTCACCGCTCTACGCTTGCTTCGTGGAGGATTCCTCGCCGCGAAGAAGAAGGAGCCGCCGCTTCACCGTGCTCAACCACTTTGCCGCCGCTGTGCCGTCGTCGCAATGCTTGATCGCACACACTCTCTCTCACGCATACAGACACACACGAGGAGATGAAGAAGAAGAACATGAAGATGGAGCAAGAGCACTCTTCTATTGCACAAATGAGAGAATGCGTGAATTTTAGGTTTAGTTGACTTTTATATGAGCTCTCCCTATTCACGCTTGGGCGCCCATGCTTAGACAACTAATCCCTTGAATGTTCTTGTTAGAGTGCGCCTCTCATCAGCGATCAGTCTTACCCTTTTCCTATTGGACCGACAAGCCCGGTACCTGACTCTACCAAATAAATAATACAATTTCAGTTGTAGGTTACAATGTCTGTTGTAGGTGATAGGGTGTCCGTGAGCCATGAGGGTTAACATGCCCCCTTCCTGATGTAGATTCCGTCCTCGGAAGCTATTGTGTTGAAGCTCATTCATCAAGGTGGAAGAGCATTTGAGATGAATGTCCTTAGCCTTCTTCAGTCAATGCAAAATCAAACAACATTGGCACAGTAATTGCATTCTCATAAGCGATTAAAAATCATATGCAGTTTTAGGCAGACAAATTGATTGGTAACATAATTTTAAACAATTTGTCAGCAATAAACATTACATTGCAATATAATCAAATGCATAAAGAAATGTAAAGGTAAAAAATCAAACAAGGCTGGGGTCGCTAATTTAACGGTCGAAAGGCACTAGAGATCGACTATTAATAACATGGGTAAGCTTCTTAATTTTCTCTGGTCAATTAATTTGTTTAATTGCCAGAGCCAAGTATTTCATGTTCGAGGGCTGACTAGAGGATATACCTAGAAGACCTTGTAGTTAAGTTACGATAAAAGGAATTTCTCATGAAATCATCGCCTGGCTGATTACCTTTTCTTTGACCCCCCAAAGTATTTTCACAGTGTTTCAATTTTGACGTGTGTGCTTATTTTGTATGCCTTAGGTTTTTTGCTTTTCAAGGAAAAGCGCCCACGCTGGGAACCTCTAGGGCTCTAGTACCATAGGTGGTACATGTGAGTGAAGTACCCAATCAAACTGAGATTTCTCTTCCACCTTAAGATTTTACATTGTAACTTTGGGGGGTCATATAACGCTATTACCCTCCCTTGGCTCATCACATTAGTAAACTCCCTTTATAATACTTAAGCTAAAGGTCAATAGGGTCAAGCCCACTAGAAAGCCCTAGTACATTTCACACAATGCTGCCTAAATTGGATTAAGAACCTAAGTAACCATTGATTATTAGAAAGGCATTCCCCATGGTATTAAGAGAAGGTCTCTAGCACCTAACTTGGTCAAACTAGCTTAGTCGGACTGCTTGATTTTTAAATCTAGACAAGTGATTATGACAAAAAATTCATTGAATTTAATGTTTGGTACTAAGCAAATGCGCTGAATATTATGCTACCAATCACAATCAAAGCAGAGAAACATGGATCCGAAAAAGATAAGGGACAATGCTAATGGACAAGAAACACCTATTTGTGTTGATGGTCGTGCTCGATCTGAAGTGTGAACGAGAGAAAGATTCCATGAAGGTCCAAATCTTAACCACAGCAACACGTTCCTGTACACACTAAGAAACATAAAGAATACCTTCAGGAGGCACATCAGTGGGAGAAAGAATCTTTGCTAATCACTCAACTTTAAAAGAGAAACACTCCTATCGTACTAATTCTACCTACCCTCCATCACTTGAGTGATGAGGATGAAAGGTGTTTAATGATATAGGTTTCTGTTTCAGTGTACCGAATGTGAATGTGTAGGTCTGGTCAATGTTTTGACTTTTATTGTGCATACTCGTTTGCTAATTGCTCTTGCTCTTTATTATTTTTGTTTTTTGTGAGTATAAGGCTTTATATATACATTCCCTAAGATTGGAAGGTTGAGAGCTCAGGGAGGAAGGTTGAGAGGGAAGTGAGTGAATGATGACTGTCAGCAAACACTCCCCCCTTCCTTGGGTAGATCATACCGTTTTAAATGTACTTGTCAACCTTTGAAACCAATTGTTCTAGTTGGTAATAGGTGGGGATTTTTGCCTGTAATTGTCTATTACCCTAGGTGACTCATCGAGCTGCAAGGGTGGTAAGGTACTGATGGGGGCTTTTCACAAGCCAAGCTCCCATACCCCTCTTCTCTCGTCCCCACCCCATGAAAACCCCCTCTTAGGGAGGGAGTGATAAAAGGCATTGGAAAAAAGTAAGAAAAAAATAAAGTATGATTATGTAAATATATAAGAAAGGTAAAATAGGCCACCTCATGCCTGCGGGGTAGCCCATCCCCACCTTGCCTCTTTTTTCTTCACTATTGCCCCGCCGGGTGTCCCTTTTCCTCTCCTCCACTCAAAAGGTCAACCCCCTCTCTCTTCCCCTTGTCCTTTCTCCTTTCTCTCTCCCCTCAAGCTACCCCACCTGTCACCAATAATGCATTATAACTCACCAATAATGCACCCTAACTCACATGCAACTTACCCTATCTTCCAAAATAGTATACCCCATCCCCTCTTTCTCTCTCCTATCATATCCCATGACCCAAATACCCCCCTCTCTCTCTCTAAAGGGACCCATATCTCTTTTCTTGTAGCTAAATAACCTTCCCCACACTCACACACACTTAGTTTCACTGAAAAAGGTGCCCACAGACCCATCCCCACCGAGTGGTCACCTGATTTTTCTTGTGTTCACACACATCTGCACACAGATTCAGCTCTGAACACACTCCCCTCTCTCCCCTCTTGTAATTACTTTATTCTCCATGTCACCTCTCACTTTTTTTCATCAACCCATCTCTCTCTCTTAGTCTCTCTCTCATGAGACTGCTGTTCTGACACATATACAAACAGCCAGACAAGTGGGGCCCATAGTCACATAGCCTATGTAGATAATGATTTCTTCATTTCTAAATTCTAGAATTCCTCCCTCCTCCTCCCCTATATAAAGAGGGGTCACCATCACACTAAATACACATACAACATCACCAAAGAGTACACTACGCACTGTGTGTGCCTAGTGCACACACACACACACACACACCATCACCATCACCGCAATCACCATGCTCGTCTTGAGCATGACCTCTACACCCTTGGGCTATGGAAGATGAAGGGCAGCTAAATGAAGGATGATGGCCATAACCCTCGTGCGAGTCTTCGCCATCAGCTCCCACCTATCAGCCATGTGCTCTACCACTCTCTACCTTCTGCTTTCCCTACCCTAAGCTCCCCATTTCATCGCCTTATTCTCTAAATAAAACTAGAGGTTTTGTGAGTATGTTTTTCTGCAATGTTTTGCCCATGTGAGGTGTGCGGAATCGCCACCTAGTCTTGTGTTTGGAGTGAGCTTGTTGATGTGTGAAGGGTGTGCGGATTCGCCATCCTTGTGTGGTGCCTAAGTACTAAGCCGCTATACCCCCTCCCTCACTCTCTCTCTCTCTCTCTCTCTCTCTCTCTCTCACTTGATCTCATTTCCCTTCCTCTTCATCATTACTCCTAAGCATCCATCTCTCTTGGATGAAAATTTTGTTATGGTGTTGTGTTGTTTGCGTCCTAGCCGCTCAAGCTAGGTGGTGCCCCCTGTTTGCTTTACCATGACAGGCTCGAGGCACGCCATTCGGTCCCCGGTGTTTTAGAGGCCGTCGGGGGTTCGGGGTTCGCTTTGCTCCCGTCAGTACTTTCCCATGATCGAACTTGAAGTGGTTCATCATGTGATTTTATAACACTAGGAGATGTGGATTCCTTTGTAGCTCTATGGACGTCCACTATTGTAGGTGGAGGTTGTGGAGAATCTTTTACCTCTATGGATGCATTACATGAGGAGCTAGAAGCTTCATGAGCCTCCCCCCTTCCTGAGCTAGGTGGAAAAAATTGTTCTTTCTTTGGTACCCAAACTAGCTCTGGAATGTGTGTGTAGCATTCTGTGTTTTTTTTCTTTCCGCGATTGTCGATTGGTTTGGAGCTACGGGATTGGGCTCACATAGAACAGGTGACAGGTAAGAATACAATCTACGTTTTGGCACCCGGATTTGATCATTTCCTTGATAGTAGCCTTGGGCTTTCAATAGCTTTTTAGGAATCCAACACCATGTTTCCTTACATTTTTTGGAGCGAGTGGGACGTTTCTTACAAGGCTTCTGTTTTTTAGCACTAGCTATGGTCGCTATGGAAGCTTTAGGGACCCACTTGTATGTTTGCTTCGTTATATTAGGCTGAGTCTTGTCAGAAGCTATATGTATTGCTTCTAGTATATTTAAGTGTACATGCATTTCATCCCCCTCAAGTGTTACCCACGTCATCCCCCTATTTCCCCAAGTGTCTATGGTTGCTGCTAGGTGGAGCCAATCCACATTGTCCGACTCAGTCATCCCAGGTAGTACATCCATATAAGGAGAATCTTCCCCAACATCAGTGCCCACTTTACACTTATAACAATACTGCAATGGGGCCAAGTGAACTGTGGTGTTAGATCTATGATCAATTACAAACCTGTTTCCTAGAGGATATGCTCAACCCGTCACAAGATCCACTCGAACGACAGAATCTTGGAACTGTAGATAGACATGGATTTTAGACTAGTCATTCACCATTTTTGCTTCCCTCATGAAAAGATGTCCTAAGATCATCTCCGATGCCATAGTGTGTTTGGAGAAATCCATAACAATGAAGGTAATCCTTAGTTTATGTCCAAAGACCTTGATCTTGAGATCTTCTAGCATCCCAATAGGTTTAACAATAGACCCATTGGCCATCTTCACTACTATGGTTTTGGTTGCAAGGTGAGGTCTTCCCATAGTTTCCCAGCAATTTTTAGTCACAATGCTAACCCCAGCGCCACCATCAAGGATTCCCTTCATAGTTAATCCCGTAGTAGTGATTCGTATGGTCGCATTGGATTCATCACCCTCAAAGTATTTTCCCAACTTGTTAACAGGTATTTCTATAACAAGGTTCTCATCTAGGTTGGGTTGTGGATATAAGTGTTCCTCTTCTATTGGCATCTCCCCAACTCCATACATCTGTGCAAATTGTGGTAGCCCAAACTTCAGTTCTCCATCGAGGAAGGCTCAAACAGCTGAGACTAGCTGAGACATGAAATCCATCAATTTCACAATGTTTAACGTCACCTTTTGGCATTGAGTCCCTTGACGTGGGGAAGATGGGATCTCCATTTATTTGATAGGATCAGGTAGTCCCTCTGTAAACATTATTTCCATCAAGAAGTGAGTACGCCCACTTTCCCATGACTTTAAGTCACTTTCTTCTTGGATGACACTAGGTATGTCCAAGGGTCTATGGACTTGGTGAGGTTGTTGTTGCGCAGGGAACACGGTGTCTGCAATTTGGATCTTCCTAGGTGCTGGTTATAGATCCCTTCGGGTATCTTCTACCAAACTCCTTAATTGCTTGACTCGCTCAATCTGCTCTATAGGGTTTGGGTAAGTTTCTATCTTCTTTTTGGATCTTGGCCATTGTGGCTCATGAAGATCTTCCTTGTTGGTTTCTATGTTAGTGGTCATTTTGGTCTCCATGGTTTCACCTAAATCAGAATCTTCTTCAGTGTCGTTCATATATACGAGGTTAGTCACTAGTCCCTATGTTGGTCTTTGAACAGGGGTCTGACTTCGCTGCTTTTTGAGATCTCTTTCTTCGTGTTTTCTTCTTTTTCTAAGATTGGGCAATTGATTCTGTGTCTCTTTCCTCAAGAATATAATTTTGTTTTTGGAGAATCGATCGTGTGAGTACGTTTACTAGTACCACGGGTGTACTTGGTGATGGCTCCTCGGTAACTTCAATCAAGTTTAATGGCGTGATCTTCGGTGCATTTTGATTATTTGGACATTGGGCAATCAAATGATCTATGCCACATCGATTACACATGAGCATCGGCATTGTAGACATGCTCGATTGATTGGTTTGCATTAGTGTGGCGTTCTTTTTTATCCTAATAGGACACTCGGCTACACGATGTGGACCTCCACACTCATAGCATTGAAGAGGTGGTCTCTTAGCAGTGTAATTGATATTTTGGCCTCTTGTCGCAATAGTTGATATACAGGTTTGACTTGTCCCCAATAGTCCTCCATGTAGTATTGTGTACTTTCTTCAAGCACATCCATCCCATAGGTGATATTAGGATCTATATCTTCCACACAGCCTTCCAAACAAGACATAGATGACTCACAACCCACTTGATTCACAAAAGTGATTCTCGAATGTGGTGGTTCCGATCCTAGCACTGCAGGTGGTAAGCGTGTTGTTTGAACAACATTTTGGGCCCTAGGGACCATATGTTGTGATGTTTGTTCAAGAGGTGGGGCCGGCATCAATGCACGCACTCGAGGTGTGTCTGTCCATTCTAAGGTTGGTCTACTGGCCATCACGCACTTAAATACTATGCATCCTTAGCTCGATGACCATACCTTCCACATGCATTGCAGTTCCCATTGAATTTTACTCTAAAAGTAGGGCATTCACTGGTACTATGCCGTCCATAGCATACTGAGCACCAATGATGCTCCCTTCTTGGATACATATGATTGTTTTGTGGAGCACAATTGTCTCGAAGAGTCTCTTGAATAGCCTTGGTGAGATCTGCTAAAGTCATCTCAGATATCTTTGGCTCCTTAGCAATAGGCTTAAGGGTCATTGGCTGATGCCCGGATGCTTTCTAGCTAATAAATTTAGTCTCAACAGACACTCTTTCTCCTTGAATCATTAAATTATCCTCCAATTGGATCGCATTGGTGGTGACTGCTTCCGAAGTGGTGATACCTCTAATGATGAGGCCATTGTAGATATCCTCATGTCGTAATCCCCTAATGAATCTATCAAGCAATTGGTTATTGTTGAAGCGGTCATTTGGATTACAACGAGAATTCAAATGCTTCAAGCAACTTATAAAGTCTCTCACCGACTGTCCTTCCTCTCGTTGGGCTTTCTGGAGCTGAGAGGCTACACCCCAAAGCACTCTCTCTCGTATGTATTCTTTTAAGAACAGTCTCCTAAGAGTAGGGTAAATTACTTTTTCTTCCACCCTTAGGGTTCTATACCAATCGCCTGCCTTCCTACTTAAGGTTAGGCTTAAAGTATTGCTCTTATGTAGGTCATTGTGTTCTTCTAGAGAATCGCATATTTGTTCAAGCACTTCGATATGCTTTCTCACATCCTCGTCTCCATTGAATTTTTGTGTGAGCTTGGCTATTTGTACTGCCTTACTTCTAGGCTCTCTATTAGGTGCGTAACGTATATTCTCAGCAATAGATCGACCGATGGCTTGAGAAAATGTTGCCAAGTCACGTAAATGAGTAGGCCCTTGGGTTCCACGTTGGGTACGATGTTGTGCCATGTGGTGGTCCATAGTTCATATGGGTGGTCCTAGGCATAGCAGACATCAGATGTGACATGCTAATGCTAGCCAGTATAGTCCCATGGAAATAGGAACTTGTGTATTGTGGTTGTGGAGCATAGGTAGTTGAAACAATGGGAGGGGTAGGGACTACATAAGTGTGATGACCCATAGGTGCATACGATTGGTACACACTTGTATGTACTGATGCAGGCATTGAGCTACCATGTAGGGGTGCTTTACTAACAAATGAGGTCCATGGCGTGTTTCTTGGCATGCCCATCATTGGGGTAGGCATGGTAGTCGTGGTGTCATCAAGGGAAAGATAAGATAGACTTGGAAAGGTGAAGCTATCACTTGTGGGCTCAGATTGCACTGAGAACCCTGGAGAAACAACATATGGGGGATCCATCGGACTTACCGAGGTCGTCTCCATTTGCGATAAGGTTGGTTGTTTAGCCTTCCATGTATCCAAGAATCTTATGAGACCCGTTGAAGGCATGTTGATAACCTTGTTCTGTCTCTCTAACTCAATGACCCTATGGATGACCTCACAAACTCTTTGTTGTTGATCCTCCACACTAGTAGCACCCATTGTGGATTGTAGGACATCTAACCAACCCACGTGATAGGTGTGACATGTGTATAGGTCGGTCAGAGTCTCTGTTTGTAATTCGTACTCCCAGTTCTCATTTAAGAACACTCCATCTAGGATTGAGGTGCTAGGGAGCAACATTGACATTGAAGCAACATTGACATAGGAGCAACGTGTGTGCATATCTCTTAGGAAGGATATTGACATAGGAGGTTTCGCTTTTAACTCTCTTCATTGCTCCGCCTTGCGTAAGCTCTCGACTTCATTTTCCCTCGCTGCAAGGATATATCGCTCAACTTCTTGCACTTCGGCAAGGCTTCTACCATAGGGTAATATGACCTTGGAGGGAAATAACTCTGAAGAGTCAGGAGGTGCAGTGAATGAAGTATTCACGTGCACATTCTCTAACGGTATAGGGTCTACGTTTGTCACGAATGGAGAATTTACTTCCCCACCTCCCTCATTTACATCATTAGCTCCATGTTCGGAGCGAGTGGTTCTACTAAAAGTTTCCTTCAGGCGGCTAAGCACCTTCGGCCTGGACCGAGGACCCATGGAATGCATGTCTTGGCTCGAGGTATCGGGATTAGGCATTGGGAAACCCTCCATGATGTCGTAGTCCGAGGAAGAGTCACTAGCCGCTATGTTCGGGTCTTGCTTTGTACAACCTTGGGTCCCCGCCGAGGGTCCAGAACCTAAAGTAGGTGGATATTGAGAACTCGTGTAAGATGAAATTCTCTCTAGTTGCTCCATCTCTAGCACACGACCAGAGCGCAGATGCATGTGCCTTTGGCACCCTACAAACGTCGGCGAATAACCTCGAAGGTTAACCGCTTACCTTTTTTAAGCTTCTGTTTTCACTCGTGTTTTTTACGTTTTTAATGTTTGATTTTTTATTAAAGTGTGTGATAGCTCGAAACAAGCGTATCACTTAGAGGATCGTTGTGTGGTTTACAACACAATTTTCGGGCATCTTACATTCCGTTGGTCCTCAAAAAATCGATTTTTAGCTACGTGTGAAACTAAAATTCATGTTTTTAAAAGGCGATTGAGGCTTAAGCCTGAGCGTGAGCTTGGGCTTGGGTCTGGGAGATATTCTCGATCCCGGTCCTACCTATTATTTATTTATTTATTATTTGTTTAAAGGATAAGGTTTTCGTGGCCTACACGAGAGCACACACACACTCTATCTACCTACTTCTAACTAATACACCTACTATTACACACTAACACACTCTATTAACTCTCACTAATCTACTACGGCTACTTACTGCACACAGAAAACTAACTACCTTAAAACAGGGAGAATAAACACAGTACCTTTGAAAACTCCATTAACAAAGAAAACTAACAACCTTAATACACAGAGAATAAACATAGTACCTTTGAAAACTCCATTAACAAAAAAAACACACATTATAACACCAAATCCCTCTTCTCAACACACACACCCTCCTTCCTTACCTTTCCTACAATAGAAATTGCACCACGGAGAAGCACAGAGTGCTACTCGAGCTTAATGTATGGCATTTCCCGGTAGCGGTGCCAAAAATGTGCGCGTATGTCCCACGTGTCAATGCAAGGAACTTGCGGATACACCATGTGCGAGCCACAAATGGCTCCAAGCAGACAACAAGCATAAACTAGTAAGCTCAAAGAAGGCAATGGTGTGTCACTCACCGCTCTACGATTGCTTCGTGGAGGATTCCTCGCCACGAAGAAGAAGGAGCCGCCGCTTCTCCGCTGCCGTTGACTTTTATATGAGCTCGCCCCATTCACACTTGGGCGCTTATGCTTAGCCAACTAATCCTTTGAATGTTCCAGTTAGAGTGCGCCTCTCATCGGTGATCACTCTTACCCTTTTCCTATTGGAGGAACAAGCCCGGTACCTGACTCTACCAAATAAATAATACAATGTCCGCCGTATGTTACAATGTCCGTCTCGTAGGTGATAGGGTGTCCGTGAGCCGTGAGGGTTAACATGAACCCCTTCTTGATGTAGATATCATCCTCGAAAGCTATTGAGTTGAAGGTCGTTCGTCGAGGTAGAAGAGCATTTGAGATGAATGTCCTTAGCCTTCTTCAGTCAGTGCAAAATCAAACAACATTGGCACAGTAATTGAATTCTCATAAGCGATTAAAAAGCATATGCAGTTTTAGGAAGACAAATTAATTGGTAACATAATTTTCAACAATTTGTCAGCAATAACCATTAAATTGCAATATAATGAAATGCATAAACAGATGTAAAGGTAAAAAAATTAAACAAGTCTGGGGTCCCTAATTTAACGGTCGAAAGGCACTAGAGATCGACTATTAATACCATGGGTAGGCTTCTTAATTTTCTCTAGTCAATTAAGTTTTTTATCACGGGAGCCAAGTATTTCATGTTCGAGGGCTGACTAGAGGCTAACTAGAGGCTATACCCAGAAAACCTTCTAGTTAAGCTACCATAAAAGGAATTTCTCATGAAATCATTGCTTGACTGATTACCTTTTCTTTGACCCCCCAAAGTCTTTTCATAGTGATTGAATTTTGATGTGTGTGCTTATTTTGTATGCCTTGGTTTTTTGCTTTTCAAGGAAAAGCGCCCACACTGGGAACCGCTAGGGCTCTAGTACCATAGGCGATACATGTGAGTGAAGTACCTAATCAAGCTAAGATTTTTCTTGCAGCTTAAGATTTTACATTATGGCACTTTGATTTTTTGTTTGTTGTTCATTTTCATCATTTTAATTTTGTAACTTTGGGGTGTCATATAACACTGTTACCCTCCCTAGGCTCATCACATTAGTAAACTCCCTTTATAATACTTAAGCTAAAGGTCAATAGGGTCAAGCCCACTAGAAAGCCCTAGTACATTTCACACAATGCTGCCTAAATCAGATTAAGAACCTAAGTAACCATTGATTATTAGAAAGGTATTCCCCATGGTATTAAGAGAAGGTCTCTAACACCTAACTTGGTCAAACTAGCTTAGTCGGATTGCTTGATTTTTAAATCTAGACAAGTGATTATGACAAAAAATTCATTGAATTTAATGTTTCGTACTAAGAAAATGCACTGAATATTATGCTACCAATCACAATCAAAGCAGACAAACATGGATGCAGAAAGATAAGGGGCAATGGTAATGGACAAGAACCACCTGTTTGTGTTGATGGTCGCGGTTGATCTGAAGCAGTCCCTCTGTAAACATTCTTTCCATTAAGAAGTGAGTATGCCCACTTTCCCATGACTATAAGTCGCTTTCTTCCTTGATGACACTAGGTATGTCCAAGGGTCTATGGACATGGTGAGGTTCGTTTTGTGTAGGGAACAGGGTGTCTGTAATTTGGATTTTCCTAGGTGCTGGTTCTAGATCCCTTTGGGTATCTTCTACCAAACTCCTTAATTGCTTGACTCGCTCAATTTCCTCTGTAGGGTTTGGGTAAGTTCCTATCTTCTTTTTGGATCTTGGCCATTGTGGCTCATGAAGATCTTCCTTGTTGGTTTCTATGTTACTGGTCGTTTTGGTCTCCATGGTTTCACTTAAATCAGAATCTTCTTTAGCGTCGTTCATATATACGGGGTCGTCTCCAGTCCCTATGTTCGTCTTTGAACTGGGGTCTGACTTCGCTGCTTTTTGCGATCTCTTTCTTTGTGTTTTCTTCTTTTTCTGAGATTGGGTAATTGATGCGGTGTCTCTTTCCTCAAGAATATAATTTTGTTTTTGGAGCATCGTTTGTGTGAGTACATTTACTAGTACCATAGGTGTACTTTGTGATGGCTCCTCAGTAACTTCAATCAAGTTTAATGGCATGATCTTCGGTGCATTTGGATTATTTGGACATTGGGCAATCAAATGATCTATGCCACATCGATTACGCATGAGTATCGGCATTGTAGACGTGATCGCTTGATTGGTTTGCATAAGTGTGGCGTTCTTTTGTAGCCTAATAGGACACTCGGCTACACGATGTGGGCCTCCACACTCATAGCATTGAAGAGGTGGTCTCTTATCAGTGTACTTGATATTTTGGCCTCTTGCGGCAAGAGAAGCTACTTGATAGACAGGTTTGACTTGTCCCCAATAGTCCTCCATGTAGTATTGTGGACTTTCTTCAAGCACATCCATCCCATAGGTCATATTAGGATCCATGTCTTCCTCACAGCCTTCCAAACAAGAAATAGATGACTCACAACCCACATGATTTACAGAAGTGATTCTCGGATGTGGTGGTTGCGGTCCTAGCACTGGAGGTGGTAAGGGTGTTGTTTGAACAACATTTTGGGCACTAGGGACCATGTGTTGTGATGTTTGTTCAAGAGGTGGGGCCGGCATCAATGCAGGCACTCGAGGTGTGTATGTCCATGCTAAGGTTGGTCTATTGGCCATCGTGCGCTTAAATACTATGAAATCCTTAGCTTGATGACCATACCTTCCACATGCATTGCAGTTCGCATTGAATTTTACTTTAAAAGTAGGGCATTCACTAGTACTATGCGGTCCATAGCATACTGAGCACCATTGCTGCTCCCTTCCTGGATACATATGATTGTTTTGCGGAGCACGATTGTCTCTAAGACTCTCTTGAATAGCCTTGGTTAGATCTGCTAAAGTCATCTCAGATATCTTTGTCTCCTTAGCAATAGGATTTAGGGTCATTGGCTGATGCCCTGATGCGTGTGAGCTAATAGATTTAGACTCAACAGACACTCTTTCTCCTTGAATCATTAAATTATCCTCCAATTTGGATCGCATTGGTGGTGACTGCTTCCCAAGTGGTGATACCTCTAATGACTAGGCCATTGTAGATAACCTCATGTCGTAATCCCCTAATGAATCTATCAAGCGATTGGTTATTGTTGAAGCGCTCATTTGGATTACAATGAGAATTCAAATGCTTCAAGCAACTTATAAAGTCTCTCCGTTACTCTCCTTCCTCTCGTTGGGCTTTCTGGCGCTGAGAGGCTACACCCCAAAGTACTCCCTCTCGTATGTATTCTTTTAAGAACAGTCTCCTAAGAGTAGGGTAAATAGTTTTTTCTTCCACCCTTAAGATTCTATACCAATCCCCTGCCTTCCCACTTAAGGTTAGGCTTAAAGCATTGCTCTTATGTAGGTCATTGTGTTCTCCTAGAGAACCTCATATTTGTTCAAACACTTCGATATGCTTTCTCACATACCCGTCTCCACTAAATTTTTGTGTGAGCTTAGCTATTTGTACTGCTTTACTTCTAGGCTCTCTATCAGGCGTGTTACGCATATTCTCAGCAATAGATCGACCCATAACTTGAGGAAATGTTGCCAGGTCACCTAAGTGAGCAGGCACCGTGGGTGAAGGTGCTCCAGAGACTACATGTGGAGTAGGTATTGGCATTGGGCTTGGCGCATAGGAAGCCCTTGGGTTACACGTTGTGTACGATGCTGTGCCATGTGGTGGTCCATAGTTCATATGGGTGGCCCTAGGCATAGCAGACATCGGATGTGACATGCTAATGCTAGCCGATATAGTCCCATGGAAATAAGAACTTGTGTATTGTGGTTGTGGAGCATAGGTAGTTGAAACAATGGGACGGGTAGGGACTACATGAGTGTGATGACCCATTGGTGTAAACGATTGGTACACACTTGTAGGTACTGTTGGAGAAATTGAGCTACCCCTATCCAAGAATCTCATGAGACCTGTTGAAGGAATGTTGATCCCCTTGTTCTGTCTCTCTAACTCAATTACCCTATGGATGACCTCACAAACTCTTTGTTGTTGATCCTCCACACTAGTAGCACGCATTGTGGATTGTAGGACATCTAACCAACCCACGGGATAGGTGTGACATGTGTATAGGTTGGTCAGAGTCTCTGTTTGTATTTCGTACTCCCAGTTCTCATTTAAGAACACTCCATCTAGGATTGAGGTGCTAGGTGTGTCCTTTGAGCTAGATGCAATGTTGCTTTCTAGGGGTTGGCCCTTAGCGGTTGCTAAATCAGGAGCACTTGATTGCTCTCTTTGCAAGGATATTGACATAGGAGCTTTCAATTTTAACTCTCTTTGTTGCCCTGCCTTACATAAGCTCTCGAGTTCCTTTTCCCTCGCTGCAAGGATATATCGCTCAACCTCTTGCACTTAGGCAAGGCTTCTACCATCGGGTAATATGAACTCGGAGGGAAAAAAACTCTGAAGAGTCAGGAGGTGCAGTGAATGAAGTATTCACGTGCACATTCTCTAACGGTATAGGGTCTATGTTTGTCATGAATGGAGAATTTACTTCCCCACCTCCCTCATTTACATTGAGGCGGTCCGGGGCGGGCAACAAGAAGAGTGGCCTCTAGACACCCTTCAAGGCTCCCGTGCTACTCAATGGGGCTGGGGCACAACACAACACAAACCAAAACAACAAACCCACCGCCAAATCCCAACTACACAAGGGGCACCACCTAGTTTAAGAGCGAACTAGGACGCAAAAGAGGAGAATCGTTAGAGCAACCCACAAACAAGTAAGGAATTACACTAACCCTAACACCAATGGAATACTCTCACACACTAAAACACGAGAGAGAGAGATAGAGATAGTGCTCGGGCTGCTTTGAAACGTATCGGCGATGATCAAGCAAACACAACTATATATTTAAGAAAGAGAGAGAAAGGGGGAGGGGGTGCTTGTTGCATTAATACCTTCTTACAATTCTGTCATGACAAATCAAAGTGAGATTAGTACTTGTTCAACATAGCTTGCGTAAATTTCATCACAACACATCACTAGAAAAGCCACCCCAATCACTATCTTAAGGCCAGGGGAGTCCTCTCCACCCTGTCGCCCTCTTACAGTATGTGGGATTTATGGCTAGATTGATGAAAACACCAGAGACAAGCTATCAAGAACTTAAAAAAAAAACCAAGACACTTACGCATCATTGTTGTCCATTACTTCACGTTGGAAGGGAGAAAAAATATCCAAGATTAGTCCAAATCCACCCTCCTTGATTCAGCGAATGTTGGGCTTACACCAGTAGGAGAAATGATAGATTTTCTACTCTCAATTGAATGATCACTCTCTCTCTTACAATGGCATAGATTTCCCTTGCTAATCCCCTATTACAACACATGCACATGCATAAGACAATGAGCTTCCACTCAAGAGCTCCTTCTAGAGAGGTTGAGCTTGGCTTCTCAAGCTATAGCATAGTGCTCTTGCTTATGGCTTCCCCCCTTTTATGCTAGCTACACCCTCCTTTTATAGCAATTTTGAAGGCTAGGGTTACTTCTCTAACCATGGTTGGGTTAGATTTTCAGCAATTTATCTAATTTCTTTTGCTTGGAATTATCAAGAAGTTGGTGGGGAAAGAGAGAGGAGAGAAATGGAGGTGATAGGACTTTTCATAGTGGGTTAGTGTTAGTAGAGTTAGTATTAATTTACAAATGGAATTGAATATTTACAATGGGAGTATCCATGTAGGATACAAATAAGGAAGAAAAACTCTTAAGAGGTAAGAAAAGGTGGATTTCTTACAAGGTTGATGCTCCAAGTGTCTTGAGTAGGGCCAATTTTGACGCTTGTTGACGGTCCACTAGCTTTGACGGTACATTTTTTCTCCACTCTTGACCTTCCTTGAGAGACAAGGTAATTGAAGCTGAGTAATCAACCACCATGATGCTGTCTTTTAAGAGAAGAGGCTGAATTTTGTGGTTTTTTGATAGATATGGGTAATTTGGAGGAGGAAAAATGAGACTAGGTGGTCAATTTTGGAATGGAATTGTGTATGGGAGGTATGAGTTCACCATGGTTTCTCTTATTCTTCAAGGTTGAGGAGAAGGTGAGTAGTGTGCAGAGAGGAGTGGTGAGAGAGATGGGGATGATGAGTGGAGAAGTGTGTGTGAAAGAGGAAAATGATAAAGTGGAAGAGAGAGTGTGGCTGCATAGCATGGGAAAACTGGGGTCCACTAAAAAAATCATAGCTCACAGTTGGTAGCTCCAAAAATCATGAAAACATTTGGGGTGATTATTTAGAGCGTGGGCTACATTTTCTCTTTTGACCACCGCTCCAAATTCGGAGTGGAGATAGGTGCCAAAATTCTCACCAAAAAACCTGTTTTTTAGGCCTGCAAAAGTCTTTTAGTGGTCCCCTCCTTTGTTGAATTTGTACAATGCATCCAAGAGTGAGCCCCTCCTTTGTCATATTATAATACAAAGCATTCAAGTTGCCCTTGACCCATGCATGGAGGAGGATTATTGGTGAAATAAGAAATATATACATGGTGGGACTAGTGTATGGACTATTCATGGACTTTAGCTCAATGAGCACATGGTGTTAGAATAATGAGTAAAAATAATAATAAAAATATGGAGGAGTTATGGATATGGAAAGATATTGGAATCATATGATATGGTACCTCCTTGAATTATTTTGGGTGAAAGAGGAAAATGTATGCAAGTAAATAATATAATAAAAGTAACCAATGAGTAGAAATCAATTTTTTGTTTTCACGAGGGTGAGGGTGAAAATGTGGGAGTGATTTGTATAAAGGAAAAATATGAGGTTAGAGTATGTACATATTGGCAAAAAAATAAAATTATGGTGTAAGAGGATGAAAGAAGG
Source organism: Adiantum capillus-veneris (assembly GCF_014529385.1). Taxonomy (NCBI): domain Eukaryota; kingdom Viridiplantae; phylum Streptophyta; class Polypodiopsida; order Polypodiales; family Pteridaceae; genus Adiantum; species Adiantum capillus-veneris. The sequence goes on from NC_140944.1 coordinate 74,509,451, forward strand.
TGTACATAGGTTTAATAAAACACACACCTAAGTAGAAATATTTAAATAAAATACCAAAATAATTATAAAAAATCCCTATATTTAGGCCATATATACAATGAAATATTTACACACAAAGAGGCCATAATATACTTTTATTTTTTTATTTTTTTAATTTTTTTTTGGCTCACCTAGCCCAGTGACTAGCTAGCTGAGGGTTTTTTAAGAAGATATGGGAAAAGTCCCGTGACTCACGCACGCCTATGTACAGTGAAATGGTAGGGATAGCCACAATGTTTGGGTGATTTTTGTAGGGTGAGGTAACTCACTGTGGCAATTACAAAGAGCCGAAAAAACGGCTATCAACATCATTAGCTCCATGTTCGGAGCGAGTGGCTCTACTAAAAGTTTCCTTCAGGCGTCTAAGCACACTCGGCCTGGACCGAGGACCCATGGCATGCATGACTTGGCTTGAGATATCGTGATTAGGCATTGGGAAACCCTCCATGACGTCGTAGTCAGAGGAAGTGTCACTAGCCGCTATGTTCGGGTCTTGGTTTGTACTACCTTGGGTCCCCGCCGAGGGTCCAGAACCTAAAGTAGGTGGATATTGAGAACTCACGTAAGTCAAAATTTTCTCTAGTTGCCCCGTCTCTAGCACACGACTAGAGCGCAGATGCATGTGTCTTTGACACCCTACAAATGTTGACTAATAACCTCAAAGGTTAACCGCTTACCTTTTTAAAGCGCTCGTTTTCACTCGTGTTTTTTATGTTTTTAATGTTTTTTTTAAAGTTTTCTTTTTTTATTAAAGTCTGTGATAGCTCAAAATGAGAGTATCACTTAGAGGGTCGCTGTGTGCTTTACAACACAATTTTCGGGCATCTGACGTTCCGTTGGTCCTCAAAAAATCGTTTTTTAGCTACGTGTGAAACTAAAATTCGTTTTTTTAAAAGTCGACTGAGGCCTAAGCCTGAGCGTGAGCTTGGGCTTGGAACTAGGCTTGGGTCTGGGATATATTCCCGATCCCGGTCCTACCCTTAAAATTATTTTTTTTTGTTTTTTGTTTTTTTAATAATAATAAAAGGATAAGGTCACCACGGCCTGCGCGAGAGCACACACACACACTCTATCTACCTACTTCTAACTAATACACCTACTCTTACACATTAACACACTCTATTAGCTCTCATAGATCTACTTCCTACTTACTGAACACAGAAAACTAACTACCTTAATACACAGAGAATAAACACAGTACCTTTGAAATCTCCATTAACAAAGAAAACTAACAACCTTAATACACAGAGAATAAACACAGTACCTTTTAAAACTCCATTAACAAAGAAAACACACAGTATAACACCAAATCCCTCTTCTCAACACACACACCCTCCTTCCTTACCTTTCCTACAATAGAAATTGCACCACAGAGAATCACAGAGTGCTAGTTGAGCTTAGTGTATGGCATTCCCCAGCAACGGTGCCAAAAAAGTGGGCGTATGTCGCACGTGTCACTGGAAGGAATTTGCCGATACACCGTGTGCAAGCCACAAATGGCTCCAAGCACACAACAAGCCTAAACTAGTAAGCTCAAACATCCTATCGAAGAAATGGAGATCCCATCTTCCCCACGTCAAGGGACTCAAGGACAAAAGGTGCCATTAAACATTGCCAAATTGATGGATTTCATGTCTTCAGAAGTTAGAACCACCATCATGTCCAAACTATATAAAGACCTTGAGCTAGTCTCAACTCTTTGAACCTTCCTCAATGGAGAACTGAAGTTTGGGCGACCACAATTTGCACAGATGGATGGAGCGGGGAGATGCCAATAGAGGAGGAATACATAGATCCACAACCCAACCTAGATGAGAACCTTATTATAGAAATACCTATAAACAAGTTGGGACAATACTTTGAGGGTGATGAATCCAATGCGACCATATCAATCACTACGAAGGGATTAAATGTGAAGGGAATCCTTGATGGTGGTGCTAGGGTTAGCATTGTGACTAAAAATTGCTTGGAAACTATGGGAAGACCTCACCTTGCGACCACAACCATAGTAGTGAAGATGGCCAATGGGTCTATTGTTAAACCTATTGGGATGCTAGAAGATCTCAAGATTAAGGTCGTTGGACATAAAATAAGGATTACCTTTATTGTTATGGATTTCTCCAAACACACTATGGCATCGGAGATGATCTTAGGATGTCCTTTCATGAGGGAAGCAAAAATGGTGCATGACTGGTCTAAAAGCCCTGTCTACTTGCAGTTCCAAGATTCTATCATTCGAGTGGATCTTGTGACGGGTCGAGCACATCCTCTAGGAAAGAGGTTTATAATTGATCATAGATCTGACACCACAGTTCACTCAGCCCCATTGCAGTATTGTTACACGTGTAAAGCGGACATTGATGTTGGGGAAGATTCTCCTTATATGGATGTACTACCTAGGATGACTGAGTCGGACAATGTGGATTGGGTCCACCTAGCAGCAACCATAGACACTTGGGGACACAGGGGGACGACCTGGGTAATATCTGAGGGGAATGAAATACCACCACTTGTACCCTTAAATATGCTAGAAGCAATGCATATAGCTTCTGATGATCTACAAGATGAAAGTTTGACTAGCATTGAAACCAGTAGTGCCTCACAAGACTATAGACCACACGATTTGGTGTCAGAATCATCAGTTGAAATTGACTCTGATGATGAATAATCTGAGTTAAATCTTAGTGCAAATGTGGGGACAAACCATTCATGGCCCAGTGGTAACCTAGATGATAATCTATCCAAGGGAGCAGAAGACACAAGTAGTGATTCATCTAGTGAGTCTTCACTAGAAATCGATCTTAATCGAGAACTAAACAAGAAGAGTAAGAGATATAAGAGGCGACGATATCGATCAAATGTGCATGCTAGAATAAATGAAAAGAAATCTACCGCGGAATGGCTTAATTATATAGGGGCATGTGATGCTCATCGAAAGTTGGTAGATAACTGGGGTAAATACCTTCAAAGCATTATGTGGTGTAGTCCACAACCCATTGACATTGCACAATTAGAGGCTACAGAGAAGCCAAAGTTAGCTCAACAACAAAAGGAATCATACGCTAATTCACAGTCCACAGAACAACAGGACCCCATAGACTTACACCCTGTACCTGAACATTTCAAATCCTATACCACAGAGGAACGTAAGGTTGTGTATACAAAGGATCAAAGAAAACCTATCAATGGGAGCAATGGAGTCTATGATGGTCCAACGATAGTTAAGGAAATAGAGTTAGCAGACCTAGGAGAAGAGTCTAAACCTGTTTTCATTGCCCAAGATTTGACTGAGACTGAGGAGTGTGTACTTAAAGAACTTCTCAAGGAATTCAGGGATATATTTTCCTGGACTTATCATGATATGAAAGGTGCTCCACCTTCCGTGGTGCAACACACAATCCCCATGAATAGCATGGCTAAACTAGTTCAGCAGCGACCCTACCCAATGAATCCTAAATATGCAAAAATCATTCAAGAAGAGATTGACAAGCTTGTGGAATGCGGATTCATATACCCTATTGAGCACTCAGAATGGGTGTCTCCAATAGTTATTGTGCCAAAAAAGAATGGGAAACTCAGAGTGTGCATGGATATCAAGAAGGTCAATGCCGCCACTAGGAGGGACCATTACCCCTTGCCATATTCAGAACATGTGCTTGAAAGAGTTGCAGGGAAGGAAGCTTATAGATTTTTAGATGGGTACAATGGCTACAATCAAATCACAATTGCACTGGAGGACCAAGCTAAAACAACCTTTATGACCGAATTTGGAGTGTTTGCATTTAGTGTTATGGCTTTTGGTTTCACCAATGCCCCTGCTACCTTTCAAAGATTAATAAACACTACTTTTAGAGAATATTTGAGGGAGTTTTGTGAAGCTTTCTTAGATGACCTTTGTGTTTATTCCTCTTGGAAAGAACATCTATCATGCTTACGAAAAGTGTTTGAGAAGTGTAGATTGTATCGCATCTCCTTAAACCCTTTCAAATGCCAATTTTGGGTTAAACATGGAGTCATTTTAGAGCATATAGTGTCCATAAATGGGATTTCCACAGATGGGAGCAAAATTAAAGCCATTGCTGAATTGCCACCACCTACAAATTATAAAGGAGTTCAAAGGTTCATGGGCCATGTTGGTTATTACCGATGGTTTATTTTAAACTTTGCCAAGATAACTCGTCCTTTGTACAAGCTTCTTATTGAGTTCCAATGGATTGCGGAGTGTGACCATGCTTATGAGTCATTGAAAAAAACCTTGACTAACGCTCCTATTCTATGAGTGCCCGATTGGAATGTAATTTTGCATGTGCATATTGATGCATGGAACTTTGGTATTGGGTGTGTTATAGCTCAACCAGGAGAACATAAACTGGACTACCCCATTAGCTTTGCAAGTCGTCAATTGAATGATTCCGAAAGAAACTACACCACTACAGAGCGAGAAGGTTTAGGTATGATTTATGAAGTGAAGAAATTTTGCTACTACCTTCTGGCCAACAAGTTTGTGTTCTATGTTGATCATCAAGCCTTGTTGTATCTAGTAAATAAACCTTGTTCCACGGGAAGAATTACATGATGGTTGTTAATTCTCCTTGAGTTTGATTTTACCATTGTGGTGAGACCTGGTAAAAGACATGTCATGGATGATCATTTGTCTCGCATATCCAATGGTGAAGCCCCTACTGAAGCCGATAATGAATTGCCTGATACTTCTCTATTCCTAGTCAAAACCATACCTGAATGGAATGAGAAGATTGTGAACTTTCTAGTTAATGGTTTTCCACCCAAAGAGCTTCGTAAAGATAGAGCTCGAAAAGTGTTAAAGAATGTGAACCTTACTCTCTCATTGTGGGAACTCTCTACAGGCTAGGGAAGGATGATATTCTTAGACGTTGTGCCCGTGAGGATGAGTATTTATACATACTGCAAGAAGACCACATGGGTATAGCCGTAGGACATTTCTCAGGGGAACTAACAGCTAGAAAGGTGTTGCAATCAGGCTATTGGTGGCCAACCTTATTTAAGAATGTATCACTTTTTGCAAAAGGATGTGATGAATGCCAACAAAAGGATAGGATGCCTTTACATCCTGTTAAAGTGACTCAACCATTTGAAAAATGGGGTTTGGACTTTGTAGGCCCAATTAGTCCGGCAGCTTGTAGCACTCAATATCCATATATTATCGTTGCCACTGACTATGTGACAAAGTGGACAGAAGCCAGGGCGACACGTAAGGCCGATGCAAGGTCAACTGCCAAATTTCTCTTTGAGAACGTTATTACAAGATTTGGTTGTCCCTTTGAGATTGTGAGTGACAATGGTACTCATTTTATAAATGGAGTAATAAAAGAACTCACTACCAACTTTATGATAGCTCACCATAAATCCACACCTTATTATCCACAAGCAAATGGCCAAGCTGAGAGCACCAATAAGACCTTAATCTCTATCTTAACCAAAATGGTGGAAGCTCATCGCACATATTGGGATTTAAAGCTTACATCATCTCTATGGGCTTATCATACTGGTATAAAGTTGCCATTAACTGCACACCATTCAAGATGGTGTATGGCCAAGAAGCGGTTATGCCATGGGAGTTTTTCGTTCCTAGTCTTCGAGTAGCTTCTCAAGAGGGTTGGGATGGTAACCCCTTAGTTGAGCGATTATATATCCTTGAAAGGCTAGATGAAGAGAGGCAATTAGCTGTGCAAAATGCACTTGTGGAGAAAGATAGGAGGAAGAAATGGTTTGACCGTCATCTAAAGAACAAAGATATCAATGTTGGTGATAAAGTCCTTATGTATCGAGTGCATAATGAAAAGAAAAAGTTTAAATATCCGTGAAAAGGACCATATAGAGTATGTGAGATCACCCCACAAGGAACCATTCGTGTGGAGACTCTTGATGGAGTTAAAACCATTGGATTCCTCAATGGGAGTAAATTTAAAAGATACTATGATCCTTCAAGCCAAGAGGAGTTGCGTGCCATCCATACAAAAAAGGCAGCCAAGGCACAAATAGAATTGAAGAAGATACAAGCTCAAGATGAGGCTAAGGAGCGACAACAACGTATAAGACAAAAACGAGAGGCTAACCTTGGAGTCACACATGCATTCCACGTTGAAATCGACGAGGATTAGTTGGCCTCTGACACACCTCTACGATACCCTATTGAGCTAAACAGCACCTATGGAAAAGTGCTATATAACGCCTTATTGGACACAGGTGCTAGTATTATCCAAGTCAAGGGTGTCAAGAAGAAAAAAATAGCAGTTTTTGGAATCTGGCACACTTCTCTCAGTTATGACAATGGGGTTGTAGCTCAAGACTTTTTGGTCATGCCTGTTGGAACTATGGAGGGTAATATAAACCTAGGACGCATGTGGATGATAGCCACCAAATGCACTGTTGATTGGGGGACAGGGGATGTCACAACACAGAAACCAACTCTTAGCCCTACCACGCAAGCCATAGTCCCTGAGATATTTCCTCTTAAGGAAATAAAACCCAAAACACTGCATGTCCAAGAGGTTGAACCATATGTCCCCATAGCCCAAGTCTCTAGAGCTTCAACTAATGTAGCTGAAATAAAGCTTGAGACACACAAGAACCATCCCAATATAACAAAGAAAACATACAAGTGGGTTCCTTAAGCTTCTTTAGCAAACATAGCCAATGCTAAAAGACAGGAGCCTGGTACATTAGGCAAAATTTGGAGTCACAAAGGGCCCCTTTAAGGAGTTTGACTTTACCTCTATCTACCAAAACGGGCGCATGGATAAAGTTTTGCAAACAAACTCCAAAGTTGGCGGAGGCTTGACAGTTAGAATGTCCTCTTCAAGCTCTATCTACTGATATATAGCATGCCATGAGATTCCTCATATTATAGAAGATTCTTTTTCTGATTCACTTAGATTCCGACAGAGTTGTCACATCATAGGTGAATAAAAAAAAGAATCTTCTAACAGATGAGGAATCTCATGGTGTGCTATATATTAGTAGATAGAGCTTGAAGAGGACATTCTAACTGTCAAACCTCCGCCAACTTTGGAGTTTGTTTGCAAAAATTTATCCATGCGCCCGTTTTGGTAGTGAGAGGTAAAGTCAAACTTCTTAAAGGGCCCCTTTGTGAGTCCAAATTTTTCCTAATGAGAGACATCCCATTCGCCCCAAGAAATGTAAAGAAATGTTGCGTTGGATTCCTAAAAAACTATTGGAAGCCCAAGGCTACTATGAAGGAAATGATCAAATCTGGGTGCCAAAACGTAAATTGTGCTCTTACTTGTCACCGGGCGCATGTGAGCTCAATCCTGTGGCTCCAAAACAAATTGAAAATCGTGGAAAGGAAAAAATCACGGAATGCGACACACCTGCTCCAGAGTTAGTTTGGGTACCAAAGAAAGAACGATTTGTTCCACCTAGCTCAGGAACAGGAAAAGAAAATGAAGCTTCTTGCTCTTCATGTAGTTCCTATACGGAAATAGAAGCTTCGACACAACCTCCACCTACCATTGTACATATCCATACAAGCAAGAAAGAGTTTACACCTCCCCTTGTAAGTTCACCACCTACAACGATATTGCAAATAAAATCATGGGAGAGTACCTTACCACCCTTGCAACTAGATGAAATGCATAGAGCGATCGAAAACTATTGGTTAAAACCTTCACCTATAACAACTTGGAACAATTGGTTTCAAAGGTTGACGAGCACATTTCAAACGGTATGATCTACCCAAGGAAGGGGGGAGTGTTTGTTGACATCCATCATTCACTTGCTTCCCTCTCAACCTTCTTACCCTGACCTCTTAATCTCCAATCTTAGGGATTGTATATATAAAGCTTTATATTCACAAAAAACAAAAATAATAAAGAGCAAGAGCAATTAGCAAATGAATATGCACAATAAAAGTCAAAAAATTGACCGAGACCTACACATTCACATCCGGTACATTGAAACAGAAACCTATGTCATTAAACACCTTTAATCCTCATCACTCGAGTTATGGAGGGTAGGTAGAATTAGTACGATAGGAGTGTTTCTATTTTAAAGAAGGCGATGGTGTGTCACTCACCGCTCTACGCTTGCTTCGTGGAGGATTCCTCGCCACGAAGAAGAAGGAGCCGCCGCTTCTCCACGCTCAACCGCTTCACCGCCGCCGTGCCGTCGTCGCAATGCTTAATAACTCTCTCTCTCTCTCTCTCTCTCTCTCTCTCGCACGCATACACACACACACAAGGAGATGAAGCAAAAGAAGATGGAGATGGAGCAAGAGCACTCTTTTATTGCACAAATGAGGGAATGAGTGAATTTTAGGTTTAGTTGACTTTTACATGAGCTCGCCCCATTCACACTTGGGCGCCCATGCTTAGCCAACTAATCCCTTCAATGTTCCAGTTAGCGTGCGCCTCTCATCGGCGATCACTCTTACCCTTTTCCTATTGGACCGACAAGCCCAGTACCTCATGACTCTACCAAATAAATAATACAATGTCCGCCGTAGGTTACAACGTCCGTCTCGTAGGTGATAGAGTGTCCCCAGCAGCGGCGCCAAAAATGTGCGCATATGTCGCACGTGTCAATGCAAGGAACTTGCTGATACACCGTGTGCGAGCCACAAATGGCTCCAAGCACACAACAAACCTAAACTAGTAAGCTCAAAGAAGGCGATGGTGTGTCACTCACCGCTCTATGCTTGCTTCGTGGACGATTCCTCGCACGAAGAAGAAGGAGCCGTCGCTTTGCCACGTTGAACCGCTTCACTGCCACCGTGCTATCATCGCAATGCTCGATCGCAAAATCTCTCTCTCTCTCTCTCTCTCACGCGTACACACACAGACACACAAGGAGATGATGAAGAAGAAGATGGAGATGGAGCAAGAGCACTCTTCTATTGCACAAATGAGAGAATGAGTGAATTTTAGGTTTAGTTGACTTTTATATGAGCTCACCCTATTCAAACTTGGGCGCCCATGCGTAGCCAACTAGTCTCTTGAATGTTCTTGTTAGAGTGCGCCTCTCATCGGCGATCACTCTTACCCTTTTCCTATTGGACCGACAAGCCGAGTACGTGACTCTACCAACTAAATAGTACAACGTCGTCGTAGGTGATAGGGTGTCAGTGAGCCCTGGGGGTTAACATGCCCCCCTTCCTGATGTAGATTCCGTCCTTGAAATCTATTGAGTTGAAGCTCGTTCGTCGAGGTGGAAGAGCATTTGAGACGAATGTCCTTAGCCTTCTTCAGTCACTGCAAAATCAAACAACATTGGCACAGTAATTGCATTCTCATAAGCGATTAAAAAGTATATGCAGTTTTAGACAGACAAATTGATTGGTAACAAAATTTAAACAATTTGTCAGCAATAAACATTAAATTGCAATGTAATCCAATGTATTAAAAAATGTAAATATAAAAAATTAAACAAGTCTGGGGTCGCTAATTTAATAGTCAAAAGGCACTAGAGATCCACTATTAGTACCATGGGTAAGCTTAATAATTTTCTCTGGTCAATTAAGTTGTTTAATCGCGAGAGCCAAGTATTTCATGTTCGAGGGGTGACGAGAGGCTATACCTAGAAGACCTTGTAGTTAAGCTACGATAAAAGGAATTTCTCATGAAATCATCGCCTGACTGATTACCTTTTCTTTGACCCCCCAAAGACTTTTCAGTGATTCAGTTTTGACAGGTGTGCTTATTTTGTATGCCTTGGGTTTTATGCTTTTCAAGGAAAAGCGCCCACACTAGGAACCTCTAGGGCTCTAGTACCATAGGCGATACATGTGAGTGAAGTACCCAATGAAGCTGAGATTTCTCTTCCAGCTTAAGATTTTACATTGTGGCACTTTGATTTTTTGTTTGTTCATTTTCAACATTTTAATTTTGTAACTTTGGGGGGTCATATAACACTATTACCCTCCCTTGGCTCATCACATTAGTAAACTCCCTTTATAATACTTAAGCTAAAGGTCAATAGGGTCAAGCCCACTAGAAAGCCCTAGTACATTTCACACAATGGTGCCTAAATTGGATTAAGAACCTAAGTAACCATTGATTATTAGAAAGGCATTCCCCATGGTATTAAGAGAAGGTCTCTAGCACCTAACTTGGTCAAACTAGCTTAGTCGGACTGCTTGATTTTTAAATCTAGACAAGTGATTATGACAAAAAATTCATTGAATTTAATGTTTGGTACTAAGCAAATGAGTTGAATATTATGCTACCAATCACAATCAAAGCAGACAAACATGGATGCGAAAAAGATAAGGGACAATGCTAATGGACAAGAAACACCTATTTGTGTTGATGGTCGTGCTCGATCTGAAGTGTGAACGAGAGAAAGATTCCATGAAGGTCCAAATCTTAACCACAGCAACACGTTCCTGTACACACTAAGAAACATAAAGAATACCTCTAGGAGGCACATCAGTGGGAGAAAGAATCTTTGCTAATCACTCAACTCTAAAACAGAAACACTCCTATCATACTAATTCTACCTACCCTCCATCACTTGAGTGAGGAGGATGAAAGGTGTTTAATGATATAGGTTTCTGTTTCAGTGTACGGAATGTGAATGTGTAGGTTTGGTCAATGTTTTGACTTTTATTGTGCATACTCGTTTGCTAATTGCTCTTGCTCTTTATTATTTTTGTTTTTTGTGAGTATAAGGCTTTATATATACATTCCCTAAGATTGGAAGATTGAGAGGTCAGGGAGGAAGGTTGAGAGGGAAGTGAGTGAATGATGGATGTCAACAAACACTCCCCCCTTCCTTGGGTAGATCATACCGTTTGAAATGTGCTCGTCAACCTTTGAAACCAATTGTTCCAGCTGGTAATAGGTGGGGATTTTTTCCTGTAATTTTCTATTACCCAAGGTGCCTCATCAAGTTGCAAGGGTGGTAAGCTACTTTCCCAGGATCGAACTTGAAGTGGTTCATTAGGTGATTTTATAACACTAGGAGGTGTGGATTCCTTTGTAGCTCTATGGACGTCCACGACTGTAGTTGGAGGCTGTGGAGAAGCTTTTACCCTATGGATGCATTACATGAGGAGCTAGAAGCTTCATGGTCCTCCCCCCTTCCTGAGCTAGGTGGAACAAATTGTTCTTTCTTTGGTACGCAAACTAGCTCTAGAACGGGTGTGTAGCATTCTGTGATTTATTTCTTTCTGCGATTGTCGATTCGTTTTGGAGCTACGGGATTGGGCTCACATGGGTCAGGTGACAGGTAAGAATACAATCTACGTTTTGGCACCCGGATTTGATCATTTCCTTGATAGTAGCCTTGGGCTTTCAATAGTTTTTTAGGAATCCAATGCCACGTTTGCTTACATTTTTTGGAGCGAGTGGGACGTTTCCTACAAGGCTTCTGTTTTTTAGCACTAGCTATGGTCGCTATGGAAGCTTTAGGGACCCACTTGTATGTTTGCTTCGTTATATTAGGCTGAGTCTTGTCAGAAGCTATATGTATTCCTTCTAGTATATTTAAGGGTACATGCATTTCATCCCCCTCAAGTGTTACCCAGGTCATCCCCCTATTTCCCCAAGTGTCTATGGTTGCTGCTAGGTGGACCCAATCCACATTGTCCGACTCAGTCATCCCACGTAGTACATTCATATAAGGAGAATCTTCCCCAACATCGATGTCCACTTTACACTTATAACAATACTGCAATGGGGCCGAGTGAACTGTGGTGTCAGATCTATGATCAATTATAAACATATTTCCTAGAGGATATGCTTGACCCGACACACGATCCACTCGAATGATAGAATCTTCGAACTGCAGATAGACATGGTTTTTAGACCAGTCATGCACCATTTTTGCTTCCCTCATGAAAGGACATCCTAAGATCATCTCCGATGCCATAGTGTGTTTGGAGAAATCCATAACAATAAAGGTAATCCTTATTTTATGTCCAAAGACCCTTATCTTGAGATCTTCTAGCATCCCAATAGGTTTAACAATAGACCCATTGGCCATCTTCACTACTATGGTTGTGGTTGCAAGGTGAGGTCTTCCCATAGTTTCCCAGTAATTTTTAGTCACAACTCTAACCCCAGCGTCACCATCAAGGATTCCCTTCACAGTTAATCCCTTAGTAGTGATTGGGATGGTCGCATTGGGTTCATCACCCTCAAAGTATTGTCCCAACGTGTTAACAGGTATTTCTATAACAAGGTTCTCATTTAGGTTGGGTTGTGGATCTAAGTGTTCCTCCTCTATTGGCATCTCCCCAGCTCCATCCATCTGTGCGAATTGTGGTAGCCCAAACTTCAGTTCTCCATTGAGGAAGGCTCGAAGAGCTGAGACTAACTCGGGGTCTTTATATAGTTCTAACTTCTGAAGACATGAAATCCATCAATTTGTCAATGTTTAACGGAACCTTTTGGCCTTGAGTCCCTTGACGTGGGGAAGATGGGATCTCCATTTCTTCGATAGGATCAGGTAGTCCCTAGGTAAACATTCTTTCCATCAAGAAGTGAGTACACCCACTTTCCCATGACTTTAAGTCACTTTCTTCTTGGATGACACTAGGTATGTCCAAGGGTCTATGGACTTGGTGAGGTTGTTATTGCGTAGGGAACACGGTGTCTGTAATCTGGATCTTCCTAGGTGCTGGTTCTAGATCCCTTTGGGTATCTTCTACCAAAATCCTTAATTGCTTGACTTGCTCAATTTCCTCTGTAGGGTTTGGGTAAGTTCCTATCTTCTTTTTGGATCCTGGCCATTGTGGCTCATGAAGATCTTCCTTGTTGGTTTCTATGTTAGTGGTCGTTTTGGTCTCCATGTTTCACTTGAATCAGAATCTTCTTCAACGTCGTTCATATATACGGGGTCGTCACCAGTTCCTATGTTGATCTTTGACCCGGGGTCTGACTTCGCTGCTTTTTGCGATCTCTTTATTCGTGTTTTCTTCTTTTTCTGAGATTGGGCAATTGATGCTGTGTCTCTTTCTTCAATAATATAATTTTGTTTTTGGAGCATCGATCGTGTGAGTACATTTATTGGTACTACAAGTGTACTTTGTGATGGCTCCTTGGTAACTTCAATCAAGTTTAATGGCGTGACCTTCCGTGCATTTGGATTATTTGGACATTGGGTAATCAAATGATCTATGCCACATCGATTACACATGAGTATCGGCATTGTGGACGTGCTCGCTTGATTGGTTTGCATTAGTGTGGCATTCTTTTGTAGCCTAATAGGACACTCGGATACACGATGTGGACCTCCATACTCATAGCATTGAAGAGGTGGTCTCTTAGCAGTGTAATTGATATTTTGGCCTCTTGCCGCAAGAGCATCTACTTGATATACAGGTTTGACTTGTCCCCAATAGTCCTCCATGTAGTATTGTGGACTTTCTTCAAGCACATCCATCCCATAGGCGATATTAGGATCTATATCTTCCTCACAGCCTTCCAAACAAGCAATCGATGACTCACAGAAGTGATTCTGGGATGTGGTGGTTGTGGTCCTAGCACTGGAGGTGGTAATGGTGCTGTTTGAACAACATTTTGGGCCCTGGAGACCATATGTTGTGGTGTTTGTTCAAGAGGTGGGGCCGGCATCAATGCAGGCACTAGAGGTGTGTCTATCCATGCTAAGGTTGGTCTATTTGCCATCGCACGCTTAAATACTATGCAATCGTTAGCTTGATGACCATACCTTCCACATGCATTGCAGTTCCCATTGAATTTTACTTTAAAAGTAGGGCATTCACTAGTACTATGCCGTCCATAGCATACTGAGCACCATTGCTGCTCCCTTCTTGGATACATATGATTGTTTTGCGGAGCACGATTGTCTCTAAGACTCTCTTGAATAGCCTTGGTGAGATCTGCTAAAGTCATCTCAGATATCTTTGGCTCCTTAGCAATAGGCTTTAGGGTCATTGGCTGATGCCCGGATGCTTGCGAGCTAATAGATTTAGGCTCAACAGACACTCTTTCTCCTTGAATCATTAAATTATCCTCCAATTGGATTGCATTGGTGGTGACTTCTTCCCAAGTTGTGATACCTCTAATGACTAGGCCATTGTAGATATCCTCATGTTGTAATCCCCTAATGAATCTATCAAGCAATTGGTTATTGTTGAAGCGCTCATTTGGATTACAACGAGAATTCAAATGCTTCAAGCGACTTATAAAGTCTGTCACCGACTCTCCTTCCTCTCGTTGGGCTTTCTGGAGCTGAGAGGCTACACCCCAAAGCACTCCCTCTCATATGTATTCTTTTAAGAACAGTCTCCTAAGAGTAGGGTAAATCGTTTTTTCTTCCACCCTTAACGTTCTATACCAATCCCTTGCCTTCCCACTTAAGGTTAGGCTTAAAGCATTGCTCTTATGTAGGTCATTGTGTTCTCCTAGAGAATCGCATATTTGTTCAAACACTTCGATATGAGCTTGGCTATTTGTACTGCCTTACTTCTAGGCTCTCTATCAAGCGTGTTACGCATATTCTCAGCAGTAGATCGACCCATAGCTTGAGCAAATGTTTCCAGGTCACCTTAGTGAGCAGGCACCGTGGGTGAAGGTGCTCCAGAGACTACATGTGGAATAGGTATTGGCATTGGGCTTGGCGCATAGGAAGCCCTTGGGTTCCACATTGTGTACGATGTTGTGCCATGTGGTGGTCCATAGTTCATATGGGTGGCCCTAGGCATAGCAGACATCGGATGTGACATGCTAATGCTAGCCGGTATAGTCCCATGGAAATAAGAACTTGTGTATTGTGGTTGTGGAGCATAGGTAGTTGAAACAATGGGAGAGGTAGGGACTACATGAGTGTGATGACCCATAGGTGCATACCATTGGTACACACTTGTAGGTACTGTTGGAGGAATTGAGCTACCATGTAGTGGTGCTTTACTAACAAATGAGGTCCATGGCATGTTTCTTGGCATGCCCATCATTGGGGAAGGCATGGTAGCTGTGGTGTCATCAAGGGAAAGATAAGCGAGACTTGGAAAGGTGAAGCTATCACTCGTGGGCTCAGATTCCACTGAGAACCCTGGAGAAACAACATATGGGGGATCCATCGGACTTACCGAGGGAGTCTCCATTTGCGATAAGGTCAGTTGTTTAGCCTTCCTTGTATCCAAGAATCTCATGAGACCCATTGAACCAATGTTGATCCCCTTGTCCTGTCTCTCTAACTCAATGACCCTATGGATGACCTCACAAACTCTTTGTTATTGATCCTCTACACTAGTAGCACCCAATGTGAATTGTAGGACATCTAACCAACCCTTGTGATAGGTTTGACATGTGTATAGGTCGGTCAGAGTCTCTGTTTGTAATTCGTACTCCCAGCTCTCATTTAAGAACACTCCATCTAGGATTGAGGTGCTAGGGGTGTCCTTTGAGCTAGATGCAATGTTGCTTTCTAGGGGTTGGCCCTTAGCGGTTGCTAAATTAGGAGCACTTGATTGCTCCCTTAGCAAGGATATTGACATAGGAGCTTTCTCTTTTAACTCTCTTCGTTGCTCCACCTTGCGTAAGCTCTTGCCTTCCTTTTCCCTCGCTGCAAGGATATATTGCTCAACCTCTTGCACCTCGGCAAGGCTTCTACCATGGGGTAATATGACCTCGGAGGGAAATAACTCTGAAGAGTCAGGAGGTGCAGTGAATCAAGTATTCACGTGCACATTCTGTAACGGTATAGGGTCTATGTTTGTGACGATTGGAGAATTTACTTCCCCAACCCCCTCATTTATATCATTAGCTCCATGCTCGGAGCGAGTGGCTCTACTAAAGGTTTCCTTCAGGCGGCTAAGCACGCTCGGCCCGGACCGAGGACCCATGGCATGAATGTCTTGGCTCGAGCTATCGGGATTAGGCATTGGGAAACCATCCATGACGTCGTAGTCAGAGGAAGAGTCACTAGCCGCTATGTTCGGCTCTTGGTTAGTATTACCTTGGGTCCCCGCCGAGGGTCCAGAACGTAAAGTAGGTGGATACAGAGAATAAACATAGTACCTTTGAAAACTCCATTAACAAAGAAAACTAACAACCTTAATACACAGAGAATAAACAGAGTACCTTTGAAAACTCCATTAAAAAAAAAGCACATAGTACAACACCAAATCCCCCTTATCGACACACACACCCTCCTTCCTTACCTTTCATACAATAGAAATTGCACCACGGAGAAGCACAGAGTGCTACTCGACCTTCATGTATGGCATTCCCCGGTAGCGGCGTCAAAAATGTGCGCGTATGTCGCACATGTCAATGCAAGGAACTTGCCGATACACCATGTGCGAGCCACAAATGGCTCCAAGCACACAACAAGCCTAAACTAGTAAGCTCAAAGAGGGCGATGGTGTGTCACTCACCGCTCTACGCTTGATTCGTGGAGGATTCCTCGCCGCGAAGAAGAAGGAGCCGCCGCTTCGCCGCGCTCAACCACTTCGCCACCGCCGAGCCATCGTCGCAATGCTCGATCGCACACTATCTCTCTCTCTCTCTCTCACGCATACACGCACACACAAGGAGATGAAGAAGAAGAAGATGGAGATGGAGCAAGAGCACTGTTCTATTGCAAAAATGAGAGAATGAGAGAATTTTAGGTTTAGTTGACTTTTATATGAGCTCGCCCCATTCACACTTGGGCGCCCATGCTCAGCCAACTAATCCCTTGAATGTTCCAGTTAGAGTGCGCCTCTCATCGGCGATCACTCTTATCCTTTTCCTATTGGACCGACAAGCCCGGTACCCGACTCTACCAAATAAATAATACAATGTCCGCCGTAGGTTACAACGTCCGTCTCGTAGGTGATAGGGTGTCCGGGAGCTGTGAGGGTTAACATGCCCCCCTTCCTGATGTAGATTTCGTCCTCGGAAGCTATTGAGTTAAAGCTCGTTCGTCAAGGTGGAAGAGAATTCTTCAGCCACTGGAAAATCAAACAACATTGGCACAGTAATTCCATTCTCATAAGCGATTAAAAAGCATATGCAGTTTTAGGCAAATTGATTGGTAGCAGAATTGTAAACAATTGGTCAGCAATAAACATTAAATTGCAATATAATCAAATGCATAAACAGATGTAAAGGTAAAAAATTAAAGAAGTTCGAGGTCGCTAATTTAACGGTCGAAAGGCACTAGAGATCGACTATTAATACCATGGGTAAGCTTTTTAATTTTCTCTGGTCAATTAAGTTGTTTAATAGCGAGAGCCAAGTATTTCATGTTCGAGGGCTGACTAGAGGCTATACCTAGAAAACCTTATAGTTAAGCTACGATAAAAGGAATTTCTCATGAAATCATTGCCTGACTGATTACCTTTTCTTCGACCCCCCAAAGTCTTTTCACAGTGATTCAATTTTGATGTGTGTGCTTATTTTGTAAAACTTCGGTTTTTTGCTTTTCAAGGAAAAGCGCTCACACTGGGAACCTCTAGGGCTCTAGTACTGAGGCTGTCCGGGGCGGGCAACAAGAAGAGTGGCCTCTAGACACCCTTCAAGGCTCCCGTGCTGCTCAATGGGGCTGGGGCACAACACAACACAAACCAAAACAACAAACCCACCGCCAAATCCCAACTACACAAGGGGCACCACCTAGTTTAAGAGCGAACTAGGACGCAAAAGAGGAGAATCGTTAGAGCAACCCACAAACAAGCAAGGAATATACACTAACCCTAACACCAATGGAATACTCTCACACACTAAAACACGAGAGAGAGAGAGAGAGAGAGAGAGAGAGAGAGAGAGAGAGAGAGAGAGAGAGAGAGAGAGAGAGAGAGAGAGACAGATAGAGAGAGAGACAGATAGAGAGAGAGAGAGAGATAGTGCTCGGGCTGCTTTGAAACGTATTGGCAATGATCAAGCAAACACAACTATATATTTAAGAAAGAGAGGGAAAGGGGGAGGGGGTGCTTGTTGCATTAATACCTTCTTACAAATCTGTCATGACAAATCAAGGTGAGATTAGTACTTGTTCAACATAGCTTGCGTAAATTTCACCACAACACATCATAAGAAAAGCCACCCCAATCACTGTCTTAAGGCCAGGGGAGTCCTCTCCACCCTGTCGCCCTCTTACAGTATGTGGGATTTATGGCTAGATTGATGACAACACCAGAGACAAGCTATCAAGAACTTAACAAAAAAAAAACACCAAGACACTTACACATCATTGTTGTCCTTTACTTCACGTTGGAAAGGAGACAAAGTATCCAAGCTTAGTCCAAATCCACCCTCCTTGATTCAGCGAATGTTGGGCTTACACTAGTAGGAGAAATGATAGATTTCCTACTCTCAATTGAATGATCACTCTCTCTCTTACAATGGCATAGATTTCCCTTGCTAATCCCCTATTACAACACATGCACATGCATAAGACAATGAGCTTCCACTCAAGAGCTCCGTCTAGAGAGGTTGAGCTTGGCTTCTCAAGCTATAGCATAGTGCTCTTGCTTATGGCTCCCCCCCTTTGTTGAATTTGTACAATGCATCCAAGAATGAGCCCCTCCTTTGTCATATTATAATACAAAGCATTCAAGTTGCCCTTGACCCATGCATGGAGGAGGATTATTGGTGAAATAAGAAATATATACATGGTGGGACTAGTGTATGGACTATTCATGGACTTTAGCTCAATGAGCACATGGTGTTAGAATAATGAGTAAAAATAATAATAAAAATATGGAGGAGTTATGGATATGGAAAGATTTTGGAATCATATGATATGGTCCCTCCTTGAATTATTTTGGGTGAAAGAGGAAAAGGTATGCAAGTAAATAATATAATAAAAGTAACCTATGAGTAGAAATCAATTTTTTGTTTTCACGAGGGTGAGGGTGAAAATGTAAGAGTGATTTGTATAAAGGAAAAATATGAGGTTAGAGTATGTACATATTGGCAAAAAAATATATATATATAATTATGGTGTAAGAGGATGAAAGAAGGTGTACATAGGTTTAATAAAACACACACCTAAGTAGAAATATTTAAATAAAATACCAAAATAATTATAAAAAATCCCTATATTTAGGCCATATATACAATGAAATATTTACACACAAAGAGGCCATAATATACTTTTATTTTTTTATTTTTTTTATTTTTTTTATTTTTTTTGGCTCACCTAGCCCAGTGACTAGCTAGCTGAGGGTTTTTAAGAAGATATGGGAAAAGTTCGTGACTCACGCACGCCTATGTACAGTGAAATGGTAGGGATAGCCACAGTGTTTGGGTGATTTTGGTAGGGTGAGGTAACTCACTGTGGAAATTACAAAGAGCCAAAAAAACGGCTATCATTAGCGCTCCCCCTGGATGATGGTATATTCATGTACCATCATAGAGCATCTTTTCCAAAGAGAGTGCTTCAGAGTCCTTGACGAGATCTTCATTGTTTGGCCCCTCAGAATTTTGGCTGGAGTTACACTCATGCTTCATGTAACAATACTTACCTAAGACAACGACCTTTGGACAGATCTTTGGTAGATCCTTTGGTAGAAGGCGACTCAAATAGGGCTTCAAGCGATACCCGTTTACTTTCCTGGAGTGCTCTTTACCACTGAAGTTCATAAGCTGATAGTAACTTGAATTGAAATCCTTCTTGACTATGTATGGCCCTTGCCATCTTGTTTCAAACTTGGCATCAAAACGATTGTCAAGTCGATTGTCATACCTTAGCACAAGCTCTCCTTCCTTGATGCCTTTGTCCTTCAGTTTCTTGTCATGCGTTTCTTTCGCTTGTGTGGCTTTCCTCTTGTAGCACTCATATGCTGCTTCTCTTTTCCACTCAAGCTCCACTAACGTAAGAAGTCGATCCATCCATACCTCTTGATCATCTTGTGCTCCTTTGCCATGAAGTCGCATTGTTGGAATGTTGAGCTCGATAGGCTGCAAAGCCTCTTGACCATAGACCAAGTGAAATGGTGTGAACTCCGTGGCTTCCCTATATGTGGTTCGATATGCCCACAAGGCACCATCCAAGAATTCATCCCATAATTTTGTCTTGTTTTGCACCATCTTTCTAATGATTCCTGCAATGACACCATTAGCCTTCTCCACCAAACCATTTGACTGTGGGTAGTATGGTGTGCTATGACGATGTAGAATGTGAAGCTCTTCACAAACTTCTGTGAGCAATCCTTTTCTAAACCTTGGACCATTATCAGAAACAATCTCCAAAGGTGTGCCAAATCTACAACAAATGTGAGTGTAGACGAATTTGCTTACTGTCTTCTCATTTACCTTTGCCACACTTTGTGCTTCCACCCACCTAGTCATATAGTCTACAGCCACTAGAATGTAGAGTTTACCATTTTTTGTCCTAGGCAGAGGACCCATAGCATCAATGCCCCACTTTTCAAAGGGTCCATTTGCAAGCACTATTTGCCTCGGGCCATGCACCAACCTTCTATTTCCATTTATCTGACAAGTGTGACAACTTTTACACCAATGTTGAACATCCACATGCAAACTTGGCCAAACATACCCCGAAAGCAAAATCTTCTTCACAGTTAATTCTTGGGCAAAATGACCACCACATGCCTCTTCATGCAAACCTTTTAGAATGGCTGGAATTTCCTTGATAGTTGGTACTCGTTTTCACACTTGATCCTTCCCTCTTTGATAGAGGGAGCCTTCTAGGAAGAGATATACGCTTGCCTTCTTCATGAGTCTCCTCTTTTGAGCTTTTGTGAAGTCTGGTGGAAACTCACCCTCCAAAATGTAGCCAATGACGGGATCCAATGACTCCAATCCCTGGTACCTCGGTTGCTTCACAGCAGCCGCCACCATGATGACCTGCACTTCTTTCTTTACACATGCAACGGCTTGTTGTGCAAGTAAATCAGCATCTTCATTCTGTTTCCTAGGAATATGATATAGTTGCACTTCTTCAAATTGATTAAACAATCTACGAATGGCATGGACTTTTGTCCGTAAGCTCTCATTCTTGCATGCCCAAATGCCTAAAATCTGTTTAACAATGAGAAGTGCATCTCCCTTTACCATGAGGCGTTGTATCCCTTGGCCAATGCACATCTTCAAACCATGAAGTAGAGTGTCATATTCTGCTTCATTGTTGCTAGCTGAACTTGGTAGATTGAACTTCTCTTTCATGACCACCTCTCCACTTGGGTTGAGCAACACTAGCCCTCCCCCTGCTTTTCCTGTGGCTCGACGAAAAGCTCCATCAAAGAACAAAGTAAAAGCATTAGGAATACTTTTTGGTGGTGGCAATGGTAGGGTCTTTACTTCAGGCACCTTAATCTCCTTTTTGTGCACCCTATAAGTGAGAATCCCTGCCAATTGTGCACGCACACTATCTTCTACCTTGAAAGAGTATTGAAACTCTTGCAACTCCATAATCCACTTTGAGATCCTAGTACTAAGATTCATTTGAGATGACACCCAAGGGAACAAATTTTCTGCAGTGAGAATTACAAAAGGTTTTGGTAGCAGGTAGGATCTAAACTTTCTCACCGCAAACATGAGAGAAAGCATCATGAGTTCTGCTTCTGTGTAGTCTCTCTCCAAAGCATTCATGACCCTACTAGCAAAGTAGATGGGTCGCATCCTTGTACTGTGGGGATCTTGTTGTAGCAACACAGCACCAATTGTTTCTTTCCCAGCACTAGAGCTAACAAAGAATGTGTACTCCCAACAAGGAGGCATGAGTGTTGGTAGCTCTGACAAAATGACTTTAATGTTACAAAAGTACTCTTCAAGCTCATCAGACCATGCAAATTCTACTTGTTGTGTCAACTTTTGCAAAGGGTGAAGTAACTCCGAGGCTAAGTGAATGAAGCGTGACATATACTTCACCTTTTGAATGAATGAGATGACCTCCTTAAGACTCTTGGGTGATGGTAGCTCAATAAGAGCCTTTGCCTTCGAAGGATCCACTTCAATGCCTTTGTAAGAAACTTTATGACCAAGCAAGATTACTTCATCCTCACCTATATGGCACTTGTCGGGTTGAGTTGACCTCCCATGTCGTAGAGCTTCTTTAAAACTTCTTCTACCCTTTGTAGATGCAATGATTTTGAGCTATAAATACAGAAATCATCAATGAACACCCTAATTGACTTTCCAAAGAATTCTTGAAACACCATATTCATGAAACGTTGGAATGTTGCAGGAGCATTTGTCAGACCAAATGGCATGACTCTAAAAGCATAACAACCCCAAGGAGTGATAAAGGTTGTTTTCAATTGATCCTCCAGTGCAATCCCTATTTGAAAGTAACCTGAGTAACCATCGCACACAGTGTACTTCTCATGACCAGCTACCTCATTTAGTATCTCATCCTGGAATGGGAGGGGAAAGTGATCTTTCTTTGTTGCCTCATTGAGGGGACGGTAATCCACACACACCCTCCACTTTCCGTTCTTCTTAGGAGTGACAACAACAGGAGAGACCCACTCTGAATTCTCCACTGGATAAATGAACCCTGCTGCTAGAAGATTTCTTACCTCCTTGAGTAAAGCCTGCTCCTTGATGACTCCTAGCCTTCGTAGCTTCTGAGCCTTAGGTGTGGCCTCTGGCTTCAACTCAATTTTGGTTCTCTTGGGAACCTACCTCCTCCAAGCCTTGACAAGAGGTCTCTTGGTTGCTTGGCTTAAACCTTACCCCCATGACTTCGATGGAAGACTCCTCTTCAGTAATGCTGCCGCTACTTTCTTCTTCTGAAGTGCTATCGGTCCAACCTTCTTCCGTCTCACTTTGAGATGATTCCTCATGGAGCTCCTCTTGGCGTTGCTCCTTCATGTCAAAGACAACCTTCTTGTGATTGTCATTCCTGCAAATTAGCTTTCCACTCTCCCAATCCTACAAAGCTCGCATTTTCATTAGCCATGGTCTTCCTAGGATAAATGGGTAACCATTTCCTTGGTAGACATGACATAGAAATCCACTGCCTTCTTAATGCCAAAGGCCTCCACAAAAACATTTTTACAAATGCCTACGCACCTAGCCTTGCTATTGTTTGCCATCTTGACCCTAATTTCAGGTGTCTCATGGATGTGCATGCCTAGTTTTTGCATGAGTCCCTCTGTCATGATGCAAATTTGTGCACCCCCATCCACTAGACTTTTCCTAACCAATCTCCCTTTGATGTAACAGTCTAGCACCGGTGTAATGTCCTCATTCATTTCAGCTTGTGCAATTTTTACAACAGGCACACTCTCTTTTACCTTTCTCCTAGTGCTAACTGCCCTTGTTAAATCCCTCCTAACTTGTGGACATAATGCAAGAAATTGAGGCCATGAAATATCAGGACCCTTACCTCTCATGTCTTCCAACAAGTTGTACGGAGCCATACCATGTCCAAGAGGGAAGTCTTGGAGGTTGATACGACGTCGAGTCCTCTTGGTTTCCTTGGTTCCCTTTGCCTTCTTGCCTTGTCCATGGTCACTCTGTGATGTGACTTCTTCTTTCTCTTTACCTTTTCGTCGGCCACGCTTAATGCCATTGGCTTCCATGTCAACCTCATTTGAATTTGTCACCTCTACCACATGCACATTTGGATCTGGCAAAGGTGGAACTCCTTCTACCCCTTGTGGAGGTGGTCTTGGTCCATTTGGCCTTTGTAGAAGCCTTGGTTGTTGACCAGCTCCTTCTCCTGCATTCATCACTGGGTAATTCAAGTTAGGTCTTCCTGGCTCTCCACGGGGCCAAGGACAATTATACATCCCATGTCCAGACTCTCCGAAATTCCAACATTGCAAGACTCTCCTAGGTCGTGGGTCTCGCTCTTCAGACTTCTTTGCTTGTCCCTTTGGACCTACGGCTTGTGCAAGGTGAATTGACAGGCTGCTTAAGGATTCATTTAACTTCTCAATCACTTCAACCGTTACCTCAGGAAGCTCCTTAGATGTTGATGCTTGTGACTTACCTTTGGGTCTAAGACCTTCTATTGGAACCTCCCCCCTTAAGCACTTGAGTTTCCTATATTTCTCAGCAGCCCTAGTTTCAGCTGCATCAAAGGTAGCAGGTGCACCCGCCTCAACTTTTACCTTAAGGTCAGGAAAGAGTCCGGCTATGAACCTCTCCTTCTTTAGAAATTCTGCACCATCACCAGGGTTAGCAACATTTCGTATCCATAGAGCCCAAAGACGTAGGAACTCTTGCTTGTACAAGTAGTAGTCATCTAAGTCTTTTTGCTTATGAGAAACAATGTCTTGCCATAGCTTTTGAGTGTTTTGGGGATCAAAGAAGTATCTCTTGAAATGATTGACAACTTCCATGTAATTTTCTTTAACTTCCTCAGGCAAAGAGTCAAACCAAGTGCTAGCATCTTTCCTAAGGACTACCTCAAACATTTCTACACGTTCTTGATCAGTTACTATCCTCTTGATACGACAAGACATCTTGAAATTTGCCAAAAATAATTATGCATCCTCTCCAGGCTCTCCAAAGAAAAGAGGATATCCAGACATTTGGCGTTGGTTCTCCATTGAATTGATTTCAAAGTGACGCGTTTTGTTTTTTCTTTCTTTAAAAGATCTACACAATAATATTCTCTAAATTGCAATCTATTCTACAACAAAATAAAAATATTCACATCAAATGACCTATGATAATCAATGAGAGGTAGGATGACAGGGTTTGGTGACGCGAGAATTTCTCCTACTCTTTGGGCACCAAACATGAATACCATACGTTGTTGAAAATGGATTTTTCTACTAATTGCAATGTTTATTCTAATGTGTGGAGTGAAATGAAAGGGGAAAACCTCTATTCTTGGGCCATTATCCATTGTCTATGCATGACCTTATGCTTAAAACAAAACAAAAATATAGACGTCCAAACTAAGGTCGTACCTAATGAGAGGCAAAATAAAAGGATTTACTGATGCGTTTATCTCTGCCAACCTAAGAGGACCTAAAATTCTACGAATTACACGTTGAAATTGCAACTTAGTACTAACAATTATGTGTACCTTTTGCCTTGCAATGGGAATGAAGAGATTATGAGGTTAGAGTATGTACATATTGGCAAAAAAAAATAAATATATAATTATGGTGTAAGAGGATGAAAGAAGGTGTACATAGGTTTAATAAAACACACACCTAAGTAGAAATATTTAAATAAAATACCAAAATAATTATAAAAAATCCCTATATTTAGGCCATATATACAATGAAATATTTACACACAAAGAGGCCATAATATACTTTTATTTTTTTATTTATTTTATTTTTTTTGGCTCACCTAGCCCAGTGACTAGCTAGCTGAGGGTTTTTAAGAAGATATGGGAAAAGTCCCGTGACTCACGCACGCCTATGTACAGTGAAATGGTAGGGATAGCCACAGTGTTTGGGTGATTTTGGTAGGGTGAGGTAACTCACTGTGGCAATTACAAAGAGCCGAAAAAACGGCTATCAGTACCATAGGTGATACATGTGAGTGAAGTACCCAATCAAGCTGAGATTTCTCTTCCAGCTTAAGATTTTACATTGTGACACTTTGATTTTTTGTTTGTTGTTCATTTTCATCATTTTAATTTTGTAACTTTGGGGTGTCATATAACACTGTTACCCTCCCCAGGCTCATCACATTAGTAAACTCCCTTTATAACACTTAAGCTAAAGGTCAATAGGGTCAAGCCCACTAGAAAGCCCTAGTACATTTCACACAATGCTGCCTAAATTGGATTAAGAACCTAAGTAATCATTCATTATTAGAAAGGCATTCCCCATGGTATTAAGAGAAGATCTCTAACACCTAACTTGGTCAAACTAGCTTAGTCGTACTGCTTGATTTTTAAATCTAGACAAGTGATTATGACAAAAAATTCATTGAATTTAATGTTTGGTACTAAGAAAATGTGATGAATATTATGCTACCAATCACAATCAAAGCAGACAAACATGGATGCAAAAAGATAATGGGCAATGCTAATGGACAAGAAACACCTTTTTGTGTTGATGGTCGTGCTTGATCTGAAGTGTGAACGAGAGAAAGATTCCATGAAGGTCCAAATCCTAACCACAGCAACACGTTCCTGTACACATTAAGAAACACAAAGAATACCTCTAGGAGGCACATCAGTGGGAAAAAGAAACTTTGCTAATCACTCAACTCTAAAACAGAAACACTCCTATCGTACTAATTCTACCTACCCTCCATAACTCGAGTGATGAGGATTAAAGGTGTTTGATGACATAGGTTTCTGTTTCAATGTACCGGATGTGAATGTGTAGGTCTGGGTCAATGTTTTGACTTTTATTCTACATATTCGTTTGCTAATTGCTCTTGGTATTTATTATTTTTGTTTTTTGAAGAGTATAAGGATTTATATATACAATCCCTAAGATTGGAGATTAAGAGGTCAGGGTAGGAAGGTTGAGAGGGAAGCAAGTGAATGATGGATGTCAACAAACACTCCCCCCTTCCTTGGGTAGATCATACCATTTGAAATGATATCGTCACCCTTTGAAACCAGTTGTTCCAAGTTGTTATAGGTGAAGGTTTTAACCAATAGTTTTTGACCGCTCTATGCATTTCATTTTGTTGCAAGGGTGGTGAGGTACTCCCCCATGATTTTATTTGCAACATCGTTGTAGGTGGTGAACTTACAACGGGAGGTGTAAACTCGTTTTTGCTTGTATGGATATGTACAATGGTAGGTGGAGGTTGTGTCAAAGCTTCTATTTCCATATAGGAACTACATGAAGATCAAGAAGCTTCATTTCCTTTCCCTGTTCCTGAGCTAGGTGGAACAAATCGTTCTTTCATTGGTACCCAAACGAACTCTGGAGCAGGTGTGTCGCACTCCGTGATTTTTTCCTTTCCACGATCTTCAATTTGTTTTGGAGCCACAGGATTGAGCTCACATGGGCTCGATGACAAGTAAGAGCACAATTTACGTTTTGGCACCCTGATTTGATCATTTCCTTCATAGTAGCCTTGGGCTTCCAATAGTTTTTTAGGAATCCAATGCAACATTTCTTTACATTTCTTGGGGAGAATGGGATTTCTGTTACCCGGCTCCTGTCTTTTAGCATTGGCTATGGTTGCTAAAGAATCTTTAGAGACCCACTTGTATGTTTTCTTTGTTATGTTGGGATGGTTCTTGTGTGTCTCAAGCTTTATTTCAGCTACATCAATTGAAGCTCTAGAGACGGGCTATGGGGACATATGGTTCAATCTCTTGTACATGCAATGTTTTGGGTTTTATTTCCTTAAGAGGCAATATCTCAGGGACTATGGCTTGCGTGGAAGGGCTAAGAGTTGGTTTTTGTGTTGTGACACCCCCTGTCCACCAATCAATAGTGCATTTGGTGGCTATCATCCACGTGCATCCTAGGTTTATATTACCCTCCATAGTTCCAACAAGCATGACCAAAAAGTCTTGAGCTACCAAACTCTCTTGAGAAGCTACTCAAAGACTAGGAACGACAAACTCCCATGGCATAATTGCTTCTTGGCCATACACCATCTTGAATGGTGTGCAGGTAATGGCAACTTTATACGCAGTACGATAAGCCCATAGAGCTGATGCAAGCTTTAAATCCCAATCTCTGCGATGAGCTTCCACCGTTTTGGTTAAGACAGAGATTAAGGTCTTATTGGTGCTCTCAGCTTGGCCATTTTCTTGTGGATAATAAGGTGTGGATTTATGGTGAGCTATCATAAAGTTGGTAGTGAGTTCTTTTATTACTCCATTTATAAAATGAGTATCATTGTCACTCACAATCTCAAAGGGACAACCAAATCTTGTAATAATGTTCTCAAAGAGAAATTTGGCAGTTGACCTTGCATTGGCCTTACGTGTCGCCCTGGCTTTCGTCCACTTTGTCACATAGTCAGTGGCAATGATAATATAACGAGATTGAGTGCTACAAGCTATCGGACTAATTGGGCCTACAAAGTACAAACCCCATTTTTGAAATGGTTGAGTCACTTTAACAGGATGTAGGGGCATCCTATACTTTTTTTGTGTGATCTTGTAACATTGGCATTCATCACATCCTTTTGCAAAAAGTGATGCATCCTTAAATAAGCTTGGCCACCAATAGCCTGATTGCAACACCTTTCTAGCTGTTAGTTCCCCTGAGAAATGTCCTCCGGCTATACCCATTTGGGCTTCTTGTAGTATGTATAAATACTCATCCTCACGGGCACAACGTCTAAGAATATCATCCTTCCCTATCCTGTAGAGAGTTCCCGCAATGAGAGAGTAAGGTTCACATTCTTTTAACAGTTTTCGAGCTCTATCTTTACGAAGCTCTTTGGGTGGAAAACCATTAACTAGAAAGTTCACAATCTTCTCACTCCATTCAGGTATGGTTTTGAGTAGGAATAGATAAGTATCAGGCAATTCATCATCGACTCCAGTAGGGGCTTCACCATTGGGTATGCGAGACGAATGACCAGCCATGACATGTCTTTTACCAGGTCTCACCACAACGGTAAAATCAAACTCAAGGAGAATTAACAACCATCGTGTAATTCTTCCCGTGGAACAAGGTTTATTTACTAGATACAACAAGGCTTGATGATCAACATAGAACACAAACTTGTTGGCCAGAAGGTAGTAGCGAAATTTCTTCACTGCATAAATCATACCTAAACCTTCTCGCTCTGTAGTGGTGTAGTTTCTTTCGGCATCATTCAACTGACGACTTGCAAATCTAATGGGGTAGTCCAGTTTATGTTCTCCTGGTTCAGCTAGAACACACCCAATAGCAATGTTCGATGCATCAATATGCACATGAAAAATTACATTCCAATCGGGAACTCGTAGAATAGGAGCGCTAGTCAAGGTCTTTTTCAATGACTCATAAGCATGGTCACACTCCGCAGTCCATTGGAACTGAATAAGAATCTTGTACAGAGGATGAACTATCTCGGCAAATTTTAAAATAAACCGTCGGTAATAACCAACATGGCCCATGAACCTTTGAACTCCTGTATAGTTTGTAGGTGGTGGCAATTCAGCAATGGATTTAATTTTGCTCTCACCTGTGGAAATCCCATTTTTGGACACTATATGCCCTAAAATGACTCCATGTTTAACCCACAATTGGCATTTGAAAGGTTTTAAGGAGATGCGATACAATCTACACTTTTTGTAAGCATGATAGATGTTCTTTCCAAGAGGAATAAACACAAAGGTCATCTAAGAAAGCTTCACAAAACTCCCTCAAATATTCTTTAAAAGCAGTGTTTATTAATCTTTGAAAGGTAGCAGGGGCATTGGTTAAACCAAAAGCCATAACACAAAATGCGAACACTCCAAATTCGGTTACAAAGGCTGTTTTAGCTTGGTCCTCCAGCGCAATTGTGATTTGATTGTAGCCAGAGTACCCATCTGAAAAGCTATAAGCTTCCTTCCCTGCAACTCTTTCAAGCACATGTTCTGAATATGGCAAGGGGTAATGGTCCCTCCTAGTGGCGGCATTGACCTTCTTGATATCCACCCACACTCTGAGTTTCACATTCTTTTTTGGCACAATAACTATTGGAGACACCCATTCTGAGTGCTAAATAGGGTATATGAATCCGCATTCCACAAGCTTTTCAATCTCTTCTTGAATGATTTTTGCATATTTAGGATTCATTGGGTAGGGTCGTTGCTGAACTGGTTTAGCCATGATATTCATGGGGATTGTGTGTTGCACCACGGAAGGTGGAACACCTTTCATATCATAATAAGTCCATGCAAATATATCCCTGAATTCCTTGAGAAGTTCTTTAAGTACACACTCCTCAGTCTCGGTCAAATATTGGGCAATGAAAACAGGTTTAGACTCTTCTCCTGGGTCTGCTAACTCTATTTCCTTAACTATCGCTGGACCATCATAGACTCCATTGCTCCCATCGATAGGTTTTCTTTGAGCCTTTTTATACACAACCTTACGTTCCTCTATGGTATAGGATTTGAAATGTTCAGGTGCAGGGTGTAAGTCTGTGGGGCCTGTTGTTATGTGGACTGTGATTTAACTTCTGATTCCTTTTGTTGTTGAGCTAACTCTCGATTTTGTCGTCTCCTACGGTACGGCTCAACTTTGGCTTCTCTATAGCCTCTAGTTGTGCGATGTCAATGGGTTGTGGACTACACCACATAATGCTTTGAAGGTATTCACCCCAGTTATCTACCAACTTTCAATGAGCATCACATGCCCCTATATAATTTATTGTAACATGCACATTTCCTCGATATCGTCGCCTCTTATATCTCTTACTCTTCTTGTTTAATTCTCGATTATGATCAAATTCTAGTGAAGACCCTCTAGATGAATCACTACTTGTGTCTTCTGCTCCCTTGGATAGATTATCGTCTAGGTTACCACTAGGCCCTGAATGGTTTGTCCCCACATTTGCACTAAGATTTAACTCAGATTCTTTGTCCTCAGAGTCAATTTCAACTGATGATTATGATCCCAAATCGTGTGGGCTATAGTCTTGTGAGGTGCTACTCGTTTCAATGCCAGTCAAACTTTAATCTTGTAGATCATCAGAAGCTATATGCATTGCTTCTAGCATGTTTAAGGGTACAAGTGGTGGTATTTCATCCCCCTCAGGTGTTACCCAGGTCGTCCCCCTGTTTCCCCAAGTGTCTATGGTTGCTGCTAGGTGGACCCAATCCAGATTGTCCGGCTCAGTCATCCCAGGTAGTACATCCATATAAGGAGAATCTTCCCCAACATCAGTGTCGACTTTACACGTGTAAAAATACTGCAATGGGGCCGAGTGAATTGTGGTGTCAGATCTATGATCAATTATAAACCTGTTTCCTGGTGGATGTGCTCGACCCATCACAAGATCTACTCGATTGACAGAATCTTGGAGCTGCAAGTAGACATGGTTTTTAGACCAGTCATGCACCATTTTTGCTTCCCTCATGAAAGGACATCCTAAGATCATCTCTGATACCATAGTGTGTTTGGAGAAATCCATAACAAAAAGGTAATCCTTATTTTATGTCCAAAGACCTTGATCTTGAGATCTTCTAGCATCCCAATAGGTTTAACAATAGACCCATTGGCCATCTTCACTACTATGGTTGTGGTCGCAAGGTGAGGTCTTCCCATAGTTTCCCATCAATTTTTAGTCACAATGCTCACCCCAATGCCACCATCAAGGATTCCCTTCACAATTAATCCCTTAGTAGTGATTGGTATGGTCGCATTGGATTCATCACCCTCAAAGTATTGTCCCAACTTATTAACATGTATTTCTATAACAAGGTTCTCATCTTAGTTGGGTTGTGGATCTATGTATTCCTCCTCTATTGGCATCTTCCCAGCTCCATCCGTCTGTGCAAATTGTGGTAGCCCAAACTTTAGTTCTCCATTGAGGAAGGATCGAAGAGTTGAGACTAGCTCAGGGTCTTTATATAGTTTGGATATGATGGTGGTTCTAACTTCTGAAGACATGAAATCCATCAATTTGGCAATGTTTAGCCGCACCTTTTGGCCTTGAGTCCCTTGACGTGGGGAGGATGGGATCTCCATTTCTTTGATAGGATCAGGTAGTCTCTCTGTAAACATTCTTTCCATCAAGAAGTGAGTACGCCCACTTTCCCATGACTTTAAGTCACTTTCTTCTTGGATGATACTAGGTATGTCCAAGGGTCTATGGACTTGGTGAGGTTGTTGTTGCGTAGGGAATACGGTGTCTGTAATCTGGATCTTCCTAGGTGCTGGTTCTAGACCCCTTTGGCTATATTCTACCAAACTCCTTAATTGCTTGACTCACTCAATTTTCTCTGTAGGGTTTGCGTAAGTTCCTATCTTCTTTTTGGATCCTGGCCATTGTGGCTCATGAAGATCTTCCTTGTTGGTTTCTATGTTAGTGGTCATTTTGGTCTCCATGGTTTCACCTGAATCCGAATCTTCTTCAGAGTTGTTCATATATACGGGGTCCTCACAGTCCCTATGTTGGTCTTTGAACTGGGGTCTGACTTCGCTGATTTTTGCGATCTCTTTCTTCGTGTTTTTTTCTTCTTCTGATATTGGGCAATTGATGCTGTGTCTCTTTCCTCATGAATATAATTTTGTTTTTGGAGCATCGATCATGTGAGTACGTTTATTGGTACCACAGGTGTACTTTGTGATGAATCCTCGGTAACTTCAATCACGTTTAATGGCGTGATCTTCGGTGCATTTGGATTATTTGGACATTGGGCAATCAAATGATCTATGCCACATCGATTACACATGAGTATCGGCATTGTAGACGTGCTCGCTTGATTGGTTTGCATTAGTGTGGCATTCTTTTGTAGCCTAATAGGACACTCGGCTACACGATGTGGGCCTCCACACTCATAGTATGGAAGAGGTGGTCTCTTAGCAGTGTCATTGATATTTTGGCCTCTTGCCGCAAGAGCAACTACTTGATAGACTGGTTTGACTTGTCCCCAATAGTCCTCCATGTAGTATTGTGGACTTTCTTCAAGCACATCCATCCCATAGGCGATATTAGGATCTATATCTTCCTCACAGCATTCCAAACAAGCAATAGATGACTCTCAACCCACTTGATTCACAGAAGTGATTCCTGGATGTGGTGGTTGTAGTCTTAGCATTGGAGGTGGTAATGGTGCTGTTTGAACAACATTTTGGGCCCTAGGGACCATATGTTGTGATGTTTGTTCAAGAGGTGGGGCCGGAATCAATGCAGGCACTCGAGGTGTGTCTGTCCATGCTAAGGTTGGTCTATTGGCCATCGCACGCTTAAATACTATGCAATCCTAAGCTTGATGACCATACCTTCCACATGCATTGCAATTCCCATTGAATTTTACTCTAAAAGTAGGGCATTCACTGGTACTATGCGGTCCATAGCATACTGAGCACCATTGCTGCTCCCTTCTTGGATACATATGATTGTTTTGCGGAGCACGATTGTCTCTAAGACTCTCTTGAATAGCCTTGGTGAGATCTGATAAAGTCGTCTTAGATATCTTTGGCTCCTTAGCAATAGGCTTTAGGGTCATTGACTGATGCCCTGATGCTTGCAAGCTAATAGATTTAGGCTCAACAGACACTCTTTCTCCTTGAATCATTAAATTATCCTCCAATTGGATCGCATTGGTGGTGATTGCTTCCCAAGTGGTGATACCTCTAATGACTAAGCCATTGTAGATATCCTCATGTCGTAATCCCCTAATGAATCTATCAAGCAATTAATTATTGTTGAAGCATTCATTTGGGTTACAACGAGAATTCAAATGCTTCAAGCGACTTATAAAGTCTCTCACCGACTCTCCTTCCTCATGTTGGGCTTTCTAGAGCTGAGAGGCTACACCCCAAAGTACTCCCTCTCATATGTATTCTTTTAAGAACAGTCTCCTAAGAGTAGGGTAAATCTTTTTTTCTTCCACCCTTAGGGTTCTATACCAATCCCCTACCTTCCCACTTAAGGTTAGGCTTAAAGAATTGCTCTTATGTAGGTCATTGTGTTCTCCTAGAGAATCGCATATTTGTTAAAACACTTCGATATGCTTTCTCACATCCCCGTCTCCACTAAATTTTTGTGTGAGCTTGGCTATTTGTATTGTCTTACTTCTAGGATCTCTATCATGCGCGTAACGCATATTCTCTGCAATAGATTGACCGATAGCTTGAGCAAATGTTTCCAGGTCACCTAAATGAGCAGGCATCATGGGTGAAGGTGCTCCAGAGAGTACAGGTGGAGTAGGTATTGGCATTGGGCTTGGTGCATAGGAAGCCCTTGGGTTCCACGTTGGGTATGATGTTGTGCCATGTGGTGCTCCAGAGTTCATATGGGTGGCCCTAGGCATAGCAAACGTCGTATGTGACATGCTAATGCTAGCCAGTATAGTTGCATGGAAATAAGAACTTGTGTATTGTGGTTGTGGAGCATAGGTAGTTGAAACAATGGGAGAGGTAGGGACTACATGAGTGTGATGACCCATAGGTGCATACGATTGGTGCACACTTGTAGGTACTATTGGAGGAATTGAGCTACCATGTAGTGGTGCTTTACTAACAAATGAGGTCCATGGCGTGTTTCTTGGCATGCCCATCATTGGGGAAGGCATGGTAGCTGTGGTGTCATCAAGGGAAAGATAAGCGAGACTTGGAAAGGTGAAGCTATCAATCGTGGGCTCAGATTCCACTGAGAACCCTGGAGAAACAACATATGGGGGATCCATCGGACTTACCGAGGGAGTCTCCATTTGCGATAAGGTCAGTTGTTTAGCCTTCCTTGTATCCAAGAATCTCATGAGACCCATTGAACCAATGTTGATCCCCTTGTCCTGTCTCTCTAACTCAATGACCCTATGGATGACCTCACAAACTCTTTGTTATTGATCCTCCACACTAGTAGCACCCAATGTGAATTGTAGGACATCTAACCAACCCACGTGATAGGTTTGACATGTGTATAGGTCGGTCAGAGTCTCTGTTTGTAATTCGTACTCCCAGTTCTCATTTAAGAACACTCCATCTAGGATTGAGGTGCTAGGGGTGTCCTTTGAGCTAGATGCAATGTTGCTTTCTAGGGGTTGGCCCTTAGCGGTTGCTAAATTAGGAGCACTTGATTGCTCTCTTAGCAAGGATATTGACATAGGAGCTTTCTCTTTTAACTCTCTTCGTTGCTCCACCTTGCGTAAGCTCTCGCCTTCCTTTTCCCTCGCTGCAAGGATATATTGCTCAACCTCTTGCACCTCGGCAAGGCTTCTACCATCGGGTAATATGACCTCGGAGGGAAATAACTCTGAAGAGTCAGGAGGTGCAGTGAATCAAGTATTCACGTGCACATTCTGTAACGGTATAGGGTCTATGTTTGTGACGATTGGAGAATTTACTTTCCCAACCCCCTCATTTACATCATTAGCTCCATGTTCAGAGCGAGTGGGTCTAGTAAAGTTTTTCTTCAGGCGGCCAAGCACACTCGGCCCGGACCGAGGACCCATGGCATGCATGTCTTGGCTCGAGCTATCGGGATTAGGAATTGGGAAACCCTCCATGACGTCGTAGTGAGAGGAAGAGTCACTAGCCGCTATGTTCGGTTCTTGGTTTGTACTACCTTGGGTCCCCGCCGAGGGTC
Organism: Adiantum capillus-veneris; assembly: GCF_014529385.1. Lineage (NCBI taxonomy): Eukaryota > Viridiplantae > Streptophyta > Polypodiopsida > Polypodiales > Pteridaceae > Adiantum > Adiantum capillus-veneris. The sequence goes on from NC_140944.1 coordinate 74,544,481, forward strand.
CAGAACCTAAAGTACGTGGATATTGAGAACTCGCGTAAGTCGAAATTTTCTCTAGTTGCGCCGTCTCTAGCACACGACTAGAGTGCAGATGCATGTGCCTTTGGCACCCTACAAACGTCGACGAATAACCTCAAAGGTTAACCGCTTACCTTTTTTAAGCGTCCGTTTTCACTCGTGTTTTTTACGTTTTTAATGTTTTTTTTAATGTTTGATTTTTTTGATTAAAGTGTGTGAAAGCTCGAAGTGAGCATATCACTTAGAGGGTTGCTGTGTGCTTTACAACACAATTTTTGGGCATCTGACGTTCCTTTGGTTCTCAAAAAATGGATTTTTAGCTACGTGTGAAGCTAAAATTAGTTTTTTTAAAAGGCAACTGAGGCCTAAGCTTGAGCGTGAGCTTGGGCTAGGGTCTGGGAGATATTCCCGATTTCGGTCCTACCATTAAATTATTATTATTTTTTTAATTTTCTATTTTTTTAAAAAAAAAGGATAAGGTCGCCGCGGCCTGCGTGAGAGCACACACACACACACTCTATCTACCTACTTCTAACTAATACACCTACTCTTACACACTAACACACTCTATTAGCTATCATAGATCTACTTCCTACTTAATGTACACAGAAAATTAACTACCTTAATGCACAGAGAATAAACACAGTACCTTTGAAATCTACATTAACAAAGAAAACTAACAACCTTAATACACAGAGAATAAACACAGTAGCTTTGAAAACTCCATTAACAAAAAAAACACACAGTATAACACCAAATCCCTCTTCTCAACACACACACCCTCCTTCCTTACCTTTCCTACAATAGAAATTGCACCACGGAGAAGCACAGAGTGCTACTCGACCTTAATGTATGGCATTCCCTGGCACCGGCGCCAAAAAATGTGCACGTATATCACACATGTCAATGCAAGGAACTTGCCGATACATCGTGTGCGAGCCACAAATGGCTCCAAGCACACAACAAGCCTAAACTAGTAAGCTCAAAGAAGGCGATGGTGTGTCACTCACCGCTCTACGCTTGCTTCGTGGAGGATTCCTCGCCGCAAAGAAGAAGGAGCCGCCACGCTCAACTGCTTCGCCGCCACTCTGCCGTCGTCGCAATGCTCGATCGCACACTCTCTCTCTCTCTCTCTCACGCATACACACACACACAAGGAGATGAAGAAGAAGAAGATGGAGATGGAGCAAGAGCACTCTTCTATTGCACAAATGAGAGAATGAGTGAATTTTAGGTTTAGTTGACTTTTATATGAGCTCACCCTATTCACACTTGGGAGCCCATGCTTAGCCAACTAGTCCCTTGAATGTTCCAGTTAGAATGCGCCTCTCATCGGCAATCACTCTTACCATTTTCCTATTGGACCGACAAGCCCGGTAACTGACTCTACCAAGTAAATAGTACAACGTTCGTCGTAGGTGATAGCGTGTCCGTGAGCCGTGAGGGTTAAGACCATGTTTATATGAGGTGCATGTGTTGTTCTAGACAATGAGATGTGGGGGGCATAAACGTATTGGTCATGTAAATTTGCAGAGGCTGAGTATGATGCATACTAAAGAGACGGTCACAGTTTTGCCTTCATTCAGGGTAGAAAGTTTGTGAAGCTTGTCAATTTGGAAAGCAAGGAAAAGCATCCTTTTCTCATGATAAGCATGCAAGAAATAATTCATTGGATTTAGTGCATACAGATGTATGGGGTCCTACAAAGACTGCATCTATGGGTGGCTGTAGAGACTATGGGAGTTTTGTTGATGACCATACGAGGAAGGTATGGTCCTATTTCATGAAATAAAAAAGTGAGATCTTTATGCACTTTTAGAACATCAAACTTATGGTTGAAAAATAGACTCAAAAGCATGTAAAGTGACTGAGATCAAATGGAGGGGGTCACAATGCTATTGGGCTGAGGCTGTTGCTACAGGTGTTTACATTATGAACAAGACCCCTACTACTGTAATACATGGATATGACACCTGAAGAGAAGTTCAATGGTGAAAAACCGGATGTGTCAGATTTTAAGGTGTTTGGTTGTACTGCTTATGTGCATGTGCCGGATGAGCTAAGAAGTAAGCTTGATCCAAAAGTAGAAAAATGTGTATTCATTGGCCTCTCTCTTGAGATAAAAGGATACAAATGCTACAATCCTGTCACGGATAAAGTGAGGGTAAGCAAGGTTGTTTTTTTAATGAAATGGCAAGTTGATATCACTACAAGCCATGCTTAACATTAGCGACGCTCATAGTGCGACGCTCAAAAATGAAAATGCACGGCATCGCTATATGAGTCTCTATGAGCGTCGCTATGTTACAAGTAACATAGCAACGCTCATAGCAACGCTTATAGTGACGCTTATAGCGACGCATATAGCGACGCATATAGCCACGCCGACAGTGCTAAAAAAATAACCGAGAGCGTCCGAAAACTCAAATCTCAGATCTGAGTTTTTGACGTGCGCTCAAGCAAGCAAGGTAACGCTCTCCCTCTCTCTCTCTCTTTCTTCTCCACACACACACACACACACACACACACACACACACACACACACACACACACGAGGAGAGGAAGGAGAGCCAGGTATTCTCGTTCCCTCTCCTCACTCTCATGCTCCCTTCCCCTCTTTCTTTCTCCTTCTCTCTCTCTCTCTCTCTCTCACACACACACACACACACACACGAGGAGAGGAAGGAGAGCCAGGTATGCTCCTTCCCTCTCCTCACTCTCATGGTCCCTTCCCCTCTTTCTCTCTCCCTCTCTCTTTCTCTCTCACACACACATTGTGTTCTTGAGAGAGAGAGAGAGAGAGAGAGAGAGAGATAGAACGAGAGAGAGAGAGAGAGAGAGAGAGAGAGAGAGAGAGAGAGAGAGAGAGAGAGAACGAGAGAGAGAGAGAGAGAGCACAAGCATAAACATAAAACGCACACACACATGCATACACAAATAAAGCACACACACATTGAGAGAGGAAAAAAGAGAGAGCATGCATAAACCAAAAACGCGCACACACACATGCATAATCAAAGAAAGCACACACACATTGAGAGAGGAAAAGAGAGAGAGAGCATGCATAATCCAGAAACGCGCACACACACACATGCATAATCAAAGAATGCACACACATTGAGAGAGGAAGAGAGAGAGAGAGAGAGAGAGAGAGAGAGAGAGAAGAAGAAGAAGAAGAAGAGAGTCTTAACATCGTAGGAAAGTATCCCAAGAGACCTTAAAGATCTAGTCGACAGGAGTTGAACTCAAGACATGTTATTCATAAGGGAAATGGCATAACCAATCTATCACACTTCGGTGATAGAAAAGTTATACCATTTTTCTCCTTTTTTTATTGGCGTGCACACACACCCAAGAAGAAGAGAGTTTAATTTAACGTCGTAGGAAACTAATTAAAGAGACCTAAAAATCTAGCCGACGAGGAGTTGAAACCAAGACTTGTTAGTCAAGAGGAAAATGGCATAACCAATCTACCACACTTGGGTGATAGAAAGGTTATACCATTTTTCTCTTTTTGTTGGCACACACACACCCACACACACACACACACAAGAAGAAGAGAGTTTTAATGTCGTAGGAAACTATCCCAAAAGACGTTAAAGATTAGGTTAGATGTAGACTTACGTTAAATTAGATTTAGGTTTATTTAAGTTAAATTAGATTAGATTTAGGTTTATCTTTAGTTAGATTTACATTTGATTAGATTTAGGTTTATTTACGTTAGATTTATATTTACGTTATATTAGATTAGATTTAGGTTATTTAAAGTTAGAAGAAATGGCGAGGAAATTGTTTAAGATAAGGTTAGCAATTCCACCTGTATGTTCGACTGCTGCTACCATACAATAAGCCGTCATGTTCAGCTAATGGAAGAGCAAATTGAGCCTACACAGAAATTAGTGATGCAAGATGATGATTCCAAGGGTCACACAGACACACACACACACACACACCACATACCGTGAAATCTAGAATAAGAATTAAGTGCCTTGAGCAGACATCAGCTACATTGCAAGAATGATGTACCTGCATGCTACAAACAAAGATCTACTATGAAAAGATATTAAGATGCTGTGAAATGCTACAGCTAGAGAAGAGGCAAAGGGGTTTTGTCCACTACATGCAGTATCATGTAGACGTGGGTGTGTAGATTTCTTGTACCCACAAATATAAGCATTGACCAATAAAGACGAGATTATAACCCGGTGGTTCTAATCTCCGTGCACCTCTAGACTGAGGTGTGCGGGGATTGGACATGACTAGAGAATGTGAGGTAGTTTACAGTGTGAACAGAGAGAGAGAGAGAGAGAGAGAGAGAGAGAGAGAGAGAGAGAGAGAGAGAGAGAGAGAGAGAGAGAAAAGACAAAGAATGTCAATAGAAGATTAAATTTTTTGTCTAGGTTATAAGATTTTTGCCCTCAATATGAGTAGTAACGAGGATGTGGGGCCGTCCAACCGAAACACCTATCTCTCAACGAGGATCTTATGTCCTTGTAACCATTGCAAGCATGCTGTGCGACGGAGAAGTCGCATTTCTTTGCAGAACGTTCGCGAATTTGGCGAGTTCGATCCATCTATTATAGATCGAGTTTTTGCCAATTATAACTCGTCGGACTGTGACGCTGGCCAACAGGTAGCAATCTTGCAACCCAATAGACGTGTTCGCAACCCAATCTTGCAACCCAATAGAAGTATGTAAATAGTTAACGCGTGTTTTAGAATTTATGTTCTTGGAAGCTCTCATGTAAGGTATGTGGCTCTGGCAGGTGATATTTCATCCCACAAAGTCTGCATCAAAGTGGTGGTACGTCATAGAGGTAGCCCCTCGTAGTGCACGGACATATGAAGGCTACCATGTGCCAATCACAGCGGCATCAATGGAGGAGATCGGAGAAAATGCTCAGTGAGAAGCCGTGGAGGTGGTGCCAGACGAACATCAAGCTGCTACTCTCTATGGGGTGCATGCAGAGGATCTACAAAATGAAACAGAGGACATCTGTTTAAACGGAGAGCTCTATATAGATATAGGAAGTTATGATGAGCTATGTGAGGATGAGAGAGAGATCTCTTAAAGCCATAAATATTGTATTTGAACAATTTTGGTCCATTTTGTAAATTCAGATTTAAGCACTTGCCTCTTCCATCACTCAAGTTGAATAGAAGAAGAACGCTTTCTATTGCTGCTAGCCTTTGAACATTCCAAAGCTACAAGCACATTCAATTTCTTATACGATTCTCCGGCTCTGTAAGTATTTGCATCATTGCATCATTGTGTCATTGTATTTAATGGTCTTTGCGTCCACTCCAGGTACGTATGCTCTAGGTATGTTCTCATAAGCAGATCGAGACGACGAGCACCTCCTCCTCTCTCTCTCTCTCTCTCTCTCTCTCTCTATCTATCTACTTGTCCATGTTTTCTACTCCATTCATTCAATATTAAGTTTAAATGTTCCTGTGTTTAATGCAGATATGGATGATGAGGAGTTTCTTTCTTCTTTGTCACCCCAGCAGAGACAGTGGTACGTGGAGCGTCATCGCTCTGGCACACCATCGCGCGTTCCTACTCCATCCTCATCTCCCTCTGTTTTGGAGTCCTCAGCGCACTCCGAAGCTTCAGTGTCGACAAGACGATCTTCACACTTGTCTAGGCACCGGCGCTCTAGTGGTGGCGATGGCGGTTGTTGTGGGGGTGGCGCCACCGATGCTTCGACACCGCCTCATAATCAAAAAGGCTCTTTACCCTCCCCTTCTTTGCCCATCCTGACACCAGCCACGACATCGCCATTGACACCAGGTTTTGCGCGACTGAGTGCCGTTAACGCCCCACAGCTACACAACCACTAGCTACTCCTCCAGGAGTCACTCCAGTGGACACTCCTTGCTTCGGGGCTCAGACTCCAGTGGAGACACCTGGCGTATGTACCTTCGTTGACACGCCGCTAGAGACCCCTGCCGAGACACCCAGGTTCACGCGTCAGCGGCGAGAGGGCTTGTCTTACTTCGTCGACTTTAGCGGCGGCATCATCTTGGATGATGACGGCAAGAAGGTGATTTCGCGCATGCGCGATCATTGCTCTCAGGTGTTTAGACACTATATACTAAACACCTGGAGTGAAGTACCGAATGAATTAAAAGACAGAGTCATCAGCATGCTTCATGACGAGTTTTCCGTTCCAACACGGGATGACCGCTTCAATGAAGATGTGATGAAGGTTCGAATGCGCGAATACTGCAAGCATAAGCTTTTCGAAGTGCAAAAAGCAATCAAGCATGGATTGAGCAAACCAGATTGGCTGGCCAAAGAAGATTGGAAGCATGCGAAGAAAGAAGCGCGCAAGAATCCCGACAAGTGGAAGCAACAAAAGGAGGCAGCTAGAGCGTGAGTAGAGGCAGGGAGCTCACACCAATTGGGGAGCGGCGGGTGGGCATCATTTGAGGCCGATTTTGTAAGTGTTTTCGCATCTATGTTCGATAGTTTAGGGTTTATGGGATTTGAAATTCTAACATAATGGATTCTTTGTATGTTTTGACAATGGTCGTTTACAGGTGTGATCCCACACCATACGAGCGTGAGTACGCAGGCAGGAAGGGCTTAAACGCCCTTATAGACATCCTGACTTCTCGCGGCGGCATGGTTAGTATTAGGGTTTATTCTTTTCTATTTATTGTATTGTTTTATAAATGTTGCTCGCTATATGTTTATACTTACAAAAAGCTATCTTATTGTTTTTTTTTGCAGAATCCGACAGATACGTTGCTTGGACGCTATGCGACGTCTGATTAGACGACGTCAGTTTAGCCATAGCTAGATAGCATTAGTTTCTTTTTGTCATAGCTTATGTATCATGAGACCATGTAACTATGTATTTTTGAAAACCATGTATATTTTTTAAATAATAACAATGGTTTGTAACTATTACATTTGCAATGATTAACAATCAAGTGATTTTGTTGCTATGTACAATTGTCATTTATTTACTTCCATCAATTCACGCTTGTCATTTTTGTATCTTTATTTTGCAAACAATACGTACTATGGATGATGGAGTTAATGATTATATTGTCTTGTGGGTGACTATTTTGGGTCTATATTTACCTTTGCACTTTTTTTCAAAGGTAAATAGACAAATGAAACATTCAATATGGTTGATGGGTGGCAGGGCATTCAATGCCCTGCCACCAAAAAAATTTAATCTCGGGCATCGCTATATTAGGCTCTGCAGCATCGCCATAAGCGTCGCTATCTATGGCCCTGTAGCGTTGCTATAGCCGTCGCTACGGGCGTTGCTATATAGCGACGCCTATAGCGACGTTCCCATATCGACGCTTTTAGCGACGCCGGGGGTTTTAAAAACCCAATGTATTTCTGTCGCTATAAGCGTCACAAGAGCACACAACCTCTTGTAGTGTATGCTGATGTAAAAGATGGATCGGGAGGTGATTTAAAAGAAAGTGTGGCTACAAAAAATACAGGTAGACAGTCATAGGTTTTGAGTGGGCCTCAAGGGTCACCTAGTGCAGGTCATGGTGAGAATCCATGGAGTGACAGGTTACGTGAAAGAGTGAGTCCTTCTAACTCTTCAAATTTATCAAGGAAAGGGAAGGAAAAATTTGATAATACCCCTAAGTTGCCAAATTTGAGTGCTGGTAGTGGTTCTGAGTAGAGTTTGAATGAGGAGTTTGGCATACCCTTTATGAAGACTCTGGGTACAAGAAGGATGCAAGTAAGGAACAAGGCACCTGGAAGTGATCCTAGACTACGTAGGTCAGAAAGAGTAAGAAATCATGTGTAGAGATTGACTTATGATAGTTATGTGACTCATCATTGTGGATTTATGACAAAGATTACAGAGAAGGTAGAACCCACATGTTTTGAGGATGCTCTCAAATATGAAAAATGGCAGTAAGATATGGATGAGAAGATGGCTACACTTGATGCAAATGGAATATGCAAATTGGTGTCTTTACCAAAAGGAAAGAAAGGCAATTGAATGTAAGTGGGTTTACAAAATAAAGCATAATGCTGTCAGCAGTGTGAGCAGATACATGGTCAGGCTTTTATCCAAAGGTTATGCACAAACTTATGGGATTCATTATGAGGAGGCATTCAGCCCCATAGACAAAATGGCTACTGTTCATGTGTTTATTGTAGCGGATGCCGCATTAAAATAGGTGTTGAAGCAAATGGATGTAAAGAATGCATTTTTGAATGGAGACTTAGAGGAAACTATGTATATGGAGCATCCACAAGGTTATGCAAATATGGGACTACATGAGCTTGTATGTAGGCTAAAGAAATCACTGTATGGGCGGAAGTAAGCACCTATATCTTGGTATGAGAGGATTGTGGCATTCCTCAATTCACTAGGTTTTGCGATATTGCATGCAGATCATTCACTGTATGTGGTGAAAGAATGAGGGAGAAATTGTGGTGATATGCATATATGTGGATAATTTGATTGTTGGAGGTGATAATGTGAATGAAGTAGAGAGTGTGCAGGCTCTACTTATGCAAGAGTTTGACATAAAAGACTTGGGAAACTTGTGGTATTTCTTGGTCATTGAAATTATTCGCACAAAAGAGGGTGTATGGCTGTCACAAAGACAAAATGCATTGGATATGTTGAAAAACTATGGTATGGCTAATTGTAAGTTGATTGTAATGCCCGTAGATTAGAACTCAAGGTTGGGAAATGATGCAGTTCAAGTGCTTGATAATGCTACCATGTACATAAAGATTGTGAACAGTTTGGTCCTAACACATTGGTGAAGTTATTTTCAAATTTGGACAAGTTTCTCTCAAGTTTCCCAATTTCCCGAGTTATGGCCCCGTTTGGTCCGACTTTGTCATATTTGGTTTTGGTTGGTGATATTGATCTCAATTGTGATCAATCTATTTGGTATTTGGTTCTTCTGATGAGTTGGGGGTTGAAGAAGCATCCAATTCCCAACTCTATATTGACTTTCATCCTAGTTGGAGCCGGCTTGGACCCTCCAAATCCTCCGGCAAGTTTGAATCACTTTCTTGGCATTTTTTGGCATTTCTAGTGTTGAACATAAGTTCACAAACATTCCTTGAACCGAAGGACACTTTCAATCTCCGACCTTTGATATTGCTAAACTTGACAATTGAAGCACTTTATATGTCCAAAAATTGAAACGATGACACATAGCACATTTCCCAACTGGTACACACACTATGTGCTTAAACTTGACAAAATCTTGTTGTGAGGGGTCATGGATCGCGATCCATGTTCAACACCCAAATTTGACAAAACTTTATGAGTGGTCTCTTGACATGTTTTCCAAGCCGTTGATGCATTTTTTTCCAAGTTTGGACAAATTTCTTGAGCTGTGGGTCAAAAAGACCATTTGGTGATTGAAATTCCGATTTCACTTGGTTTTTGGTGGATTTGATGTCCATTTCTCACCAAATTTGCAGGGCACACTTTCCAAAGTATTTGCAAACTATCTGTACCAAGAATTTCCAGTTTGGGCAACTTGGGGGCAATGGATCACGATCCATGTCCAGGGTTTTTGGTGGATTTGATATCCATTTCTCACCAAATTTGCAGGGTACACTTTCCAAAGTAGTTGCAAACTGTCTGTACCAAGGATTTCCACTTTGGGCAACTTGGGGGTCATGGATCAGGATCCATGTTCAAGAGAATTTCTCTTGTGTGATTACAATAGCAGGCAAGCGCTTTCACCACCATATGTTTGCACCGCTCCTTTTTGAATTTGGAGGTGGCAGGTCATGGATTGCAATCCATGTTGCACCCCATTTCCAAAGTCTTATTGCATGGCTAAATTCTATCGGTAATTTTTAACTTCCCCATGCACTTGTTTATGATTTTGGACTTGTTGTAGCCTTCCTAATATGCTCTAACAATTTTCTAAATCCCCGTCTTGGATTTGATTAATCCTAGTATTGCAAGTGTTTGTTTGCACTTTTGACCATTCACAACTGCTCATGAACTAGTAAGGACCATACCGGTGAAATCTGGTGTAGAGTGGGTGTTAAGTGTGGCCATAGCAAGCAAAACCTCGACAGGTAACTCTAGGTCAAAAAAGCTGTGAGTGTGTGTGTGTGTGTGTGTGTGTGTGCGTTTGTGTGTGTGTGTGTGTGTGGAAGTGTCTGTCTGCAAATGAGGATTTATTTGTTTTGCCTATATGTGCCTGGCGTGTCTTGAGTGCATTGTGCATACTTACCTTACTTACCCACATTTTGTAGGTCATACCACCTGTAGCTCAGACGGCTTGTCATATGAACACCTGGCCATTAATTGGTTGTGATTTTTTAATTCTGGTCCGTTTGAAGTTGGCCCAAATTTTGTCATGTTCCAAATCCTTCCATATTTGTCATGCTTGAATCTCTTGCGTTGTAGGTTTGGTGCTTTCTTTCAAAATTACTTAAATCTGTAATTTAAGTAATTTAAAGCTGGCCCAAATTTTGTCATGTGCCTTAACTCCTCCTTAATTTGAGCACTTTCATGATCATTTTCAATTGTGAGGAACTCCATAAACACTTCCATTTTTTTTTGAATCAACACCTTTCACTCAGCTTGCTCTTGTTTGCATTCAAGAAATATGCCGGATCTTCCATTTGAGAGAAATAAGCTTCAAAATTAGCGAACGTAACTTCATTTGGCTTACTATTTTGACCTTGCATTGCAAAATGAAGAAAATGTACAAAAAGAATGGATTGTGAACATCAAGGTATTCCAATCCTCCTACCTGAATTTCGGGTTGAGTTGTTTATGCTTACTAAAAGTTCATATATATATATATATATGAAAGTGTATTAGTTTTACTCACATTCAATGCATCATTGAGATTGTAAAATTGAAGAATTCTCTCTTTGGGGTAGTTGCCTGATATCGATGTAGGGTTTTCTATGAGATTTTGGTGGCTACTTTGGCTCACACCCATGTGCACACCCTCTCCCTTAATCATGAACACTCGCTTCAGAGTTCAGGTACATTCCCGCTTCAGATTTTAGGTTAAATTTGGTTTTCTGAATTCTACAGCACAAATAGATTCTACTTCATCAACTTCAACTTTTGATTCCACAACATCAAATTGAATACACAAGTTTAGATTCAACAAACTGCATGTTCAAATTCAACAAACTACAGGTTCAGATTCAACATACTGCAGCTTCAAATTCAACAAACTACTTGTTCTGATTCTACCTTCGCTTCCAAGCAACCACATCGTCCACCATCTACTCTACAATTGCAGTCTTGCATGTTGCTCATGGCCCTAAATTTTCAGCATGCACACATCACTAGACCCACTCTTAATCCTCCATTAGAGTAAATTCAATGATTCAAAGACAGTCCCCTGATTCTCCAAATTGCTAAAAGTCTGAATCTGCAGGTGGATTTGCATATTGTTTCTTGCTCTTCAGCACACATTTCATAGCCTACACTTCTTCATGTTGAATGATTGCTCATTGCCTTAAACTGATCAAAATAAGAACTCTGATTTCTTGACCGCTCAAACTTCATCATTTCTAGTTTTTGTCCAATGCAATCACAAAGATTGCAACCTAAAAAAGTTGTAAAGACAGTAGGATTGACAAAGTGTTTATGGTACACACCCACACCCACACATACATAGAGACATGGCACGAGAGAGAGAGAGAGAGAGAGAGAGAGAGAGAGAGAGAGAGAGAGAGAGAGAGAGAGAGAGAGAGAGAGAGAGAGAGAGAGAGATTTGTAACTTCCTCTCACACAAGAAAGTATTTCCCCTCTTTGCAAATTACAACTGACTTGATCTTTTATAAGGTTTAAAATATCAAACTTAGCCAATCTGACCCATCAATATCAGATTCACCAATGATCCAACTAAGCAAAGATCAGCCTAAGCAATATCTGACTCAACAACAAATTAGACTTATCAATATCTGATTCAACAATATTTAAGTCAACAATTCAGTAATTCGAATGCAACAATTCAACAATTTAGACTCAACAAATCTACTAAATCTGACTCAGCATACAATATCCCGCCAACAGTTGGTGATACTTCTTCAATCTGCATCCATTAATCCCATTAGACATTACCTCTCCCTCTAATGTTGCGAGTTGGACGACACCACTTGGGGATATGCCATTGATCACAAATGGTCCGTTACCCCACTTTTTAACTTTCTTGGAGTCTTGTTTTAAGGTGTAGACTAACACATAGACACCCTTTTGAGACTCCTTGTTTATCATGTGGTGATCATGAAATTCTTTCATCTGTCTTTTTTGTGCAATGATGGTGCAACATATTTGAGTCTCAATTCATCTAATTGGATTAGTTGGTCCATTCTGTTAGACAACTCATGGCCCCCGTCCATCCTAACTATTGTGCAATGCGATGCGATAAGTTTTTCACTTCTCAAAGATCTTTTTTAAGTGTTCTAAATATTCGTCCCTTGGAAGAGAATGCACAAAAAATTCATCCATATAAACCTCCAAGAATTGTCTAAGATACTCCTTGAATGCAAGACTCATCAGCCTTTGGAATGTGACAAGTGCATTGGTTAGGCCAAATGGCGTCGCCGAATAAGCAAATCTGTGCCACTTTGTGGTAAAGGCCATTTTGTGCAGATCCTCAGGCTTAATGGCGAGCTGGTTATAGCCCACAAAACCATCAAGAAAATTGTAAGCTTCTTGTCCGCGACTCTCTTGATCACATGATCTGTGATGGGTAAGCGATAGTTATCTCTGATCGTGGTGGCATTGACCTATTTAAGATTTATGCATACTCACAATTTACCATTCTTTTTGGGAACTACCACAATTGGCGACACCCACTCTGTGTGCTCGATCTCATAGATAAACTCCACTTCTTTAATTTAGTCTATCTCCTCTTTATTTTCTTCACAAATGTTTCATTATAAGTACAGGGATGTTGTTTGCATGGCTTTGCAGCGCTCTTAAGGGGTATCATATGTTGGCATATGCTAGGGTCTACTCTCTTAAGATCCTTGTATGACCAAGAAAACACATCTCTGTACTGCTTGAAAGTAGCTATCAAAGGCTGCTCTTCCTCTTTGGTGAGATCCGTGGCTATGTAAGCCGGCCTTGGTTCTTCCCCTAGTTCAACAAGATTGATTCTCTTTGCATTTTTGGGCTCAGCGTACAATGTTCCCGGTTCTTGAGGCTCTCACATTGGTTTCTCAACCATAATACGTCCGTCTTGAATTTTGCACTTTTTATAATGAGAGGGTGAATCAAACTTTTCAGTGTTGGAACCCCTCTCACTCTCCATTTTCATTGTCTATCATAGAAGACTCAACAATAGCTACATTTGTAGTGGAACTAGCATTTGTAGTGGAACCAACCTCTTTCTTCTTAGCCTCTTTGTCCTTCAACTTAGGACATTGCTTGATCAAGTGATCATCAGCTTTACAATAATGGAAACGCATCTTCTTTTTTCTCTTTGTCATAATTCCCATATAATTTGTTTTCAACAAAGCATTAGGAACAGGTGATTTACCACTCGTATAATAACCATGAGAAGTGGCTACATTGTTGTTACAACCTTTTCTTTGCACAGCAATAAAGACCTATTCAATTGCACGCTGTCTAGTCTTGTTTTTTACTAGAAAGTGACTCTTGCAACAGCAATATGCATAATGCATCAAACTTGAGAACTTTTGGATTTCCTTGGGTGATAAGTCTCCAAGTACTAGCAAACGTTTGGTACGAATTTGGCAAAGCATCAAGAACAGTTTGGACAAGGGAATTGTCAGAAATGACTTTGCCTGCAAAAATAAGTTGCTCATCAATATCCTTGAAACCAGCAAGGAAATTGTCCATATCATCTTCCTCATGCATAATCTTTGACTCTAGCTCTTTACGCAGCAATGCAATTTTTACCTCTTTGTGATTTACATAACGACTAGCCAGAATATCCCAAGCTTGTTTTGAAGATTTTACTGAATGAATGGGGGGAGTAATAGTGCGCTTCACATAAAACAAAATCAATGCATGCACGTGAGCATATTTTACATCCCAACAAGCTTGCTCATCCGTAGGCAAAACAGCTCTAGCAGTAGTAATCCTGCCACCAAATCCTGCAGCATCCTCAACATTGCTTGCATCCTCAGAACCACGACGTACATCAATGCCCTGCACAATTTCCAAACACCCTTTGACACAAGGGCATGTTGCATCATATAATCCTACATAGGGTAATTGGCCCCATCCAATCTGTCCTCAACAGCAGACATCTTGAACATATCTATGTTGTCAGCCATGGCAAATGTTGCACCTGATTTGAAAATTTCCCAAAAAGAGGAGATTTCAACAAGCCGTAGTAGACTTTAAGAGACCTGTTATGCAAAAAATAGCATTGAATTTTTTTTCGCACAAAATGACGAAATAGCTTGCATAGTATTGCCTGTAGTGGAAATGGAGGCCAAAATGAGCTCGAATCAAAAATCTGATCAGACGAAGCTCAACAAGCCATCCTAAAGTATTTTAAGACTTGCTAATGCTCACCAAAGCTCAAAGAAATCGGAGAAAATGAGTAGGCATGTTTTGGAGCTGTTGCCGATGCCTAGGAGGACGTAACCTACTCTAATACCAATTTTTCAAATTAGGGATGCAGGAAAAACACACAACACTTGGAGAAAACGAAGGAAGATCAAGGCACAAAACATAGAATGTATTACTTAGTGTGCAATGGAAAGATAGATAGCCCTAGAGTGATGAGTGTATATACAGTGCACGGGGGAAAAACCTCCTAGTGAGGGAAAAAATGCCGTGGCAATCCTAAGGGTGTTCACACAAATCACTACCACATGTATATGGTAACACAATCCTGAACCATTTTGAGTTGACGGATAAATGGTTGCCCCAAAAAAAAATCGAATTTGTTGCCTTTTTTGAAAACAACCACAACAAAGGTATGTTTGTACTCTATTCCGCAAGGGGATACAATGACTTGTCTCAACGTTCCTAAGGGTCTCTCCACATACCCATTTTCTAGTTGGAACTTCATGTGCATTTTCTTGAGAGCCGACCTTTCCCATTTCTCCCAAATTTCCTTTGTAGCAATGGCTACTCTGGCTCCACTATCGGCAAGAGGATACAATGACTTGTTCCAACATTCCTAAGGGTCTCTCCACATACCCATTTGCTAGTTGGAACTTCATGCACACTTTCAGGCTTGAGAGATAGTCTTTTCGATTTCTCTTAGATTCCCTTTGTAGCAATAGCTACCCCAACTCCACTGTCAAGTATCATTATCGTCTTTACTCCCTTGTCTCTAGTGTTAAGATGGTGTTCCCCTCCCTACCTTCACGATAATCACCCACCTTATTCACTAGTATATGCTCTGCTTTGGGTTTCTCTGGCTGATTGTTACCATGATTTCACCTACAAGCCTGAATGGATTTTCAGTCCCATTTTTTCAAAGTTTTTGCTCATTTGTTTCCACAAATATGGTCCAATTTTTAAAAGTTCAACGAGAGTAATGGTATATCATATAGGAGAAGACATCAAATCATGTTAGCTCTTTGTATATGTAGTCTGTGGAATCGGACTCCATTGAGAAGGTGCGATTCACTTCAAATTTTGTCTCATGTTCCCCTATAAAGGATGGTAAATTCCTTATTGTTGCTGGTTTACTCTCCACGAATGCTTCCATCCCTACATTGCCATAGAATGTTTGAATATCCCTCGCATAAATTTGATGATCCATGTTGACCTTAAGAATTGGTGCTAACAGCAAAGTGGTACTTCCGTCCTTTTTGTTTTTGATTGTCTCCCATAGTGATTGTGGCTTGTCCACTTCAAGGATTGACAACATCTCAAGAAGTTTAGCCTCATCCGTTGTGTTTGCAACAACCCTTGTATCCAATGGTCCTTCCTTTTCCACTATTGTTGGGTTGATCATGTTGTCTGGATTCTTCACACGGTGTTTGAGTCCAAAACCGTCACAAAACCCACGGATTTTGATTTGTTCACCCATGTTGTTTTTTCAAGCGTACTTGCATTTACCTTTTTTGGCATGTACATTACTCGATCTGGGGTCTACAAGGTTTTTGGATGTATTAGAGATTGAGCGATTTCTATGAACTTTTTGCATTCCATTTTAGCATCTGTGTAGGCTAGCAATCTTTGTTCCAAATTTTAGTTGCTCTTCAAGCTTGCCTCATAGGCTTGCAACATAGCATCTAAATACCCATTTATCTTTTTCACTAAGACTGATCCACCTGAAATAGTCTTTGACTCTTTTGACTCCCTTGCATTTTCTTTGCTCTCTTTTTAACATCTGAGTTGTTCCTTTGTTTAGGTTAATTCCATTTCCAAGGCTATCTTTTCCCTTAGCCTATGTGCTTATTCTGTATCGTTTGGCTTTCCAAGATTTCCCTTGAGTCCTAACTAATCCATTCTCAAATTTGGTTTGTTCTAGAAGTTCCAATTCATCTGTCAATGGCTGATTTTTGGGGATGCTTCCTAAGCTTGAGCTCTAGTCACCACTTTGACTGGAATTGTCGGCTCTAACTCTGACCCTTTCCAATGACATTGATGGTTGCTTTCCCTAGGTTGTCAGGATTCTTAGCACAGTGCTGAAGTAAGTGATCCTTTCCACACCCTCACATAATAATTTTTGTTTGTTGACCCTTGTGTGGACAATCTCATGCCCAATAGTCACCTCCACATTCAAAGCATGGGCCTTTCAGCTCGGCAGCTAGTGGTGCATCCATTGGTTAGCTTGTTCTAGGTGGGTATCCTCTAGGTTTGTAATTCTAGTTTTCTATGAACATAAGCGTACTTTTATCCATCATGAATTGATTCATGGCAGTTTGAGCAGCATATAAAGATTGAATAGCTTCATCAGTGCTAGCCCAAAATGGATTCTCCTCAGTGGCATAAGCTACACCCTCAGGTTGTCTCACATGGGTTTTTGCAGGTTCCTCATAATAAACAGTTGGTTGCATCATTGGGTGACTTATGAGTGACTCGATCAGCTGTGCATACCGCACAATGGACCTATTGTCATGACGCAAGGGGTTGTTGGCCCAACACATGTTGCAATTTGTCCCCTCCTTGTACTGCATTATTGGGTCTAATCTGGTATCTTCGAGGTAGTGACAATTTTTGCATTGCTGAAAGTCCATATGGACTTTTCCTTACATAATTCCGATTGTAAAATAACTCATTAGTATCATGATTGACGTAGTTTTTCTCAATGGCACACCACTTCAACACTCTTGGAGCATTGAATGGTGGTGGTTGCTACGGTCTCAGATTGAGATTTTGTAGGTACGTTTGATCATTCTGCAGATCACTTATTTGACAACTTGATCCACATTTTGTGTGTTGAAGTAGGAGCACTAAGTTTCATGGTTGACTCACTGGCTGTAAAAAAGGCACTACTTGTGTTTGTATCTACGTCCTCTGTTACCTCTTCGTACAAATTACATTTATCAACTAGATACAGTGCTTCCTTAGTGACTTGTTTAAATGTTGTGCATGCTTTCAAGTGAGTCCTTTTTTAGAGTTTTGTTTCTAAAGCCCTCTATAAAGAGAACTGATAAGGGATCATCAAATGATAACTCTTGCACTGGACATCTTTTAATGTATTTCTTGAAGAAAATTAAAGCTTCCTTCACCTCTTCATTCTCCTTCTGCTTAAACGTAGAGATTTGGGAAACCATGTTATGCTTGATTCCCGTTTTAGAGAACTCCTTGGTAAACTCTCACAAGAGTTGATCAATGTTCAAGAAGTCTCTGGATAGAACCTAGTCAACATTGGAGAGGGGGAAAGGGGAACACACCCAGCACACCACACAATGCCTTGCTATATCCCAGGGTCTACACAGTGCCCCAATCCACTAGTGTTCACCTTCAAAACTCAACATTACCCGCTATTGGGAAACAAGAAAACTAGAACACCTCTATAGTGACGTTGCCCAAGAGCATTGAAATATCTCTACAAGAACACCACAAGCTTTTGGAAACCCCTTTGAAACACCAAAAATCCAACAAGAGTAGTCCCCTTGGGAATTTACTTGCCGTCGCCCACCCCAAGAGACTATGCCACAAAGAAGAAAGAAACTTGTTTAGACACGGAATTACGGACGTCGCCTACCAATGCTCTTGAAAACAAAGCTTTCCCCTTCATCAAAAACCACTTTAAAAGCCCCACTTCAAATCATACATCACCCACAAGACATATGGGTTTCCACAACTCAACCTACATAGTTTTGCCCCAAAGCTGCCACACACTGTACGCTGCAGAGAACAGAGCATAACCCCAAAACCCCAACTCCAAAAGACATGATTTCAAACTTCAAATTTATTTTTCAAACTCTGCAACAAAAGTTCTGAAATCCTTCAAATCAAACCCATGCAAAACTATGTGCAAAATCAACTCGAACAAGATGTTGTAGAAGGAAGACTACGTGTAAAGAGAGCTAGTCGAGGGCAAAAAACTACATCCAAAGGCATCAAGAAGCCAGAACAAGCTCAAAACTGCAAAATTCTGAACTTTTGCTGAAATTTTTTAAGTTTTCACATGAGTTGAAGTTATATGCAAGTCTACCTTCAAAATACTCACTCACGGGCAGTTACAGTAGGCTAACAGTTGTCACTAGACTAGCGACTTGTAGTCCATGTACATGTGCTTGCTAAACCAAGTTAAAAATCTCACAAAAAGAAATACCACACACCCTTTTAACATTGGGTGTCATGTCCGTATGTACAAATTTACAAAAAACGGGGTGTCAGAAATGCGCCAAACATAGTTTGCCCACACCCCTTTGCCAACCCCCCTGTCTGCTAGAGCATTCATGCTCAGCAATAGCATAAACATGTTGTCCACTTGGATCAAAGGGCCATACAACATAAGCACAAAATGCATGAAGAAACACCAGCCATATCAATTGTGTCACTCCCAATATCAATGCGTAAACCATATGTAGAATCCAAATCATGTTTAAGCATAAAGTACTCTCAATCAATACAACAGAGAAAGACCCTTTCACTATTATAGCATGCAAGGAAGCCTTAAACAGCTCATCAAAAAAGTCTTCAACTTTTACCTCAGCCATTTTTATATCCTCATGCATATCCATTTCATTCTCCCCACTCTTCATTAAGCCTCTATCCAATTCAACCATATCATTCTTAATAGGTAAGCCTTCTTCCATATATACCTTAGTCTCCTTAACAAGAGGATCAAACAAGGTAGCATCAACCATATTCACATGAGGCATAACAATAATATCTCCATCATTTTCCATATCTTCTAGAACCTCAATATTCTCTTCATGAATTAAGGCAGGATCACCCACACCATCATGCACATCATCAAGTTTCTCATTGATAGAGTCCTCATCAACAAAACAAGTAGTATACTTAGTTGCTTCATAACCCTTTTGCATACAATCACCCAAAGCATATACTTGAAAACCCTCATCATATACATCACCGTCTTTCCCATTGCTAACTTCCTTGACCTCCATCATGTGATCTTTGACTACTTCATCTATACAAAGAGAACTCCCAAGAGTTACATTTGTATCACAAACATACTCCTCTTCATTAGAACATACCTTACAAGCATCAACCATGTGACTTGGATATTCAAAATTCTCATTTCCTTGCATTTGAGACTCATTCATGACCATGGTAGCCTTCTTGCTTACATCCATCTTACTAGCATCATCATGTTTGACAGGAATGTTGACATCAAATCGCTTAAACAACAAAGATGGCATACATTGACCATTCTTCTTGATCTCATTGTGCATATAGAATTCTTCTTTCACATGCTCGAGAGAATGAGAAACATGGAAGTTTGCATTGCATACGTTGTTCATATTTATGTCTAAAACATAGGATACATTTGGATTCATGTCTTCTTGCGATCCAAGTTGCTTCACTCTCTCTAGCTTCCATTCCTTATGATTTGCAACCTTTACTGCATCATGAAATGTAAGTGGCCTTTTAAGCTCAACCTTCAACTTCAAATCAGCCCTTAAATGTTGCATAAACATACACCTTTTAAGCATAAGAGGAGGAGAAACAATTCCCAAAGAAACACACCATCTTCTCCACAAAGCATTTAACTCCTTGACAAAGGCATCTACGCTTTGACCATCACATTGCACATGTCTTGCAATGGAGTGCCATACATCCATTGGGTCCTCTACCTTCTTGAGCTTCTCAAGAAAAGCCTTCTTTAATGCATCATAAGTCATCACCAATGGAGGTTGAGATGATTTCATCCAAAAATCATACTCATCATACCATATCCTTGCGTCCTCTTTCAAGCAAAAGAACAAAATCTTGAGCATAATCATTGGACCTTGCTTATTTGCCATCAAACAAGAAACCTCCATCTTCTCAATCAATGCATCAGCATCCTCACCTACATGGCCATAGAACCTTGGAAACTCTGTCACCATAGTCATCAAAGCTGTCAATTAAAGGTCACCTGAAGAAGATCCTCGGTGCTCGGCACCAAAACACTGTTGGGAAACAAGCAAACTGGAACACCTCTATGGCGATGTCGCCCAAGAGCATTGAAACAGCTCTACAAGAGCACCAAAAGCTTTTGGAAACCCATTTGAAACACCAAAAATCCAACAAGAATATCCCCTTGGGAATTTACTGGCCGTCGCCCACCTAAGAGACTATGCCACAAAGAAGGAAGAAACTTGTTTAGACACGGAATTACGGACGTCGCCTACCAATGCTCTTGAAAACAAAGGTTTCCCCTTCATCAAAAACCACTTTAAAAGGCCCCTTCAAGGCATACATCACCCAAAAGACATATGGGTTTCCACAACTCAACCTACATAGTTTTGCCCCAAAGCTGCTACACACTGTAGGCTGCACAGAATAGAGCATAACCTCAATACCCCAACTCCAAAAGACATGATTTCAAACTTTAAATTTATTTTGAAAAATCCGCAACAAAAGTGCTGAAATCCTTCAAATCAAACCCATGCACAACTATGTGCAAAATCAATGCGAACAAGATGTTGTAGCAGGAAGACTAAGTGTAGAGACAGCTAGTCGAGGGCAAAAAACTGCATCCAAAGGCATCAAGAAGCCAGAACGAGCTCAAACCTGGAAAATTCTGAGCTTTTGCTGAAATTCTTTAAGTTTTGACATGAGTTTAAGTTATATACAAGTCTCCCTTCAAAATACTCACTCATGGGCAGTTATAGTAGCCTGACAGCTGTCACTAGACTAGCGACTTGTAGTCCATGTACATGTGCTTGCTTAACCAAGTTAAAAATTCAGAAAGATAAAGACCACACACCCTTTTAACATCGGGTGTCCTGTCCATATGTACAAATTTACAGAAAACATGGTGTCAGAAATGCGCCAAACATAGTTTGCCCACCCCCCTTTGCCAACCCCCCAGTCTGCTAGAGCATTCATGCTCAGCAATAGCATAAACATGTTATCCAACTGGATCAAAGGTCCATACAACATAAGCACAAAATGCATCAAGAAACACCAGCCATATCAATTGTGTCAATCCCAATATCAATGCGTAAACCATATGTAGAATGCAAATCATGTTTAAGCATAAAATACTCTCAACCAATACAACAGAGAAAGACCCTTTCACTATTATAGCATGCAAGGAAGCCTTAAACATCTCATCCAAAAAGACTTCAACTTTTACCTCAGCCATTTTTATATCCTCATGCATATCCATTTCATTCTCCCCACTCTTCATTAAGCCTCTATCCAATTCAACCATATCATGCTTGATAGGTAAGCCTTCTTCCATATACACCTTAGGCTCCTTAACAAGAGGATCAAACAAGGTAGCATCAACCATATTCACATGACGCATAAGAAGACAATATCCATCATTTTCCATATCTTCTAAAACCTCAATATTCTCTTCATCAATTAAGGCAGGATCACCCACACCATCATGCACATCATCAAGTTTCTCATTGATAGGGTCCTCGTCAACAACACAAGTTCTATACTTAGTTTCTTCATCACCGTTTTGCATACCATCACCCAGAGCATATACTTGAAAACCCTCATCATACACATCACCATATTTACCATTGCTAGCTTCCTTGACCTCCATCATGTGATATTTGACTACTTCATCTACACAAAGAGAACTCCCAAGAGGTACATTTGTATCACAAACATACTCCTCTTCATTAGAACATACATTACAAGCATCAACCATGTGGCTTGGATATTCAAAATTCTCATTTCCTTGCATTTGAGACTCATTCATGACCATGTTAGCCTTCTTGCTTACATCCATCTTACTAGCATCATCATCTTTGACATGAATGTTGACATCAAATCGCTTAAACAACAAGGATGGCAGAAATTGAGCATTCTTCTTGATCTCATTGTGCATATGGAATTCTTCTTTTACATACTCCAGAGAATGATAAACATGGAAGTGTGCATTGCATACGTTCTCCATATTTATGTATAAAACATAAGATACATTTGGATTCACGTCTTCTTGCAATCCAAGCTCCTTCACTCTCTCTATCTTCCATTCCTTATGCTTTGCAACCTTTACTGCATCATGAAATGTAAGTGGCCTTTTAAGCTCAACCTTCAACTTCAAATCAGCCCTCAAATTTTGCATAAACATACACTTTTTAAGAATAAGAGGAGGAGAAACAGTTCCCAAAGAAACACACCATCTTCTCCACAAAGCATTTAACTCCTTCACAAAGGCATCTACACTTTGACCATCACATTGCACAAGTCTTTCAATGGAGTGCCATACATCCATTGGGTCCTCTACCTTCTTGAGCTTCTCAAGAAAAGCCTTCTTTAATGCATCATAAGTCATCACCAATGGAGGTTGAGATGATTTCAACCAAAAATTATACTCATCATACCATATCCTTGCATCCTCTTTCAATCAAAAGAACAAAATCTTGAGCATAATCATTGGATCTTCCTTATTTTCCATCAAATAAGAAAACTCCATCTTCTCAGTGAATGCATCAGCATCCTCACCTACATGGCCATAAAACCTTGGAAATTCTGTCACCATAGCCATCAAAGCTATCAATTAAAGGTAACCTGAAGAAGATCCTCGATGGTCGGCACCAAAACACTATTGGGAAACAAGCAAACTAGAACACCTCTATAGCGATGTCACCCAAGAGCATTGAAACAACTCTACAAGAACACAAAAATCTTTTGGAAACCCCTTTGAAACACCACAAATCCAACAAGAGTAGTCCCCTTGGGAATTTACTGGCCGTCGCCCACCCAAGAGACTATGCCAGAAAGAAGGAAGAAACCTGTTTAGACACAGAATTACAGACGTCGCCTACCAATGCTCTTGAAAACAAAGGTTTCCCCTTCATCAAAAACCACTGTAAAAGTCCCCCTTCAAAGCATACATCATCCACAAGACATATGGGTTTCCACAACTCAACCTACATAGTTTTGCCTCAAAGTTGCCATACACTGTAGGCTGTAGAGAACAGAGCGTAGCCCCAAAACCCCAACTCCAAAAGACATGATTTCAAACTTCAAAAAATCTTTGCAAACTCTGAAAGAAAAGTTCTGAAATCCTTCAAATCAAACCCACGCACAACTATGTGCAAAATGAACGCGAACAAGATGTTGTAGCAGGAAGATTAGGTGTAGAGAGAGCTAGTCGAGGGCAAAAAACTGCATCCAAAGGCATCACGAATCCAAAACGAGCTCAAACCTACAAAATTATGAACTTTTGCTGAAATTTTTTAAGTTTTCACATGATTTTAAGTTATATACAAGTCTCCCTTCAAAATACTCACTCACGGGAAGTTACATTAGCCCGACAGCTGTCACTAGACTAGCGACTTGCAGTGCACGTACATGTGCTTGCTAAAACAAGTTAAAAATCTCACAAAAAAAAACCCCACACACACTTTTGACATCGGGCCTCATGTCCATATGTACAAATTTAGAAAAAAAAGGGTGTCGGAAATGCGCCCAAGATAGTTTGCCACCACCCCAGTCTGCTAGAGCATTCATGCTCAGCAGTAGCATAAACATGTTGTCCACCTGGATCATAGGGCCATACAACGTAAGCACAAAATTCATGAAGAAACACCATCCATATCAATTGTGCCACTCCCAATATCAAAGCATAAACCATATGTAGAATCCAAATCATGTTTAAGCATAAAGTACTCTCTACCAATACAACACAGAAAGACCCTTTCATTATTATAGCATTCAAGGAAACCTTTAACATCTCATCCAAAAAGACTTCAACTTTTACCTCGGCCATTTTTATATCCTTATGCATATCCATTTCATTCTACCCACTCTTCATTAAGCCTCTATCCAATTCAAACATATCATGCTTGATAGGTAAGCCTTCTTCCATATATACCTTAGGCTCCTTAACAAGAGGATCAAACAAGGTAGCATCAACCATATTCACATGAGGAATAACAAGACAATCTCCATCATTCTCCATACCTTCTGAAACCTCAATATTCTCTTCATCAATTAAGGCAGGATTACCCACACAATCATGCACATCATCAAGTTTCTCATTGATAGGGTCCTCATCAACAACAAAAGTAGTATACTTAGTTGCTTCATAACCCTTTTGCATACCATCACCCAGAGCATATACTTGAAAACCGTCGTCATACACATCACCATCTTTCCCATTGCTTACTTCCTTGACCTCCATCATGTGATCTTAGACTACTTCATCTATACAAAGAGAACTCCCAAGCGTTACATTTGTATCACAAACATACTCCTCTTCATTAGAACATACATTACAAGCATCAACCATGTGACTTGGATATTCAAAATTCTCATTTCCTTGCATTTGAGACTCATTCATGACCATGGTAGCCTTCTTGCTTACATCCATCTTACTAGCATCATCATCTTTGACATTAATGTTGACATCAAATCGCTTAAAGAACAAAGATGGCATACATTGAGCATTCTTCTTGATCTCATTGTGCATATGGAATTCCTCTCTCACATGCTCAAGAGAATGAGAAACATGGAAGTTTGCATTGCATACGTTCTCCATATTTATGTCTGAAACATAAGATACATTTGGATTCACGTCTTCTTGCAATCCAAGCTCCTTCACTCTCTCTGGCTTCGATTACTTATGCTTTGCAACCTTTACTGCATCATGAAATTTAGGTGGCCTTTTAAGCTCAACCTTCAACTTCAAATCAGCCCTCAAATGTTGCATAAACATACACTTTTTCAGAATAAGAGGAGAAGAAACAGTTCCCAAAGAAACACACCTCCTTGTCCACAAAGCATTTAACTCCTTGACAAAGGCATCTACACTTTGACCATCACATTGCACAAGTCTTTCAATGGAGTGCCATACATCCATTGGGTCCTCTACCTTCTTGAGCTTCTCAAGAAAAGCCTTCTTTAATGCATCATAAGTCATCACCAATGGAGGTTGAGATGATTTCAACCAAAATTCATACTCATCATACCATATCCTTGCATCCTCTTTCAATCAAATAAACAAAATCTTGAGCATAATCATTTGATCTTCCTTATTTTCCATCAAACAAGAAAACTCCATCTTCTCAATGAATGCATCAGCATCCTCACCTACATGGCAATAAAACCTTGGAAATTCTGTCACCATAGACATCAAAGCTGTGAATTAAAGGTAACCTGAAGAAGATCCTCGATGGCCGGCACCAAAACACTATTGGGAAACAAGCAAACTGGAACACCTCTATAGCGATGTCGCCCAATAGCATTGAAACAACTCTACAAGAACACAAAAATATTTTGGAAACCCCTTTGAAACACCACAAATCCAACAAGAGTTTTCGCCTTGGGAATTTACTTGCCGTCGCCCACCCAAGAGACTATGCCACAAAGAAGAAATAAACCTGTTTAGACACGGAATTATGGAAGTCGCCTACCAATGCTCTTGAAAACAAAGGGTTACCCTTCATCAAAAACCACTTTAAAAGCCCCCCTTCACAGCATACATCACCCACAAGACATATGGGTTTCCACAACTCTACCTACATAGTTTTGCCCCAAAGTTGCCATACCCTGTACGCTGTAGAGAACAGACCATAACCCCAAAACCCCAACTCCAAAAGACACGATTTCAAACTTCAAAAAATCTTTGAAAACTCTGCAACAAAAGTTCTGAAATCCTTGAAATCAAACCCACCCACAACTATGTGCAAAATGAACGTGAACAAGATGTTGTAGCAGGAAGACTAGGTGTAGAGAGAGCTAGTCGAGGGCAAAAAACTGAATCCAAAGCCATCACGAAGCCAAAAAGAGCTCAAACCTGAAAAATTATGAACTTTTGCTGAATGTTTTTAAGTTTTCACATCATTTTAAGTTATATACAAGTCTCCCTTCAAAATACTCACTCACGTGAAGTTACAGTAGCCCGACAGCTGTCACTAGACTAGCGACTTGCAGTGCATGTACATGTGCTTGCTAAAACAAGTTAAAAATCTCACCAAAAAAAAGTCCAAACACCCTTTTGACATCGGGTGTCATGTCCGTATGTACAAATTTACAATAAACGGGGTGTCAGAAATGCGCCCAAGATAGTTTGCCACCACCCCAGTCTGCTTCAGCATTCATGCTCAGCAGTAGCATAAACATGTTGTCCACCTCGATCATAGGGCCATACAATGTAAGCACAAAATTCATGAAGAAACACCAGCCATATCGATTGTGCCACTCCCAATATCAAAGCGTAAACCATATGTAGAATCCAAATCATGTTTAGGCATAAAGTACTCTCAAGCAATACAACAGAGAAAGACCCTTTCATTATTATAGCATTCAAGGAATCCTTTAACATCTCATCCAAAAAGACTTAAACTTTTACCTTGGCCTTTTTTATATCCTTATGCATATCCATTTCATTCTCCCCACTCTTCATTAAGCCTCTATCCAATTCAACCATATAATGCTTGATAGGTAAGCCTTCTTCCATATATACCTTAGGCTCCTTAACAAGAGGATCAAACAAGTTAGCATCAACCATATTCACACGAGGCATACCAAGACAATATCCATCTTTTTCCATATCTTCTAAAACCTCAATATTCTCTTCATCGATCAAGGCAGGATCACCCACACCATCATGCACATCATCAAGTTTCTCATTGATAGGGTCCTCGTCAACAACACAAATTCTATACTTAGTTTCATCATCACCCTTTTGCATACCATCACCCAGAGCATATACTTGAAAACCCTCATCATACACATCACCATATTTACCATTGCTAACTTCCTTCACCTCCATCATGTGATCTTTGACTACTTCATCTACACAAAGAGAACTCTCAAGAGGTACATTTGTATCACAAACATACTCCTCTTCATTAGAGCATACATTACAAGCATCAATGAGCCATGTGACTTGGATATTCAAAATTCTCATTTCCTTGCATTTGAGACTCATTCATGACCATGGTAGCCTTCTTGCTTACATCCATCTTACTAGCATCATCATCTTTGACATGAATGTTGACATCAAATCGCTTAAACAACAAAGATGGCATACATTGAGCATTCTTCTAGATCTCATTGTGCATATGGAATTATTCGTTCACATGCTCCAGAGAATGAGAAACATGGAAGTCTGCATTCCATACGTTCTCCATATTTATGTCTAAAACATAAGATACATTTGGATTCACGTCTTCTTGCAATCCAAGCTCCTTCACTCTCTCTATCTTCCATTCCTTATGCTTTGCAACCTTTACTGCATCATGAAATGTAAGTGGCATTTTAAGCTCAACCTTCAACTTCAAATCAGCCCTGAAATGTTGCATAAACATACACTTTTTAAGAATAAGAGGAGGAGAAAGAGTTCCCAAAGAAACACACCATCTTCTCCACAAAGTATTTAACTCCTTCACAAAGGCATCTACACTTTGACCATCACATTGCACATGTCTTTCAATGGAGTGCCATACATCCATTGGGTCCTCTACCTTCTTGAGCTTCTCAAGAAAACCCTTCTTTAATGCATCATAAGTCATCACCAATGGAGGTTGTGTTGATTTCAACCAAAATTCATACTCATCATACCATATCCTTGCATCCTCTTTCAATCAAAAGAACAAAATTTTGAGCATAATCATTGGATCTTCGTTATTTTCCATCAAACAAGAAAACTCCATCTTTTCAATGAATGCATCAGCATCCTCACCTACATGGCCATAAAACCTTGGAAATTCTGTCACCATAGCCATCAAATCTGTCAATTAAAGGTAACCTGAACAAGATCCTTGATGGCCGGCACCAAAACACTATTGGGAAACAAGTAAACTGGAACACCTCTATAGCGATGTCGCCCAAGAGCATTGAAACAACTCTACCAGAACACAAAAAGGTTTTGGAAACCTCGTTGAAACACCACAAATCCAACAAGAGTAGTCCCCTTGGGAATTTACTGGCCGTCACCCACCCAAGAGACTATGCCACAAAGAAGGAAGAAACCTGTTTAGACACGGAATTACGGACGTCGCCTACCAATGCTTTTGAAAACAAAGGTTTACCCTTCATCAAAAACCACTTTAAAAGTCCCCCTGCAAAGCATACATCACCCACAAGACATATGGGTTTCCACAACTCAACCTACATCGTTTTGCCCCAAAGTTTCCATACATTGTAGGCTGTAGAGAACAGAGCATAACCCCAAAACCCCAACTCAAAAAGACACGATTTCAAACTTCAAAAAATCTTTGCAAACTCTGCAACAAAAGTTCTGAAATCCTTCAAATCAAACCCACGCACAACTATGTGCAAAATGAACGCGAACAAGATGTTGTAGCAGGAAGAGTAGGTGTAGAGAGAGCTAGTCGAGGGCAAAAAACTGCATCCAAAGGCATCACGAAGCCAAAATGAGCTCAAACCTGCAAAATTATGAACGTTTGCTGAATTTTTTTAAGTTTTCACATGATTTTAAGTTATATACAAGTCTCATCTCCCTTCAATGGAGGTTGAGATGATTTCAACCAAAATTCATACTCATCATACCATATCCTTGCATCCTCTTTCAATCAAATAAACAAAATCTTGAGCATAATCATTTGATCTTCCTTATTTTCCATCAAACAAGAAAACTCCATCTTCTCAATGAATGCATCAGCATCCTCACCTACATGGCAATAAAACCTTGGAAATTCTGTCACCATAGACATCAAAGCTGTGAATTAAGGGTAACCTGAAGAAGATCCTCGATGGCCGGCACCAAAACACTATTGGGAAACAAGCAAACTGGAACACCTCTATAGCGATGTCGCCCAATAGCATTGAAACAACTCTACAAGAACACAAAAATCTTTTGGAAACCCCTTTGAAACACCACAAATCCAATAAGAGTTTTCCCCTTGGGAATTTACTTGCCGTCGCCCACCCAAGAGACTATGCCACAAAGAAGAAATAAACCTGTTTAGACACGGAATTATGGAAGCCGCCTACCAATGCTCTTGAAAACAAAGGGTTACCCTTCATCAAAAACCACTTTAAAAGCCCCCCTTCACAGCATACATCACCCACAAGACATATGGGTTTCCACAACTCTACCTACATAGTTTTGCAACAAAGTTGCCATACACTGTACGCTGTAGAGAACAGACCATAACCCCAAAACCCCAACTCCAAAAGACACGATTTCAAACTTCAAAAAATCTTTGAAAACTCTGCAACAAAAGTTCTGAAATCCTTGAAATCAAACCCACCCACAACTATGTGCAAAATGAACGTGAACAAGATGTTGTTGCAGGAAGACTAGGTGTAGAGAGAGCTAGTCGAGGGAAAAAAGCTGAATCCAAAGGCATCACGAAGCCAAAAAGAGCTCAAACCTGCAAAATTATGAACTTTTGCTGAATGTTTTTAAGTTTTCACATCATTTTAAGTTATATACAAGTCTCCCTTCAAAATACTCACTCACGTGAAGTTACAGTAGCCCGACAGCTGTCACTAGACTAGCGACCTGCAATGCATGTACATGTGCTTGCTAAACCCAGTTAAAAATCTCACAAAAAGAAATCCCACACACCCTTTACAAAAAACGGGGTGTCAGAAATGCGCCCAAGATAGTTTGCCAACACCCCAGTCAGCTAGAGCATTCATGCTCAGCAGTAGCATAAACATGTTGTCCACCTCGATCATAGGGCCATACAACATAAGCCCGAAATTTAAGAAGAAACACCAGCCATATCAATTGTGCCACTCCCAATATCAAAGCGTAAACCATATGTAGAATCCAAATCATGTTTAAGCATAAACTACTCTCAACCAATACAACACAGAAAGACCCTTTCATTATTATAGCATTCAAGGAATCCTTTAACATCTCATCCAAAAAGACTTCAACTTTTACCTCAGCAATCTTTATATGCTTATGCATATCCATTTCATTCTCCCCACTCTTCATTAAGCCTCTATCCAATTCAACCATATCATGCTTGATAGGTAAGCCTTCTTCCATATATACCTTAGGCTCCTTAACAAGAGGATCAAACAAGGTAGCATCAACCATATTCACATGAGGAATAACAAGACAATCTACATCATTTTCCATATCTTCTAAAACCTCAATATTCTCTTCATCAATTAAGGCAGGATCACCCACACCATCATGAACATCATCAAGTTTCTCATTGATAGGGTCCTCGTCAACAACACAAGTTCTATACTTAGTTTCTTCATCACCGTTTTGCATACCATCACCCAGAGCATATACTTGAAAACCCTCATCATACACATCACCATATTTACCATTGCTAGCTTCCTTGACCTCCATCATGTGATATTTGACTACTTCATCTACACAAAGAGAACTCCCAAGAGGTACATTTGTATCACAAACATACTCCTCTTCATTAGAACATACATTACAAGCATCAACCATGTGACTTGGATATTCAAAATTCTCATTTCCTTGCATTTGAGACTCATTCATGGCCATGGTAGCCTTCTTGCTTACATCTATCTTACTAGCATCATCATCTTTGACATGAATGTTGACATCAAATCGCTTAAACAACAAAGATGGCATACATTGAGAATTCTTCTTGATCTCATTGTGCATATGGAATTCTTCTCTCACATGCTGCATAGAATGAGAAACATGGAAGTCTGCATTGCTTACGTTCTCCATATTTATGTCTAAAACATAAGATACATTTGGATTCACGTCTTCTTGCAATCCAAGCTCCTTCACTCTCGCTAGCTTCCATTACTTATGCTTTGCAACCTTTACTGCATCATGAAATGTAAGTGGCCTTTTAAGCTCAACCTTCAAGTTCGAATCAGCCCTCAAATGTTGCATAAACATACACTTTTTAAGAATAAGAGGAGGAGAAAGTGTTCCCAAAGAAACACACCATCTTCTCCACAAAGCATTTAACTCCTTGACAAAGGCATCTACACTTTGACCATCACATTGCACAAGTCTTTCAATGGAGTGCCATACATCCATTGGGTCCTCTACCTTCTTGAACTTCTGAAGACAAGCCTTCTTTAATGCATCATATGTCATAACCAATGGAGGTTGAGATGATTTCAACCAAAATTCATACTCATCATACCATATCCTTGCATCCTCTTTCAATCAAAAGAACAAAATCTTGAGCATAATCATTGGATCTTCCTTATTTTCCATCAAACAAGAAAACTCCATCTTCTCAATGAATGCATCAGCATCCTCACCTACATGGCCATAAAACCTTGGAAATTCCGTCACCATAGCCAGCAAAGCTGTCAATTAAAGGTAACCTGAACAAGATCCTCGATGGCCCGCACCAAAACACTATTGGGAAACAAGCAAACTGGAACACCTCTATAGCGATGTTGCTCAAGAGCATTGAAACAACTCTACAAGAACACAAAAAGCTTTTGGAAACCCCTTTGAAACACCACAAATCCAACAAGAGTAGTGCCCTTGGGAATTTACTGGCCGTCGCCCACCCAAGAGACTATGCCACAAAGAAGGAAGAAATCTGTTTAGACACGGAATTACGGACGTCCCCTACCAATGCTCTTGAAAACTAAGGTTTCCCTTCTTCAAGAACCAATTTAAAAGTCCCCCTTCAAAGCACACATCACCCACAAGACATATGGGTTTCCACAACTCAACCTACATAGTTTTGCCCCAAAGTTGCCATACATTGTAGGCTGTAGAGAACAGAGCATAACCCCAAAACCCCAACTCCAAAAGACACGATTTTAAAAAATCTTTGCAAACTCTGCAACAAAAGTTCTGAAATCCTTGAAATCAAACCCATGCACAACTATGTGCAAAATGAACGCGAACAAGATGTTGTAGCAGGAAGACTAGGTGTAGAGAGAGCTAGTCGAGGGCAAAAAACTGCATCCAAAGGCATCACGAAGCCAAAATGAGCTCAAATCT
Organism: Adiantum capillus-veneris; assembly: GCF_014529385.1. Lineage (NCBI taxonomy): Eukaryota > Viridiplantae > Streptophyta > Polypodiopsida > Polypodiales > Pteridaceae > Adiantum > Adiantum capillus-veneris. The sequence goes on from NC_140944.1 coordinate 74,576,881, forward strand.
GAAAAATTATGAACTTTTGCTGAAATTTTTTAAGTTTTCACATGATTTTAAGTTATATACAAGTCTCCCTTCAAAATACTCACTCACGGGAAGTTACATTAACCTGACAGCTGTCACTAGACTAGCGACTTGCAGTGCATGTACATGTGCTTGCTAAACCAAGTTAAAAATCTCACAAAAAAAAATCCCACACACCCTTTTGACATTGGGCGTCATGTCCGCATGTAAAAATTTACAAAAAACGGGGTGTCAGAAATGCGCCCAAGATAGTTTGCCAACACCCTAGTCTGCTAGAGCATTCATGCTCAGTAGTAGCATAAACATGTTGTCCACCTGGATCATAGCGCCATACAACATAAGCACAAAATTCATAAAGAAACACCAGCCATATCATTTGTGTCACTCCCAATATCAAAGCGTAAACCATATGTAGAATCCAAATCATGTTTAAGCATAAAGTACTCTCAACCAATACAACAGAGAAAGACCCTTTCATTATTATAGCAAGCAAGGAATCCTTTAACATCTCATCCAAAAAGACTTCAACTGTTACCTCAGCCATTTTGATATCCTTATGCATATCCATTTCATTCTCCCCACTCTTCATTAAGTCTCTATCCAATTCAACCATTTAATGCTTGATAGGTAAGCCTTCTTCCATATATACCTTAGGCTCCTTAACAAGAGGATCAAACAAGGTAGCATCAACCATATTCACATGAGGAATAACAAGAAAATCTCCATCATTTTTCATATCTTCTAAAACCTCAATATTCTCTTCATCAATTAAGGTAGGATCACCCACACCATCATGCACATCATCGAGTTTCTCATTGATAGGGTCCTCATCAACAACACAAGTAGTATACTTATTTGCTTCATAACCCTTTATCATACAATCACCCAGAGCATATACTTGAAAACCCTCGTCATACACATCACCATCTTTCGTTGCATTGGAGACTCATTCATGACCATGGTAGCCTTCTTGCTTACATCCATCTTACTAGAATCATTATCTTTGACATGAATTTTGACATCAAATCGCTTAAACAACAAAGATGGCATACATTGAACATTGTTCTAGATCTCATTGTGCATATGGAATTCTTATTTCACATGCTCAAGATAATGAGAAACATGGAAGTCTGCATTGCATACATTGTCCATATTTATGTCTAAAACATAAGATACATTTGGATTAACGTCTTCTTGCAATCCAAGCTGCTTCACTCTCTCTAGCTTCCATTCCTTATGCTTTGCATCCTTTAGTGCATCATGAAATGTAAGTGGCTTTATAAGCTCAACCTTTAACTTCAAATCAGCATTTCAAATGTTGCATAAACATGCACTTTTTAAGAATAAGAGGAGGAGCAACACTTCCCAGAGAAACCCACCATCTTCTCCACAAAGAATTTAACTCCTTAACAAAGGCATCTACACTTTGACCATCACATTGCACAAGTCTTTCAATGGAGTGCCATACATCCATTGGGTCCTCTACCTTCTTGAGCTTCTCAAGAAAAGCCTTCTTTAATGCATCATAAGTCATCACCAATGGAGGTTGAGATGATTTCAACCAAAACTCATACTCATCATACCATATCCTTGCATCCTCTTTCAAGCAAAAGAACAAAATCTTGAGCATAATCATTCAATCTTCCTTATTTTCCATCAAACAAGAAAACTTCATCTTCTCAATGAATGCATCAACATCCTCACCTACATGGCTATACAACCTTGGAAAATATGTCACCATAGCCATCAAAGCTATCAATTAAAGGTCACCTTAAGAAGATCCTCGGTGGCGGGTACCGAAACACTGTTGGGAAACAAGAAAACTGGAACACCTCTATAGAGATGTCGCCCAAGAGCGTTGAAATAGCTCTACAGGAACACCAAAATCTTTGGGAAACCCCTTTGAAACACCACAAATCCAACAAGAGGAGTCCCCTTGGGAATTTACTAGCCGTCGCCCACCCAAGAGACTATGCCACAAAGAAGGAAGAAACTTGTTTAGGTACTGAAATACGGACGTTGCCTACCAATGCTCTTGAAAACAAATCTTTCCCCTTCATAAAAAACCACTTAAAAAATCCTCCTTCAAAGCATACATCACCCACAAGACATATGGGTTTCCACAACTCAACCTACATAGTTTTGCCCCAAAGCTACCATACACTATAGGCTGCAGAGAATAGAGCATAACCCAAAAACCCCAACTCCAAAAGACATGATTTCAAACTTGAAAGAATATCTGCAAACTCTGTAACAACAAAAGTTCTGAAATCCTTCAAATTGAACCCACTCACAAATATGTGCAAAATCAACGCGAACAAGATGTTGTAGCAGGAAGACTAGGTGTAGAGAGAGCTAGTCTCCCTTCAAAATACTCATTCCACGGGCAGTTACAATAGCCCGACAACTGTCACTACACTAAAAACTTGCAGTGCATGTACATGTGCTTGCTACACCAAGTTAAAAATCTCACAAAAAGAAAGCCCACACACCCTTTTGACATCGGGCGTCATGTCCATATGTACAAGTTTACAAAAAATGGGGTGTCAGAAATGCGCCCAACACCGCAAGCAGACCACCGCTTGAACACAACCATACGAACACATGCCTTGCAATGCACCAGACAAACTTAGTCACCCCACTATGCTCAATTCACAACGTTCCACACTCACACAGCCTCTCTCTATCTCTCTTTGCATGACAAACTTCGGGGGGCACACACACCGACACACGCCCGGAACCACACGCACACAAGCAGAGAAGAGAAGGGGGAAGGGGGAATGGCGCCCGAAGATGGTAGAGAAGTCTTCTCGCATATGCAACACCATATACAACCAATACGCTGGTGACATGAACTTCGGAAACAATGGCTCAAAAGCCTACACAAACAAAAACCTCCAATGGCCACAAGACCATGGCAAAAAGCCCCAATCTTCCGACTTCTTTATCTTTTTGCTCCGAGCTCCGTTTGATGAGCAATCAATTCCTACTGGCTCCATATGATGCATACCCTACTCTAGAACCTTGTTGAGGATCAAAAGATGCAAGATTGCACAATTCCCTATGTGGTCAGGTGGGCACCAACCTAGCCCTTGGAAAACATTCAATTGGCCATAACTTGGGCTCCGTAGCTCGGTTTGATGATCTGTCTGGACTTGCTCCTTGAGCTCTTCAAGCTCTACATTCTTGGACCCAAATACTGCACCTCACATCTCCTTTACTTCTTCCCCAAACTAGCCCGTTTTGGAGCCTTTCTTGGCCTATAAGGCGAATCACTCATACATCTCCGTTGCTACCTGTCAGCCCATGACCTTCCTAGATGCTCCACCATTTTGCCATGCTGCTGCTAGCCTGAACATATCTGCTCATGCCATCTTCTATGGTCAACACACTTTGGATGTACCATCATTGCCCACCCCCTAGTTGAGCATTTATGCTCAACCATATAAGAGCTTTATTCACCTTCTAATTGCAAGACACTATGAGAAAACCAAAACCATATGTACACAGTTTTATTCTGCCTACTGATAAACCTTCAAGTGGGTTGCCCCACCCCCTGCATCACATAGCTTCCACCTGGATCAAACACCTGCCTTGGATATCCTTCACCCATTTGTAACTGCTCACCATAGTGTCGTACCCCAGCACATAGACCATCATGTGTGTAGGCTACCCATAGCCTGCCTACCTTCAGCACTCCTTGTATCCCTCTGCAAATTGTCTACTCCACACCAAGAAGCATCAAGCATACCATCAAAAAAACATGTACCTGACACCGAGCTCCGACACATTTCTGACCCTTCCTCCCAACTAAATAAAGTGGAGGCTTCAAGCATAGACCCCTGCATCTGTTAAACCAACTGTCGCATAGCTGCATCTACCACCATATTCATCAACCATAGCTTACATACCTTCACTTGAAGCCACTTCTTGGGATTCTCCTTCTCCACCATTGCACATGTCAGCTGCATCGGAATCTCCACCATCTTTGGCATCACAACCTCCTCTTTAACCACACACCCAATTCTAGCATCATTGAGCCCTTCCTCGTCTATCGGCCTTCCAAGGTTGATAAACACCTCTTGCTCTTCAACTTCAACCACCTGCTCTTCAAGCACCTCTTCTACCGCTACATCATGCTCCGCCAAGGAAAAGAGAAACTTGTTCTCTACTGCATCCACCTCGACTTCCTCCATAGGCACTGTTGATCTATCTCTTCCGGAAAAATTTTGGACCTGTTGCACCGCCACTTTCATCAGCACAGCCCATTAGCATGGCACCACACACCATCTTTACTTGCATATCATCATCTTTAGACCTGGACCACTCCACTTGGTCTTCATCAAGCATCTTGGCTTGCTCCGTTCCGTACTCTTCTTGCACATGGGCTATTACCATATCATCAAATACATAAGAGGGCAACTTCACCTTTACCAGATCAGGTTCATCAGACTCCGTCTCCTTGTCATAGGATGTGGACTCATCCGCTCTATTCTCCTCGCTTGTTTCCCAGCAATTCAAGCTTGTATCTCGATCATCACCGCCATCATATACTGACTCCATATCTGCATCTTCGTCTGCTTGCTGCTCCACAAAAGCTTGACCATCACCACAACTTTGCTCAATTTCCTCATCAGCTTCTGAACCCCCGGTATCTGCATCTTGATTGCATTTGGCTATCTTTTCATGCAAACTTTCCACAAGAACAGGCTTTACCTCTTCGATCCGCATTGGAACCTCCACATCTGCTACTACCTCTTTTGCCCTGGGGGTTCAAATTACATAGTATGTGACCTATCACATGAGTTCAATAGAAGCCCCTTAAAACTTACAAAAAATAAATTTACATAAGGATATGTTTTTTACAAATCTCAAAAAATTTACATATTTAGAACAAAAGGGTTCATTATATTTCCTAGAAAATTCACAGAATAGGGATTTTAGAAAAAGAGCCTGAACGCACATGATATAGTGGTCTTAAATATAGTGAACCCCCGGGGCTTTCGCACCTTGGTTCACCTCGTCATGGACCTTGTCTTCATTGACAAGCTCCTCCACCCTTGGCACATGCACATCACAGACCGAATATCTCCAAGGAACATAGCCAATAGTAGGCCTTACCTCAACAGGCTCTGTATTTCTAACAATTGGAATCACCTTTGGTTGGACCAAAGAGCACTTTGCTACCTCCGTAACAGGCATATAATCTGCTGGCTTCAACATGCCCAACTCGAGCGTTCGCTTCACCTTTCTGCTCTTTATATTTTCCAGATAGACCATGTCTTCATAGGTATCTGCACCGTCTTCCACCTTTTCTCTAATCCTTGGATGCAAGCACTCTAGCAGCTTTGACAACTTCAAATACTCGTTGCCTTTGACCCCAGTAGCAACCTCTAACTTTTCCCAACAGGCTTCAAACTACTCAATAAAAATAGAGAAATCTTTACTTACGTCTTGGTGTACTGCCTTCACCCTTGCACCAGCTTCTTTCGGCGTAATCACCTCTCAAAACTGCTCCAGAAACTGACTTTGCCATCTCTCCCATTTTTCTCAAGCACTGCACTTTAGACCATCAAACCACACCTTGGCTCTTCCTCGCATTAACAGTGGTACTGTCTCCAAAGTTTTAGACTTCCATCTCTTGTCTACAATTAAGGAAGATGGAACATCCCAAATAACTGACCAACAAGGGCAGAAGGTAGAAGTGGTAATAACAAAAGAAATTGTGGTCGAGGCTCTCAAGTTGCCAACAGAAGGAATGACGATGAGGGCTTGAAACAGAAAGACAGCAGGTACCTTCAACAACGAGACTGCTACCACAATTTGTTGACCTCATCCAGAAGCAAGTGAAAGAACTAGCACAGTTGTATCACCACCATGCATCCCATTTGTCCATTTTTCATAACTAGCTAGCTTATCTTTTTATCCCACAAGTATATATTATATATGATACTTATCATATACCATACATGTGCGCAAGCTCCTTCAAAATATTATTTCATGGTTGATGTATAGGGGCCTCACTTGGAAGACTACAAAGGAAAAAGAATCAAATAGTGTCCCACTTCAAGCTTTATTAGGTGCTGCAGAATCAGTTGTTTGCTCGAATTTTGGCACCTTCTTATGATCCGAATTTGAGGAGACTTCCAAAAGACAAGATGTAGGTCGTGAGCTGAATTATTTTTCATAAAGTTTTCAGAAATTTTGAAGTCAAGGGTTATTTTACATGAAATTTATGGCCGACTTCAAAACTACCACCTCATACACCAAAAAAATCTTCCTATTTCTCTCACCCTTCCACACACCTACTCACTCTTACACACTCCTCCCTCTCCTTCCCACTCCCATGTCCTAATTCACCCTCTTCACCATTGCCACTTCTCTCGCACCTCCGTATCCTTCATTCTCCATTTCTACACCCTATGTGCCCCCCTTTCTCTCTACATATATGTCCATATTACCATGTCCTCTTCAACTTTCTAAAGAGCTCCAAAAAATCAAAGGAATCCAAGGTTAACCTCTACAAATGAAGGCTTTTATCATGAATTATCCAAGGTTTCGACTTAACATAGCTTCATCAACACGTGTAACTTCGCCATGCTGACCGATTCTTCTTTCGGTGCTGTAAAGAGGTGAATGTCAACTTCTCCAAAGCTTCAACCTCTCTTTACAAGCTTATCCCTTCTCTAGCTTTTCTTATCATATATCTCATCATTTGGTGAATGATTTTGTAAATGTTTTTTAGTGATTATTACTAACCACTAACCACTAACCTTATTGAAAAAATGCACCCTCTACTCTCTATTAGAGTAGGCACTCCCAAATTATTCACTCAATCCTCTCTCCTTTCACCCTCAATAATTCTCTTCCCTTGATCCCACATCCATGTGACTCAAAGGACAAGAGAGACCCACCCTCATTTAAAAAAAATAAAAATATGCATAATCTTTTATTTCTTCAAATAAACTTGATTAGGTCTAATCCTAATCGGGGATTTTAAAACCTATAAAAAGAGCCCTTCTCTCCCTTGTAAATCATCACATGATCACACTACACAACACCATTCTCAACACATAACACACCACTTTTCAAGCCTAGTTGTGTAGAGTGTGTGCGTTGTGGGTGCTCTATTCCATCACTACACATAGGTGCATGGAGAAGCTTGAAGTTAGTTATGCCATCTAGAGGAGTGGAGTGATGCCATACTCTTCATCACACTTGTCGCCTACTCTTGTGCATAAATAAGATGTATAGTTTTGGGTACAATTGTATGCTGCAACTACGACTCTTCTCTCCAAATTGATTTGATAATTTGGCTCATCAAGTGGTTGAAGGTATATTGTCCTTGAAGTCTGTTGTGCCATTTCATGCTTGGTGGTTTGAGGGCTTGTTGAATTGTTTGCCTAAAAAGTCAATTGTAAGAGTTTACTCGGTGAGAGGGCTCCCGTGACCCTAAGACATATTGTGTATTGGGAACAAGGTCAAGTTTTGTGTTATCTCTTTGTTTCTCATCAAGCTTTGTGTGCATCTAGTCTTTAAGGCTATGACGGAGTTGCTCAAGTTGATTTGTGCTCTTTACCTCTCTCTGGCTTGGTGAATGTTTGTGTTTGGTGTGTGTGGCTATCTTGCATTCCCCTCCCTTTGTGTGTTTGATTATAAGGAGATATCACGTGCGTCCTAGTTTGTATCTACAACTAGGTGGTGCCCCTATCTTGTTTGGTTTCTAGCTGTGGGTTGTTGTTATATTTGATTGTGCTTCCCCAGCCTCAATTGAGCAGCACGGGAGCCTCGAAGGGTGTTTAGAGGCCACTCTTCTTGTTGCCCGCCCTTGACCGCCTCAATTTTGGTGCCCCCACTGAGGACAGCTTGTGTATTTTTGTGTATGATCAACCTTTTAGCATAGTCAAGAAGTTTGCATGAATCACGAGAATTTGTATGATCCCTTCATTCCCATTGCAAGGAAAAAGATACACATAATTGTTAGTACTAAGTTGCAATTTCAACGTGTAATTCGTAGAATTTTAGGTCTGGAAGTCTATATTTTTATTTTGTCTTCAGAATTAGGGCATGCATAGACCATGGACAATGGCCCAGGAATAGAGGTTTTCCCCTTCCATTTCACTCCACACATTAGAGTAAACATCACAATTAGTAGAGAAATCCATTTTCAACAACGTATGGTGTTCATGTTTGGTGCCCAAAGAGTAGGAGAAATTCTCACGTCACCAAACCCTGTCATGCTACCTCTTATTGATTATCATAGGTCATTTGATGTGAATATTTTTATTTTGTTGTAGAATAGATTGCAATTTAGAAAATATTATTGTGTAAATCTTTTAAAGAAAGAAAAAACAAAAACGTGCGTCACTTTGAAATCAATTCAATTGAGAGCCAACGCCAAATGTCTGGATATCCTCTTTTTGCAGAGCCTGGAGAGGATGCAAAATTATTTTTAGCGAATTTCAAGATGTCTTGCCATAGCAAGAGGATAGTAACTGATCAAGAACGTGTAGAAATATTTGAGGTGGTCCTTAGGAAAGATGCTAGCACTTGGATTGACTCTTTCCCTGAGGAAGTTAAGGGAAATTACACATATGTTTTGAATCCTTTCAAGAAATACTTCTTTGATCCCCAAAACAAAAACTATGGCAAGACATTGTTTCTCATAAGCAAAAAGGCTTAGATGACTACTACTTGTACAAGCAAGAGTTTCTACGTCTTTGGGCTCTATGGATACGAAATGTTGCTAACCCTGGTGATGGTGCAGAATTTCTAAAGAAGGAGAGGTTCATATCCGGACTCTTTCCTGACCTTAGGGTAAAAGTTGAGGCTGGCGTACCTGCTACCTTTGATGGAGGTGAAACTAGGGCTACTGAGAAATATAGGAAACTCAAGTGCTTAAGGGGGGAGGTTCCAATAGAAGGTCTTAGACCCAAAGGTAAGTCACAAGCATCAACATCTAGGGAGCTTTCTGAGGTAACGGCGTAAGTGATTGAGAAGTTAAATGAATCTTTAAGGAGCTTGTCAATTCACCTTGCACAAGCTGTAGATCCAAAGGGACAAGCAAAGAAGTCTGAAGAGTGAGATTCATGACCTAGGAGAGTCTTGCAATGTTGGAATTGCGGTGAGTCTTGACATGGGATGTATAATTGTCCTTGGCCCCGTGGGGAGCCAGGGAGACCTAACTTGAATTACCTAGTGATGAATGCAGGTGAAGGAACTAGTCAACAACCAAGGATTCTACAAAGACCAAATGGACCAAGACCACCTCCACAAGGGGTAGAAGGAGTTCCACCTTTTCGAGATCCAAATGTGCATGTGGTAGAGGTGACAAATTCAAATGAGGTTGACATGGAAGCAAATGGCATTAAGTGTGGCCGAGGGAAAGGTAAAGAGAAAGAAGGTGTCATATCACAGAGTGACCATGGACGAGGCAAGGAGGCAAAGGAGACCAAGGAAGCTAAGAGGACTCGACATCGTATCAATCTCCAAGACTTCCCTCTTGGACATGGTATGGCTCCATACAACCTGTTGGAAGACATGCGAGGTAAGGGTCCTAATGTTTCATGGCCTCAATTCCTTGCATTATGTCCACAAGTTAGAAGGGATTTAACAAAAGCATTTAGCACTAGGAGAAAGGTAAAAGAGAGTGTTCCTGTTGTAAAAATTGCACATGATGAAATGAATGAGGATATTACACCTGTGCTAGATTGTTACATCAAAAAAAGATTGGTTAGAAAAGGTCTAGTGGATGGGGGTGCATAGATTTGCATCATGACAGAGGGACTCGTGCAAAGACTAGGCATGCACATCCATGAGACACCTGAAATCAAAGTGAACATGGCAAACAATAGCAAAGCTAGGTGTGTAGGCATTTGTAAAAATGTTTTTGTAGAGGCCTTTGGCATTAAGAAGGCAGTGGATTTCTATGTCATGTCTACCAAAGGAAATGGTTACCCATTTATCCTAGGAAGACCATGGCTAATGAAAATGCGAGATTTGCTGGATTGGGAGAGTGGAAAGCTAATTTTTAGGAATGAAAATCATAAGAAGGCTGTCTTTGACATGAAGGAGCAACGCCAAGAGGATCTCCATGAAGAATCATCTCAAAGTGAGACGGAAGAAGATTGGACCGATAACACTTCAGAAGAAGAAAGTAGCGGCAGCATTACTGAAGAGGGGTCTTCCATTGAGGTCATGGGGGTAAGGTTTAAGCCAAACAACCAGGAGACCTCTTGTCGAGGGTTGTAAGAGGTAGGTACTCAAGAGAACCAAATGTGCAAGATGAAGGAATGTTAGAAGGTATGTTGTCTACAACACTTACAAAGGACGAAAGAGAGGAGTTCAAATGTGTGCTAAGGAAGTTTCCTAGGCTTTCTGCTAAAGACTACATCGATGTGCGTGGAGTGGATGGCAGCAAGTTTCATTTATCGAGAGTGGGTCTCTCCCGTTGTTGTCACTCCTAAGAAAAATGACAAGTGGAGGGTGTGTGTGGATTACCGTCCGCTCAATGAGGTAACAAAAAGAGATCACTTTCTCCTCCCATTTCAGGATGACATACTGAATGAGGTAGCTGGTCATGAGAAGTACACTGTTTGTGATGGCTACTGAGGCTACTTTCAAGTAGGGATTGCTTTGGAGGACCAATTAAAAAAAACCTTCATAACTCCTTGGGGTTGTTATGCTTTTAGAGTTATGCCATTTGGCCTGACAAATGCTCATGCAACTTTCCAACGTTTCATGAACATGGTGTTTGAAGCATTCTTTGGAAAGTCAATCAGGGTGTTCATTGATGATTTCTGCATTTATAGCTCAAAATCATTGCATCTACAAAAGGTAGAAGAAGGTTCAAAAAAACTTTACGACATGGGAGGTAAACTCAAACCCAACAAGTGCCACATAGGTGAGGATGAAGTGATCTTGCTTGGTCACAAGGTTTCCTATAAAGATATTGAGGTGGATCCAACAAAGGCAAAAGCTCTCATTGAGCTACCATCACCAAAGAGTCTTAAGGAGTTCATCTCATTCATTCAAAAGGTGAAGTATATGTCACGCTTCATTCACTTAGCCTCAGAGTTACTTCACCCTTTGCAAAAGTTGACACAACAAGTGGAATTTTCATGGTCTAATGACCTTGAAGAGTATTTTTGTAACATTCAAATCATCCTATCAGAGCTACCAACACTCATGCCTCCTTGTTGGGAGTACACATTCTTTGTTAGCTCTAGTGTTGGGAAGGAAACAATTGGTGCAGTTATATTACAACAAGATCCCCACAGTACCAGGATGCGACCCATCTACTTTGCTAGTAGGGTCATGAATGCTTTGGAGAGAGGCTACACGGAGGCAGAACTCATGATGCTTTCTCTCATGTTTGCAGTGAGAAAGTTTAGACCCTACTTGCTACCAAAACCTTTTGAAATTCTCACTGCAGAAAATTTGTTCCCTTGGGTGTCATCTCAAATGAATCTTAGTACTAGGATCTCAAATTGGATTATGGAGTTGCAAGAGTTTAAATACTCTTTCAAGGTAGAAGATAGTGTGCATGCACAATTGGTAGGGATTCTCACTTATAGGGTACATGAGAAGGAAATTAAGGTGCCTAAATTAAAGACCCTACCATTGCCACCACCAAAAATTATTCCTAATTATTTTACCTTGTTCTTTGATGGATCTTTTGAACAAGCCACAAGAAAAGCAGGAGGAGGGCTAGTGTTGCTCAAACCAAGTGGAGAGGTGGTCATGAAAGAGAAGGTCAATCTACCAGGTTCAACTAGCAACAATGAAGCAGAATACAACACACTACTTCATGGTTTAAAGATGTGCATTGGCCAAGGTATACGACGTCTCATAGTAAAGGGAGATGCACTTCTCATTGTGAAGCAGATTTTAGGCATTTAGGCATGCAAGAATGAAAACCTAAGGACAAAAGTTCATGCCATTTCTAGGTTGTTTAATCAATTTGAAGAAGTGCAACTATATCATATTCCTAGGAAACAAAATGAAGATGCTAATTTACGTGCACAACAAGCAGTTACATGTGTTGAGAAAAAAGTGCAGGTCATCATGGTGGCAACACGTGTCAAGCAACCAAGATACCAAGGATTGGAGTCATTGGCTCCCATTATTGGCTACATTTTGGAGGGCGAGTTTCCACAAGATTTCACAAAAGCTCAAAAGAGGAGACTCATGAAGAAGGAAAGTGTCTATCCCTTCCTAGAAGGCTCCCTCTATCAAAGAGGAAAGGATTAAGTGTGCAAAAGAGTACCAAATATTGAGGAAATTTCAACCTTCTAAAAGGTTTGCATGAGGAATCATGTGGTGGTTGTTTTGCCCAAGAGTTAACTGTGAATAAGATTTTTCTTGCGGGGTATGTTTGGCCAAGTCTTCATGTGGATGTCCAGCATTAGTGTAAAAGCTGTCACAACTGTCAGGTAAATGGAAATATAAGATTGGTCCATGGTCCAAGGAAGATCGTGCTTGCAAATGGACCCTTTGAAAAGTGGGGCATGGATGATATGGGTCCTCTACCTAGAACAAAAAATGGGAAACTCTACATTCTAGAGGTTGTAAATCACATGACAAGGTGGGTAGAGGCTCAAAGTGTAGCAAGGGTAAATGGAAAAACAGTGAGCAGGTGTGTCTACACTAATATTTGTTGTAGATTTGGCACACCTTTGGAGATTTTTTTGACAATGGTCCAAGGTTTAGGAAGGGTTTACTCACACAAGTTTGTGAAGAGCTTCACATTCTACATCGTCATAGCACACCCTACTACCCACAGTCGGATGGTCTGGTTGAGAAGGCTAATGGTGTCATTGTAGGCGTCCCATCTAGTACCAAGATGCGTCCTATCTACTTTGCTAGTAGGGTCATGAATGATTTGGAGAGAGGCTACAAGGAGGCAAAACTGATGATGCTTTCTCTCATGTTTGCACTGAGAAAGTTTAGACCCTACTTCCTACCAAAACCTTTTGAAATTCTCACTGTAGAAAATTTGTTCCCTTGGGTGTCGTCTCAAATGAATCTTAGTACTAGCATCTCAAAGTGGATTATGGAGTTGCAAGAGTTTCAATACTCTTTCAAGGTAGAAGATAGTGTGCGTGCACAATTGGCAGGGATTCTCACTTATAGGGTACATGAGAAGGAAATTAAGGTGCCTAAATTAAAGACCCTACCATTGCCACCACCAAAAATTATTCCTAATTATTTTACCTTGTTCTTTGATGGATCTTTTCAACAAGCCACAAGAAAAGCAAGGGGAGGGCTAGTGTTGCTCAAACCAAGTGGAGAGGTGGTCATGAAAGAGAAGGTCAATCTACCAGGTTCAACTAGCAACAATGAAGCAGAATACAACACACTACTTCATGGTTTAAAGATGTGCATTGGCCAAGGTATACGACGTCTCATGGTAAAGGGAGATGCACTTCTCATTGTGAAGCAGATTTTAGGCATTTAGGCATGCAAGAATGAAAACCTAAGGACAAAAGTTCATGCCATTCGTAGGTTGTTTAATCAATTTGAAGGAGTGCAACTATATCATATCCCTAGGAAACAAAATGAAGATGTAGATTTACTTGCACAAAAGCAGTTGCATGTGTTGAGAGTGAAGCGCACGTCATCTTGGCAACAATAGTGATAAAGCAACCAAGGTACCAAGGGATGGAGTCATTTGCTCCCATTGTGAGCTACATTTTAGAGGACGAGTTTCTAGAGGGCTTCACAAAGGCTCAAAAGCAGAGGCTCATTAAGAAGACGAGTTCATATTTGTTTTTGGAAGGTGCCCTCTACCAAAGGGGAAAAGATCATGTTTGTAGGAGAATACCGACAACCAAGGAGATTCGAGCCATTCTTGAAGGTTTGCATGAGTAAGCATGTGGTGGTCATTTTGCACAGGAACTCGTTGCAAAAAATATTTTGCTTGCCGGATATGTTTGGCCAAGCTTGCACATTGATGTTCAACATTGGTGTAAAAGCTGCCAAAATTGTCAGATTAATGGAAACAAGCGTCTGTTACATGGTCCACGTCAGTTAGTACTTGCAAATGGTCCGTTTGAAAAATGGGGCATTGATGATATGGGTCCATTTCCCAGGACTAAAAATGGAAATTTGTATATCTTGGTGGCCATAGACTACATGACTAGGTGGGTAGAATCTCAAAGTGTGGCAAGAGTGAATGAGAGGATAGTTAGCAAGTTTGTCTACACTCACATTTGTTGCAGATTTGGCACACCTTTCGATATCGTTTCTGATAATGGTCCAGGATATAGGAAGGGCTTGCTCACAGAAGTTTGTAATGACCTTCATATTCTACATCGGCATAGCACACCCTACTCTCCTCAGTCAAATGGTTTGGTAGAGAAGGCTAATGGCATCATTGCAGGAATCATCCGAAAGATGGTAAAGAACAAGACAAAGCTATGGGATGACTTCTTGGATGGAACATTGTGGGCCTATCGGACTACCTACAAGGAAGCGATAGAGTTCACACCCTTCCACCTAGTCTATGGTCAAGAAGCTTTGCAACCCATCGAGCTCAACATTCCAACAATGCGACCTCATGGAAAGGTGGCACAAGGAGAAGAAGCATCATGGGAAGATCGTCTTCTCACCCTAGTAGAACTAGAATGGAAACGGGATGCGGCTTATGAGTCCTATAAAAGAAAGGCTATGCAAATAAAGGACAAGTTCGACAAAAAGGTGAAAGACAAAGGGATCAAGGAAGGAGATTTGGTGCTAAGCTACGATAATCGCATTGACAATCGCTTTGATGTGAAGTTCAATACTAGATGGCAAGGTCCCTACATTGTAAAGAAGGCCTACTATTCATGCTACTATCAACTCATGGATTTGGATGGCATGTTACAGTCCTGTTTACATGTAAATACATATTCTTAGGCGTGTGTTATCAAGCCTAGTATGCTAGCTTCCATCGCGTGTCATTCCTTAAACATATTTTACTATCATTATATCCCTTAAGCTCTACTCACACAAGCCTTGAAAAACCCTTTGTGACTTCACCGTAAAATATACCAATAACCTTATCAGCTCCGTCATATTTTTTTCCATCCCTCCCAGTTAAATATTCACAAGTAAATAGATTTCATCTTCAAATAAATTCCATAAATCACTCAAAGTAGAGAATAGTTGAGGGTCTCTTTCCTCATGATTTTTCTCCCTTTATTTTTTATATTTTTTACCACCATGCATCCAATGTGTCCATTTTTCACGACTAGCTAGCTTATCTTTTTATCCCACAAGTATATATTATATTTGATACTTGCCCTATACCATACATGTGTGCAAGCTCCTTGGAAATATTATGTCATGGTTGATGTATGGGGGGCTCACTTGGAAGACTACAAAGGAAAAAGAATCAAATAGTGGCCCACTTCAAGCTTTATTAGGTGCTGCAGGGACAACTTTTTTCTCGAATTTTGGCACCTTCTTATGATCCGAATTTGAGGACACTTCCAAAAAACAAAATGTAGCTCGTGGGCTGAAGTATTTTTCATAACGTTTTAAGAAATTTTAAAGTCAAGGGAGATTTTACATGAAATTTATGGCCGACTTCAAAACTGCCACCTCGTACACCAAAGAAATCTTCCTATTTCGCTCACCCTTCCACACACCTACTCACTCTAACATACTCGTCCCTCTCCTTCCCAATCCCAAACCTGCAACTCCCATGTCCTAGTTCAACCTCTTGAACATTGCCACTTCTCTCACACTTCCATAGCCTTCATCCTCCATTTCTACACCCTATGTGCCCCCCTTTCTCTCTACATATATGTCCATATTACCATGTCCTCTTCAACTTTCAAAAGAACTCCAAAAAATCCAAGGTTAACCTCTGCAAATGAAGTCTCTTATCATGAATTATCCAAGGTTTCAAGATAACATAGCTTCATCAACACGTGTAACTTCGCCATGCTGACCGCTTCTTCTTCCGGTGCTGTAAAGAGGTGAATGTCAACTTCTCCAAAGCTTGAACCTCTCTTTACAAGCTTATCCCTTCTCTAACTTTTCTTATCATATATATCATCATTTGGTGAATGATTCTGTAAATGTTTTTTAGTGATTATTACTAACCACTAACCACTAACCTTTTTGAAAAAATGCACCCTCTACTTTCTATTAGAGTAGGCACTCCCAAATTATTCACTCAATCCTCTCTCCTTTCACCCTCAATAATTCTATTCCCTTGAGCCCACATCCATGTGACTCAAAGGACAAGAGAGACCCACCCTCATTTAAAAAAATAAAAATATGCATAATCTTTTATTTCTTCAAATAAACTTGATTAGGTCTAATCCTAATCGGGGCTTCCAAAACCTATAAATAGAGCCCTTCTGTCACGGGAACCGAATAATAGAGATAGACAGCAAAACAGAGGAAGAAATCTTTGTATTGATAGTGTTTGATACAACAGAGGAGCAATTGAATATATATATGGGCGCACTCCGTTGTACGGAGCTCGAACCTCCCGACCACCCCCGAGCTTCAATTCGCTTGCATGCAGCGTCTCACTCGCACTCGCACTCGCACTCGCAGAAGAGAGAATGGTGAATCACCCCCAAAACGCACCACCCGTCCTTCTATTCTCCTCCAAAAAGCCTGCGACCTCTTAAAATAGCCGCTTTTCTATTTTTGGCGCTCGGTTGACTCGACTTGCGCGCCAATATACCTGCGAGAACAAGGTAAAAAAAAACGTGATCGTGAAGCGATCCGTAGAGGTTAGTTTTTTTTTTTTTTCAGCTGTCTTCAACTGAACATAACTCCCAAACGGAGCCAAAACAGCCCAAGTCCGTCTCATACAATCTTGTTGCCCTCGCTGCGCTCTTCGACGGCTATGTGATGGAAAATTTCCATAGCCTGCTCCGATTTGCTGAAAATCAACCTGCAAAACAGCATTTTCTACAAAAACGATGTAAAAACAGCAAATCCAACTTTTTTTCTTAATCTTTGGCCTTCAACGAGCATCAAAACATCAAAATCTCTAAAGACTCAAAGAACCAAAGTTGTTCCTTATAACGCAGGCTTCAATCGCTTCATACATCACTTTTTCAAAATCCCACGTTAACGCCTTCAAAAATGCCCCAGAAAGTGCCTTCCGGATCAAAAAATTTTACCGGACGAAAACAATCCACACATCCTTCTACACAGTGGACTAACTTTAAAATGACAAAAACTTCCTAGAAAACAAAATTTATTACTAAAACACCTCGAAATCAAGTCTTGTTACACCTTCTCTCCCTTGTAAATCATCACATGATCGCACTACACCACACCATTCTCAACACATAACACACCACTCTTCAAGCCTAGTTGTGTAGAGTGTGTGCGTTGTGGGTGCTCTATTCCATCACTACACATAGGTGCATGGAGAAGCTTGAAGTTAGTTATGCCATCTAGAGGATTGGAGTGATGCCATACTCTTCATCACACTTGTAGCCTACTCTTGTGCATAAATAAGATGTATAGTTTTGGGTACAATTGTATGCTGCAACTACGACTCTTCTCTCCAAATTGATTTGATAATTTGGTTGAAGATAGATTGTCCTTGAAGTCTGTTGTGCCATTTCATGCTTGGTGGTTTGAGAGCTTATTGAATTGTTTGCCTAAACATTCAAATGTAAGAGGGTACTCGGTGAGAGGGATCCCGTGACCCTGAGACAATTTGTGTATTGGCAACAAGGTCAAGTTTTGTGTTATCTCTTTGTTTCTCATCAAGCTTTGTGTGCATCTAGTCTTTAAGGCTAAGATTGAGTTGCTCAAGTTGATTTGTGCTCTTTACCTCTCTCTGGCTGGGTGAATGTTTGTGTTTGGTGAGTGTGGCTATCTTGCATTCCCCTCCCTTTGTGTGTTTTATTATAAGGAGATATCACATGATTCTTTCCCACCGATTTTCTTGAAAGAATGCAGAGGCAGACGCACTCAAGCTAAAAGAAGCTTAGGAGAGTGAAACAAAAGCTAGAAAAGCAGCAGAGCAACAAACTCAAGCGGAGGCTACTGCTCAGAGTGAAAGAAAACCTGGAGAAGCAACAGAGCAACAAACGCAAGCGGAGGCTACTACTGAGAGTGAGGCACAACACTATCAGGAGGAGATGTCTCCGAAGCTGACCTCGCCTGCAACGAAACAAGAAGATCACCCAATGCCAAGCCCTCCACCTTCACCAACAGTTAGACCCACTAGGAGCGAGCAAGCTAAAGACAAGGAGCTTGAACCGCAAGAAGCAGCAGGTTTTGAACAACCGACAACAACTACTTTTGAGCAAACCAAAGCAACGAAGGCAAAGGTCACCCCGTCTACAACCACCCAGCTAGAAATGACCGAGGCACCCACGAAGCCTCAAGAACTAAGGCAGCCGAGGCAACCACACAGCCTCAAGGAGAGGTAGAAACCCCAATGCAAACCCAAGCAACCACAACCCCACCCATGGAGCCAAACATAGAGATTACCGAAACATCTAGGTAGCGGATAGATCATGAAGATTGGAAGACGAATGAGGAAGTCATCCTACAAGTTAATGAATATGCCAAACAGATGCAGGCAATGACTGAAAAAATAAGAACAGCAGCACTTAGCCTCAGTGCTAAGGCTAGAGAGCTGGAGATGGTCATCAACGCTCTTGAAGGAGATCTAGAGGACATAATGAATGTCATCTCTAATTTGTAGAGACAAATCTAAGAGCTAAGAGCTGAAGCTGAACAACACCAGCTAGAAAAAGAGAAGCAACAAAAGGAAATGGAAGAGCTAGGTGAACTTCTCACTAAGTTATCAGATGTCTGCAAGACCAAAGACGAACAACTGACAGAGGTTACCAATGAGCTCTTAAGAACAAATCTGTCAGTACAAAAGATCCAAGTGCAACTCGACGTCGCGAATGCTTCACTGCAATATTTAGAGAGAAGGTTCAATGATCCCCAGGGGATTCACTCTATATACAAAAGGGGATGCCACCTGCAAGCGGACAACTTTGATAAAATCCCTACATATGACTCATATTAGGGAATATGATCCCCCTTTCTACACTTATACGACGATAAATGCAGAAAATTATTACACCCCTATCTTACATGTAAAATTTAGGTCTCACATGATCTAACTAAGTAAAGCTAGTCAAAGAGCGTGTAGCATAGTGACTGGCAACGTACTAAGGAACCGCTTATGTTAATAACTAGATGTACTCTCAATGTGTCTTAGTTTGAGTTTCAAACTATGTACTCGTTCAACCTACACTCTAGCTACTCGTCCAATTTTGACCCATCTAAATTACTCAAAAAACATGGTTATAAAGTTGTGTTAGGTTCTCTCTGTAAATTTGCATCTATACAAACTCTTTATAGTTTTCAGCTCTGAATAAATGAACTATAATCATAAAACAAGAAATTGATACAAATTAGTGTTAGTTCTTGCATGTATCTTTGTAGCTGTTGACTCAGAAGTTCGAGGGTAGACTCTTTTGGGGAGCCAAAATTTTGAAACACAAAAAATTCCTCTCATTTTTCCCTTTTCTCACTTCTCTCTCTCTCTCTCCCCCCCCGTTTCCATAAATATGAAAGCTTGGGAGATAAATTACCGGGGGGCTTGCCCCTAACTTATACACTTATGTAACGTGTAAAAGAACACCCCTCCCCTACACTTACATGATGCGATAAGTTTTCCATGGTGAATCCCCCGGGCAATGATCAGGAAACCTTTTTGCGACAAATAAGGGAATATCCCGCAATTGCCTCGATCAAAGGTACATATGAAGTATACAAAGCTTTAGAAAAGAAGAACAAGGATTTTGAACTTGAGCTAACGCTAGAACACTCACAACTAAGAGACCCTGCACTAATGCGGGCACAAAGAGAGGAACAACTGCTCAAGAAGATAACAGGGCTCAAGCATGTTAATCAGCTACTGTGAGACGGTCAGCCAAAGTACATCTAAGCAACCACACACTAAAATTCCCTCAGTCTCTTTTGCTGAGATGGAAACATAGCCAACAGAACGGCTAGGAGGAGAGGAAGATTTCAAGGTACCAATAACAGATGTTGAGCAAGGGTCAATGGTCCAATTGTCAAACGTTGAGAAAGATACACTCAAAGAACAAGTTCCTCAAGAGACAGATGAACAATGGAAAGCAACGATGGATTGGGAGTTGAAAGTTCTCCATTCAGTCAATGTTACTCAACTCACTCCCAACCAAATCAATGCACAATGGCATCAACAATCAATGCCTGTCACGTGACACATCCCACCCTATGTGTTCGTGGACAAGCTACAGCATGATCAGGGTTCAGTCAATCCAGTCAGTCTAGATTTAGAAGTGATCTGGCACTTTTGTGAGTCTATTTATAGACCGTGCATGCCCACTCACTTAGCATAGATGCATATCCTGTGGTTGCACACAGCATGATCATCAGCATTCCCATCAGAATCCATCAGATTCCATTAGGGAAATTTTCCAGTACATTTAGCCTATTTTACCTATTTTTGGCATTTTTCACTTATTAATTTAAGTGACTTTCCAACAAAAGTAGGTAGGGCAATTTGGGTAAGAAAATATATAAGCAAACCAAAGTTAGCACTAAATGGCAGAAGAGGCAACAGGAGCCAATCTCAATAGGCAACTTCTCACAAGAACCTTGGTGGACTTTTTCCTCCAAGCAGCAGATTCCCTCACCTAGCGTTTTTGCACAACATCCCCAGCCTAGCGTTTTTGCATCAAATCTGCATCGCCAACAGTACCCAGCACCTAGCGTTTTGCAAGAACCACAACTGCTAGCATTTTTTATCATCAGATTTTTGGATTTCAGCAGCAAATAAAGACCGGAAATTTTCACCTAAAGTGTAGCATATTCAGCCCAGACAGACCATCGGTTTTCAGCCTGAAGACACCTCAGTTTTCAGCCCTAAACCTGCAGATTTTCAGCAACAAAGACCCACAAAAAACAGCCCCAAAATCAGCGTTTCTGGCTCAGTCGCAAATTTCAGCCCATAGCTGTAAGGTGCAGCGGAATGAATGTTGTATATTCTCAAAAGGGATCTTTACTGCTCAAGGTTCCTTTTAGTTCTTAGGGAAAGAGAGAGCTTTCCGTCTTATGGAGTGCTATGATCACGAACAAAGTGAGTGGATTGTGCATGCAAGTGAATGAGACTGAGAGAAGGAGAGAGAAGAGATACAACATCGAGAGTTGTAATTACAACCCTCCTCCGAAGGCTCCACTCTCGTCGGCGAGAGTTGTCTAATCTTTGATTGCACAAAGGTGTACAATGCTAATGCCATGGACTGATGCAAGTTGGACTATGCCGATGACGACGACAGTGATGACGACGGCGACTTCGTGGCTGAAAACTATGATCTTCTATGGGCTGAATTCGGTGGCTGTTTCGAGGCTGAAAATGATTGTTTTCTTGCTGTGGTTATGGCTGAAAATGATCAAGTTGCCGAGGTCTTGCTGATGGTAAAAACGCTGAAGACTTGGACCTAGCAGGCTGCGTTTTTAGGGGCTGTTGTACCTGTTGAAAATGCTGCAACAGCTGGTCTGTCTAAGGCTGAAAAACGCTACAACACCAGCAGCCTAGCATTAGTGGTTGCTGACAAAAAAATGCTGAAGGGGCAAAAATGCCAGCATAGAGGGGATGATGGAGATGTCTGCAAGAGGATGAAATGCCAGGGGGTGAGACCTGATGGCAATGCTCGATCTAGGAAAAACGCCAAGGATGGGGTGATAATGGCGATGGATATGATGCTGAGGAGGGGTACTTCTAAGAAGTTGCCTGTTGAGCAGGAAGCTCCTGCTGCCTCTTCTGCCATTTAGTGCTAACTTGGGTTTGCTTAAATATTAACTTAGAGAAATTGGCCTACCTACTTTTGTTGGAAAGTCACTTAAAAATAATAAGTGAAAATAACCAATAAATAGAAAAATAGGCTAAATGCACTGGAAAATTTCCCTCACTAATGCTAATGGATTCTGATGGGAATTCCGATGATCATGCTGTGTGCAACCGGAGGATATGCATCTATGCTAAGTGTCTGGGCATGCACGGTCTACGAATAGACTCACAAAAGTGCCAGATCACTGCTAATCTAAACTGACTAGACTGACTGAACCCTACTGTGGTGTAGCTTGTCCACGGACACATAGGGTTGGGATGTGTCACGTGAAATCCCATATTTTTCAAAGTGAGGTACTGGTACCGAACTGTATGGCGTCCTGGGAGATCGCCAACAGCATCCGGAATCCTGGAAGGGACTCTTCGCCGACCCACTTTGATGTGTGGGTCGTGCGGTACTTGAACTTCATAAAGGTCTGCAACACTTGCTTCTTGGGGCCGCGCCCAAAGCGACTCAAAGTCTTCTATGGCTCCTTCGATGCTTCAGCTTTGTCTAGAGACTTGCTTCCTTTGTCTTCAAGAATCTCCATAGATGAAAATTCCTGAAACCATCTCCAACACAAAACCATGAACATACCCATTCCATGTAAAGTGAAGGAAGAAAATCTTGTCTTCTCTAAAGACTGCGCATGCAATGTAGATGAACAAATAGATGGAGTGACAACCCGTTCATCAAACACATGCAAACAATGAGGTCGAATATTTTTTGTTTGATCGAAATCAATCAATTGTGGCAAATCACAATGGAAATGCCCATGCTTGGTGCTCATACTATCATGTGCTCTTTCTACCACTGTGTCATGCCAAGGAAGAGACATGGAATGCGACTGCCTTACATACATACTTTTTAGCTTTTCATGAACAATCTGCATACATTTGTGCTCATCCATGAGAGAAACGTGCTCAACATACAATATGTCATGCTTAGGAAAAGGGATCACATAACGATGCTGACTAAAATAGAGGAAACCTTCAAGAATGAAACACTCGAACAATGCGTACGTATCAATCATGCGAACACACAATACTTCTTGTGAGGGTTCTTTGGACCAAGGCTCGAGAGCCAAGATCGGTTCGTCCTGAATGACTGAATCGTCCTGTGGGGGTTCTTTGGACATCGACTCGAAAGCCAAGATCGGATCTTCGTGATTGATTAAATCTACAACAAGGCTAGCTTCGCTAGCAAAAGCATCCACTAACACATCATCCTTGTGAACAATCACATCTTTGTCATGCAAGTCATCATGCGTGTCTTTATCATCCAAATTAGCATGCAAATCATTATTCTTCAAATCATCATGCTTCTCATAATCATGCAAATCCTGTGTGTCATGTCGTGGAGAAACAGAGACTAAGAGAATCTCCTTATCCCGAATCCTTTCAGCCTTGTCTTGCATATTATCAATGAGAGATGGGGAAGGAGCAATGTCCACTCCATGAAAGACAATAGGAGAATCACTTTTTGTAAAGAATGAGGATGCAAGAGAGCTACACAAGACAAGCACAAAGCACACAGAGATGGAAAGCTTCTTCTTCTTCTTCACAGAAAAGAGAGTACAAAATGACTAAGTGCTAAAGCTGAAAAGTAGCACATATGTACATGCGGTCACTAAGTGTGAACTCGCTAGAAGCGTACTAGGCTGGCACTATAAGTGTAGTCCAGCTGTAGAATCACTGGCAGAGATCCTCCGTGTCGGTCACCTAACGCGCCAGTGAGTAAATGTCGTAAGCGGCCAAGACCCGTAGTGGATGCCAGCTCAAGGTGTAGAGCTTGACATCTCAACACTCCCCCTCGAGCTCTGCATGTCGCAGAGTCCAAGCATAGTCCGGAAACGTCGAAGCTTCTCAGCTCCGAGGGCCTTGGTAAAGATATCCGCTATCTGCTCCTCTGTGCTGACGTAGACCAAGTCGATGTCGCCCGCCAACACTCGCTCTCGAACGTAGTGGTAATGGACCTCTATGTGTTTGGTCCTGCCATGGAACACTGGGTTCCTAGCCAATTGCATGTTGCTGAGGTTGTCACAATGAATGACAATCTTCTGGTCCACCTGCACTCCCAAGTCCTCAAGTAATGTGCGTAGCCAAGCTACCTCGCACGCCGCAACTGCTGCACCTTTGTACTCGGCCCCTGTGCTCAATAAAGCAACCGTAGGCTGCTTTTTGCTGCTCCAAGTAACAGCAGCACTCCCAAAAGAGAACATGAAGCCACTCGTAGATCTCCTATCAACAATGCTACCTGCCCAATCTGCATCTGTATACCCATACAATGCTAATGGTGCATCTGCTGCATAGAAAAATGCGTAGTTAAGAGTACCTTGCACATACCTAAGTGTGCGTCGTACTCCATCTAAATGTGGCTTCCTCGGAAGCTGCATGAACTGACTCTCCAAGCCTACTGTGTAGCTCAAGTCTGGCCTCGTGATAGTCAAGTAGATTAGACTACCCACAATCTTCCTGTACATGTTGACATCCTCAACAACATCACCCTTCTCTGCACTCAGCTTTGCATTCACATCCAAGGGAATAGAAATTGGCTTACAATCAGCCATACCATACTTTGACAACATGTCCAAATCATATTGTCTCTGTGATAGCCATACACCCTCTAGAGTCCTGATCACTTCAATGCCAAGAAAGTAGCGCAACTCGCCTAAATCTTTCATTTCAAACTCCTGTTTGAGAAGACCCTTCACATGGTCAATCTCCATAGCATTGTCACCAACAATAATAAGGTCATCTACATATATGGTAATGACCACAATCCCCACATCACTCTCACGTACATAGAGTGAATGATCAGCATGAGCTCTCCTAAAACCAATACTGACAAGATACTTGGCAATCCTGTCATACCATGCTCTAGAGCCCTGCTTCAAACCATACAAAGCTTTGAGAAGTCTGCATACATAATCTGGGTAACCTAGATTGACATAACCAGGTGGCTGATCCATATACACTTCCTCTTGCAACTCACCATTCAAGAAGGCATTCTTTACATCCATTTGATGCATAATCCATCCTCTAGATGCAGCCGTGGATTGCGAACGAAGGGATTGTGATGCTCTTGCTCTCTTAGCCTCTCTTGCCTGCACCAAGCTCTGATACCATGTAAAGAATGAGGATGCAAGAGAGCTACACAAGACAAGCACAAAGCACACAGAGATGGAAAGCTTCTTCTTCTTCTTCACAGAAAAGAGAGTACAAAATGACTAAGTGCTAAAGCTGAAAAGTAGCACATATGTATATGCGGTCACTAAGTGTGAACTCGCTAGAAGCGTACTAGGCTGGCACTATAAGTGTAGTCTAGCTGTAGAATCACTGGCAGAGATCCTCCGTGTCGGTCACCTAACGCGCCAGTGAGTAAATGCCGTAAGCGGCCAAGACCCGTAGTGGATGCCAGCTCAAGGTGTAGAGCTCGACATCTCAACACTTTTGGAATTGAGAGTTAAAGTGTTAGCCTCAAAATCAATGAGAGCATTAGTCTCACGAGACCATCGAATGCCCAAAATCATATCACATCCTGAGAGAGGAGAAACAACAAATCTTCTAGTGAATGCAGTTTGTTGAATTGCAAACAACACATCAAGGCATTCCTTTGTGATGAGAGCGTCCATACCGGGACGAAATCCAGAGACCTCGATAGGAGATCTTGGACTCACCTCAAGGTGCGCTCTCTGAACAAGAGAGGAACTGATCACATCATGCATACTACCTGGATCAAACAATATGACAAAACGATGCCTCGACGTACCACCATAACATTTAATGAGAGAATCATCAATGGGAGAGTCCTGAGACACTTTGGGCACACCTGTGTTATCATTCATTGCATTGACAGATGTAACGGGTGCTGTGGGTTCTTTAGATTCATTCGATTCAAGCTTAGGACATGTTCGTTTTATGTGACCCTTAATGTGACAATGAAAACAACGACCTTCTTTAGAATAAGTGCTTTGTTCTTCCGAAGTGATGTATCCTCCTACAATTTCTTGTGCTACCTTTTCATCTGGAGTAAGATTAGGTTTAGTTGTTGTGTTAGCCTTACCCTTAGATTCATTGGAAGAATTCTTTGATGAGAGAATGTTGGAAGGTTGGTTAGAAGATTTATCATTCTTACCGTTCTTACTGTTCTGAGGGTTCTGAGAAGTCTGCGAGGTACTTGTGGAAGTCTTGTTCTCCTTAGGCTTTCCCTTGTTGTGCTTCATCTCCTGTGCGAGAGCAATTGCTACCGCCTTGTTGAGATCGATTGGATCGAATACCTCGACATCGTACTTGATATACTCGTCCAATCCAAAGAGAAAATCCTCTTTACACTCTTCATTAGACATGCGTAGTTGGGTACCTAGCTGCAAAACACGATTAGAAAAAGACATGACCGGCATACCATTTTGCTTGAGAGCGTGCCAATCGTCCTTCAATCGTGCCAGGTACTGAGGTGGCATAAACCGCGCCTTGAGCTTGTCTTGGAAATCAGCCCAACTAATAGAGAGGGGCGTGAAATCGTCAGCTGTCTTAAGGTGTGCGGCTAACTGTGCCTCTTGCCATGCGTGGTACCAATTAATGGCATCACCGGCAACGTACATAGCTACCGTCAAAACTTTGTTATTTCCTGTCTTCTTAGTTGTCGCAAAATAAGCATTAAATTGATGCAACCAAGAATGAATAACTTTAGCATCCATCTTACCGTCATACTTACTGAAAGTCAACTTTTCTGTGACTGGATGGTTGGAATTCGCATTGTGACTTGCACCACTTGAAGAACTCCCACGATCTTTGGGTGGTTCGGTCTTCGAAGCTAGGATGTGGGAAATAAATTCTTGATGACAAATCTCCCTTTGAGCCTCTCGTTCATCGTGCTCGCGTTCAAAAGCAAGTCGATGTTCTTCTTGTTTTGCGGCAAGAGAAATGCGCTCACGTTCCTGAGCAAGGCGCTTACGGTCGTGAGCAATGCGACTTGCTTCTTGTTTATCCATCATGGCCATCATTTGCTTGACCATTGCCTCCATAGCACTTGGTGGCGTAGATGGCGAAGGGGGAGGGTTGAAGAAATCATCTTCGGGTGGGGACGAGTCTTCGTCGCCTCTCTCATGCTCATCACCGTTATGCGAAGTATCCATTCCGCTTCGGGTGACGACCATGCACTATGATCTTGGGGTCTTAAGCACGCGAGGAACTTGGGTTCTTGAAGTTCTTGAGGTTCTTGATTCGTGAGAATCTTGGGTTCTTGATGTTCTTGAGTCTTGAGGATCTTGGGTTCTTGGGTTCTTGAGGTTTTCTTTCGCTTGCAAATTAGATTGGAGGAGGATCTTCTCTTCACCCGAGTTCTACCCTTTTCTACGGCGGACGCACCCCTTGGCGGCCTTGCACTCACACCAAGTTGCTTTTTCCCACCTCACGTCTATTGTCCGGCCGCTAAGTGCACGGTCCGCTCTCAATGAGTGAAAAGAGAAACAAGGGGAGGCTAGACAAGCCCTTCTTTCTTGGGATTCCTATCATTCTTCAACAAAACATGATTAGGAATCGCCACGCCCAAGCGAACTTGGGTTCATGCGACCTCAACAAGAAAAAAAAATCTTGTGGTTCTTTCCTTGAGTAATGCAGAACACTTCCAAAGCTCTGATACCAATGTAAGGTGCAACGGAATGAATGTTGTATTTTCTCAAGATCAGTCATCTTTACCGCTCAAGGTTCCTTTCAGTTCTTAGGGAACGAGAGAGCTTTCCGTCTTATGGAGTGCTATGATCACGAACAAAGTGAGTGGATTGTGCGTGCAAGTGAATGAGACCGAGAGAAGGAGAGAGAAGAGATACGACACCGAGAGTTGTAAAACCCTCCTCCGAAGGCCCCACTCTCGGCAGCGAGAGTGGTCTAATCTTTGATTGCACAAAGGTGTACAATGCTAATGCAATGGATTGATGCAAGTTGAACTATGCCGATGACGATGACGGTGATGATGACGGCGACTTCGTGGTTGAAACCTGTGATCTTCTATGGGCTGAATTCGGTGGCTGTTTCGAGGCTGAAAATGATTGTTTTCTTGCTATGGTTATGGCTGAAAATGATCAAGTTGTCGAGGCCTTCTTGATGGTAAAAACGCTGAAGACTTGGTCCTACCAGGCTGTGTTTTTTGGGGCTGTTGTACCTGTTGAAAACGCTGCAACAGCAGCAGCCTAGCGTTAGCGGTTGCTGACAAAAAAACGTTAAAGGGACAAAAACGCCGGCATAAAGGGGATGATGGCGATGTTTGCAAGAGGATGAAACTCCAGGGGGTGAGACCTGATGGCGATGCTAGATCTAGGAAAAACGCCAAGGATGGGGTGATAATGGCGATGGATAAGATGCTAAGGAAGGGTACTGCTGAGAAGTTGCCTGTTGAGCGGGAAGCTCCTGCTGCCTCTTCTGCCATTTAGTGCTAAGTTGGATTTTCTTATATATTAACTTAGAGAAATTGCCCTACCTACTTTTGTTGGAAAGTCACTTAAAAATAATAAGTGAAAATAACCAATAAATAGAAAAATAGGCTAAATGCACTAGAAAATTCTCCTAACTGATGCTAATGGATTCTGATGCGAATTTCGATGATCATGCTGTGTGCAACCGGTGGATATGCATCTATGCTAAGTCTGGGCATGCACAGTCTACGAATAGACTCACAAAAGTGTCAGATCACTGCTAATCTAAACTGACTGGACTGAATGAACCCTGTTGTGGTGTAGCTTGTCCATGGACACACACGGTTGGATTGTGTCACGTGACAATAGGGTTTTTGGACAACAGTAGGAATATTTGCAGATTTCAGCCCTTATGTCATTGTTGTCATCACCGTCCCCATCGCTGACATAGCCTAAACTTGCATTAGTCTCATGCATACCATTTGTACCAGATTGTGCAACCATAAGTAGATCACTCTTGCCGATGAGAGTGGGGCCTTCGAAGGAGGGTTTTACAACGTCTCTAGTGTCGTATCTCTTCTCTCTTCTTCTCTCAGTCTCATTCACTTGCACGCACAATATCCACTCACTTTGTTCCTGATCACATCACTCTAGAAGGCGGAAGGCTCTCTCCTTCCCTAAGAACTAAAAGGAACCTTGATCAATAAAGATCACTAATCTTGAGAAAATACAACATTCATTCTGCTGCACCTTACATTGGTATCAGAGCTTTGGAAGTATTCTGCATTACTCAAGGAAAGAACCACAAGAAATTTTTTTGCTTGTTGCGATCGCACGAACCCAAGTTTACTTGGGCGTGGCGATTCCTAATCGTGTTTTGTTGAAGAGTGACATGAATCCCAAGAAAGAAGGGCTTGTCGAGCCTCCCCTTGTGTATCTTTTCACTCATGGAGAGCGGACTGTGCACTTAGCGGCTGGACAATCGACGTGAGGTGGAAAAAAGCAACCTTGGTGTGAGATTTTTGAAATGGGGCCTCTAAACCCAAACCAATGGGCCTACCCTCACAAAATGTTCATAAAGAGGTACGCACACTACTTGGGGCACCACCTTCTTTTGGGAGTGGAGAAGGAAACCAATCAAAATAACACTTGCACTCACCCACTCAAGCAACCCACTTTGAAAACCCCCTTACTCTATATACACTTTGGACACTTGAACACCATCAACGATTATGCAACCGAATGCCGTGCATCAAAATGAAATATGTAATTTGTGGAATAGCATTCACCTTCTCCCCATAAGAATACCCATAATACATCCAAACTCTTCCTCTCTCAAGCACTCATAAAAAAATTATGCGCACAAGACTTGCCTCTCAAACACACAAGAGAACCACTTACATCAAACTAACACACTTTGCATAGAGAGCTCATCTCCATCTATGCAATGCCGTGACACAAATAAAATCACCATGAGAGGTAGCCACATGCATATGTAATGAAGCAAAAGAGAGTTGGAGTGAGAAATTTCTTTAGACCAATTGAATAAGTGTGGAGAAACAAACCAATGGTAAATTGAGAATACAACACTTACTTGATTTCTCGCACACCTTTTAAGGGGAGGATGGACGCTGGCTAACCATCAAGAATTGCGACACTTGAAAGTTTTGAAGATGATTTAATGGTCACTAACATGATGTATTTACAATTGATTGAGGTGCTACAAATGATTTATTGGGTTGATGGAGTAAGAGATTGTAGAATAGAAAGAGTGGAGGATAGAGTTGCACTTCCTCCAAAGAAGAAGGTTAGGAGGGAGGATGTGAAAGAGGGAGAGTTGGGGTTTTCTCTACTATTGATCAAGAAACAACATGAAGTTGAAAATATAGGTGTGTGTCCTTGAGTCTCTCCAAGGGGGGCTATTTATAGTTGTGTAGGAGTGGGATTATGCTACACTTAATTAGAGTAAGTGATTAGACCTAATTAAGTGTCCTTTGACCACTCATTGAATATTGGACATAAAAGGGACTATTTATTCACCAAAAATATCATTTTAGACCGTGAAGGCTCCATAGGGGTGCATAATGTAGGTGGGCCCCACCATGAGGCCCTACGGGTGGCTCCTGCGGGGTATCTCAACTTGTCTGTCTTGGCATTTAGAAAGCATCTTTAGGTTGGTCCCATCACATGCAAGTGACCTTGAACACTCATTGCTCTTCTAGAAGATGAGTAGGGGAAAAATAAGATCTCACCCTCTTGATTTACTTGATTTACAGTTCCCTTTTGCTACGAATCTGACAGATTTACACTATTTTGACCATAACTTTTTACCTGTAGCTCGGAATGACATGCTTCAAAAGGCAAAATTGACCTTCTCAACATGTTTGATATGAATTTGGACTATTCTTCATGCCCATGCACAAAGGAATTCGGTTTGGAAGGTCCACACTAGGCTAGGGAACCTTTTGCTTCCAAGTCTTCTTGTATGGGCACTTTGCTTGTATGCATCCAAGGGGAATCATGCTTTTTCAAAAGGCTATGATGCTTTAAAAAATAGAGGAGGGCCCAATATTATTTTCTTGTGAAAAGAATATACAATTGGAGTCTTTTTGAAAGGAGAGAAACTATATGTATATTCTTAAGAGATATTGGGCCACCTATGTAGGGGGCATAGAAGACTTGTAGAGAGGGACCATAATCTTTGGTAAAGACAAGTGGAGAGTTTATTTCCATGGGAATTTATCTATATGGGGTGGAAGATGGATATATTATTTTTCTACTACTAATTTAGAAGAGGTAAGAAAGTTTGGGGGTATATAGTTGGTTATTGTATGCTTATTCTATTTACAAAGCAAAAAAGAAAAGGGTGGTAATATAAATATATGACTAAGGTGACATTTTTGGGAAGAGTATAATGTATGTGTCGCGACAAAGGTTAAACGAAGAGGGGGAATTTACTCTAGATAACTTAATAGCGTAGAAAAATATATACACATATGAGGAAGAGGACGTTGAGTAGGCTGACAAATGTTGCAAAAAGATGGTTACCATTTTATGCCACTCATATTAGCCCTCCCCCAAGCCTAGAGATATTCATATCTTTAGGAGGACGGTGTTGCTTCTTTTTCTTCTTCTTTTTTCTCTTTTTTTTGTCATTTTTCCTTTTTCACTTTTTTTTTTTCAATAGGAGGAGTGTCATGCACTCTTTTACTCCATTAGACCTGCTTTTCATTACCTCAATCCCATAAATCGGAGATGGGAGGGTTGCCTTGGGTATGTTCAGATTCCAAGGTTGGTTCTTCTTTGCACATCAAAGCTTTAAAAATAGGTGGAGCATTTGCCAAGCCAAAGGGAGCCATCTCAATTTGGAGCTTAGACGATGTAGTCAGATGACTGCCTATCAACGGATTGATACGTTGAAAGTAGGGCTTTAATCTCCATCCATTGACTCTAGTCTTGTGGAGTTTTCCTGATAAATCTGCTAATCTGTAACTACCATTCCCAAACATTGTTTTTATCATGAAAGGTCCCTCCCATCTTTGCAAAAACGTTTTGTCAAGTCGAGTATCAAGTCGGTTATCATAGCGAAGAACCAACATACCTTCCTTCAATCCTTTCCCCTTGAGCTTCTTGTTGATTTTATCCCTTTGGCTTGTCACTTTGGTGATGTAGTGATCAATGGACTCTTCTCTATCTAGCTCAAGTCATTGGAGATCTAAGATCCTTTCATATAGAATCTCTTTTGGTTTTTTTGCCACTCTTGCAGGAACGCGCAAGCTTGAGAGCTCTACCTCAATGGGGAGAAGTGCCTCCTATCCATAAACTAGATGAAAAGGGGTGAATTGGGTAGATACCTTGAAAGATGTCCTATACGCCCAAAGAGAAACCGTCAAATGGCGATCCCAATCATTAGGCCGGTCCACAACCTTCTTAGAAATGATCTTACATATCATTCCATTCACTTTTTCCACCAATCCATCGCATTGAGGATAGTAGGGTGTGGAATGCACGTGTTTCACTTTTAACCTCCTCAAGAGATCATTCAGAAGTTCAGCCCTAAAACCCGGGCCTGATCTGATAAGATTTCTAGGGGTGTTCCAAACCTACTATAAATATGATCAAAAATAAACTTTGATACCTCTTCAGCTGTGATTCGGGTTGTGCTTGTTGCTTCCGCCCATCGTGCCATGTAGTCAATACCCATGATGATGAAAACCTTCCCTGTAGAAGTACGAGGTAGGGGACCTATTGCATCCACACCCCACTTTTCAAAAGGGCCATAAGATATTATTGGGACTCGAGGCTCATATGTTAGTCATCTATCCCCAGCAATTTGGCATGGCTTACATGCCTTACACCAATATTGGACATCACAATGTAAGCTTGGCCAAATAAACCCTGCTTGTAAAATCTTCCTACTTGTAATATCTTGAGAAAAGTGACCACCACAGACATCATCATGACATGAAAGAAGAAATTTCTCTATCTCTTGCACACCTGGTACTCTCCTCAAGACCAAATCTTTCCCTTTGTGATATAAATCATCCCCGATCAACTGGTAAGGTGTGGCCTTCTTACCTAGTCTATGTCTTTGCACCTTGTCTAAGTTTTTGGGACACTCACCTGCTTGTAGAAAGAAGATAATGTCTTTTAGCTCCTCTTGACCTTGATATTTGGGTTCATATAGTTTCACACCTCTTACCGCCATTTGAAGCTTTTCATTTGCGAGTAAGTCTGCTTCCTTGTTATGAGTTCTCACAATGTGTTGTACCTGTGTTCTTTAAAACCCTTCATCAAAGCTCTTACACTACTAAGCCACTCAAACAATGTACGATTCTTGCACCTCCAAGTCCCTTGGATTTGCCTGACCACTAGCAAAGAATCACCTTTTATAATAAGTTTTTGTATGCCTAATTCTTTGCATTCTTCTAACCCAAGGGTTAGAGCAGCATACTCAGCCTCATTGTTAGAGTGAACACTGGGTAGAGTGATACCTTTTCTAACCATTACCTCCTTTTGTGGGTTCAAAATGATGATTCCCCCTGGTGCTTTTTTCTTGTTGGCGTTGATAAGCTCCGTCAAAACATAAAGTATGGGCATTATCAATCTCCTTCACTTTGAACTGTTTTGAGCCTTCCTCTCTTTGTAGTCGTGATCCTTCCCTTTCTCTCACTTTGTAGGTGAGAATGTCTACAAGTCCTGCTCTTGTGCTATCTTCTACAAGGAAAGTGTATTCAAATTCTTGGAGTTCAAGCACCCACTTTGCTATTCTAGATGAGAGGCTCATGTGTTGTACTACATATGGTAGATTGTGCTCTAAGGTGAGAAAAACAAATGGCACAGGGAGAAGATACGATCGAAACTTCCTCACCGCAAACAAGATTGCAAAGACCACTTTCTCCATTTCAGTGTATCCCTTCTCGGCCGGAGTCATCACCTTGCTTGCAAAATAGATCGGCCTCATGTATGATGTTTTAGGATCTTTTTGCATCAAAACAACACCAATTGCTTCGAAACCTACACTTGGAGTGACATAGTAGGTCTCCTTTGGATCTGGTGGCATTAGAATTGGGAGAGAGCTAAGAATGCCCTTCACTTCCTCAAAACATTTTGCATGTTCCCTCCCCCATTCAAATGTAGATTGGCTTGCCAACCTATGCAAAGGGACGATGGCTTCTGCTAGGAGATGGATGAAGCGAGACATGTACCTCACTTTGTGGTTGAAGGTCATTAGCTCCTTAGTTGTTGTTGGTGGAGATAATGACAAAAGGGCCTCTACTTTAGAGGCATCCACTTGAATTCCTTGTGAAGAAACCACATGGCCTAGCAAAACCACCTGAGATTCACCGATATGACACTTCTCTGGGTTGAGTTGTCCCCCAAATTGATGGAGCCTCTTAAGCCCCTCTTCAACCTTTTGGCAGTGAAGTGATCTACAACTATAAATACAGAAATCATCCATAAAGACTCTTATAGATTTTCCAAAGAATGGCTGAAATACAAATATTGTGAATCTCATGAAGGTGCTAGGAGCATTGGTGAGCCCAAAAGGCATTACTCTGAATGCAAAACATCCCCAAGGTGTGATGAAGGTGGTTTTTGGTTGGTCCTCTTCTGCTATTCTAATTTGAAAATATCCTGAATACCCATCACACACAGTGTAGCATTCGTGACCTGCTACTTCATTCAAAATTTCATCTTGGAAAGGGAGAGGGAAGTGGTCCCTCTTTGTCGCAGCGTTGAGGGGTTTGTAATCCACGCAGACCCTCCACTTACCATTCTTCTTGGGAGTGACTACAATAGGTGATACCCATTTGGAGTTGGATACTGGATAGATGAAGCCAACCTTCAAGAGTCGATTCACTTCTTGTAGGAGAGCCTTTTGTTGCACAGATCCTAGTCGCCTTAACTTTTGAGCCACAAGTTTAGTCCCTGGTTTCAGTTCAATTCGATGCTCTATTACATCTACACCTCTTATTTGTGAGTAGTCAGTGATAAACAAATTGAGATACCTCCTTAACATATTGATGTAGGACCTCTTCTCCTCACAAGTAAGATCTTTTTCAAGCATCTTCTCAAATCCTTCTTCAAGGTGGTGGCATCTTTCATCCCCTCGTGTGTGATTGTCTGTTGGCTTTTCTTCTACAGAAACATCTTGGGTGCTGGCGTTGAATACAATTCCCATTACCTCCAAAGAAGACTCCTCTTCACTGGTTGATGCTTCCTCATCACTTGAGTAAGGACTCTCCTCCTCGCTCTCTTCATCTGCCGTGCTTTCATAGTTGATATCTAGTTCCTTTCCTTCTCGCCAATCATACACCACCGGTTGACCCTTCTTAAGAATCAAACGACCACTTCCCCATTTTTGATCTGCATTCACAACAATGAGCCAAGGCCTTCCTAGGATGATGGGATAGCCCTCCCCCTTAGCTGGCATGACATACATATCCACTCGTGCATCTATGTTACATACAGAGACTTTTACATTTTCAATGATCCCCAAACACTTCACACTTGAGTTGTTGGCTAGCCTAGCTTGACAATTAGAGGACTTTTTAATTTCAAGCCCTAACCTATTCATTGATTTTTTCGTGATCACACACATTTGAGCTCCACCATCAACATATACATTAGACACCTTTTTACCCCTTATGTAAGCATCCACAATGGGTTCCACATCTTTTTGTAGCTTTGAGGCCACAACCTTAATGGAAAGATTTGCTTTCTTCTTTGGATTTCTTGTACTTACCAACTTTGGCCATTGCCTTCTTACTTTGGCTGATAGGTGTATAAGTTGAGGCCATGAAATGTTTGGCTTTTGGGTTTGTAAATCCTCCAGGATGTTGTAGGGCTCTAGCTCCTTTCCCAATGGGAAGTCGTTGATACCAATTTCCCTTCGCCTTGATCTTTTCTTCCTACTACTTTCAGCTTCTTCCATCTTTGACTTCTTCTTCTTGTCCCTTCTGGCTGAATTTGTTCCTTCACTTCTCATGTCTTCATCCTTATCATGTGCTCTTGTGCGTTTTTCTGCCGGCATAACATCAAAGTTTAGAGTATGCTCATCTATTACCTCTTCTAGCTTGATGATGTTGACTCCTCTTTCTTCCTCCTGATGTGGGACGGGAGGTATATTTGCTGGTGGTGGTGGTCGATGAAGGATTTGTGGGCCTTGAGCTAGTTCTTGCTGCACAGTGAGAGGAGGCGGTCTGGGGGGATATATGTCTCCCGGAAGTCACCTTGGATGTGGACAATTGTACATGCCATGGCCCATTTCATTGCAATTCCAACATCGCAACTCTTGAGCTTGTCTTCGTTGATTGCGATTCCCTTCTCTTGGTTGTCGTTGTTGAGGTAGACCCTGTACTAGATTCAGAGTGAGGTTCTCAAGCTGTTGAGTTAGCCGTTGTAAAACCTCTTGTTGAGAGTTATCTCCTATTTGTGAAGATTGTGCAAGAGGGGCCTTAATTGGTGCTTCCATGGTTTGTGAAGACTCCCTCTCACTCACTTCATTCAAACCCCTTGCTCTATGTGCTTGGAAGTGTAGTTTTCTAAACTTGATGATGGCTACCTCACGTGCTTCTTCAAAGGTGGATGGGAATTTTAGCTCTACTTTAGCCTTTAAAAGTGGATACAAGCCAACCATGAATCTCTCTTTTTTTAGAAAGTTAGGTGCACCACCATGATTTTCTAATGTAGCCTCCCACCTATCCCATAGATTGACAAAGGTTGCTTCATAAGAGGGATAGTCTTCAAGTGATACCTGCTTATGTCCAATAAGACATTTCCATAGTCCTTCAGAAGTATCATCTTGCCCGAACTTGGAGAGGAAGCTTCCTCGCAGTCTCTCCTAGTTGAACTTGATTTGGGGTTGCAAAGTTTCATACCATGCTTTAGCTTCTGCTTTTAGAACCAACGGGAAGGCTCGTAGCTTTACTTCCTCTTCATCTCTCCCGGATATGAGATGTGCCATCTCCAAGTTGTCAAGAAACTCTTGCGCATCTTCCCCACTTCTTGCATAGAACGTGGGAAAAGAACTTGACATTTTGTTTAGACTTTTTGATTTTTTTTTTATAAAAGAAACTTTTCTCTTACGGGCCGCACAAGATTGTTGACACTATAAATCTGATTACATTAAAATAAAGATGTACACATCCATTGTTAATTCGTACTTTATCATAGGTAGAACAAATGGATTAATTGAATCATTGATTTCATTAAGGCGAGTGGATCCAAATATCCTCCTTATGATAGATTGAAACCTAAACTTAGTTGCAATGATTATATGAATGGATTGCCAAGCAATAGGCCTAAAAGGTTCATTGTTTTGATTGTGCTTCATGTGCTACTCCTCGTTGTTGGTTTGAAGACCTCGTTCCTTCATATGGCCCTTGAGCACCCCTTCAACACTCCTTGTTCCTGCCTTTAAAACAAAATGAAAATGTGAACATCAAAAGAAGTTTCATAATTGATGATTGCAAGTATAATTGGATTGGGTGATGCCAGTATTTCTCTAAGTCTTTCTGCACCAAACATAAAAACAATGCGTTGCTGGAAAAAGACTTTTCTATCTATGTGAACATTTACTCTAATGTGTTGTGCAAAATGAAATGGATAGATGGGAACTCCATTGTTCATCACTAAAAAATTGAAGGTAACTTGGGAATATGTTCCTGCGTGGGGGTTCCACTTTTTAAGGGCAAGCTTTTTGAAATGGGGCCTCTAAACCCAAACCAATGGGCCTACCCTCACAAAATGTTCGTAAAGAGGTACGCACACTACTTGGGGCACCACCTTCTTTTGGAAGTGGAGAAGGAAACCAATCAAAATAACACTTGCACTCACCCACTCAAGCAACCCACTTTGAAAACCCCCTTACTCTATATACACTTTGGACACTTGAACACCATCAACGTTTATGCAACCGAATGTCGTGCATCAAAATGAAATATGCAATTTGTGGAATAGCATTCACCTTCTCCCCATAAGAATACCCATAATACATCCAAACTCTTCCTCTCTCAAGCACTCATCAAAAAATCATGCGCACAAGACTTGCCTCTCAAACACACAAGAGAATCACTTACATCAAACTAACACACTTTGCATAGAGAGCTCATCTCCATCTATGAAATGCCGTGACACAAATAAAATCACCATGAGAGGTAGCCACATGCATATGTAATGAAGCAAAAGAGAGTTGGAGTGAGAAATTTCTTTAGACCAATTGAATAGGTGTGGAGAAACAAACCAATGGTAAATTGAGAATAGAACATTTACTTGATTTCTCGCACACTTTTTAAGTGGAGGATAGACGCTGGCTAACCATCACGAATTGCGACACTTGAAAGTTTTGAAGATGATTTAATGATCACTAACATGATGTATTGAGGCGGTCCGGGGCGGGCAACAAGAAGAGCAACCTCTAGACACCCTTCAAGGCTCCCGTGCTGCTCAATGGGGCTGGGGCACAACACAACACAAACCAAAACAACAAACCCACAGCCAAATCCCAACTACACAAGGGGCACCACCTAGTTTAAGAGCGAACTAGGACGCAAAAGAGGAGAATCATTAGAGCAACCCACAAACATGCAAGGAATTTACACTAACCCTAACACCAATGGAACACTCTCACACACTAAAACACGAGAGAGAGAGAGAGAGAGAGAGAGAGAGAGAGAGAGAGAGAGAGAGAGATGGTATACAACTTAGCTTCAACTTTATATTTTGCACAAAAAGGAACTTAGAGCTTGCGGAATCAAGTGACAAGATTTGGTTATAGAATCACTAGCACATTGTCTTAGGGTTATGGGAGCCCTCTCACCATCCACCCTCTTACAATGGTAGCCAAACAATAGCCAATGAATCACAAGCAACAAAACAGCAACCTTCAATGAAACAAGTCACCTTATGAAGCTGAATGAGTTTGCCAAGCCAAATTGGAGGAGAAGCGTGAGCCTTTGGACATGAATTGCACCCAAAACTACCAATTCATTGATGTTGGGGTAGATACAACAATGGTAGGAAGAATATCTTCTACTCGCACTCACTCAAACTAGCTCAAGCTTTTCTATGCACCAAGGTGATGGTGTATAGAAAGCTTACTCTCTCTTTACAACCAAGATAGAACTGGCGTGTGGTACGCTCAATCTAGCGTGCAATGGTATAGTGATGTCTTTTACAAGGAGGAATGGGTTCTATTTATAGGTATTAGAAGCCTTCATTAGGATTAAGCCTAATCAATTTTATTAGGAAAGATCAAGGATTATGAATTTTTATGAATTTCAAATGAGAATGGGGTCTCTCTTTTCTCTTGAGTCACATGGATGTGGGCTCAAGTAAGAGAATTATTGATGTGGTGAAAGGAGAAAAACTTCCATGGGAGTGAGTGAATTTGGTTTACTTGTGCGGTTGCCTACTCCATATGTTGATAGTGTGGGTGCATTTTTACAAGAGAAGTTAGTTGTTAGTGGTAATAATCACTAGAATTGTTAGTGATACATTTACAATGGGTAGGATGAGTTGATTTGATGAAGGAAGAGGGGTGAATTAAAAGAGAATCATTGAGATGGTGAAGCTTTGAAGAAGCTTGAACTCACCCTTGTGTAGATTGTGGAAAAAAATGACTGCTGGTCTTCTTCTTCTTCTTCGCTTCTTTACGCCGCCGCCACGGTTGACCACCACGATGAAAAGAGGATTTGTTGATGAAAAATCCTCAATTTGCAGAAGTTATCATGGTTAAGATGCTGAATTTTAGATATTTTTAGGAGAGGTAAATGAAATTGTAACATAGAAGCAATAGAGAGAGACATAGAGAGGGTGTATGTATGTAGAGGTCCATAAAAGAACTATAGGGATGAGAGAGAAGGATAATGGTGAAGAGGGTGGGAGAAGCCATGGAAATAGCAGGTTTGAGTGAGGGAAGGAGAGGGAGGGATGTGTAAGAGTGAGTAGGTGTGTGGAAGGGTGAGAGAAGACTAAGGGCTAGTTGTGAGAAAAGTGGGCACACTGGGGTCCACTCAAAAAATCATAGCTCACCGCTGGTAGCTCCAAAAATCATAAAATAATTTGAGGTGATTATTCAGAGCGTGGGCTACATTTTCTCTTTTGACCACTGCTCCAAAATCAGAGTGGAGATTGGTGCCAAAAGTCTTACCAAAAAAGCCTGTATTTATGCCTGCAAAAGTCTTTTAGTGGCCCCCTCCTTTGTTGAATTTGTACAATGCATCCAAGAGTGAGCCCCTCCTTTGTCATATCATAATACAAAGCATCCAAGTTGCCCTTGACCCATGCATGGAGGAGGATTATTGGTGAATAAAGAAATATATACATGGTGGGACTAGTGTATGGACTATTCATGGACTTTAGCTCAATGAGCACATGGTGTTAGAATAATGAGTAAAAATAATAAAAACATGGAGGAGTTATGGATATGGAAAGATATTGGAATCATATGATATGGTCCCTCCTTGAATTATTTTGGGTGAAAGAGGAAAAGGTATGCAAGTAAATAATATAATAAACGTAACCAATGAGTAGAAATCAATTTTTTGTTTTCACGAGGGTGAGGGTGAAAATGTGGGAGTGATTTGTATAAAGCAAAAATATGAGGTTAGAGTATGTACATATTGGCAAAAAATATAATTATGGTGTAAGAGGATGAAAGAAGGTGTACATAGGTTTAATAAAACACACACCTAAGTAGAAATATTTAAATAAAATACCAAAATAATTATAAAAAATCCCGATATTTAGGCCATATATACAATGAAATATTTACACACAAAGAGGCCATAATATACTTTTATTTTATTTTTTTATTTTTTTTATTTGGCTCAACTAGCCCAGTGACTAGCTAGTTGAGGGTTTTTAAGAAGATATGGGAAAAGCCCCCTAACTCACACACGCCTATGTACAGTGAAATGGTAGGGATAGCCATAGCGTTTGGGTGAATTTGGTAGGGTGGAGTAACTTACTATGGCAATTATGGAGAGCCAAAAAACGGCTATCATTAGCCCTCCCCCAAGATGATGGTATATTCATGTACCATCATAGAGCATCTTTTCCAAAGAGAGTGCTTCAAAGTCCTTGACGAGATCTTCATTGTTTGGCCCCTCATAATGTTTGCTGGAGTTACACTCATGCTTCATGTAACAATACTTACATGAGACAGCGGCCTTTGGACAGATCTTTGGTAGATCCTTTGGTAGAAGGCGACTCAAATAGGGCTTCAAGCGATACCCGTTTACCTTCCTAGAGTGCTCTTTACCATTCAAGTCCATAAGCTGATAGTAACTAGAATTGAAAGCCTTCTTGACTATGTATGGCCCTTGCCATCTAGTTTCAAACTTGGCATCAAAACGATTGTCATACCTTAGCACAAGCTCTCCTTCCTTGATGCCTTTGTCCTTCAGTTTCTTGTCGTGCGTTTCTTTCGCTTGTGTGGCTTTCCTCTTGTAGCACTCATATGCTGCTTCTCTTTTCCACTCAAGCTCCACTAACGTAAGAAGTCGATGCATCCTTACCTCTTGATCATCTTGTGCTCCTTTGCCATGAAGTCGCATTGTTGGAATGTTGAGCTCGATAGGCTGCAAAGCCTCTTGACCATAGACCAAGTGAAATGGTGTGAACTCCGTGGCTTCCCTATCTGTGGTTAGATATGCCCACAAGGCACCATCCAAGATGTCATCCCATAATTTTTTCTTGTTTTGCACCATCTTTCTAATGATTCCTGCAATGACACCATTAGCCTTCTCCACCAAACCATTTGACTGTGGGTAGTATGGTGTGCTATGACGATGTAGAATGTGAAGCTCTTCACAAACTTCTGTGAGCAAGCCCTTCCTAAACCCTGGACCATTATCAGAAACAATCTCCAAAGGTGTGTCAAATCTGCAACAAATGTGATTGTACACAAACTTGCTAACTGTCCTCTCATTCACTCTTGCCACACTTTGAGCTTCCACCCACCTAGTCATATAGTCTACAGCCACTAGAATGTAGAGTTTACCATTTTTTGTCCTAGGCAGAGGACCCATGGCATCAATGCCCCACTTTTCAAAGGGTCCATTTGCAAGCACTATTTGCCTCGGGCCATGCACCAACCTTCTATTTCCATTTATCTAACAATTGTGACAGCTTTTACACCAATGTTGAACATCCACATGCAAGCTTGGCCAAACATACCCCGCAAGCAAAATCTTCTTCACAGTTGATTCTTGGGCAAAATGACCATCACATGCCTCTTCATGCAAACCTTTTAGAATGGCTGGAATTTCCTCGATAGTTGGTACTCTTCTGCACACTTGATCCTTCCCTTTTTGATAGAGGGAGCCTTCTAGGAAGAGATAGAAACTTGCCTTCTTCATGAGTCTCCTCTTCTGAGCCTTCGTGAAGTCTTGTGGAAACTCACCCTCCAAAATGTAGCCAATAATGGGAGCCAATGACTCCAATCTCTGGTATCTCGGTTTCTTGACAGCTGCTGCCACCATGATGACCTTCACTTCTCTCTCAACACATGTAACTGCTTGTTGTGCAAGTAAATCGGAATCTTCATTTTGTTTCCTCAGAATATGATATAGTTGCACTTCTTCAAACTGATTAAACATCTTACGAATGGCATGAACTTTTGTCCTTAAGCTTTCATTCTTGCATGCCCAAATGCCTAAAATCTGTTTAACAATGAGAAGTGCATCTCCCTTTACCATGAGACGTTTTATCCCTTGGCCAATGCACATCTTCAAACCATGAAGTAGTGTGTCGTATTCTGCTTCATTGTTTCTAGTTGAACCTGGTAGATTGACCTTCTCTTTCATGACCACCTCTCCACTCTGGTTGAGCAACACTAGCCCTCCCTCTGCTTTCCCTGTGGCTCGTCGAAAAGCTCCATCAAAGAACAAGGTAAAATCATTGGAAATACTTTTTGGTGGTGGCAATGGTAGGGTCTTTACTTGAGGCACCTTAATTTCCTTCTCATGTACCCTATAAGTGAGAATCCCTGCCAATTGTGCACGCACACTATCTTCTACCTTGAAAGAGTATTGGAACTCTTGCAACTCCATAATCCACTTTGAGATCCTAGTACTAAGATTCATTTGAGATGACACCCAAGGGAACAAATTTTCTGCAGTGAGAATTACAAAAGGTTTTGGTAGCAGGTAGGATCTAAACTTTCTCACCACAAACATGAGAGAAAGAATCATGAGTTCTGCTTCTGTGTAGTCTCTCTCCAAAGCATTCATGACCCTACTAGCAAAGTAGATGGGTCGCATCTTTGTACTGTGGGGATCTTGTTGTAGCAACACAGCACCAATTGTTTCCCTTCCAACACTAGAGCTAACAAAGAATGTGTACTCCCAACAAGGAGGCATGAGTGTTGGTAGCTCTGACAAAATGACTTTAATTTTACAAAAATACTCTTCAAGCTCATCAGACCTCGCAAATTCTACTTGTTGTGTCAACTTTTGCAAAGGATGAAGCAACTCCGAGGCTAAGTGAATGAAGCGTGACATATACTTCACCTTCTGAATGAAAGAGATGACCTCCTTAAGACTCTTCGGTGATGGGAGCTCAATAAGAGCCTTTGCCTTTGCAGGATCCACCTCAATGCCTTTATAGGAAACCTTGTGACCGAGCAAGATCACTTCATCCTCACCTATGTGGCACTTGTCGGGGTTGAGTTGACCTCCCATGTCGTAGAGCTTCTTTAAACCTTCTTCTACCCTTTGTAGATGCAATGATTTTGAGCTATAAATGCAGAAATCATCAATGAACACCCTAATTGACTTTCCAAAGAATGCTTGAAACACCATGTTCATGAAACGTTGGAATGTTGCAGGAGCATTTGTCAGACCAAATGGCATGACTCTAAAAGCATAACAACCCAAAGAGTGATAAAGGTTGATTTCAATTGATTTTCCAATGCGATACCTATTTGAAAGTAGCCTGAGTAGCCATCACACACAGTGTACTTCTCATGACCAGCTACCTCATTTAGTATCTCATCCTGAAATAGGAGGGGAAAGTGATGTCTTTTTGTTGCCTCATTGAGTGGACGGTAATCCACACACACCCTCCACTTTCGGTTTTTCTTAGGAGTGACAACAACGTGAGAGACCCACTCTGAATTCTCCACTGGATAAATGA
This sequence comes from Adiantum capillus-veneris, assembly GCF_014529385.1. NCBI lineage: Eukaryota > Viridiplantae > Streptophyta > Polypodiopsida > Polypodiales > Pteridaceae > Adiantum > Adiantum capillus-veneris. Next base: position 74,620,825 of record NC_140944.1, read on the forward strand.
AACCTGCTGCTAGAAGCTTTCTTACCTCCTTGAGTAAAGCCTGCTCCTTGATGACTCCTAGCCTTCGTAGCTTCTGAGTCTTAGGTGTGGACTCTTGCTTCAACTCAATTTTGTGTTGAACAACATCTACTCCACGCACATCGGTGTAGTCTTTAGCAAAAAGCCTAGGAAATTTCCTTAGCACACATTTGAACTCCTCTCTTTCATCCTTTGTAAGTGTTGTGGATAGCATACCTTCTAGCATTCTTTCATCTTCCACTTTTTGGTTCTCTTGGGAACCTACCTCCTCCAAACCTTGACAAGAGGTCTCTTGGTTGGTTGGCTTAAACCTTACCCCCATGACTTCGATGGAAGACTCCTCTTCAGTAATGCTGCCACTACTTTCTTCTTCTGAAGTGTTATCGGTCCAACCTTCGTCCGTCTCACTTTGAGATGATTCTTCATGGAGCTCCTCTTGGCGTTGCTCCTTCATGTCAAAGACAACCTTCTTATGATTGTCGTTCTTGCAAATTAGCTTTCCACTCTCCCAATCCTGCAAAGCTCGCATTTTCATTAGCCATGGTCTCCCTAGGATAAATGGGTAACCATTTCCTTTGGTAGACATGACATAGAAATCCACTGCCTTCTTAATGCCAAAGGCCTCCACAAAAACATTTTTACAAATGCCTATGCACCTAGCCTTGCTATTGTTTGCCATCTTGACCTTAATTTCAGGTGTCTCGTGGATGTGCATGCCTAGTTTTTGCATGAGTCCCTCTATCATGATGCAAATTTGTGCACCCCCATCCACTAGACCTTTCCTAACCAATCTCCCTTTTATGTAACAATCTAGCACAGGTGTAATGTCCTCATTCATTTCAGGTTGTGCAATTTTTACAACAGGCACACTCTCTTTTACCTTTCTCCTAGTGCTAACTGCCCTTGTTAAATCCCTCCTAACTTGTGGACATAATGCAAGAAATTGAGGCCATGAGATATCAGGACCCTTACCTCTCATGTCTTCCAACAGGTTGTATGGAGCCATTCCATGTCCAAGAGGAAAGTCTTGCAGGTTGATACGACGTCGAGTACTCTTGGCTTCCTTGGTCTCCTTTGCCTTCTTTTCTCGTCCATGGTCACTTTGTGATGTAACTCCTTCTTTCTCCTTACCATTCCCTCGGCCACGCTTAATGCCATTTGCTTCCATGTCAACCTCTCTTGAATTTTTCACCTCTACCACATGCACGTTTGGGTCTGGCAAAGGTGGAACTCCTTCCACTCCTTGTGGAGGTGGTCTTGCTCCATTTGGCCTTTGTATAAGCCATGGTTGCTGACTAGTTCCTTCACCTGCATTCATCACTGGGTAATTCAAGTTATGTCTCCCTGGCTCCCCACGGGGCCAAGGACAATTATACATCCCATGTCCAGACTCACCACAATTCCAACATTGCAAGACTCTCCTAGGTCGTGGGTCTCGCTCTTCAGACTTCTTTGCTTGTCCCTTTGGACCTACAGCTTGTGCAAGGTGAATTGACAAGCTGCTTAAAGATTCATTTAACTTCTCAATCACTTCCGCCGTTACCTCAGGAAGCTCCTTAGATGTTGATGCTTGTGACTTACCTTTGGGTCTAAGACCTTCTATTGGAACCTCCCCCCTTAAGCACTTGAGTTTCCTATATTTCTCAGCAGCCCTAGTTTCAGCTGCATCAAAGGTAGCAGGTGCACCCGCCTCAACTTTTACCTTAAGGTCAGGAGAGAGTCCCGCTATGAACCTCTCCTTCTTTAGAAATTCTGCACAATCACAAGGGTTAGCAACATTTCGTATCCATATAGCCCAAAGACGTAGGAACTCTTGCTTGTACAAGTAGTAGTCATCTAAGTCTTTTTCCTTATGAGAAACAATGTCTTGCCATAATTTCTGAGTGTTTTGGGGATCAAAGAAGTATTTCTTGAAACGTTTCAAAACTTCCGTGTAATTCCCTTTAACTTTCTCAGCCAAAGAGTCAAACCAAGTGCTAGAATCTTTCCTAAGGACCACCTCAAACATTTCTACACGTTCTTGATCAGTTACTATCCTCTTGATACGGCAAGACATCTTGAAATTCGCTAGAAATAATTCTGCATCCTCTCCAGGCTCTCCAAAGAAAAGAGGATATCCAGACATTTGGCGTTGGCTCTCCATTGAATTGATTTCAAAGTGACGCGTTTTTGTTTTTTCTTTCTTTAAAAGATTTACACAATAATATTTTCTAAATTGCAATCTATTCTACAACAAAATAAAAATATTCACATCAAATGACCTATGATAATCAATAAGAGGTAAATGACAGGGTTTGGTGACGCGAGAATTTCTCCTACTCTTTGGACACCAAACATGAATACCATACGTTGTTGAAAATGGATTTTTCTACTAATTGCAATGTTTACTCTAATGTGTGGAGTGAAATGAAAGGGAAAACCTGTATTCCTGGGCCATTATCAATGGTCTATGCATGACCTAATTCTTAAAACAAAACAAAAATATAGACGTCCAAACTAAGGTCGTACCTAATGAGAGGCAAAATAAAAGGATTTACTGATGCGTTTATCTCTACCAACCTAAGAGGACCTAAAATTCTACGCATTACTCGCTGAAATTGCAACTTAGTACTAACAATTATGTGTACCTTTTGCCTTGCAATGGGAATAAAGGGATCATACAAATTCTCGTGATTCATGCAAGCTACTTGATTATGCTAAAGGTTGAGCCTTCACAAAACATACACAAGCGTGTTCTCCGTGGGGGCACCAAAATTGAGGCGATCCGGGGCGGGCAACAAGAAGAGAAACCTCTAGACACCCTTCAAGGCTCGCGTGCTGCTCAATGGGGCTGGGGCACAACACAACACAAACCAAAACAACAAACCCACAACCAAATCCCAACTACACAAGGGGCACCACATAGTTTAAGAGCGAACTAGGACGCAAAAGAGGAGAATCGTTAGAGCAACCCACAAACAAGCAAGGAATTTAAACTAACCCTAACACCAATGGAACACTCTCACACACTAAAACACGAGAGAGAGAGAGAGAGAGAGAGAGAGAGAGAGAGAGAGAGAGAGAGAGATGGTGTACAACTTAGCTTCAACTTTATATTTTGCACAAAAACGAACTTAGAGCTTGCGGAATCAAGTGACAAGATTTGGTTATAGCATCACTAGCACATTGTCTTAGGGTTATGGGAGCCCTCTCACCATCCACCCTCTTACAATGGTAGCCAAACAATAGCCACTGAATCACAAGCAACAAAACAACAACCCTCAATGAAACAAGTCACCTTATGAAGCTGAATGAGTTTGCCAAGCCAAATTGGAGGAGAAGCGTGAGCCTTTGGACATGAATTGGACCCAAAACTACCAATTCATTGATGTTGGGGTAGATACAACAATGGTAGGAAGAATATCTTCTACTCGCACTCACTCAAACTAGCTCAAGCTTTTCTATGCACCAAGGTGATGGTGTATAGAAAGCTTACTCTCTCTTTACAACCAAGATAGAACTGGTGTGTGGTACGCTCAATCTAATGTGCAATGGTATAGTGATGTCTTTTACAAGGAGGAATGGGTTCTATTTATAGGTTTTAGAAGCCTTGATTAAGATTAAGCCTAATCAATTTTATTAGGAAAGATCAAGGATTATGAATTTTTATGAATTTCAAATGAGAATGGGGTCTCTCTTTTCTCTTGAGTCACATGGATGTGGGCTCAAGTAAGAGAATTATTGATGTGGTGAAAGGAGAGAAACTTCCATGGGAGTGACTGAATTTGGTTTACTTGTGCGGTTGCCTACTCCATATGTTGATAGTGTGGGTGCATTTTTACAAGAGAAGTTAGTTGTTAGTGGTAATAATCACTAGAATTGTTAGTGATACATTTACAATGGGTAGGATGAGTTGATTTGATGAAGGAAGAGGGGTGAATTAAAAAAGAATCATTGAGATGGTGAAGCTTTGAAGAAGCTTGAACTCACCCTTGTGTAGATTGTGGAAAACAATGACTGCTGGTCTTCTTCTTCTTCTTCGCTTCTTTACGCCGCCGCCACGGTTGACCACCACGATGAAAAGAGGATTTGTTGATGAAAAATCCTCAATTTGCAGAAGTTATCATGGTTAAGATGCTGAATTTTAGATATTTTTAGGAGAGGTAAATGAAATTGTAACATAGAAGCAATAGAGAGAGACATAGAGAGGGTGTATGTATGTAGAGGTTCATAAAAGAACTATAGGGATGAGAGAGAAGGGTAATGGTGAAGGTGTGGGAGAAGCCATGGAAATTGCGGATTTGAGTGAGGAAAGGAGAGGGAGGGATGTGTAAGAGTGAGTAGGTGTGTGGAAGGGTGAGAGAACACTAAGGGAAACTTGTGAGAAAAGTGGGCAGACTGGGGTCCACTCAAAAAATCATAGCTCACCGCTGGTAGCTCCAAAAATCATAAAAACATTTGAGGTGATTATTCAAAGCCTGGGCTACATTTTCTCTTTTGACCATTGCTCCAAACTCAGAGTGGAGATAGGTGCCAAAATTCTCACCAAAAAAGCCTGTTTTTATGCCTGCAAAAGTCTTTTAGTGGCCCCTCCTTTGTTGAATTTGTACAATGCATCCAAGAGTGAGCCCCTCCTTTGTCATATCATAACACAAAGCATCCAAGTTGCCCTTGACCCATGCATGGAGGAGGATTATTGGTGAATAAAGAAATATATACATGGTGGGACTAGTGTATGGACTATTCATGGACTTTAGCTCAATGAGCACATGGTGTTAGAATAATGAGTAAAAATAATAAAAATATGGAGCATTTATGGATATGGAAAGATATTGGAATCATATGATATGGTCCCTCCTTGAATTATTTTGGGTGAAAGAGGAAAAGGTATGCAAGTAAATAATATAATAAACGTAACCAATGAGTAGAAATCAACTTTTTGTTTTCCGAGGGTGAGGGTGAAAATGTGGGAGTGATTTGTATAAAGCAAAAATATGAGGTTAGAGTATGTACATATTGGCAAAAAATATAATTATGGTGTAAGAGCATGAAAGAAGGTGTACATAGGTTTAATAAAACACACACCTAAGTAGAAATATTTAAATAAAATACCAAAATAATTATAAAAAATCCCTATATTTAGGCCATATATACAATGAAATATTTACACACAAAGAGGCCATAATATACTTTTATTTTAATTTTTTAATTTTTTTATTTGGCTCAACTAGCCCAGTGACTAGCTAGTTGAGGGGTTTTAAGAAGATATGGGAAAAGCCCCCTAACTCACACACGCCTATGTACAGTGAAATGGCAGGGATAGCCATAGCGTTGGGGTGAATTTGGTAGGGTGGAGTAACTTACTATGGCAATTATGGAGAGGTGAAAAACGGCTATCAGTATTTACAATTTATTGAGGTGCTACAAATGATTAATTGGGTTGATGGAGTAAGAGATTGTAGAATAGAAAGAGTGGAGGATAGAGTTGCACTTCCTCCAAAGAGGAGGGTTATGAGGGAGGATGTGAAAGAGGGAGAGTTGGGGTTTTCTCTACTATTGATCAAGAAACAACATGAAGTTGAAAATATAGGTGTGTGTCCTTGAGTCTCTCCAAGGGGGGCTATTTATAGTTGTGTAGGAGTGGGATTATGCTACACTTAATTAGAGTAAGTGATTAGACCTAATTAAGTGTCCTTTGACCACTCATTGAATATTGGACATAAAAGGAACTATTTATTCACCAAAAATATCATTTTAGACCGTGAAGGCTCCATAGGGGTGCATAATGTAGGTGGGCCCACCATGAGGCCCTACGGGTGGCTCCTGTGGGGTATCTCAACTTGTCTGTCTTGGCATTTAGAAAGCATCTTTAGGTTGGTCCCATCACATGCAAGTGACCTTGAACACTCATTGCTCTTCTAGAAGATGAGTAGGGAAAAATAAGATCTCACCCTCTTGATTTACTTGATTTACAGTTCCCTTTTGCTGCGAATCTGACATATTTACACTATTTTGACCATAACTTTTTACATGTAGCTCGGAATGACATGCTTCAAAAGGCAAAATTGACCTTCTCAACATGTTTGATATGAATTTGGACTATTCTTCACGCCCATGCACCAAGGAATTCGGTTTGGAAGGTCCACACTAGGCTAGGGAACCTTTTGCTTCCAAGTCTTCTTGTATGGGCCCTTTGCTTGTATGCATCCAAGGAGAATCATGCTTTTTCAAAAGGCTATGATGCTTAAAAAAAGAGAAGGGCCCAATATTATTTGCTTGTGAAAAGAATATACAATTGGAGTCTTTTGGAAAGGAGAGAAACTATATGTATATTCTTAAGAGATATTGGGCCACCTATGTAGGGGGCATAGAAGACTTGTAGAGAGGGACCATAATCTTTGGTAAAGACAAGTGGAGAGTTTATTTCCATGGGAATTTATCTATATGGGGTGGAAGATGGATATATTATTTTTCTACTACTAATTCACAAGAGGTAAGAAAGTTTGGGGGTATATAGTTGGTTATTGTATGCTTATTATATTTACAAAGCAAAAAAAGAAAAGGGTGGTAATATAAATATATGACTAAGGTGACATTTTTGGGAAGAGTATAATGTATGTGTCGCCACAAAGGTTAAATGAAGAGGGGAATTTACTCTAGATAACTTAATAGCGTAGAAAAATATATACACATATGAGGAAGAGGACGTTGAGTAGGCTGACAAATGTTGCAAAAAAGATGGTTACCATTTTATACCACTCACCGCCAAGGGGTGCGCCCGCAGAAAAGGGTAGAACTCGGGTGAAGAGAAGATCCTTCTCCAATGCGATTTGCAAGCGAAAGAAAACCTCAAGAACCCCAAGAACCCAAGACCCCCAAGACTCACGAACCTCAAGAACCTGAAGAACCCTAGATTCTCACGAATCAAGGACCTCAAGAACCTCAAGACCCTTAAGAACCCAAGTTCCTCGCGAGCTTCAGAACCTAAGATTATAGTGCATGATCGTCACCTGAAGAGGAATGGATACTTCGCATACACGTGATGAGCATGAGAGAGGCGGCAAAGATTTTTCCCCACCGGGAGACTTTTTCGACCCTCCCCCTTCGCCATCTACGCCACGAATTGCACTCACTCCCATGGAGATGATGGTCAAGTCAATGTTGTACATGATGGCACAACAACAAGAAACAAATTGAGTTGCAATTGCACAACTCGCAAGCAAAGGAGAAGCACGAGAAGTCAAGGAGCGCGAGCGCGATGAAAGAAATTCCACACTTGCGCAAAACAAGAAGAAAATTGCCTTGCTCAGGAACATGAGCGCATTTCTCTTGCCGCAAAACAAGAAGAACATCGACTTGCTTTCAAACGCGAGTGCGATGAACAAGAGGCGCAAAGGGAGATTCGTCATCAAGAATTTATTTCCCACATCCTAGCCTCGAAGACCAAACCACCCAAAGATCGTGCAATTTCTTCAAGTGGCGCAAGCCACGACGCGGATTCCAACCATCCAATCACAAAAAAGTTGACTTTCAGTAAGTGTGACGGTAGGATGGATGCTACAAATATTCATTCTTGGTTGCATCAATTTAATGCTTATTTTGCGACAACTAAGAAGACAGGGAATATCAAAGTTTTGACTGCAGCTATGTACCTTGCCGGTGATGCCATCAATTGGTACCACGCATGACAAGAGGCACAGCTAGCCACGCACTAGAGACAGCCGACGATTTCACGCCCCTTTCTTTTGATTGGGCCGATTTCCAAGACAAGCTCAAGGCGCAGTTTATGCCACCTCAGTACTCGCACGATTGAAAGACGATTGGCGCACTCTCAAGCAAAATGGTATGCCGGTTATGTCTTTTTTTAATCGTGTTTTTTTACAGTTGGGCACCCAATTATGCATGTCAGATGATGAGCGTAAAGAAGCTTTTCTCTTTGGATTGGACGAGTATATCAAGTACGATGTCGAGGTATTCGATCCAATCAATCTCAACAAGGCGGTAGCAATTACTCTCGCGCAGGAGATGAAGCACAACAAGGGAAAGCCTAAGGAGAACAGGACTTCCACAAGTACCTCTCAACTTCTCAGAACGGTAAGAACGGTAAGAACGGTAAGAATGATAACTCTTCTAACCAGTCTTCCAACAATATCTCATCAAAGAATTCTTCCAATGAATCTAAGGGTAAGGCTAACATAACTGCTAAACCTAAGCTTACTCCAGATGAAAGGTAGCACAAGGACTTGTAGGAGGTTACATCACGTCGGAAGAACAAAGCACTTATTCTAAAGAAGGTCGTTGTTTTCATTGTCACATTAAGGGTCACATAAAAAGAACATGTCCTAAGCTTGAATCGAATGAATCTAAAGAACCCACAACACCCACTACATCTGTCAATGCAACGAATGATAACACGATTGTGCGCACAGTTTCTCAGGATCCTCCCATTGATGATTCTCTCATTAAATATTATGGTTGTATGTCGGGCACCGTTTTTTTCATATTGTTTGACCTTGGTAGTATGCATGATGTGATCGGTTCCTCTCTTGTTGAGAGAGCCTGCTCGAAGTTAGAGTCCGAGATCTCCTATTGAGGTCTCTGGCTTTCAATCGTGGTATAGAGCCTCTCATCACTGAGGAATTCCTTGATGTGTTATTTGCAATTAAACAGACTGCCTTCACTAGAAGATTTGTTGTTTCTCCTCTCTCACGATATGATATGATTTTGGGCATTCGATGGTTTCGTGATAATGACGCTCTCATGGATTTTCTGACGAACACTATAACTCTCAATACCAAAAGTGATTCTCCTATTGTCATTCATGGAGAGGGCATTGCTCATTCTCCATCTCTCATTGCTAATATGGCATGACAAGGTTGATTAAGGATTTGAGATATGATGACTCTCTGAAGTCTCTGTTGTCTTTTTCTACTTACCTAGAGGTATCACAACCTGGGAAGATGTCACTGCCAATGCAATCCAATTAGAGGACAACTTGATGATAGCAGGCATGAGGGTGTCTACTGACACGAGATCCACTAGCTCACAAGCCATTGAGTATGAACCCATGACTGCAAAGCCCATTGCCAATGAGCCAAAGGTATTTGAGACATTCTTGACAGACCTCACCAAGGCAATCCAAGAGTCTCTAAGCATAATCGACCCCCTCAAAATAGTCACATGTATCCAAGAAGGGAGCAACAATGGTGTTCCATTTGCTTAGGTCCACATAGCACTACACATAGCACAAGTGAGTGCCCTACGTTTTAGAGTAAAATTTAATGGAACTTGCAACGCATGTGGTAGGTATGGTCACCAAGCTAAGGATTGTTTAATGATCAAACGTATGATGGCAAATAGACCACCTGTAGCCTGGACGGATGCGCCTCGAGCTCCTGTATTGATGCCTACTCCACCTGTTGAGCAACTACCGCAACACATGGTCCCTAGATCTCAAAATGTTGTACAAGCTACACCGTTACCACCTCCTGTGCTAGGACCGCAGCCCCCGCATCCAAGAGTCGCCCCTATGAACCAAGTGGGTTGCGAGCCATCAAATGCTTATCCAGATAGCTGTGAGGAGGAAATAGACACTAGTATTGCCTACAGTCTTGATACATTGGAAGAATGTCCTATATACTACATGGAAGATTGTTGGGGACAAGTCAAGCCGGTTTATCAAGCTGCTGCTCTCGCATCTAGAGGTCAAAATATCAACACCCAGGCTAGGAGGCCACCTCTTCAATGCTACGAGTGTGGTGGACCACATCGAGTAGCGGAGTGCCCTATTAGGCTGCAAAAGAATGCTGCACAGATGCAAATGAATCAAGGGAGCACGTCTGCAATGCCAATACTCACATGTAATCGTTGTGGCATAGATCACTTGATTGCCCAATGCCCCTATAACCCAAATGCGCCTAAAATCACACCCCTGAATTTGGTCGAAATTGCTAGTGTGACATCGCCAATGCCACCTGTCGCACCCGCTTATGCGATTACACGGTCCATGCTTCAAGGGCCATGCCATATCCTCGAAGAGAGAGATACCGCGTCAGTTATCCAAGCAAAGAAAAAGAAGACACGAAGGAAGAAGTCGCAGAATACGGAAAATTCAAAGCCAAGTTCCAAAACAAACATAGGAACAGGAGATGACCCCGTGTATATGAATGACCTCGAGGATGATTCAGATTCAGTCGAGACAATGGAGACTAGAACCAATACCACAAAAGGAAAGACCGACAAAGAAAACCGTAACATGGAACCAAATGAAAACCGAATGAGAGAAAACCATAAGGAGCCTCTGAAAACACCACAAGTGTTTCCAAATCCAATCCAAGACCCCCAAGATAAACCGCAGGGGCAAAAAGGGAAAAATCGTAAAAAGAAGATTGGGACGTACCCAAACCCTGTAGACGAGATTAAGCAGGTGAAACATCTAAGAGGTTTAGTGGAGGAGACTCAAAGGAAACTAGAACCAGAACCCATGCATATCAAAATTCATGACACAGTGTTTCCCACGCAAGTTCATCCACCCCACATGAACCATAGACCGTTAGCCATATCTAGTATCATCCAAGAAGGGAGTGAGGACAGGACATCAGAAAGTGAGCATACACCCTTCTTGTTGGAAAGGATGTTTAACGAAGGAATACCTGATCCCATTGAGGAATATGAGATTCCATCCTCACCAGTTCCTAGTCAAGGACCTACACCCTGCAAAACGCCAATGAATGTTGCCAAACTAGTGGACTTCATGTCTTCTGAGGTCCGAACCACGATCATAGCAAAGTTGTATGGAGATCCTGAGTTATTCCTTGCACTTCGAGCATTCCTTAACGGAGAGCTACGAACGGGATTACCGCAGTTTGCGCAACCAAATAGGCCTGACTCGATTATGATTGATGAGGAAAATCATGTGCAATCACTTGACTTAGATGGACACGAGTCTGTGATCGAGGTACCCATTAACGAATTAGGGCAGTATTTTGAAGGCGACGAGTCTAATGCGACCCTACCCATCACTACCAAGGGATTAACTATAAAGGGAATTCTTGATGGTGGTGCGGGAGTTAGCATCGTTACAAAAGATTGTTGGGAATCCATGGGAAAACCCCGCCTCAGTGTTACTAACATTGTGGTAAAGATGGCAAACGGTACCATAGCCAAACCTATGGGGATGCTCAAGGATCTTAAGATCAAAGTTCTAGGACACAAGGTACGACATACGTTCATTGTAATGGATTTCTCTAAACACCTTATGTCATATGAAATGATTTTAGGACGACCATTCATGAGGGAAGCACAAATGGTTCACGATTGGTCTAAAAATCATGTCTATTTGCAATTCCAAGACTCTGTCCTTAGAGTGGATTTGGTGACTGGTAAGGTACACCCCTTAGGGAGTAAAACCATTATTGATCATCGCTCTGACACCACAGTTCACTCGGCCCCACTACAATATTGTTACACTTGTAAGAAGGATACAGACATTGGCCAAGATTCTCCTTACATGGATGTGTTACCGGGTATGACGGAGTCGGACAATGTGGATTGGGTCCACCTAGCATCAACCATAGACACTTGGGGAAATAGGGGGATGACCTGGGTAACACCTGAGGGGGATGAAATGCGTATACCCTTAAATATGCTACAAGCAATGCATATCGCTTCTGACAAGACTCATCCTAATGTAACGAAGAAAACATACAAGTGGGTCCCTAAAGCTTCTTTAGTGACCATAGCTAGTGCTAAAAAACAGAAGCCTTGTAAGAAACGTACCACTCGCTCCAAGAAAAGTAAGAAAATGTTGCGATGGATCCCTAAACGACTATTGGAAGCCCAAGGCTACTATCAAGGAAATGATCAAATCTGGGTGCCAAAACGTAAAGTGTACTCTTACCTGTCACCTGACCCAAGTGAGCCCAATCCCGTAGCTCCAAAACGAATCAATGATCGTGGAAAGAAAACAATCACAGAATGCTAGACACCTGCTCCCGAGCTAGTTTGGGTACCAAAGAAAGAACGATTTGTTCCACCTAGCTCAGGAAGGGGGGAGTCCCATGAAGATTCTAGCTCCTCATGTAATACATCCATAGAGGTAAAAGCTTCTACACAGCCTCCATCTATAGTAGTGGACCTCCATGAAGCTACAAAGGAATCCACCCCTCCCAGTGTTCAAGAATCACCTGATGAACCACTTCAAGTTCGATCCTGGGAGAGTACCTTACCACCGTTGCAACTTGACAAGGCACCTAGGGTAATAGCAAACTACTGGCAAAAATCCTCACCTATTACCAACTGGAACAATTGGTTTCAAAGGGTGGCAAGCTCATTTCAAACGGTATGATCTACCCAAGGAAGGGGGGAGTGTTTGCTGACAGTCATCATTCATCTCAACCTTTTGCCCTGACCTCTCAATTCCAATCTTAGGGAATGTACATATAAAGCTTTATACTCAAAAAAAAAAAAAAGAGCAAGAGCAATTAGCAAACGAGTATGCACAATTAAAGTCAAAACATTGACTCAGACCTACACATGTCACATCTGGTACAGTGAAACAGAAACCTATGTCATGAAACACCTTTGATCCTCATCACTTGAGTGATGGAGGGTAGGTAAGATTAGTACGATAGGAGTGTTTCTGTTTTAGAGTTGAGTGATTAACAAAGTTCTCTTTTCCCACTGATGTGCCTCCTAGAGGTATTGTTTGTGTTTCATAGTGTGTACAGGAGCGTGTTGCTATTGATTGGATTTGGACCTTCATGGAACCTTTCTCTCGTTCACACTTCAGATCAAGCGCGACCATCGACACAAACAGGTGTTTCTTGTCCATTAGCATTGCCGTTATCTTTTTGCATCTATGATTGTCTGCTTTGATTGTGATTGGTAGCATAATATTCAGCGCATTGGCTTAGTATCAAACATTTAATTCAATGCAATCTTTTGTCATAGTCACTTGTCTAGGTTTAAAAATCAAGCAGTCCGACTAAGCTAGTTTGACCAAGCTAGGTATTAGAAATCTTCTCTTAATACCATGGGGAATGCCTTCCTAATAAGCAATGGTTACTTAGGTTCTTAATCCGATTTAGGCAGCATTGTATGAAATGTACTAGGGCTTTCTAGTGGGCTTAACCCTATCGACCTTTAGCTTAAGTATTATAAAGGGAGTTTACTAATGTGATGAGCCTGGGGAGTGTATCAGTGTTATATGACCCCCCAAAGTTACAAAATTAAAATGATGAAAATGAACAAGCAAAAAATCAAAGTGCCACAATGTAAAATTTTAAGCTGGAAGAGAAATCTCAGCGTGATTTGGTACTTCACTCACATGTATCGCCTATGGTACTAGAGCCCTAGAGGTTCCCAGTGTGGGCGCTTTTCCTTGAAAAGCAAAAAACCCAAGGCATACAAAATAAGCACACACATCAAAATTGAATCAGTGTGAAAAGACTTTGGGGGGTCAAAGAAAAAGTAATCAGTCAGGCGATGATTTCATGAGAAATTCCTTTTATGGTAGCTTAACTACAAGGTTTTCTAGATATAGCCTCTAGTCAGCCCTTGAACATGAATACTTGGCTCTCGTGATTAAACAACTTAATTGACCACAGAAAATTAAGAAGCTTACCCATGGTATTAATATTCGATCTCTAGTGCTTTTCGACCGTCAAATTAGCGACCCCAGACTTGTTTAATTTTCTACCTTTACATCTGTTTATGCATTTGATTACATTGAAATTTAATGTTCATTGCTAACAAATTGTTTGAAATTCTTTTACCAATCAATATGTCTACCTAAAACTGCATATGCTTTTTAAGAGAATGCAATTACTGTGCCAATGTTGTTTGATTTTGCAGTGACTGAAGAAGGCTAAGGACATTCATCTCAAATGCTCTTCCACCTCGACGACCCAGCTTCAACTCAATAGCTTCCGAGGACGGAATCTACATCAGGAAGGGGGGCATGTTAACCCTCACGGCTCACGGACACCCATCACCTACGATGGACACATATTATGTATTTGGTAGAGTCAGGTACCGGGCTTGTCGGTCCAATAGGGAAAGGTAGAGTGATCGCCGATGAGAGGCGCACTTTAACTTGGACATTCAAGGGATTAGTTGGTTAAGCATGGGCGCCCAAGTGTGAATGGGGTGAGCTCCTATAAAAGCCAACTAAACCTAATTTTTACTCATTCTCTCATTTGTGCAATTGAAGAGTGCTCTTGCTCCATCTCCATCTTCTTCTTCTTCACCTCCTTGTGTGTGTGTGTGTGTGAGAGAGAGAGGGAGAGTGTGTGTGCGATCGAGCATTACGAAGGCACGACGGCGGCGAAGCGGTTGAGCGCGGCACGACTGCAGCTTCTTCTTCATCGCGGCGAGGAATCCACCACGAAGGCGAGCGTAGAGCGGTGAGTGACACACCCTTTGTTTTCTTGAGCTTGCTAGTTTAGGCTTGTTGTGTGCTTGGAGCCGTTTGTGGCTCGCACACGGTATATTGGCAAGTCCCTTGCTTCGACAGTGCGGCAAGGAGCGCACAGGGACTATTTATTCACCAAAAATATAATTTTAGACCGTGAAGGATCCATACGGGTGCATAATGTAGGTGGGCCCCACCATGAGGCCCTACGGGTGGCTCCTGTGGGGTATCTCAACTTGTCTGTCTTGGCATTTAGAAAGCATCTTTAGGTTGGTCCCATCACATGCAAGTGACCTTGAACACTCATTGCTCTTCTAGAAGATGAGTAGGGAAAAAATAAGATCTCAACCTCTTGATTTACTTGATTTACAGTTCCCTTTTGCTGCGAATCTGACATATTTACACTATTTTGACCATAACTTTTTACCTGTAGCTCAGAATGACATGCTTCAAAAGGAAAAATTGACCTTCTCAACATGTTTGATATGAATTTGGACTATTCTTTACACCCATGCACCAAGGAATTCGGTTTGGAAGGTCCACACTAGGCTAGGGAACCTTTTGCTTCCAAGTCTTCTTGTATGGGCCCTTTGCTTGTATGCATCCAAGGAGAATCATGCTTTTTCAAAAGGCTATGATGCTTAAAAAAATAGAGAAGGGCCCAATATTATTTGCTTGTGAAAAGAATATACAATTGGAGTCTTTTGGAAAGGAGAGAAACTATATGTATATTCTTAAGAGATATTGGGCCACCTATGTAGGGGGCATAGAAGACTTGTAGAGAGGGACCATAATCTTTGGTAAAGACAAGTGGAGAGTTTATTTCCATGGGAATTTATCTATATGGGGTGGAAGATGGATATATTATTTTTCTACTACTAATTCAGAAGAGGTAAGAAAGTTTGGGGGTATATAGTTGGTTATTGTATGCTTATTCTATTTACAAAGCAAAATAAGAAAAGGGTGGTAATATAAATATATGACTAAGGTGACATTTTTGGGAAGAGTATAATGTATGTGTCGCCACAAAGGTTAAACGAAGAGGGGGAATTTACTCTAGATAACTTAATAGCGTAGAAAAATATATACACATATGAGGAAGAGGACGTTGAGTAGGCTGACAAATGTTGCAAAAAAGATGGTTACCATTTTATACCACTCACCGCCAAGGGGTGCGCCCGCAGAAAAGGGTAGAACTCGGGTGAAGAGAAGATCCTTCTCCAATGCGATTTGCAAGCAAAAGAAAACCTCAAGAACCCCAAGAACCCAAGACCCCCAAGACTCACGAACCTCAAGAACCTGAAGAACCCTAGATTCTCACGAATCAAGGACCTCAAGAACCTCAAGACCCTTAAGAACCCAAGTTCCTCGCGAGCTTCAGAACCTAATATTATAGTGCATGGTCGTCACCCGAAGAGGAATGGATACTTCGCATACACGTGATGAGCATGAGAGAGGCGGCAAAGATTTTTCCCCACCGGGAGACTTTTTCGACCCTCCCCCTTCGCCATCTACGCCACGAATTGCACTCACTCCCATGGAGATGATGGTCAAGTCGATGTTGTACATGATGGCACAACAACAAGAAACAAATCGAGTTGCAATTGCACAACTCGCAAGGAAAGGAGAAGCACGAGAAGTCAAGGACCGCGAGCGCGATGAAAGAAATTCCACACTTGCCACAAAACAAGAAGAAAATTGCCTTGCTCAGGAACGTGAGCGCATTTCTCTTGCCGCAAAACAAGAAGAACATCGACTTGCTTTCAAACGCGAGTGCGATGAACAAGAGGCGCAAAGGGAGATTCGTCATCAAGAATTTATTTCCCAAATCCTAGCCTCGAAGACCAAACCACCCAAAGATCGTGGAATTTCGTCAAGTGGCGCAAGCCACGACGCGGATTCCAACCATCCAATCACAAAACAGTTGACTTTCAGTAAGTATGACGGTAGGATGGATGCTACAAATATTCATTCTTGGTTGCATCAATTTAATGCTTATTTTGCGACAACTAAGAAGACAGGGAATATCAAAGTTTTGACTGCAGCTATGTACCTTGCCGGTGATGCCATCAATTGGTACCACGCATGGCAAGAGGCACAGCTAGCCACGCACCTAGAGACAGCCGACGATTTCACGTCCCTTTCTTTTGATTGGGCCGATTTCCAAGACAAGATCAAGGCGCGGTTTATGCCACCTCAGTACCTCGCACGATTGAAAGACGATTGGCGCACTCTCAAGCAAAATGGTATGCCGGTTATGTCTTTTTTTAATCGTGTTTTACAGTTGGGCACCCAATTATGCATGTCAGATGATGAGCGCAAAGAAGCTTTTCTCTTTGGATTGGACGAGTATATCAAGTACGATGTCGAGGTATTCGATCCAATCGATCTCAACAAGGCGGTAGCAATTACTCTCGCACAGGAGATGAAGCACAACAAGGGAAAGCCTAAGGAGAACAGGACTTCCACAAGTACCTCTCAAACTTCTCAGAACGGTAAGAACGGTAAGAACGGTAAGAATGGTAAGAATGATAACTCTTCTAACCAGTCTTCCAACAATATCTCATCAAAGAATTCTTCCAATGAATCTCAGGGTAAGGCTAACACAACTGCTAAACGTAAGCTTACTCCAGATGAAAAGGTAGCACAAGGACTTGTAGGAGGTTACATCACGTCGGAAGAACAAAGCACTTATTCTAAAGAAGGTCGTTGTTTTCATTGTCACATTAAGGGTCACATAAAAAGAACATGTCCTAAGCTTGAATCGAATGAATCTAAAGAACCCACAACACCCACTACATCTGTCAATGCAATGAATGATAACACGATTGTGCGCACAGTTTCTTAGGACCCTCCCATTGATGATTCTCTCATTAAATATTATGGTTGTACGTCGGGGCACCGTTTTTTCATATTGTTTGACCTTGGTAGTATGCATGATGTGATCGGTTCCTCTCTTGTTGAGAGAGCCTGCCTCGAAGTTAGAGTCCGAGATCTCCTATTGAGGTTTCTGGCTTTCATCATGGTATAGAGCCTCTCATCACTGAGGAATTCCTTGATGTGTTATTTGCAATTAAACAGACTGCCTTCACTAGAAGATTTGTTGTTTCTCCTCTCTCACGATATGATATGATTTTGGGCATTCGATGGTTTCGTGATAATGACGCTTTCATGGATTTTCTGACAAACACTATAACTCTCAATACCAAAAGTGATTCTCCTATTGTCATTCATGGAGAGGACATTGCTCATTCTCCATCTCTCATTGCTAATATGCAGGACAAGGTTGAAAGGATTTGAGATATGGAGACTCTGTAAGTCTCTTTGTCTCCACAGCATGACACACAGAATTTGCTTGATTATGAGAAGCATAATGATTTGAATGATAATGATTTGCATGATGATCTGGATGAAAAAGACAAGCATGATGAATTGCATGAAGATGATGTGATTGTTCACAAGGATGTTGTGTTAGTTGATGCTTTTTCTAGCGAAGCTAACCTCATTGTAGAATCGATCAATCACCAAGAATCGATCTTGGCTTTTGAGTCGAGGTCCACAGATCCCCCACAAGAAGATTCGATACACCCCAAAGAACCGATCTTGGATCTCGAGTCTAGGCCCAAAGAACCCTCACAGGAAGTATTATGTGTTTGCATGATTGATACGCACGCATTGTTCGAGTGTTTCATTCGTGATCGTTTCCTGTATTTTACTCAGCATCTTTATGTGATCCCTTTTCCTAGGCATGACATATTGTATGTTGAGCATGTTTCACTCATGAATGAGCACGAATGTATGCGGATTTTTCATGAAAAGCTGAAAAGTATGCATTCAAGGAAGTCACATTCCATGTGTCTTCCTTGGCATGACACATTCGTAGAACGAGCACATGAAAATATGAGCACCAAGCATGGGCATTTCCGTTGTGAATTGCCAAAGTTGATTGCTCTAGATCATAAGAGAAATATTCGATCTCATTGTTTGCGTGTGTGTGGTGAACGGTTTAGCACTCCGTCTCTTTGTTCATCTACATTGCATGCACGGTCTTTGAGGAAGACAAAATTTTTTCCACTCACTTTACATGGAATAGGTATGTTCATGTTTTTGTGTTGGAAGTGGTTTCAGGAATTTTCAGCCTTGGAGATTCTTGAAGAAGAAAGAAGCAGGACTCTAGACGAAGTTGAAGCATCGAAGGAGCCACAGAAGACTTTGTGTTGCTTTCGGCGCGGCCCAAAGAAGAATACTTTGCAGACCTTTATGAAGTTCAAGTACCGCATGACCCACACATTAGAGTGGGCCGGCCAAGAGTCCCTTCCAAGATTCCGGATGCTATTGGCGATCTCCCTCGACGCCATACAATTCGGTACCAGTACCTCACTTTGAAAAGAAGGGGATGTCACGGGACACATCCAACCCTATGTGTCCATGGACAAGCTACAGCAAGATCAGGGTTCAGTCAGTCCAGTCAGTCTAGATTTAGAAGTGATCTAGCACTTTTATGAGTCTATTCATAGACCGTGCATGCCCAGTCACTTAGCATAGATGCATATCCTGTGGTTGCACACATCATGATCATCAGCATTCCCATCAGAATCCATCAGATTCCATCAGGGGAATTTTCCAGTGCATTTAGCCTATTTTACGTATTTTTGGCATTTTTCACTTTCCAACAAAAGTAGGTAGGGCAATTTGGGTAAGAAAATATATAAGCAAACCAAAGTTAGCACTAAATGGCAGAAGAGGCAACAGGAGCTAAGCTCAGCAGGCAACTTCTCACAAGAACCTTGGTGGACTTTTCCCTCCAAGCAGCAAATTTCCTCACCTAGTGTTTTTGCACAGCATCCCTAGCCTTGCATTTTTGCATCAGATCTGCATCGCCAACAGTACCCAACACCTAGCATTTTACAAGAACCACAACTGCTAGCATTTTTTATCATTAGATTCATTGGTGTTTTTGGATTTTAGCAGCAGATAAAGACCGGCAATTTTCACCTAAAGTGTAGTAGATTCAGCCCGAACAGACCATCGGTTTTCAGCCTAAAGATACCTCAGTTTTCAGCCCTAAACTTGCAGATTTTCAGCGACAAAGACCCACAGAAAACAGCCCCAAAATCAGCGTTTTTGGCTTAGTCACAGATTTCAGCCCATAGCGTTTTTGGACAGCAGTAAGAAGATTTACAGATTTCAACCCTTATGTCGTTGTCGTCATCACCGTCCCCATCGCCGACATAGCCTAGACTTGCGTCAGTCTCATGCATACCATTTGTCCCAGATTGTGCAATCATAAGTAGACCACTCCCGCCGATGAGAGTGGGGCCTTCGAAGGAGGGTTTTACAACGTCACTGGTGTCGTATCTCTTCTCTCTCCTTCTCTCAGTCTCATTCACTTGCACGCACAATATCCACTCACTTTGTTCGTGATCACAGCACTCTACAAGGCGGAAGGCTCTAGATTTGCAGATTTCAGCCCTTATGTCGTTGTCGTCATCACCGTCCGCATCGTTGACATAGCCTAGAATTGCATCAGTCTCATGCATACCATTTGTACCAGATTGTGCATACATAAGTAGACCACTCTCACCAATGAGAGTGGGGCCTTCGAAGGAGGGTTTTACAATGTCTTTGGTGTCGTATCTCTTCTCTCTCCTTCTCTCAGTCTCATTCACTTGCACGCACAATATCCACTCACTTTGTTCATGATCACAACACTCTACAAGGCGGAAGGCTCTCTCCTCCCCTAAGAACTAAAACGAACCTTGAGCAATAAAGATCACTAATCTTGAGAAAATACAACATTCATTCTGCTGCACCTTACACTGCCATATCCCTTGATCAAGGTAGAGCTGCTACTACAGGTTAAGGAAAGATTATACAAAGACATGCAGGTAGAAGGGGAAGAGGAGGTCCACCCCAAGTGGAGAAAGAGATGGATGAACAAGAATCCCAGATACTTGATTCTGCTCACAAGAGCACCTGTAGCACTTCAGAAAGAACCAACGTTTTGTCCTATACCAAGAGTAAGGACATGGCAAGCACATGCAACAATGACAAAGAAGCGGCCTACATGGCTAAATTATCAAAGATTGCCAACTCCAGAAAAGGGAACATTGGCAGAGGAATACACGGTGAAAATCCTAACGGGTTCCATGACATTCTTCAAAAGTCTCCCTAATCTCTCATGTGCTATGCTCTACAAAATTTACCGAATGCTGCTCACATGCATTGAAGCTTTTCACGAGACAGAGCAAGTAGGAGCACCGTGGATGTCATTCCTAGAAGGCAATAAGGGTCTTTTCTATGACCTAAGCGACCAACCTTTCAAATAAGTTCTTTATGGCTTCTACGTCCGATGCATGTTCTTGCCATCAGCCACACCGAGCTAAAAAACCGAGTCACTATGCAATTCTTGCAGGTTCTAGATAAAGAAAGAAAGATCAGATATGAGAAATCTTTACATGCACTTAAAGATCACTTCACCAACCGTCAACCTGAAGATTACTTCAGGCCATAAAGCTGTGTCAAGGGACGACACAGGCGAAGAGGGGAGGAGTGTTAGCAGCAGCAAGCTAACTCGGATACCATTTTTCAGAGCTTTCATTGTAAAAACATTTATTATTTTGATAAATCGGAAATATTGTAGCTCCTATTTCCTGATAAACTTTGTAATTGATGAGCCGGGGCTACAAGCTTTCAGATTGTATCAACCCGTCTTTAGTTAGAGCTCCCACATTATTAGTTTTGACCACCAAAAACCTTGGCTAAGGTATAAAAGCCAATTTTTTAAAGATTTCATAAGTTTTGGATAATAGAAACACAACGTTGGCTAACACTGATCACTTCTCTCCTTCGTGCGCTTCCTACTCCCTCCCCGGTTGTCACATTGCAGTCGCGTCTGTTGCGTTGCAACCGCAGGTAAGAGCTCTATTCATTGGCATAAGCATTTCACGGTATTTCGTAGCTTTTCGCGTCGTTGACCCGTGGCCTAATCTCATCATAAGTAGGAACTTACACTTCAAAATCAAAACTAAGTATAGGCGAGATATTGGGGCATCATTGCTAAGCATTTAAATGCTATGTGGGTCGAAAACGACTAGGTCAAAAACTCACTACTGTTAATAATCGTGATTTTTGCACTTGATCTAAAGTGAGATTTGAGACCATAAGCATGTGTGCTTAGGTCTTATAAAAAGTTTCGTAATGTTTGGATATCATTTGATGTTGTAATGGATGTGATTTGTTTGCCGATGAGTGATTAGCTTTAGGTGATTTCTGTCATTTGAGTGTAGCCTGAGTTAGATGTGAGTTGTTTGTTGTTTCCCAAGAGATTGACAACCCCTTGTAGCCTCTATGCACTAGTCGAGTCAGCTTCGTCCCATGGATTGACAATTTATTCGTGGTTTATGGTTTTTTGTAATAAAATAGGAGTGAGGTTAGACACCCGTCCCACATGCAATTCATAAAGCACAAAAGGTGCTTGAGGAGGTTCATATACGAGATGTCTCTTGGAATGCACTGACTTAAGAATTTTCCCAACTTGGGCAGGGCCAAGGATCTATGTAACCCCTCAAATCGTTAAACATTTGGCACTCGAAACCATGCTAAATTTTGTTGTGCAACAGCCTTCGAAATAAGCAAGATGGTGCAAACTGCAACTTTGCAAGATTGACATAAAGAACTCGCCATCTGTTCTATCGACCCAGCTTTAATAACTCTAACCATCAAACCATTTTACACCCAAGCAGAGAGTAGATTTCACATGTGATTGAAAAAATCCAACCTATAGCAACAAGCCCCTTCAACATGGAAAAATACATGGCCAATAAACTCTAGAGTTCCCAATGCTACATTTCAATGTTTTTTGCTTTCCCTTCCGAATGTGGTGGTTGCATATAGGGATCTCTGCTTCTCATGCTTGATTGCGGGATATGCCCAACTTGGGCAAGGCCAAGGAGCTCTGGGTTCTTTCTAGCAGATGTGATTCCGACCCCCGTCCCTGCCACGTGTCAGTAGCTGCTCTATCCAGCGAGTACGCTCTGCAACTCAGAACACAGCGGGGGGTAGAGAGAGAGAGAGAGAGAGAGAGAGAGAGAGAGCGAGAGAGCGATAGAGAGAGAAGCTTTTTGTGCTATACAAACTGTGTTGAGAGAGAGACTCTTTGCTAGCAAGGACTGTCCGCATGTCCACTAAAATTCGAGGGTCGCTTGCACACAAGTAATGTGAGAGAGAGTGAGTGAGTGAGAGAGATAGTAGCAACATCTCTATAGCTCCAATAGCTACTATTGGAGTAGTCCCTCCGTATCAGTTTGCACATTACTCATGCCTGTCTGCTCGCCCCTCCGCAAGGGTGATGCCATATACGGGATGGCAAAGAGACACAGGGGTTGTTGAAAGGAAACGGAGTGCTTGGGCAATGCCTTGGTTGACATGTATGCCTAATCTTGTCTCAAGGAGTGTATTGATTGGTGGATATGCCCAACTTGGACAGGGCCAAGGAGCTCCATACCGTTTTTAGGTGATGCAGAGAGGGCATCTCTCATGATGCAATGTTGTCTCAAGGAGTGCATTGATTACAGGATAAGCCCAACTTGGCAAGGCCAAGGAGCTCTGGGCGTTTTTCAGCGGATGCGAAGGGAGGGTGTCTACTCAGATGCAATCGCATACGCTCTAGGCTGTTTTCAGTTGATGCAAAGAGAGGGCATCTTCCATGATGCAATGTTTTCAACCATTCAGATCTTGCATGTCCGTCATTCCAACATGGATCTCCTCTCAGAGGTATGGAAGAGTTTGGAAAGCGGTTTGTAGATCCATGCCCTTACAAATGTAATGTGTGTGCATATGAAAGACATTTCATTCTCTTCATGTACTTTTGAGCTTTTGAAACTTTTGCATATCAAAAGAAAAGGTGTCTTTCCAGGACATCTGTGTACAATGCTTCATTTTGGTAATCGGCTATTGAATACTTGGAAGTTAGAAAGTGAGATCACCCAAAACCCATTTTCTTGAGGTAGACATATGGGTCCACTTTCACCCAAAACCCATGAATTACCCTTTGAGATTCCCTTGGGAATTTGCCAATTTGAAAGGAAAGGGTCTACGGCTGTGGCCATCATCGCCCGCACACATGAGCTCGTCTCCCCCTCTCCCGCCACGGATGGGTCTGCATAATGCTTCCTCACTTTTCCCTTCCCTCGCCAAGT
This sequence comes from Adiantum capillus-veneris, assembly GCF_014529385.1. Lineage (NCBI taxonomy): Eukaryota > Viridiplantae > Streptophyta > Polypodiopsida > Polypodiales > Pteridaceae > Adiantum > Adiantum capillus-veneris. The sequence goes on from NC_140944.1 coordinate 74,644,435, forward strand.
AGAGTTGCTCTCTCTCTCTCTCTCTCTCTCTTCACCTCGGCTCCATTCTCGAGCTCGCTCGAACCGTTACCTGGAGTGGTTCCATTTGCACGTTACCCACCCTGCGTTAGTTTCCACCAAGAATGATATAGACTTCCCTGACACGTAGGGAACTTTGCCGGAAAGATATAATCAGAACGTCTTAGCATGCGAGCTATATAGAAGCTCGCATGTAGCATTGATGCATCCACATTGCTTATTAGGGCAGTGGGCAAATCCTTCCAAACCTCATGTGAATCTGGAAGAGCAAACCCAAACAAAGATGCATCAATGCGATCATCAAACCACCCCTTACAGCCCACCACAAAATGAAGGGAAAATATCAGTTGATTACCTCCAGGAAAGTACCCCGTTCCATCTTCCCCTCTTTCAGGAAGAGAGCTTGCAATGGAACTTTATCAGTGAAGTACCATACCGGTTGCTGCCAAGGTTGCTTCCTTGCTGCAGCGCCGAGCAAGAGACTAAAAGCAGGCCTGGCCTAAAATTCGGACTCTCAAGAGTTGCCTGTTCATCGCCTTGCACAAACCATCGATTGCAACCGCCTTAAGCACAGAGACAAAAATCTCTCTCTCCCCTTGTCTTGTCGACCTGACACACAGGATCTCTGAAGACTTATACCTGGTATCTTTCTCTCTCTCTCTCTCTCTCTCGGTTATGCCATTTCCCTCTTAAATAACAAGTCTTAAGTTCAACTCTCGTTGGATAGATGTTTGAGGTCTCTCGGGATAGTTTCCCACCACGTTAAAAATTCTCTTCTTCTTCTTCTTATCTCCCCTACATGTGCTAGCAACCCCTCACTAACTGTTATTGGAGTTTTAAAAAATGGATAATTTTCTGAGTGGGTGTTGGAAACAAAAGGCATTCATTACAAAGATAAGTTGATCTATTCACCGCTCATAATGTAGGTGTATACGTTTTTTATGGCCTGCAAACACAAAAAAGACCAATTAGTGGATTAAAAAGAACGTATTCTCATGATGAAGCTATATTATGGAGATGGTAATGATAACGATAAGGTGGGATTGGTGGAATATGACAACCATCACTCATTTTGAAAACTTCAAGACCGCCTATATCATGACCCAAAATCGATTTGGATATCTTCAACTTCAAAATAGTGGACCTTCATTTTGAAAGCTAAAGTTTTGGATGCAAGTGCACAAGCAGAAGTTGATCGCCCCACAATCCCCATAACAAGACCTCTGCACCGTCTCATCCCTTGACAAACCTCTCTCTGCCAGAACGTGAGTACACTGGTGGAGCAACCCATAAATCAAAGCAATGACAGTGTCAGCTATTTCTTCTGCCCGCCCATTGTCTACGTGCAGGAGGTGAAGCCCTAATTCATTTGCAAGCGAGGAGTCAACTGCCTTGTCCACCGATCCAAGACACAGAAGAAGCTGCCATGGTTGCAAGCGGCGTTGTGCTACCTGCGGAAGAAAGGAAAGAGAATGCAAGAGCAATGCAATAGCCGCTTCAAATTTTCCCTCGAGAACTGCTGCAAGCCTGTTAGGACAAAGGCAAGGCCAGGGAGTCACGAACTGGGCCAGGGGACAGGCTAGGTAGTGTGGACAAGGGGATCCGTCTAGGGCAAAAGGCTAGGAGCCTGCCTTTATATTGGGAGGTTGGGAGGAGGATCCTAAGGTCTAGTCACCCAAGTTCTTACACTGGTATCAAGAGCCATCCTTTTCTGGGACACACAGGCGTGGAGAGTGGGACTCTTTGCATGACATGCAAGCCCCAAGAGGCCGCACAACGGGCATGGCCGCTTAGCAGAGAGGTGGCGGCATCTCAGCCCGCGTGAGATCCGACCCTATTGAAGGGGGTGAGGAGAAGCGAGGACAACCAAATTGCTTGCTCTTGGGCTCGGCAGTTGTGCGTGAACCCGCTGGGCAGGTATTCATCACAGGAGCTGCACGAGAGGAGCACCAAAGCGCTCACTATCTCTCTCTCCCTCTTGCTCGCCATCGGCATTTACTGCCTGCCATAGCCAAGCCTTGCTTATTTTCGGCCTTCCCAAATTGAGCCGCCCAAAATCTTAGGGCAAACCAAAATCAAGTTAGGACGAGTACCCACAGGGGTTGCAGCTTGCGAAGGTGTACTCGGCCATCATCGACAAGCATACTCGACCATCATCGGCAAAGGGCCGGGTCTTTTTCCGCACGCAACAAATTGACAATTACTATACGAAATTACAGTATTGCATCAAGCTTAATTAATCTACGACGGCTTGTGAGTTTTTCAAACAAGTATCCAAATATTACTTATAATCTTTGAAAGATAGAATCAACGGTGGCACGCTTCACGGCGGTGTAAGTGAACGAGGTGAAAGTGAACGAACGGATTAAAAGGTTTTGACGATCAACGTAATTAGCACGGCTAATTACCGATTGCAGTGAAAACTACGACTACGGGATTGTTTTTCGAATCAAGGTATTCTTCTTTCTCTTTTTTATCAATATGACCTTTGATTTCGAGCATCATACACCTGCTCCTACCCATGATGGCTCGCGGTTGGATGCTCTCCCGGCGGGTGCCCGCGGCGCTATGGGAGGTGATGATGCTTATGAATTGATTGATATTGAGGAATTGTATGCACTTCAGACACGCATATTAGTAATAGAAGAAAATTTTGCATCTTTAAACAAAAATGTCACTAAATTATCTACGTTAGTGATACAATTTATGCAGCAACAGGCCCAGGGCCTTGTCAGACACACACATGCACCAGCACAGTGCTACTCAGGGACAAGGCCCTTCTGATTATGGACAAGGTCCATCTCTAGATTCTTTGCACACTCTCACTGCAAAGGAGGTGGATGAGTTGTTGAAAAACACCAAACCACCGACTTTAAAGGGGGAAGACCGAGATCGCAATAAGGATGCAATGAATATCTTTCTCAACAAGTGGAATGGAATTCACGTCTTGCGGCGTACTCCGAATGCAGTCAGAGCACTACAAACAAGTCTGACTCTGGAAGGCAAGGCCTACAAATGGTGGATGTCTCTCAAGGAGAAGAACATCATACCACAGAGCTGGGCAGCCTTTGAAGCTATGTTTCGAAAAGCATTTTTGTCTACAAATGAGGTAGATCAAAATTGGACGGCTTGGGACATGTGTTCCATGCGCCAACACCCATCATTACCTGAATATATCTCTCACTATCGAGATGTCATCCTCAAGTTGGAAGGACTAGACACCTTTCAGTAAGTACGTGGGTTTATTTGTGGTTTGACACCAGAGCTTAAGAAGCACGTCAAGACTCAGGACCCTAAAACACTTGAGGAGGCCATAGTGAAAGCACACATTCATGATGATCCACATGAAAAGAAATCACATAATAATCACGTGGCTGCTTATACACATGGTAATACACGTACACAGTATGGGCACAATAAAAGGAAATTTATAGTAGCCAATTATGAAGCCGTTAAAAACCCAAGGGGTCCCGTGGTTCTCTCTCTCCTGAGGACTTTCATAAGGCTAAAATAGAGAAGTTATGTTTTCAATGCTTGGGAAGCGGCCATGGCAAAAAAAAATGTCCCAAAGGAAAATCTAATGCTCATGGCAAGGAGAAAGCAATGCACATGGTGCAACTGTTGCCACTTGAGTCTTCGTCACGATTCTCTACGGTGGAAGTAACACACACTGAGGTGGTGCATGAATACTATATCACAGCTTCCATGTGGCAACAGACCTTTGGTCCACATGAGTTAGTGTGTATGCATGGATCTCTCCAAGGGTACAAGGTGCACATCTTGGTAGATGACGGTGCTACTCACAATTTCATTGATTATGCATTGGTGAAAAAACTCAAATTGCCTAAAACTCCGAGTTCCCACCGCTACAAGGTAGCAATGATGAATGGTTATGATGCTAAAATTTGGGATACTTAAGTCCGAGCTGTACCGTTGGAAATACAAGGCTACTTCACATCCTTGGACTTTCAAGTTTTGAACATGGAGAGGGCAGATGTGGTACTTGGTAGGGAAGGGTTGCATAGCGTAGGACCATCACTGAAGCGTAGCTATGAGCACAACAGCTTGATGTTTGAATCCCATGGCGTACATGTGTTGTTGTTAGGAGAGAAGGATGTGCCTTCCTCACCACTGATATGTACAACTGAGCTTATCCTGATCGTTTCTGATAATGAAATAGATCAAGTTTTCTTGTGTTACTCATTGTCTCATTTTCTGTATAATATTGAATCTATTGAACATTCCTCAACGTCGTATGCTTCTCTCTCATCTCCTCCACCAACGGCTACTTCTCAACAAGCAAAGGTTGCTAGTGCTTTAAAAAATTTATTAAAGAAATTTCTCAGATGTTTTTCCTAATGATATGCCATCAGGATTAGCGTCGACACGATCGGTGCAACATAGCATCGATGTGGTTGCAGGCAGTAAACCAATAAGTAAACCACCCTACCACATGAGCTACTCTGAAGCTGCTGAGGTGGAACGTCAGCTTGCTGACTATCTTATCAGAGGGTTTATCCAGACCAGTTCTTCACCATGGGCTTTGCCTATCCTATTAGTGAAGAAAAAAGATGGTAGTATGCGCATGTGCGTAGACTACTGTGGCTTAAATGTGGTTATTGTTAAGAACAAATACTCATTGCCACACGTGGATGAGTTGCTCGACAAGCTCAGTCATGCTCGTATTTTTATGAAAATAAACTTGCGGCTATCACCAAGTACGTATTCGACTTGATGATATACCCAAAACTGCATTCCGAACAAGGTTTGGTCACTACAGGTTTTTAATTATGCCTTTTGGGTTAACCAATGCGCCCGCAACATTCATGACACTTATGGATAGTATCTTGAAACCGTACATGGGAAAATTTGTCATCATTTTTCTCGATGACATTCTAGTATACAATGCTTCTGAGGAAGAACACTTACAAAATGTAAGGCAAGTGTTTGAATTGTTACGAGCAAATCGGTTATATGCCAAGGAATCCAAGTGTGATTTTTTGAAGGAGGAAATTCACTATCTTGGGCATGTTATTTCAGCTACTGGGCTACACATGGATCAATCCAAAGTGGATGCATTCGGCAGTGTCCTTCTCCTAAAAATCTGGAAGGGTTAGAGTTTTTTTAAAGATTTGCAAGTTTTTTTCGAAGGTTCGTTAAAAATTATGCTAATATTGTTGCTCCCATGACGGACAAACTGAAAGGCAAAGGCAAGACCTTTCAGTGGGGACCAGCTCAACAACATAGTTTTGATACGCTCAAGGATGCATTAGCTACAACTCCAATTCTAGCTATTGTAGATCCTTTGAAACCATTCGTTTTGGAAACGGATGCCTGTGACCGTGCTATTGGAGCAGTCGTGCTACAAGAAGGGTGGCCAATTGCATTTGAAAGCAAGAAGCTTGATTCAGCACAGAAGAATTATTCTGCTTATGAACACGAACTCTATGCAATAGTGTCTGCCTTGAAAACATGGAGACATAATTTGTATGGCGCTCAATTTGAGATTGTGTTTGACCGTGAAAGCATTAAATGGTTTACACAACAAACCGACTTGAAGGGTCGAAAAGCCAAGTGGGCTGAGATTCTTCAGGAATATGACGCAAAGCTCCGGTATCGTAAAGGATGATACAATGTGGTGGCTGATGCTCTTAGTCGTATGCATGAGATCAATTCTCTCTTGTTCACGAAACTTTGTAGTGAATGCTTGGATTCTCTAAAGGGAAAATATGAGCAGGATGACGCATATTCCAAAGTGTGGAGCCATGTGCAAATGGGGGATCCTTCTCACTCCAATGCTAGTAGTGTATCGTTAACCTCCACACACAGTTCTCCTCTGTGGAGTGATGAACTAAGTGATGGAATAATTTTACCAATGGCAATGGGTACCTACTTTATAAGGGGAGATTTTGTGTACCGACGGACATAGACATTCGGTGCTAAATTCTTTATGAATGTCATGACAGTCCAAGTGCAGGGTACTCGGGTCTTAAAAAGACTTATGCTCTCGTACGACGACAGTTTTACTGGCCAGGTTTACATGGCTTTGTTCGAGATTATGTCTTGCATTTCCAAAAATGTCAAGTTAACAAAGTAGAGCGCCTGAAGGCAAGATGACTCTTACCATCCTTTGGAGACTCCCAATGGGAAATGGGAAAGTATCTCTATGGATTTTATTGTGGGTTTACAAACCATTGTACGAGGTTATGACTCAGTATGGGTGGTCGTAGAGCGGTTGACTAAACTATGTAAGTTTATTTCAACCAAATCAATGATTAAGACTCCAAAATCAGCCTAGTTATTTGTGGACAATCTATACAAGCTGTATGGCTTGCTAAGTAACATCGTGAGTGATCGTGATCCCAAGTTTAATGGTCAATTTTGGAGGCCTGTGTTTAAACGATTGGGTACACAACTCAACCTCAATACAACCGATCATACAAAAACGGATGGTCAGACTGAACGAGTTAACCAAGTGCTAGAGGATATGCTACGCGCATATCTTAGCAAGAAACAAACAGACTGGGAAGAATATCTACCTCTTTTTGAGTTTGCTTACAACAATGCTAAGCATGTCACAACTGGATTTAGTTCTTTCATGCTCGTGTATGGTTTTCAACCAAGGTCATCTGTTACGATGGGGTTGGCAACTGAAAAACTCCAACAGGTTAAGGATTTTCTCCAAGACCATATGGATATGCTGAAACTCGCTTGTCAAAACGTTCGACAAGCACAGGATTGGTATAAGAAGTACGTTGATGAGAAACGTCGGTAAGTTACCTTTGAGGAAGGGGAGAAAGTATTTTTACATATCCCAGAGAATTCAGAAAGTCTGAAAACTGAGCCAACACCTAAATTATCTCCAAGATATTGTGGGCCTTTTAAAATACTCAAGCGAGTTGGTGATCGTGCCTACAAACTATCGTTACCCACACATTCTCGTATCCATCCGGTGTTTCATGTAAGCCATTTACGTAAGATATTACATGGGGATGACAATGTCATTGACCAAAAAATTCTGCTCGATTTCATTGAACCTCCTACCCTGCCGCATGAACCTGAACGAATTCTTGACTATCATGATTTACGTACGCGTCATCATGTATGTCGACAAGCTTTAATCAAGTGGAAAGATAGACTTGAGGAACGTGCCACTTGGAAAAACATTAGTGCTCTTAAGAAGAAGTTTGCCACTGTTACCATATACATGTGGTAGTGATGTGTGTGAACACACTAGGACCGCCGGGGCATTTTTTCTCTCTTAAGGAGGTTTTTTCCCCCGTGCATTGTATATACGCCCATCACTCTAGGGCTATCAATCTTTCCATTGCACACTAAGTAATACACTCTCTATTGTGTACCTTGAGCTTCCTTTGTCTTCTCCAAGCTGTGTGTGTCTCTCTTCAACCCTAATTCCAACAATTGCTATCAGAGCAAGTTGCGTCCTCCTGGGCTTAGTCGCCAGCTGCTCCAACACACGCCTGTTCACTTTCTCCGATTTCAGTGAGCTTCGGCGAGCGTTCGCAGGTTGACAAATATTTTGGGAATTTTGATTTGGGCTCATTTCGGCCTCTGTTTATACTACAGGCAGTGCTGCACAGGCTATTTCATCATTTTGTGCAGAATTTTTGTCAGTGCCATTTTCTGCATAACAGGTGCCTTATAGTCTTCTACAGTTTGTGCTATATAGCACAGGTTGTTCCCGCTCCGTTTCTCCTATTTTCGGGCACCATTCACATTAGGTGCAGCATTTACCATGGCTGACAACAACAGCACAGATGTGTTCAAGATGTTTGCTGCTGAGGACAGGTTGGATGGGGACAACTACCCTATGTGGGCTTATATGATGCAACATGTTCTTGTGTCAAAGGGTGTCTGGAACATTGTGCAGGGCATTGATGTACGCCCTGGTTCTGAGGATGTAGACGATGTTGAGGATGTTGCAGGTCTTGCTGCAAGGATTGCAACTGTTAGAGTTGTTTTGCATACGGTAGAACAAGCTCGTTGGGATGTTAAGGATGCGCAGGCTCATGCATTGATTGCGTTGTCTGTGAAGCGCACCATTGTTTCTCACATCCGTTCAGCAAAATCTGCAAAACGGGCTGGGACATTCTAGCAGGTCTTTATGCAAGCCGCAATGAGGCTAAAATTGCTTTGTTGCGTAAAGAGCTGGAGTCGAAGATTATGCATGAGGGAGATGATATGGACACTTTCCTTGCTAGTGTCAAGGATATCAATGAACAACTTATTTCTACAGGTGAAGTTATTTTAGATAGCTTGTGCAGACTGTTCTTGATGCCTTACCAGATTGTCACCAGACTTTTGCTAGTACTTGGAGACTTATGACCCAAGGAAATCCAGAAGTTGTCAAGTTTGATGCATTATGCACATTGCTGTTGCAAGAGTCACTTTCCACAAAAAACAGGACTAGATAATCTTGCAGATCTTTTCACAAAGGCATTGGCTCGTGAGAAGCTTGAAGCTTTCCGCAAAGCTTTGGGCTTACTCCCCTTTGTGGACTAATCATGTCCTCAAGGCATGGCACTTTCGTTTACTCATGTGCCAGCTCTCGTTCACCGCATCACTCCAGGGGGGATTTGTTACCATATACATGTGGTAGTGATGTGTGTGAACACACTAGGACCGTCGGGGCATTTTTTCCCTCTTTAGGAGGTTTTCCCCCCCGTGCATTGTATATACGCCCATCACTCTAGGGCTATCAATCTTTCCATTGCACACTAAGTAATACACTCTCTATTGTGTGCCTTGAGCTTCCTTCGTCTTCTCCAAGCTGTGTGCGTCTCTCTGCAACCCTGATTCCAACACCCACTTTTGTTTTCGAGGACGAAAACTCTTCCTTGAGGGGGGAGTAATGTCAGGACAAAGGCAAGGACGGGGAGTCACGGACTCGGCCACGGGTCAGGCTAGGCAGTGTGGACAAGGGGATCCGTCTAGGGCAAGAGACTAGGAGCCTACCTTTATATTGGGAGGTTAGGAGGAGGATCCTAAGGTCTAGTCACCCAAGTTCTTACAAAGCCCACATGCTGAATTTGTGCAACCCCCGCAAGTGCCTCCTCGAGATGGTAATAATCTTCTAGGCTCCTCCATCTCTCTTTGTGTCTCGCCCACGTCTTAGTCCCCCAGCTCTCGTGCGAATGACTCTTTGTCTTCCTCTCATACCTACCTCTGTACCTACCTGTTTGCTCACAATATCTCTCCCCACATCTCTGTCACACCCTGAACCCCCACTAGGAGCCTCTCTAGTTGCACACAATGTGCTCCTCTCCCACCGACCTCTCTTCTCCCTCAGTTGAGGCCTCCCTTGCAGACCAAAATTTATGTAAACCTGAAGCCTCCCCTGCAGATGAGAGAGAGAGAGAGAGAGAGAGAGAGAGAGCATCTACTCCTCTTTGACCTCCTCCGTGATTACCTGCCATCTCCTTCACGTGGGGTGTCGCCTGCATACGAGAGAGAGAGAGAGGGAGAGAGAGAGAGAGAGTGCTCGTGCAGTTGTAGTTTAGAACTAGTTGTTCGCATCTCTATGCACAAATTGGAGCCATGCATGGTGGTGGTCAGTCTACTCCCTCTCTGCTACTGATGCATTCACTCAGTACTTGCACGCATATAATCACCTCCCGGGATGGGGCCTCGCATGTGGATGCAGACGATCAATACTGTGATGTAATGAAGTGCAAGGGGGAGCTTGGAAGGTTCCTACTAAGGACCTCCTCTACTGCCGAGCAGCCCATGCCCATGCCCACGCCTCAAGAACATGAGGCTCCTCTAATCTCCAAAGATCAGGACCTACTTTGATTTTGAGGATTGGGCCCTTGCCGCTTGGAAGGGTGAACAACGTGGTGTTGCGTCCCAACTTGGAGCCGGCCACACACCATCGGCCATTACAAAACTTGGCAAACTTACATATGAAAGACGATAGAGGTGAGCTGACTAAGTTTGAGGGTTTTTTAATATCAAATTACAGTACATGTTTAAATATTTTGTACTTTCAAATATAAACTTTAGGTAAATCTCAAAATTTGTAGGGGGATTACACTAAATCTAGGTTTTTTTAGCATTGGCTTCAATTCACATTCAATTCTGAAGAGTTGCTGTCAGCGATAAAATCTCAGTTTCTTTCAGGACGCAAGCAAAATGTAGGGCCACATCTATGCAATGTTCCACTGGGGCATGAACCTCTTGGTGTTTAAACAGTTTATAATGGCCCGCAATCCATGTGCGCATGCCCTAACCACCCATTCTTCGAGCCTGTTGACAAAAAAGAATTCACAAAAGTCTACAAGCACCAAAAGGCTTTTGATCTATATTATTGCGATAGTAGCACCACATTTATAGAGTTGGGGTTCGTCGCAAACATATTCTTCTTCCTGATTGGTTGGACCTTTGACTCCACTTGCATCAATATGAATCTATAGGCTTGCAAGGAGGCTTGCTCCTTTAACTACTCTTGCCAAGGCATTTCCTACCAAAACAACACATGATACATCGAGTTGCTTAATCCTCATCACCCAAAACATCAGCTTATTGACCATCACACAGTACTCCAATCACTCTTCCTGGAACTACACAACAATGTCACTAGATACAATGTTTTTGTCACAGTATAGAGCTTATATTGTCCGTAAAAATGACCACTTCAGTCTTTGCTGAAGGGATGTTGAATACTTTATGGATATATAAAGTGACTCTTGACTTTATGTGTGTGTGTGTGTGTGTGTGTGTGTGTGTGTGTGTGTGTGAGAGAGAGAGAGAGAGAGAGAGGCCAAGATGGAAACTAGTGCCGAGTGCTCCTGATATCTCTTGTCCATGAGCCATATTTCTCCCCAAAGCTCTCACTAGCATGTTCTTGCATGCATCAATCCTCCCTTCCCTCTCTTCCGCTTCCCAATGTAGCTCATGCCGCTTTTTCTCACTCTTGGTTCTTTGGCCAGTCACACACAGATGGATAGCAACAACGTTCTCCCTTGTCACTTGGAAGCACAATGATGTGTTCGTGCACTAGCTGTTCCTCCTACATAACAATGAGCTTTGCCCTGACATCTTGCTAGACGACGTGGGCAAAAGCTCATCCCTCTCTCAATTCCCTCATCCAACCCGAAAAGGTTGCATATCCTAGTGATGAACACACACGGTCTGATCCACGACAGTGGAGGAGGAAAATAAGGCACAGTCAAAAAGGTTACTTAGCATCCGATACACCGTCACTAGGGGGAGAGAAAAGAGGCTTATCCACATCTCTGGACTTGTTTTGCTCCCTCTGCCCCTCTCTTGTCCTTTCACTATTTGACCCTAAACCTCTTTAAGCATTATTTTATCACTTATTTTAAAGATATTCTCAAGGGTAGGCCTCGTGATTTTATCACTTGTTTTCTCTGTAAAGACACAAGAGCATCTACGTAGATTCTACTTAAAGAAATGAAAAAAAAAACAGTTTTGCAACATGCTGGTTAGATCTTGACATCTATTTAAATTTCTTGCTTGCATTCAGCACTGAAAGAACTTAGGGTAATTTAAGCTAAAAATTAAAATACAAAGGCCCACATTGGGGAGAGACAAAGAGAGCTGGAAAAAAATGTTACGTCCATGCCTCCAAAAGGCCATTGTGATATGAAGTGAGAGAGAGAATACTTTTTTTTTATTTGCTTTATGAAATTTGTGAGGAGCAAGGGGCTCGAGGGTAAGAAGGGCCATGCCGCCAAAGGCGGCATCGTTTTATTAGTAAAGACAATAATCACACATAGAAAATCACACGAAGGCGTGTGTAGTACGTAGGCTTGGGAGCCATGAGCAACTTACCCGATCGGCAAAGGGCAGACCCTACATGCGGAGACTAAACACTCAAAGCAGAGAGAGTTCCCAACTACCTCTAGGGCGTAAAGAAAAAACACTTAGACAAGCGGCACCAAGGTAACTGCAAAGGACGCAAATGCAAACAAACCCCAAACCTTAACAGCTCTCAAAGCTCACCAACATATGACTTCAGAACAACAACTTTCAAGTTTTTTCCATAGCTTAGGTTTTCAGCATCTCTCAGGTTTTCACCATAGTGGACTCTAATTGAGTGTCAAACCTTGGCATTGAGTTACTACACATTGTCTTTTTGGCCTACCCCAAAGGGGTAAGGCCATAGTGATGCCTTCCCGTTTTGCTAATGAAAAAGGGAAGTTTATTAAATTTACATAGTTTTTCTTTAGATGAAAGAATTAGAAGATCCTCATTATGAAGACTCCTCTAGATAAGATAGTGATGCCTTTATAGGATGGGTGGAATTGGGTGATACTCTCAATAAATAAAACACTCATTGGGATTTGTAGAAGATTTTTTTCAAGATTCTTGACTCAAACAATGAGTCGTCAGTCTAGTGGCCTCGATGTCGACATATCCCCACTTGAGCTTGGGGGGAATTAGAGTGTAAGACAAGGGGAACTAGAACCTAGGAGTCCACCACCCAACCACCCAGTATATAGAATGGCCCCTGGCCCTTTGCCGTAGTTTGACTCCCTTTCCACACTGCCTAGCCCGGCCTTGCCCTTGTCTAGTCCGCCGGCCTTGCCGGTGTTCTGACATTACTCCCCCCTTAAAGAAGAGTTTTCGTCCTCGAAAACAAAAGTGGGGGACTTCTTTTGAAGAACACTAATGTTTTCCCAAGTGGCACCCTTCATGGATCCAACTGTTTGGTTGATCGGAACACGTTTCAGCAGGAGGTTCAATAAAACCAAGAGTAAAGAGTAACATCTTGATTTTTCACATTGTTGTCCATATGCAACCATCTTGTGTTACAGATTCCTATCCAATCATAGTGTGTAGACTACATTTAGAACACACATGAGTATGCTGTTGCACTTTTTTTTGTCCAAGGGCATGGGAGTTTCGACCGAGAAAGAGAGCATGTAGTGCAAGAGATTTGACATTTTAGCGAGTTACAATGGTCATTTTATTATGAATCATTGATGATACTCTCACTTCATTTTCCAAGAGGAGTTTGTTTTGACAGGCAATAAAGACGTCGACTTATTATGGAATTATGATTAAAGAGAAGAGAACTTGGAGATGCTCAACTTGATGGCATTGGTGCAATTGTGCCTTTTTTGTATCATGGTGGTGCAGAAGTTCCCTAAGGTCATGAAGGTTGCAAACAACCCTAAAAGATGAAGTTTCTTTTGAAGTAACGTTTAGGGATTATAATCGCGACAAATGAAGTGAGGGCCGTTATGAAGAGGCACTTTGTTTTTGTGCGTATACTGGTGTGTTCATTACCATGGGTGAGTGCATATACAAAGGAGCAAGGAAAATATCAAAGAGCCACCACCCAGCCCTAAAGAGGAGCGACACCCTTTAAAGAGGGGCAAACAGTGCATGTCGTGAAGGGCGTGAGTGTGAACGGGAGCTTGAAGTAGCTTTGATTTAAACAAAAAAAATGGGTGTTCTAATATGTTTTCTTTTTATGATCTAACAAAAGGTGGCAGGACAGAGGAGCGCGACCAAAGAGATGTCGATTAGAGAGTCGCCAGGGGGAATCCATACCCAAGGGGAACCATCACAAGAAGATTTATAAATTTTCTCATGTAGGAAAACGGAGTCTTTCTCAGTCTTTCTCATACAATGCATAACATCATGAGCTTCTGTTCGAGAGGCATCTCATACCTAGCTAGGTACGATTGGGGGCACGGGACCGCCGGCCCCCTCACCGCGCCGGCGGTCCCCTGCCCCCAATCGTACCTAGCTAGGTATGCAGTGCCTCCCTCACAGAAGGTCATGATGTTGAGGTAACTCACAATGTGGGAATTATTGTGAGAATTTGTCCAAAACTTCTTGTGCATGGCGGGCATACATAAAGGGGTAGAGAGAGATCTCATGCGGATCTTGTAGAGAGAGAGAGCATGAGAAGAGCCTCCGTATGCAGGCCAGGCAAGCAGAAGGGGTGCTTGAGAGAGTCGTGAGAGAGGCATTAGGGGTAGGCAGTGCAGAGAGAGGCCATGATGATGAGGTTTTTATGCATGCCATGAGAGCGGCGAGGTTAGTGCTTAAGTGGGTTGTAGTTTGCAAGCCTTTTGAGAGAGAATGAGGGTGGCCAAAATGAGAGTCAAAGGGCTACCGAAGTCATGAATTAGAGAGAGAGAGAGAGAGAGAGAGAGAGAGAGAGAGAGAGAGAGAGAGAGAGAGAGAGAGAGAGAGAGAGAGAGAGAGAGTCTCTCTGAGTGAAAATGAGGAGAGAGAAAGCTTCTGTGGGTTACCGAGTGAAGCGAGAGAGAGAGAGAAATGCCTTGCAAGACCAAATCGAGAGGGAGAAAGGTCTCTCTCTGCAGATCCAAAGGAGTTTTTTTTACCTTGTAATTAAACTATCCATTTTACTTTCTAAACTAACCAAGGGGTGAAGGGCTCCCAATAGGCAAGACAGAGTGAGAATCTGTCTGAGCGAGTTTGAAAGGGAGATGAGAGAGAGAGAGAGAGAGAGAGCAGGGGGTGCACTCTGCACAATCAAGAAGGGGAGAGAAAGAGAGAAGCTATGAATAGAATTTGAGCGAAGGAGAGTATTGCTCTGAAACTGCGTCGATAAGCGACATCGTTTTGATGCATGCACGAAGAAAAGTTTTGGTAAGATTCAGAGTTGAAGTCTAAGATGCTGATAAGTCTCTCTACCATATGTTTGTAAACATGAATGAAAATTTGATGATAGCAAAAAATGTAAATCACACATTCACAGTGTCGTTTTTGCTCTCTGTGTCTCTCTTCATTTTCATAATAAACACATGAGTGTCTTCTCATGATTCTGTTCTCGTGTTTGAGCGAGTATGTGCAGCCCGAGAACTTTGTTTGGGTTAGAAAGAGAGATTATTTGATACATGTTTTGGCAGATGATTTAGCCACACTTACATTGTTTAGGCTCCTTGTTTTGGGAGTAAGCGTAGCATATTTCTGGAGCTCTTTTGTTTGCTAGCTTTTTCCTGGTCTTGGTTTGCTCCATGGCCTGGCCATAGAAAAATATCTATGAGTGGCACACCCGGTGGGACCAGCTTGCAGCATCTAGGTGTTCTAGTGAAGAGCCTGCATCCTAAACGGAGTTTTTTTTTTCCTGTTCCACTTCAGAAGAAAATTTGCATTATATCACATTTTGCCCAATTTTTTTGGGATATGCTTTTATGTGAGAAACTTATTTTGGTTGACCACAAGTCATTGCGACCACCCTAGCATGTGCATGTAAACTTGGACCCAAGCACCTATAAATCCATCTGTAAACTCCCATAAACCTGAGTATTTTACGTCATTGATAGGGCCCCACTTGAGGGTATTGGAGAGTCATCAAGGATCATTAGAAGTGCTAAGTCACGTCATCCTTATCATGTTAAAGGGGGGGTTGTTCTATTTGCATTTATGATCATCTTGTGATTGAATGGTTTTCACCTATTTTTCTTTGATATCTTTTAGCTATGCCTAATGGATAAGGCACCAGTCTTACCCAAGTTCTGGGTTCTCTTGTTATTCACCTAGCTTTTACCTGTAAACTTGGACCCAAGCGCCTATAAATCCCTCTGTAAACCTCCATAAGCCTGGGTGTTTTAGGTCATTGGGAAAGACCCACTTGAGGTCATTGGAGAGTCACCAAGGATCATTATGAGTGTCAAGTTAAGTCATCAATGCAAGGCTAGGGGATTATTACCATTTTGCATCTTTGTGTGACTGCATATTGTCCGTCTCTTGGTTGTTTTTTTTATTTCTCAACATACATCATCTATAGCCCAATGGATAAGGCACCGGTCTTCATCGGAGTTTTGGGTTTGACACTAGCAGGCTAGTTTTCCCCGCAGGACACCACTGTTGCACTTTTTTTTGGCCAAGGGCATGTGAGTTTCGACCGAGAAAGAGAGCATGTAGTGTAAGATATTTGACATTTTAGCGAGTTACAATGATCATTTTATTATGAATCATTGATGATACTCTCACTTCAGTTGCCAAGAGGAGTTTGTTTTGACAGGCAATGAAGACGTCGACTTATTATGGAATTATGATTAAAGAGAAGAGAACTTGGAGATGCTCAACTTGATGGCATTGGTTCAATTGTGCCTTTTCTGTATTATGGTGGTGCAGAAGTTCCCTGAAGGTCATGAAGGTTGCAAACAACCCTAAAAGATGAAGTTTCTTTTGAAGTAACGCTTATGGATTATAATCGCGACAAATGAAGTGAGGGCCGCTATGAAGAGGCACTTTGTTTTGTGCGTATATTGGTGTGTTCATTACCATGGGTGAGCGCATATACAAAGGAGCAAGGAAAATATCAAAGAGCCACCACCCAGCCCTCAAGAGGAGCCGACACCCTTTAACGAGGGGCAAACAGTGCATGTCGTGAAGGGCTCGAGTGTGAACGGGAGCTTGAAGTAGCTTTGATTTAAACAAACAAAATGGGTGTTCTAATATGTTTTATTTTTATGATCCAACGAAAGGTGGCAGGACAGAGGAGCGCCACCAGAGAGATGTCAATGGAGAGTCATAAGGCCGCCGGTTGCAGAGGGTGAGACTTAGAGAGAGAAAGATTGTCAATTAGAGTGTCGCGAGGGGGATCCATACCCAGGGGGAACGATGGCCGGCAAACATAAAGGGGTTGAGAGAGATCTCATGCGGATCTCGTAGAGAGAGAGAGCATGAGAAGAGCCGCCGTATGCAGGCCAGGCGAGCAGAAGGGGTGCTTGAGAGATTCATGAGAGAGGCATCAGGGGTAGGCAACGCAAAGAGAGGCCATGATGATGAGGCTTTTATGCATGCCATGAGAGAGGCAAGGTTAGTGCTTAAGCGGGCTATAGTTTGCAAACCTTTTGAGAGAGAACGAGGGTGGCCAAAATGAGAGTCAAAGGGCTACCAAAGTCGTGAAAGAGAGAGAGGGTCTTTCTGAGTGAAAACGAGGAGAGAGAAATTCTCTGTGGGCTGCCGAGTGAAGCGACAGAGAGAGAGAACCACCCTGTAGGACCAAATCGAGAGGGATAAAGGGCTCCCTCTGCAGATCGAAAGGAGTTGTTTTTACCTTGTAAATAAACTATCCATTTTACTATCTAAACTAACCAAGGGGGGAAGGTCTCCCCATAGGCAAGAGAGAGTGAGAATCTGTTTGAGCGAGTTTGAAAGGGAGATGAGAGAGAGAGAGAGAGAGCAAGGGGCGCACTCTGCACAATCAAGAAGGGGAGAGAAAGAGAGAAGTTATGAATAGAATTTGAGTGAAGGAGAGTATTCCTCGGAGACTACGAGGATAAGCGACATCGTTTCGATGCATGCACGAAGAAAAGTTTTGGCAAGATTCAGAGTTGAAGTCTAAGCTGCTGATAAGTCTCTCTACCATATTTTTGTAAACATGAATGAGAATTTGATGATAGCAAAAAACGTAAATCACACATTTACAGTATCTCTTTCGCTCTCTGTGTCTCTCTCCATTTTCATAATAAACACATAAGTGTCTTCTCATGATTCTGTTCTCGTGTTTGAGCGAGTATGTGCAGCTTGATCACTTTGTGTGGGTTAGAAAGAGAGATTATTTAATACATGTTTTGGCATATGATTTAGCCGCACTTTTATTGTTTAGGCTCCTTGTTTTGGGAGTAAGCGTAGCATATTGCTGGAGCTCTTTTGTTTGCTAGGTTTTTCTTGGTCTTGGTTTGCTCCATGGTCTGGCCATAGTAAAATATCTATTATATGCAAAACACAAAGATGTATTGTAAAGAGTACCTCTTTTCACTTTCCATGAAAGTAACTTGCTAACATGACTCATCAGCGAAGTTTAAGTCCTTGACTTGTTTTCCAAGTTCAACGGACTTGATGTAAACATGAAGAGACTACACCTAATCACAAACATGCTTTAACTTATGGTAAGCAAACTCCAAATAGAGCAATAAATGCTTACTAATTGGATCGTGTGGTGTTAACGTTCGCACTTGCATATCCTTTAGCACAATATTACACTTTGTAATCTGCATATCCCCTTGGACAAGTGACAGGACTCAGGTGTGTTTCCCCCACGTTTTACAGCCAGTCGCTCTAGATGGCTAGTAAACGGGGATCACAATATCGTACCACATTGTTGAGAAATCAACAGTTGGCTGAATAACCATCGTGGTGAACGTGAAAGATCCACAAGCACCCAAACCGAGCCATGACCTCTATTGGTGATTGGTAAACCGAAAAGTAAACTCATTGAGATACTGCACAGAGAGTGCAAAATACTTCATAAGCAACCACTTGATGAATACTCATGCCGTTCCAAATCAGTGTTTGCTAAAACTAGGGCCCGTAACACCCAGTGTGCATGCGTTTAGCAAAAAACCGATCCGAACCTGTATATCCACGGTGATCCTTGCCAATACTTATGGCAAATAAGATGCGTCTAGCACACAAGAACCTGTATATCCATGGTGATCCTTGTCAATACTTATGGAAAATGTGATGCGTATAGTACACAAGAAAAAGGAATGTAAATACTTCTGAAAAGAAACTAAATACTTTTAGTTGCCATCTTTTGCAAACCTTGCTGAAACGTCTGAACCATAATAGAAGGTGAAACAGTGATCACTTCTAGGTACAAACAATGAAACTTTTTCATTTTCTATATGCATAAACAACCATCTGTAATGTTGTTTAGCTGTACTTGTACCTTAACAAGTCATTCTAAGTATTTTTGGCCACTGAAATTGCTCCTGATACGCCATGCTAAAAATGGTCTAGAAAACTGATTGGACCAGCACTTAGCGACTTTGTCGTGACACGTACGCCAGTGTCAGTCCCAGAGACTCATATCCTCCACATGTGGAATATGTCTCATGTAAGAATGTCTAAAAAAGAGCATTCTTCAAGTACAAGATATACTTGTGCATGGAGGTAACTGCAAACACTCTACGACAAGAGGGAGAGGGACCCTCATTATCCTTGCTCCACACTGGCTAAACCGAACTCCTTGAGTCCCTAGACCATGTTGTATCCCATGTGATAACATGTGCCAAATCGAATCCTACCAGTGGATTCATAACAGCATAATGTACATTGGACACTACGGCCCAAAATAGTTGTTTTGACATGCCCTTGGCATGGCCCTGAAATATTCAATCGTATTGAAACAACTTGAAAAAACCAAGCAATGTATACTAAAAATTGTAATAACACCAAATCAATAGATGCGTACCTGGAGATTGAACTGAATATTCACTTACCCGCATTCAAATACAGAGGAACACGTCGTCCACGTGTGAAGAAACAAGCAACATTGCACTGGAAACCCTGGGTGCTGCCTTTACAATCCAAACCCTTTGATTAGAATCTATGTAGTCAAAACCTTTGGTAAGACCCTTTGTAGAAACTGCTCGACTAGCAGGTGATGGTAACCAACCTAGTTAACCGTGGATAGAATGATGAGAGTCAACTTGTAAAGTTGAATTTTTCCGCTATCGCGTGGTAGATTGCGGAATTATTTCCTTGAAAGTATAATGGGAATAGATCAAACTATGATCCTCAATTCCTATGGGGTGATTTAGTAAGCACCCACGGGGTCTTACCCAGAACAGTGCATCCATAGACACTCATAGTGCTATAGAGAGGGAGAAGATATACACCAGTGGAAAGCCTAGCTCTTATGCACAGCCATGCTGTCGCCATTGTATGTTGCATCTAAAATCCATGGTAGAAATCAGCTGAGTTGAGTTTATGGTTATCCAAACTCAACTCAAGTGTCACACTGAAATCATGTCGTGAAAAAATGACACCGAAAAACATCCATAATGACAAGACTCTTGCTTGTCCATTAACCTCGTTGTGTACTACACAAGCATCCAAGGAATTCCAACAGTTGGATCGTACCCAAGATTTGACCATGACTCGTAGCCAGCGTGTGTGGCTCATATTCTGTATGGCAATTAGTGTTCAATCGATTAAATGATGAAGACTGATGTAGAGGGCATCTTGCCAAATTTCTAGCTGAGAGTTAGAGCATTTTGGCTCATGCTGACTCTCAAACAAAACATGTATCAAAAACTGAGTAGGAAGTTTTCATTTTTCATGGAGGGAAAGAAGAAAGAGAGTGAGAAAATGCTGGGCTGAGGAACTTTTCTTATGTGACGACTTTGTATATGTTGTGCCCAATCTGTGTGCTCTAACGCATCTTATGCCTGGCTTGCAGCTTATCATATAAGCATGCAACAATAACACTCTCATCGAGAGAGGGAACAAAAAACAGAAGCCACAACTTGACCCTCTTACCATGTATGGGGTCGTGACTTTACAAAAATGACTTAATATGGCACTTTGGTTCTGAAATAAGTCCTAGATTTAGGTTCTATTTAGTGGTATTGTGCATTGACAGAAACCATAAATTTAAACAATCCACAATTTAGTTTGTCCGTGACAGAGTGTCTGGTGGGATAGCGGAAGCATAATCTTTGAAGCGGTTGAATTCATGCCCCCTGGTTAGCATACCTTGCATACAGATTTTTAAGCCCATGGCAAGAGTGAGGGCCTCAAACGTGAGAGCCAATACCGCAAGCGCCTTACTAGTAGGGATTCTGTGAGCTGAGATTCCCTATTTTTCTAGTCTCCCAAACTTGTGTGCCAATGCCCTTGATGCCAAGTTATTGGGTAGTACCTTAGCACAAGGAAGAAGCCTTGCTTCATGTAGGATTGTCAAAGCACATTGCTTTGCACAAAAGCAATAGTTTCCAGTCAAAGATGTAAACGTGGAAAAAATAAGAAGATTGTACAATTGGCTAACCTGGTTGTTGCTGTAGCCAGTTGGCCTGATATTCTGTGAAGAAAAAAAATACCCGCTTAAAAATGGCGCATAGCCATATCTGCTGCATGAGTGGGAGCTATCATATGGACAGATACGTCCCTTGTAACATATACACCCGTCTGTCACGTAATGAAATAACCTGCAATGATATTGTTAAGTCTGTCCCAAGTTTGTATGCTCATAGCATAGACCGAACGTGGGGAGTCGTAATGCAGATGCATAAATTGAAGCCTTGCTTCACAAAAGTACTTATGGAGTTCCTGAGAGCTCCTATACAAAGAAAGTCTACCTTGTCTACTTGTAGATCTCATTAAGTACTCTTGTCGATGAATCTTGCCGCCGATTTCAAGAAACATTGACAATTGATCTTCCATGTCGATCATGTGTGCTGCTGTCGGTTGTCTTAGTCATGGGAAAAAGAGTGTTGTCTATCCTGCAAAGAGTCGGCCATGCCGAATAATTTTATACGGTGGATCAAGTCGAGGTACAAGCCATGATGACCTTCATGAGGTCTGATTAGTCTTGCATGGCCCTTGGCCTGACAGTACTGTATTTAACCTCCAACAAGCGTGTGTTGTCAAGATTTTTGTATATCTAAGCCGTGCTTGATATGGGTTTGCAACTAATTATTGACGTTTTTCCAATAACATATGCAACAAAATTTTAATGTTGAAGATTAATGTCACAAGCTTTGCTTGTGCTTGGAGTGCCTAAAGTGCGCTCATCTCCGTTGCAAGATAATTCATGCAACATATTTTGAAACATTTTCCAAATAAACTAAAAATTTAGACTTACCTTGAATGTTTTCGGATGCACGTTGAAGCCTCTCTAATAGGCTGAATAATCCTCAACATTAGCAATTTTGAAGATTTCTGCTCTGAGTTGTCCATGCTGAGCATCTTTGCTACTAGGCCAAGCTATGAAAAAATCTAAAAATACCGTGTTGTAAAGTCTGCAAATTTTTGAGACTCCCTTTTTGAAAGGGTCTGGGAACTGCCGTGCATTGCCGATTTGCAGCCTTTTCATCATAGTAAAACCTCTTTTGTATGAAGAGATGTCCTACTTCCTTGGCAAAAACCTTGCCCGATCTAAATCATGGCCATGCTGCTACGTTGAACACCTTGGAGGTTTTACTTCGGCCTTTGGCACATAGCCCCTTGCATGATGTGCATGCAAAATGCGATTTCCTGTTTAATCCCGACTCCAACCTATGCGTGAAAACGTTGGTGCTGGAGTTGGGTTCCCTGAACCTATTCATGCTTGCAACCATGTCAACTTGCTAAACTCTGTCGACTGAAGCTGCGGGCCAAAGCCCTTAATTGGGGGGTTACCCAAAATTAGGGTACCCACTTTGTAAAATACAAAAAATTAAAAATAAAAAAATTAACCCTCATTGTTCAAGCGATGGCGGTGGGTAGCTGCACAGGGCTTGCAGACGAAGGGGCTAGAGTTGTGTTGCTCGCCGGGGTGTGGCGTTATGACGTGAACCATCTGGCTCGGTGGCGTGCACATGTCAAGCCCGCCCTTGGGTCGATTGGTGCAGATCGACCATCTTTCCTCCCTCAGCACAAGCGGCCTTGCACACAGTGTTATCGACTCCCTTCGGCTCTACCCTTCCTAAGCAGGCCTGCACACGTCGGGGCTTCTCTTCCCGCCTTCCCCGCCTGTGGAGCACTCCTTCCCACGTGCCCTGTCGGCGTAACTTCCCACCTTCCCCGCCTATGGAGCACTCCTTCCCACGGTCATGCCCTATCGGCTTGTCTACGAACGGAGAGCCATAGAGAGTGCCCTTGAGAGGCCATGCCTCATGCTGAAGTCAATCGAGAGAGAGAGATCGAGAGAGAGAACGGGTGAGAAGGACATGCTTCTTCCCCTCGTCCATGGCTGCTCCCTCCCTGAGCTCTGATACCAGTGTAAGACATGGAGAACTAGAACCTAGGAGTCCACCACCCAACCCCCCACTATATAGCATGGCCCCTGGCCCTTTTCCCTAGTTGGACTCCCTTTCCACACTGTCTAGCCCAGCCTTGCGCTTGTCTAGTTCGGCCTTGCCGGTGTCTTGAGAGAGAGAGAGAGAGAGAGAGAGAGAGAGAGAGAGAGAGAGAGAGAGAGAGAGAGAGAGAGAGAGAGAGAGAGAGAGAGAGAGAGAGAGAGAGAGAGATGAAGGCTAAACTCCAAGGATATCCTAGCTTGTGAAGGCTAAACTCCAAGGTAAGATGAGCGGGTGGGAAATTGTCAATATGAGCTGGCCAGAATAAATCAATGTTGGACTCTCTCCCCGTGTCCCACGCTCCTGTCATGTGCTCTCTCTCTCTCTCTCTCTCTCTCTCTCTCTCTCTCTCTCACTGCCCTGCAGTTTCAAAATTAAATTCCCTGGTTTACGCAGCATCCGATGCAAGAGGTGGTGACGGCTTAAATTCCCTAGTTTACGCAGCATCCGATGCAAGAGGTGGTGACGGCTTGGAGAGAGAGAGAGAGAGAGAGAGAGAGAGAGAGAGAGAGAGAGAGAGAGAGAGAGAGAGAGAGAGAGAGAGAGAGAGAGAGAGAGAGAGAGAGAGAGAGAGAGAGAGAGAGAGAGAGAGAGAGAGAGAGAGAGAGAGAGAGCTCCAAGCCGTGAAACATGCCATCGCCCATAGATTTTCACATTGATGATGGAGAAACCATTGAGCAGAGCATTGAGTACAAATATCTACCAAGCACCTGCTTCCTATGTGGTAGAGATGGTCATTTTGTGAGAGATTGTCCTAGTAATTTTCCCCAGAAAGTTTCTCCCCTAAGCCCCTCCCCCTCTGGCACGAGTCAGGTAAGTCCTCCTTCGATGGTTAAGCCAAAAGAGGCTCCTTCAACCAAGCCATTTGACAAGACTAACCCTACAAATAATAGAGCCAATCATGTTAAGAAATCTGACCCCAAAGGAAAGCTGTTGCATGTTAATCATTTTTCCATTTTGGCAAGGATCTAGGACTATGTTAATTCAGACTCGGAGGACTTAGGCAATTTGATTCCCCCTACTCAAAACCTTGAAGTACAGTCATCTTCTCAGCTAGAGGAGGAGGTCAACACGATGGATACACAGACCCTCCTTGATCTTCACAAGGAGAATAGCCCTAGTGCTCAAGGTGTAGCCCATCAGCCCATTCAAGAGCCCTCCCCCATGGAGGTTCTCAAGGATAACAAAAGGAATCACTCTAATGTGGCGGAAACACCCCTAAGGCCTTCTGGGGGGAAGAAAGACAAAAGGAGTGCTAAATGAAGCTCCTTTCCTGGAATGTGAAGGGTCTCTCAGACCCACTCAAATCCAAAAAGATTGCCAACTGGCTCAGGAACAACCTTCATGATGTGATTACTCTTCAAGAAGTCAAAACCTCAGGAACCATCCTTCAAATGGCTTTGAAAACCATCTCCAAGGATCATTTGTGGATAGTGGACTCTCACCAACATGGGTCAGGTGGAAGTGTTATTGGTATCCCTGCAGGCAACAACGATCTCCTTCAATCAGTCCAGATAGGACACGATTGGTGCTCGGTGACTCTCCCTCATCCTGCTCAGGCTAGGTTAGTAAGTTTCTATGTGGGTGGCTCTATCTCCGATCGTACCCGAATGTGGAATGAGCTCCACTCTCTTCAAGACCATTTCATGTTAGTGGGAGACCTCAATATGGTCGAATCTCTCAATAATTGTTTCCTAGCGAGGGACTCAGTGGTAAAGGGGGCTGAACTTATTGCCTGGGAATCCCTCAAAGCTAAGAAAGGTCTTTGGGATGTGGGTATAGAAGGTGAGTTCACGTGGCAGAATTATTGTAAAGGGGATACTGCTAGGAAGGCCCGCCTTGATAGGTGCTACATGAACCTTAGTCTAATTAGCTCTTTTCCCAGAGTCAAGGCTAAACCAAAATTCACCTCCTGTTTATCAGACCACTACCCACTCTCAGTCACAATGGATGACAAAGGGCAGAAGGTGAGGAATCATTGGTTCCATACAGATCTAACCTTATTTAGACTCCCAGTTGTCCAGGAATCCATGCAGCTCATCTGGTCTCAACCCTACTAAAGGAACATTTCACCCTCTAGAGCTTGGAGTCAAGCAGTTCAACGTACTCAAGCCTTCCTAGTTCAAACTAGGAAAGAAGTAACCTTGATTAGAAGAAAACGCAGAGACAAAATTTATGATGAATTGATCATGTTAGAAAGTGGGCCTCCAACTCCCCGCACCCAGGCAGAGATCTCCTCTCTCAGATCAAGGCTAAAGGTGGAAGAGGATATTGTACTTAGCCACTCTACCCATTTCTTCAAACAATGGTAGGCTGGGAAAGTTGATCGATCGACCAAGAAAATGTTTAATTCTATTCATAGAAAGAACTCTAAAGAAAAAGTTCCCTTTTTCAAAGCAAACACTCCCATCATCACTGAAGCTCAAAATCTGGAGTTTACTAGAAGTCATTTCAGCAGAATGTTCAATCCTAAAGAGCATTTAAGTCTTAAAATGGCAAGTGCTTGCATTGAAGTCTTCTCCCATTGAACAAGAGTTATTTCCACCCAGAAATCAACTATGGCAGACTCCCGGCTACCAGTAGCAGACATTCAATTAGCCATTGACACCTTGAAGCCTAACAAGACCCTGGGGTTGGATGGTCTACCAGCTGAATTCTTTTCCACCTTCAGGGATCTACTAACACCATACCTTCTTGCTGTATGGGAGGAGTCCCTTTCTCACCAAGCCCTTCCGTGCTCAATTAACACTGGGGTGATTAAGCTATTGCATAAGAGGGGAGCTAATGACAAGTTGACTAACTGGCGCCCACTCACTATGTTGAATACAACATATTAAATTTATGCGAAAGCAATTGCTAATAGGATTACATGCTTGTTAATGAAATGGATCTCAAGAGAACAAAAAGGGTTCATAAAAGGGAGGAAATTGGTCGAAGCAGTGATCTCTCTTTGGGAAGGATCTGAGTATATATGCAGTAGAATCAGGCCATGATTTTTTCTTCATAAAGATTTACTTCGATAAGGCACATGACAGATTGGAGTGGTCTTTTATTTTGAGATGTTTGGAGGCCATGGGGTTTGGTACTCGACTAATACTTTATGTGAAAACTTTGTTTGGGAATTCTCGTGCCAGAGTGGCATTGAATGGACACTTGTCTGAAGTGTTTGACTTGTCTCGCTCAGTCCGACAAGGCTGCCCTATTTCTCCCCTCTTGTTTGTTGTAGCCACTGATAGTCTCAATTGCATGATCAAGGACAGGATGAGGAGAGGTCTTATAAAGGAAATATCTCTCCCTAACTCTGAGAAGTCCCAATGTCTTTCCCAGTTTGTAGATGACACAAACGCCATGTTAGCGAATCATGAACCCTCCTTCAAAGAGTTCTCGCTAGTGATGGACTTGTTTTGCCTTGCGTCTGGTTCAAAAGTAAATCACTCCAACATAGGAGTCTTCTCCTATTCCCCCCTCCTTGAGTGGCTTATCAAGACAGGATGTAAGACCATTCAAGAAGGACATATTTTCAGAATCATAGGTGTCCCTATGGGTTTTGGGGTTTCTTTAAGAGCTCGATGGGATTGGGTCTGTGACTTGTTCAGAAGCAAACTCAATAGGTGGATTGGCTTTCAACACTCGCTAGTTGGACGAGTGTTGGTGCTAAACCACTTTCTAAATGCGTATGTATTATTCTTTTTTGGTTGTTGGATACCGGGAGATTGTCATTTAGTCATACTTGCCAAAACCTGTAGAATCTTCCTCTAGGTAGGTGATCCTTTTAGTTATAAAGCAACAAAGGTATCTTGGGAAATCTGCACCCTACTCAAGAGCAAGGGAGGCGTCGGCATCGTCAACTTGAAGACCCTGGCTCACAAGATGGCTGTTAAACTCATAATTTTTGCGCTCCAATCTCCGGATGAGGAGTGGTCACTCCTTCTGTTCAGGAACTCGAAGAAATTCAAGCTATCTGACAATAGAACCTAGAGCAACCTCCCCCTACCCACTATCATTTTTAGTAGGAAGAATGTCGCTGCTTCGGGTTCAGATCTCGTCAGATCGCTATGCCAGGCATGGAACCATCACAGGAGCTCTCTCAAACCCAATGACCTTTCTCCATCCCCTCTGGTGTCTCTATTTGGTGGCCCTCTCTTCAGCTCCCCCCTGTTCCTACCCATCAACTGAAGCGAGCGTTGAGCTTACACAACAAAGGTATCCATGTCTGGAATCATCTCTGGGATTATAAGAATCAGGATTGGTTGTCAGATCTCGACATATCTCTACAGTTCAGGACCCGTCCTTGGGAATTGACTCTGCTCAAAGCAAGGATGAATATCTTCCCAAAAGATCTAAAACGGGCTCTCCAAGCTTCACTCTCCTTAAACCTTCACGCTTACGTCTGGGATGGTGGATTCAAAATGGAAAATCCTCAGTGGGATCCACCGGAACTTAACCCCCCATGGTATGCTACATTAAATAACAGGTGGAAGGTATCTCTATCCAAGAAGCAATGGGATTTCAAGTTTACTAACATTTGGTCAAAATGTATAGAACCCAAGAAGTATATACTCCTGTGGCTAGTATTACGCAAGGCCTTGTGGACAAGAAAAAGGATGGTGCACACTAATCTAGGGTATGGGAGATGTGTTCAATGTCACCAACACATCGAGGATATCTTCCACCTGTTTCTTAACTATCCCTCTAACCAGCAGGTCCTCGACCCCTTAGTTAAAGTTTTGGGCTTCACCCCTTGTTGGAAGCAACTTTTACTTGGGGACTATGCTGGCCATCTAACTGTTTTTGGGAACAAAGCTAGGGGTGAGTTTCTATGGATCTCTTGGCCGGCAAAGGAATTTCTTGATCTTTGAGGGTCCCTATCAGATGCCTAGTTTCAGAAAATTTTTTTGTGACATTAATTTACAGGAATTTAAGATAGCTGAGGATCAAGTCACTCTTTACAGGACTAAGAAGTTAATTTTGAAGGACTCTGAGTTCCATTTCAAGAGGATGCTTGCTGGTCAACTCCCTTCCTTATCTACCGTGGATAAGATGCTCACTAAGGACTAGTGGGAGAGAAGCAAATCCATTGAGCTATGCCTTCTCGAGATTCAAATTCAAGAAGGAAACTTGTTCCTTACTTAGCTGCAAAATGAGATTGACTCTCTCCCCCACGTTGCACAATGAGATTTACTATATTCTACCCTGTTTTTGTTATCCCCAGACCCTGTATTATACCCTGCTTTTGTAGTCCGCCTCTTGATTTGAAGAACTTTTCCCTGTTAGATAAGATATTGTTTTTTGTTATCCCGAGGATGGCATGGCTACCTCTTGATGTAATTCCTGACCTTTCTTAATAGAATTTCCCCACGTTTATAGTATTAAAAGAGAGAGAGAGAGAGAGAGAGAGAGAGAGAGAGAGAGAGAGAGAGAGAGAGAGAGAGAGAGAGAGAGAGCTCCAAGCCGTCACCACCTTTTCCATTGGATGCTGCGTAACTAGAGAATTTGATTTTGAAACTACAGGGGAGAGAGAGAGAGAGAGAGAGAGAGAGAGAGAGAGAGAGAGAGAGAGAGAGAGAGAGAGAGAGAGAGAGAGAGAGAGAGCATGACAGGAGCGTGGGACACTGGGAGAGAGTCCAACATTGATTTATTCTGGCCAGCTCATATTGCCAATTTCCCACCTGCTCATCTTACCTTGGAGTTTAGCCTTCACAAGCTAGGATATCCTTGGAGTTTAGCCTTCATCTCTCTCTCTCTCTCTCTCTCTCTCTCTCTCTCTCTCTATCTATCTCAGTCAGGACACCGGCAAGACCATTTAGAATTTATGATTATTTTTCTGGGAGCAATTGTGTATTAGAGAGCCATTTACAAGTTTAGGAGCTTTTGGCCGGGCAAGCCATTTGTAAAGACCTAAACTATAAAGGTCAATTTTGTAAGTTTGAACATTATCTTTTTTATGGAAAACGGAGAAGACAACGTACGTTTGAGAGCTTCTTCTTGCTCCAACTTGTAATCTTCGCTACTGTGGCTACAGTAATCCAAATTCAGATTCGTTTATTGCATTGTGTTCCTCTTACTTTACTCTTCCATTCAAGATTCGGTGTAGGTTTTTAACTACGGGTTTGGGACCTTAAATCGCTGTTTTGAGTGCTTATATGCGTATTTTATGTTGTTTTGACCCTACGAGAGGCTTTAGGGACCCTAAAACGACCCATTAGGATCACTTGTTCGCTGTTTTTGGTGAATTTGAGATGAACAATCGTGATCTTTGTACCTCTCTAAAATGCTGTGACAGTGATAGGATATGCTCCTAATAGTCCCTTGTAGCTTCCCTTAAAGTTTCATGCGATTCCAACATGATTTGCATGGTAAACGGGCGTGATGATTGTAGAGCTGTGTAGAAAGATATTGGCAGATTACTTGGCTTTAGTGCGTTTGATTTGCTTGAAGAGTTAGTAGTCGCATCTCTTCGCGTTCACTTCATTAGGATTGACACCCTAGTGAGTTTCCATGCCTTATCCTGGTCGCTTCCCTTATATTGATATTTTATGTTGATGCATGAGAGCTATGCTATAGACGTCCATTGCGGCGACGTGCAAACATTGGTGCTGCTGCTGGGGAATGTACCTTAGGCGATGAGTGACCGAGTGCGTAGTTAGCTTCCTTAAAAGAAGATCAATCTCCAAATCCTTATTACACCTTAGTTAGGCTGCTAGACAGGGGTTTAGAGCTTAGTGGAGTCTAGAATCAGTGGACCGGCTAGATCCTCTCTTAAGAGATTTAGGGAGCTGTGAGTGAGAGTGTTCACAGCATTTTTGCTCTTCAATTTCTCTAATTCGATTGAGTACTGAAATCTCACCCGAAATCCGTCTTGTTTGTTTTGTTTGATTCATTTCTTTATGTTCTTTCATCTGTACTTAGGAGTAGGATAAGTAAATCACATTCCAGTCAGATTTGGGGCAAAAGTTAGAGTCGAGAAGTCAGAAAACCATAACTTTGGCAAAAAGGCCATGAGACTCTGAAATTTAGAAAATCTGACCAAACAAGGGTGATATTGATTCAAATCACAAAGTGGTAGCACAAAACACTAGGAAACACTTCTCAGAGGGAGCAGACAAAATTTCATCAGATTTGGCCCAGGTACTACGATCGCCATTGGTGTACCTAAGTGCCAGAATTGCACAAGATTTGTTGTGTGCCTTCCTGATAGGATTCTAAACAAGTTTGTCCAAAGCAACCACACCCAAAAACATCAAAAATCAAGGAAATCACACCACTTGGGTAAAACTAGCCTGACAGACCCTGAAAGTGCAAAATCTTGGCTTTTGGTGATCCAAATGCAAAAAGACTTGGGAGATAGCCTTAAAACATCAGTGTCTACAAGCATGCCAAATTTGGTCTAATTTGGGCTCAGAACTACGATCGCGATCGGTGTACCTAAGTGCCAGATTTTGACCAGATTTCATATGTGGCATCCTTAGGTGTATACAAACATAAAATTCTAAAGGACCTAGAGCTAGAAACCTCAAAATACCTGTCAAACTATCTGAATACAGATCCAAGTAAAAAACTGCTAAATTGGCATGGAAATTGACTTTCAGTAGACCAAAACACATCAAAAGTGGGAAGAAACCATACAGAGGGATAGCCTGTACACAGGACAACCCCAGATAGCTTTCAAATCCCAAAACAAACACCAAAATCAAGTCAAACTGACAGATCCAGGAAAACAGACACTTCCAACCAAGAACTGGTAAAAGCATGACTTTTAGGAGTTTGAATACAAAAGTATCAGGTTGGTAGTCTTAAAATATCCTAGTGAACAAGCTGGTGAAGTTTCATCAAATTTGGGCTCAAAAGTACAATCGCAATCGGTGTACCTCTAGCCTAGATCTAACTCATTTTTGACTTGTTCATAGATCTAGACTATTTAAGATATCAGGAGTTTTCAAAACCCAAATTGGACATACTGTCAATAATTTGCAAGCAAAATTGTGTTGAAGTCATTGTGCAGTTGTTGAATCTGCTGGCACTTGGAATGATACAGTGATCTCATAGCCATCAAGTGTATTCATGTGCAGAGACCTATCAAGTATCAATCCATGCAGTCGTGTGAGTTGGAAGATCACTCCATCTCCAGGTAAGAGGTTTGGATTCAGTCGATAAATTCCACTTTCTTCATGTTTTTGAGATCCGAAAAACAAATCAACAACCAACACCGAAATTTAGTGGATCAAGAAAGTGTTTTATCAACGGAGGAGAGTGTAAACCAAGGTGTAGTACGACCGTTAGAGCCGATCCCTAAAGAAAGTATTTCCGATACTTTTTCAGAGAGATCTTACGAGTATTTCATGGAACACTTGGGACATTTTAAACTAAACGAAAGAGAAAACATAGCAGTAGGACCATCAGACCCTTCGGCCACAATGAAGCTGTTGTTCATTAAGCATCAATATGACAACAAACAAGGTGCCAAGATCTACAAAGATAGTATGGACCGCTACTGTGTGAAAATAGAAGATAGACCAAGTGAGTTCAAGGACTTAGTGCCTGTGAGCTATAGCAGAGATAGGTACCTAGATGAAGAAGGTGTCATGTACTTGGTAGTCCTGAATCCTAATATTGTGGACAAGTGGGGATTGATGGGCACGAAAGCCAAAGTAGATGAGGAACCTAAGGAGAAAGCACCAACAATGAGCTTCCCTAATGCGAGGTTAAGGCGAGAAAACGAAACTTTGAGAGTCAACACAGACAACCTCTACATGGGGTTATACAAATATAATAATGGAGAGGAAGATCTCTATTATAGATGCGAGGAACCTTACGTCGATGAGTTGACAGAGCGGAAAAGACTTTATGTCTTCACCTACACAGAGGGATCAGAAACAAAAATTGTCGCATACGACAAATATGGAAGACGATATACAGTAATAAATAAAAAGGAGTTGGAAGGATATACGTACTTTGGTGGACCACTCCACCATTATTATGTCACTCCAAGCCCACTGAGACCAGCACCTATAGCTGTCATGCCAAACCCGATGGCAACAGGTGGAGAGAGGACTCATGTAACTGATTCTTTCAGTCGACCTTAGTATTCTATGCCAAGCCCCATGGGAACATTATGTTCCAGGGAATCAATGGCTACGAATGAAGGGAGTGCAATTCATATTTCTACACATACTGCAATAGGTCCAACATTCGCAACAACACCGTTACGTTTGCCTCCTAGTAGTAGATTCGTGGCAGGGGAGCCACCGAGAGAAAAACACGACATCCATGATGTACGAGAATGATTAACTCGAGATGGCACGGGAGTATTGAGATTGGTCGCAAACCAAAGACGGATGAGGCCATCCTAGGTAGCGAAGTGCATGCCAAAGAAGTATAGAGGATCAGGGGATCCATATGCCCATGTGTCGCTCTTCAATCAAGTCTTAAGAGTAGAGCAGATCAATGATTTTCATACTCAATATGAAGGATTTGGTCTTACCTTGGAAGGGATGGCCCTAACGTGGTTTCAACCTTTGAACCTTGAAACTTGTCCGAATATTGAACATGTATTGTAGGAGTTCGCGGAAGAATTCTCAAAAAGGGGTATAAGACATAATACTGTATCATAGATATATGCTTTTAAACAAAAGGAGAATGAAAAAGTGAAGGAAGCATCCTTGAGATTCAAGCAATACATCAAGAGGTGCCCAGGGAGAGAATTGCCGCAGGACGAGAGATTGTCCGTTCTCTTCATTGAAGGACTCAGAAACGAAACCTTGAAAAAGGACCTTCACTTGAAAGCTTGCAACTCATTTGAACAGGTTACAAGGGAAGCGTTATATCTTGTTGATAACTGCAAAGCATATGGGTAAGTGTTAGAGGATATTGATTCAGAAACCAGTGGCTCTTCATCTATTAAGAGTGAACCCTCTACCAAGAAAAAGGATCAGGCTTCTTTGATGCCGACAGCTGACCAAATGATAGAGGAAGTAACGAAGAGAATGCAACAACATATGAGATCAAATCCGGGGATGAGACAAACTCAGATGAGGAAATGTGACATATGTGGGGGGGATCACCCGACGCCGTGGTGCACACAACAGCCGAAAGCACCGGTTGCGAATGGACGAGTACTGAAATGGTGCGCCATAGAGCAAAAATGGACAAACCATGGCACGGATGAGTGTTTTTACAACAAAAACTATGTGAGGGAAAGGCCGTATGGACCTCCAGCAGGACCACCCCAACCACCTCCTCCAAGATATCAAGTTGTGCCAAATGTGAATATGGTAGGAGGAGCAAACATACCTCAACCTGTGTTGGGTCAACAACCTCCATTACCACAGGAAAATAGGGCCATGATTAGGTATGCTCAACCTTACAAAGCATCACGAGGAACAAATAGTACACCTCAAATTTCTTATTATGAGGAACCGAATGAGCCTTACGTAACTGAACCTGAACCACATATGTACGCAGACGAAGCCTATCAACCGTGGGGAAATAACGAGGGTATGGCACAGCCAACGTATGTAGCACAAACTTCGAGGGATCAATATTTGGTGGAGGAAAGAACGCTAATGTTCATTGCAAACCAGAACTACAAACCAAGAGAATACCCTAATAGGGCGGGACAACCTATGGGACCACCTCCTCAAAATCAACCACCAATTGGACCGTGCTATAGCTGTGGAAGTACTGATCATTGGGAGCATAATTGTCCTTTCAAAGACAAAAGAGTGAATTTTTTTTGGGTTTTGTGACGGGTGTGGTGTGAATCACATATTGCCCGATTGCCCAAGGAATTCGGACAACAAGGAAAAAACAACTATAAATATTGTGGGGTGTTACCACGTGTAAGCAGTGGATTAGAAACCGAATCCATGATCCAAATCAAGGCGGTAACGAGAGCCCAAGCCAAGGACTTAGAGAAAAACAAGCCATTGAAAGAAAAGGTCGAGTTGCCAATACCCACAGAAAACGAGAGTTTATCTGTGAGAACACAGCGAAAATCTTGGAAGGCAAAATGAGACAGAATGAAAACAAGAAGGATAAAAACCCAAATTGCCATGCAAAATGAGTTACATGAAACGAAAGAGCAACTGAAACAAGAGAGAGATAGTAAAACTGCTCAGGATAACAACAAGCCAAGGAAAGCATCCACATGGGGATCGATCTTGGTCGAGAAAGTGCTAGAGCATATAGAGGATCTATTACAAGCGTATGAAGCAATGCTAAAAACAAACCAAACCTTAGAGCAGAGATGGTTGACTTATCCTCAACTAGAAGTGGAAACGAAGCGTTTGGAAATGTGTAAACACCTCATTGAAACAGCCCATGCATTGATGGAACCTAATGCGATTAGAACCCCAGAACAAAAAGTGCTGATTCACAAAGAATGAGGAAAATTGAAGATCGATGAATCAGAATATGTAAATGGACCCAGGCCTAAAACGATATTGTCATAGGATCACCGAGTGGTGCCGAACACCACTGATGATGCTAAGTCAATGACTATAATGCCAATTCCAGAAGTTGAAGAAGCATGGCCACAACACTTATGGGAAACCATTAGAAATAGAAAGAACGGAAGCTCGACGTTACAGTTTGCACCGATTCCTGAGGTTAACATGGACAACGAATTTTTCCCAGGAGTTATACAATCACTGTATGGAGATGGAGGAATGGAGGTTTTGATGGAAAGCAAAGCTCAATCCCTGAAAACCCTGCCTTCATTTATAGGTGAACACGAGGCACAATCGGAGATAAGATTAGTTCCATCCCAGATGAGAACTATTCCACAAATGATTGACTCAAAAAGTCTTCAAGAGATGCTGTCGACACCTGTAACATGCACAATCACCCTGTTAGAACTCTTGAGAGTTAGACCACAATTATGGGTTGACATGGGGAAACATTTGGTGAACAAAGGAATAAAGATTCCTCTTCAGACAAACCCTACGGTAGAAGAAAACAAACGGGAAGGTCAACCCAAAGCCCAACTTATGCCCATAAACAAGGCCGGAGATTACTGTGAAGGTGAGGAAGGTAATACAACCTTACCTATCAAGTATTGGGATATAAAGATGATGTAAAGAATGAGGATGCAAGAGAGCTACACAAGACAAGCACAAAGCACACAGAGATGGAAAGCTTCTTCTTCTTCTTCACAGAAAAGAGAGTACAAAATGACTAAGTGCTAAAGCTGAAAAGTAGCACATATGTACATGCGGTCACTAAGTGTGAACTCGCTAGAAGCGTACTAGGCTGGCACTATAAGTGTAGTCCAGCTGTAGAATCACTGGCAGAGATCCTCCGTGTCGGTCACCTAACGCGCCAATGAGTAAATGCCGTAAGCGGCCAAGACCCGTAGTGGATGCCAGCTCAAGGTGTAGAGCTCGACATCTCAACACTCCCCCTCGAGCACTGCATGTCGCAGAGTCCAAGCATAGTCCGGAAACGTCGAAGCTTCTCAGCTCCGAGGGACTTGGTAAAGATATCCGCTATCTGCTCCTCTGTGCTGACGTAGACCAAGTCGATGTCGCCCGCCAACACTCGCTCTCGAACGTAGTGGTAATGGACCTCTATGTGTTTGGTCCTGGCATGGAACACTGGGTTCCTAGCCAACTGCATGCTGCTGAGGTTGTCACCATGGATGAAAATCTGCTGGTCCACCTGCACTCCCAAGTCCTCAAGTAATGTGCGTAGCCAAGCTACCTCGCACGCCGCAACTGCTGCACCTCTGTACTTGGCCTCTGTGCTCGATAAAGCAACCGTAGGCTGCTTTTTGCTGCTCCAAGTAACAGCAGCACTCCCAAAAGAGAACATGAAGCCACTCGTAGATCTCCTATCAACAATGCTACCTGCCCAATCTGCATCTGTATACCCATACAATGCTAATGGTGCATCTGCTGCATAGAACAATGCGTAGTCAAGAGTACCTTGCACATACCTAAGTGTGCGTCGTACTCCATCCAAATGTGGCTTCCTCGGAAGTTGCATGAACTGACTCTCCAAGCCTACTGTGTAGCTCAAGTCTGGCCTCGTGATAGTCAAGTAGATTAGACTACCCACAATCTTCCTGTACATGTTGACATCCTCAACAACATCACCCTTCTCTGCACTCAGCTTTGCATTCACATCCAAGGGAATAGAAATTGGCTTACAATCAGCCATACCATACTTTGACAACATGTCCAAAGCATACTGTCTCTGTGATAGCCATACACCCTCTGGAGTCCTGATCACTTCAATGCCAAGAAAGTAGCGCAACTCGCCTAAATCTTTCATTTCAAACTCCTGTTTGAGAAGACTCTTCACATGGTCAATCTCCATAGCATTGTCACCAACAATAATAAGGTCATCTACATATATGGTAATGACCACAATCCCCACATCACTCTCACGTACATAGAGTGAATGATCAGCATGAGCTCTCCTAAAACCAATACTGACAAGATACTTGTCAATCCTGTCATACCATGCTCTAGAGCCCTTCTTCAAACCATACAAAGCTTTGAGAAGTCTGCATACATAATCTGGGTAACCTGGATCGACATAACCAGGTGGCTGATCCATATACACTTCCTCTTGCAACTCACCATTCAAGAAGGCATTCTTTACATCCATTTGATGCATAATCCATCCTCTAGATGGAGCCACTGCTATGACAGCTCTCACTGTCGTCATCTTTGCCACTGGAGCAAAGGTCTCCTCATAGTCTATGCCATACGTCTGTGCATAACCCTTTGCGACCAGCCTTGCCTTGTGACGCTCAATGTTACCATCAGCCTTATGCTTGGTTTTATACACCCATTTGCAGCCAATAGCTTTCTTGCCCCTTGGCAATGGCACCAACTCCCATGTGTCATTTGCTTCCAATGCAGCCATCTCTTCATTCATTGCATCATCCCAATGCACATTTCCAACTGCATCCTCAAAACATGTGGGCTCCACATCCTGTATCACCTTAGCCATGTAGGCTTGGTGATGCGCTAGATACCCATCATAAGTCAATTTCTGAACTGGATTTCTGACTCTATTAGATCTGCACGGTCCTGGGTCACTCCTTTGCCCTCTAGCATCTTCTTGTACTTTCCTTACACTAGGTGTCCTGACAGCCGGAATTCCAAATTCCTCATCAAGACTTTGTTCAGAACCATCTGAATCCATGTCTACATGTGAAAAACCGATGATGCATCAGCCATAAAGGGAGGTTCATCAACCTTTTCCTTTCCTTTTCGTGATACATTCCCTGTACCTGTTGGTGGAGTAACCTGCGTACATAGTCTACCATTCCATGGTTTCTCAACAGAGCCACGAGAAGAGGACTCTTGTGGTCCACTCAAAACCTGTGACTGTGGCCTCATATTTTGTACAACCACATCATCTTTTACATCAGCCCCAATAGCGCCATGTGCATTACTGTACCAGCTGCTCATCTCATCAAAGACTACATCTCTGCTCACTCGTAATTCTCGTGTAGTAGGATTGTAGCACCTGTACCCCTTTTGTTCAAGGGAATATCCCACAAGAATACATTTCTCTGCTTTAGGATCCAATTTCCTACGCAACTCATCTGGTACATGCACGTAAGCTATGCAGCCAAACACTTTCAAGTGTGCCAAATCAGGCTTTGTACCTGTAAACTTTTCCTCAGGTGTTACATCATGCACCGCAGCTGTAGGTGTCCTGTTCATAATGTACACAGCTGTATTTACAGCTTCAGCCCAGAAATGATGAGGCATGTTCTTCTCATTCATCAATGCACGTGCAACCTCTGCAATGTGCCTGTTTTTCCTTTCTGCGACCCCATTCTGCTGTGGAGTATATCTGCATGTAAACTGCCTGTGTATACCATGCATTCGCAGAAAATCTGAAAAATCATTGGAGAAGTACTCTCCCCCTCCATCTGACCTCAATGTCTTGATTTGCATATCTGTCTCCTTCTCAATCATGACTTTGAAGTCTTGAAAGTGACCAAACACTTCACTTTTGTTACGCATGAAGTAGACCCATACTTTCCTTGTATGGTCATCAATGAAAGAGACATAATACCTGCAACCATGTATACTTGCAGTATCGGTTGGACCCCAAACATCTGTGTGCACCACCTCAAGTGGCTTTTTACATACATTGCGCTCATGTGGAAATGAGCCCTTTGACTGTTTTCCAAGCTGGCATGCTGCACACACTTTATGCATACCATCCACCTTGAATTTGGGCAAACCGTTTACAATCTGCTTTGATTGCATGCTGCGCAATCTCTGCTCATTGACATGGCCAATGCGTTTGTGCCAAATGTCAACATCAGCCACAACACCTGTGTCCTGTGCAAATAATGCAGCTTTTACCTCAGGCATGTCTACATTCAGCGTAAACATTCTGCCCACACATTTGCCCTCTGTGATCAGCTTACAGTCATTCTGGAAATCTTCTACATAACAGCCATTTGGATTGAAGCGAACCTGCAAACCCTGCTCAACCATTTGTCCAACAGAAACAAGATTCTTTGTAATGTTTGGGACATGAAGTACATCTGCTAAGTACTTTGATTTCCCACTCTTCGTATTTAGAGGTATGTCCCTACATGAGCAATGGGGTGAGCTGTGTCATCTCCTGTCTGCACATAGCCTGACACATCTGGTTTGCGCATATCTCTAAACCACTCTCCACGAGACGTCATGTGATTAGAGGCACCTGAATCCACATACCAAACATCATCTTGGGTGGAATTCTCTGTAGTCATTGTATTCATTACATGCTGCATAACAAACATGCGCTCGTTTTTGCTGTCATCTGCATCTCTGCTAGTAGATGCATAGTTGCCTTGTTCTCTCTTTCTACTTGCTTTTCCCTTTGGACAGTCACGTGACATGTGACCTCTTTCACCACAAGTCCAACATTCTCTACTATCTGGAGTATCTTGCTACCTGCTTGATCCTGCACCACGACCTCTTTGACTCCCCCTGCCTTGAGACTGGTTTCCCCTGCCACCTGTATTGTTTTGATTTGATTGACCTTCCAGAAATTGGCCCCTGCAACCCCTTGGGCCTCGACCACGACCTCTACCTCTACCTCTGTTGGAGTTAGAATAGAAGGCCTGTTCAGAATTATTTCTGCCATGAGAAGAAGATGTTTCAAGGTTCTTCTCCTCAAGAATAAGCATAGAAATCAAATCTTGGAGCACGGGGATGTCGTCTCTTGTATTCATGGAAGACCTAAAATGTACATACTCATCTCCTAGACCATCCAAGCATGCACGGACAATGTCATCGTCTTCCACTGAGACTTTAATAGATCCAAGAGCCTCAATGATACTCTTGATCTTCAAAGCATAATCATTGATGGAGAGGTTGTTCCTCTTAACCTGATTTAGCTCCGACTTTAGTTGAAGCTTCCTGGCCTTGGTGTTCACCTCGAACACTCTGCCTAAGTTTTTCCATGCAATGGCGGGGGTTTCAGCATCCTGTAGATAGCCCATCATGCCATCTGTGATGCTCATAGAAAGCCAATACATCACTTTGCTCTGGCCTTGTTGCCAGTCCCTCAAAGCTTTCCTTTGTTCTGCTGTAGCATTTGCCTCGGGAATCTCTGGTTCCTTTTCATTGTCTCCTTCTACATAGTCCCAATAACCTTTTCCTTTTAGGAAATTTGTTATTCTGAACTTCCATGCAGGGTAGTTATTTTTCTCAAGCTTCTCAGTAACAATCTGACTGAAACCGTCAGACATCTTGAAGCACTAAGACAAAATAGCTGCAATCTGCAAAAACCTACAAATCTGCTGAACCTGCTATCGTGGTTGCTGTAACGCTTTCTACACTCAACGAGTGTCCACAATCAAGCGTTTCACAACCACTGTACTTGTACAGTAAATCTCTGTATACTGCACTTTGGAGACCTGTTCAGAAGCTGGCATCTGGTCGTGGATTGCGAACGAAGGGATTGTGATGCTCTTGCTCTCTTAGCCTCTCTTGCCTGCACCAAGCTCTGATACCATGTAAAGAATGAGGATGCAAGAGAGCTACACAAGACAAGCACAAAGCACACAAAGATGGAAAGCTTCTTCTTCTTCTTCACAGAAAAGAGAGTACAAAATGACTAAGTGCTAAAGCTGAAAAGTAGCACATATGTACATGCGGTCACTAAGTGTGAACTCGCTAGAAGCGTACTAGGCTGGCACTATAAGTGTAGTCCAGCTGTAGAATCACTGGCAGAGGTCCTCCATGTCGGTCACCTAACGCGCCAGTGAGTAAATGCCGTAAGCGGCCAAGACCCGTAGTGGATGCCAGCTCAAGGTGTAGAGCTCGACATCTCAACAGATGATAGCTGTCCTAGACAGTGGAGCAGGAGTTGCGATTGCTATAAAGCAAATCTGGGAGAATGGGGCCGTCCAGCTCTCAGAAAGATGATAATGAAACTGCAACTCGCAGATGGGTATGTAGAGAGACCATTGGGAATCCTGGACCAAATAGTTATAACTTTGTGTGGAATTAACTATGAGCACACCTTTGCCGTGGTAGATTTCAGGAAAACGAACAACTTTGACATTATTTTGGGGCAACCTTTTATGCGTCAACTCAAAATGATACAAGATTGGGGGTATGACCACATTTACCTCAGGCATGAGGAGCTACATTAGAAATTTTCGGAGGTCATTTGGAGGGCCTTGTAAGAAATTGTATTTCTCTCTCTAGAAACCTTTTTTAAAATGCACTTGCACCTAGTGAGTACGTCCAAAAGGACAACCAAACACTCTAAAAAGTAGATTTATATTCCCAATCGTCCTTGAAAACGGTCACTTTTTTATTTAATGCGAGCGTCTTTTTTAGGAGGCAGGTGCGGCGCATTCAATGTAGCTTAAGTCGTCACTGAAAGTTGAAAAGTCACAAACTGTCAAATAGTGATAGATTTTGAGGTTTTTGACACCACTAATGCGTCCGGAACGCCAAAATACCCTAAAAACGAATATCTACTTGTCTCATTCCGACATCCGGAGAGGCAAAAAATGTCAAAAAACCCCAAAAAAGAGCTTTTTACTTAAGGCGCGCGAGGAGGCATCCTAAAATTCTAGAATGCCCCTCTGCGCGCCATTAGTACAAAGCTCCTTTTAGTGATTTTTGGACAATTTTCTTTTAAGAAAGCCCCTTTTTAGAGGTTTTTTGACATTTTCCTCTCAAAAAGCTCCCTAAAAGAGGAAAAAAGGGGCTTTTTACTAAAGGCGCGCGAGGAGGCATTCCAAAATTTTGGAATGCCCCCTCACGCACCGTTAGTAAAATGTTCTTTTAGGGGTTTTTGACATTCTTTGCCTCTTTGGATGTCGGAGCGAGGCAATTGGACAT
The DNA here is from genome assembly GCF_014529385.1 of Adiantum capillus-veneris. NCBI lineage: Eukaryota > Viridiplantae > Streptophyta > Polypodiopsida > Polypodiales > Pteridaceae > Adiantum > Adiantum capillus-veneris. The sequence continues at coordinate 74,685,539 of NC_140944.1, forward strand.
TCATTTCTAGGATATTTGGGCGTTCCAGAGTACACATTGACAGTATCAAAAGTTTCAAAATCTTCCACCACTTGATAGTTTGTAAATTTTTGAGTTCTACTGATGACGTAAGCCGTAGCAAATGCAGTGCATCTACCTTTTGAAAAAGGTGCTCGCATTAAATGAAAGAGAGTGATCGTTTTCAAGGACCACTAGATTATTAAATGATGAGAGAGACACCTTTTATATTTTTGTTAATATCAATCTATTTTTCTACGTAACGTAGGCTCTTCTCTCATTGGAGGAGCTTATTTTCCTCTCTCTTCCAAAACGCCCTCTATAAGACCTCCAAAATCTCCAATTAGTAACAAAAATCAACATGAAAGATCACAGCTATAGAGACGTTGCAAAAACACCAGTGCAAGAATTTGATTCAACCACAGTGAACGGAAAAGAAATACCTGCGTGGTTACAAATGAAAACACATGTCTGGATGTGTGGAGCATCTGATTGTGGAGACTTAATAAAAGAGGAATTTGTATTAGAAAGATCCGTAGAAGACGAGGCTTATCTACCAGAACCTTTCCCTGAACATTTATTTGAGCCATTTGGGTGGACTCAAATATTGTCAACCTTGGATGTATGTGTTAACGAATGCACGCCTATAAAATTTTGTGACGATAAAGGATACGACCTAGTAACGTTGCAAATGGCTAGCATCATCCTTGAGTCAGGATGAGAGAGCGAGGAAGAAGAAAAACCACTATGTTAGACTGAGTGTAAAAGAATAGTTGATGAGATATCTGCAGTGGACGATAGGAATCGAACAGAGGAGGAATTCACAGATTCACTAAGCGGTGACCTTCCATCATTGGATGATGAAATCCAAATGATAGATGCTGATGACAAAAGATCAAGTGAATCAGAGACGAATAGGAAGTACATGTCGAGACAGGACAGGTTTTATGAGTTTCCTAACCAAAAACCTAGTCGACAAGGGCGGTATAGATCAAAGAGAACAAGGAAAGCAAGAGCAAATAAGCATAAACCCATGCCTCTTGTCAATGACAAAACGGAATATCTAAGGCTTGCAAAAGCTGACGATTGTGTCAAAGACGAGGTCACTCGCCGGTTTATCAAAACTAAACCATGGAAAAACAATAAGAAGAACAAGTGCGAAAAGCAAATGACTGAGACACATAAGGAGGGGGAAACAGGGTCTAGAATGACCAAAACAAAGAGGAAAAGAGAGTACAATAAGCTCAAATGGACCCTCAAAGACGTATGGACAACTGAAATGGAAACAAATGAGGACACGAATTCTGACAAGATGGATGTGCCGTCCCATTATAAGAAGTATACCATACAAGATAGGAAAATCATAGTGCAACAACCGATGAGGGAAATGAAGGAACCTGGTACGTCATACGATGGTCCTGAAAAGGCCAAACGAATAGATATAGAGGAGCCAGGAGAAGATCCGAAACCTGCATATATTGCCACGGATCTTACTGAAGAAGAGAAAAAGCTTTTGATAGCTACTCTTAAACAATATAGAGATGTGTTTGCTTGGTCATACAAAGATCTTAAGGGGGTGGATCCAAGTATCTGTCAGCACACAATACCCCTTAAGAATGATGCCAAACCAAGCAAACAATGTCCTTATACTTACAATGAGACGTTTGCAAGGAAGATCAAGGAGGAGATAGATAAGCTGAGAGAGGCAGAGTTTATTTACGAAATTGAGCACACTAACTGGGTTTCACCGATTGTGGTGGTCCCGAAGAAAAATGGAAAGTTGAGAGTGTGCGTCAATCTCAAGAAAGTAAAGGCTGCTATAATTCAGGACAACTATCCCCTACCCATTACTAATCATGTAATAGAAAGAGTGGCAGGAAAAGAAGCTTATAGTTTCTTAGATGGCTTTTCAGGATACAACCAACTTGCAATAAAGCCAGAGGATCAGCACAAGACGAATTTTGCAACCAAATGGGGCATTTTTGCATTCAGGGTAATGGCTTTTGGCTTAACCAATGCACCAGCCACATTTCAAAGGCTGATGGGTCATGCTTTTAAAGAATATCTAAGACAGTTCCTAGAAATTTACATGGATGACTTGTGCGTTCACTCTCTCGTAAGATTGGAGCACATAGAGCACTTGACCTAAGTGTTCGAAAAATACAGACTGTATTGGATTTGCTTGAATCAAGAGAAATGTGTCTTCATGGTAAGACAAGGAAAAATATTGGGACATATAGTGTCCAAAAATGATATTTTGACAGACATGGAGAAGATCAGCGTAATTGTTGATCTACCACGACCACTAAAGGTAAAGGAGGTACAGGCATTTATGGGCCATTGTGGATATTATCGGAGATTTATCTATTCATACGCTATAATTACAAAACCACTTTACGCGTTGATAACTAAATTTGAGTGGACAGATGAGTGCGAGGAAGCTTTTTAAACTTTGAAGCAAAGATTGATATCCGCTCCAATTTTGAAGGCTCGGATTGGAAAAAGATATTCAACGTCCACGTAGATGCATCAGTATTTGCTATAGGATGCATACTAGCACAACCTGGAGAAAATAACATGGATTTCCAATCAGTTACTCCAGTAGACAACTAAATAGCGCAGAGAAGAATTACACAACAGCTGAAAGGGAGGGTTTGGGTATGATCTATGCTGTGAGAAATTTTAGACATTACCTACGTTCCAATAAATTTGTATTCTTCGTTGATCACCAAGCACTGCTATACTTGTAAACAAACCTTGCAGTACGGGGTGGATTGTATGATGGTTCACCATACTGCTTGAGTTTGAATTCAGGATTGTAGTCAAAAAAGGAACTACACACCAAAGAGCGGATCATTTATCAGAATGGTGCATGGAGAAAACCCTGTAGGAGTTGATGATGATTTTTGAGATGCATATCTCTTCAACATAGAAATGGTTCCAAGATGGAGCGAGGATGTAATTCCTTTATTGAATATTGGGTCATTGAATTTGACAAGACAACCATCTACCATTGCAGCATCTAGATCATTGGTAATGCTGGTTGGAAGGCTATAGAAACAGGGATCGGATCAAATCCTTAGGCTTTGTGTCAAATCAAGTGAACAGGACTTGTATCTACACCAGTCTCATGTGCAAAGCACAGGGATTCACAATGGGCATGCACATGCGTATCAAAAATTAATGAGAATGGGTGTATATTGGCCAAAAATGCAATAAAGTGTTCATATGCATATCAAATCATGTGATATCTGCACTTTTTCAAAAGCCGATAGAACACGCGACTCTATTCAAATTATCTGTAGCACCCTGATGAAGTAACTACATTGTTGAATACCTCACCACAGGGATACTGCCTGAAGGGATGAGTAGATCACGTATCAAAATGATCACAAAAGAGGCCGAAAACTATGTATTGATTGAGGACAATCTTTACAAGAGGGGAAAAGACAATCAATTGAGAATGTGTGCGACGGAAGAGGAATACATTCCTATTTTAGAGCAAGCACATGGCGAACAGGCTGGAGGATATTTCTGAGCTGACAAAACGGCCAAAGAAATTCTTATTGCTGGCATATGGTGGCCTACACTATTCATGGAGGCTGAAGAGTTTGTGAAACGATGTGACGATTGCCAGAGGACAGAAATTCCTAGAGCACGAGATGACATGCCCTTGAGGCCGATGATGGGGACAAGAGCGTTTGCAAAATGGGGAATAGATTTTGTAGGACCAATTGCGCCTCCTGGATATAAAACGCATGCTCAATACATTATTGTGGCAATATATTATCTCACCGAATGGGTTGAAGCGAAAGCAACAACCAAAAATGATGCGAAAACGACAACACAGTTTTTGTATGAGAACATTTTCACCAGGTATGGCTTACCAATAGAGATAGTACGCGATAGAGGGACTCATTTCGTCAATGAAGTGATCGAATTCCTATTGGATGAATTCATGGTAATTCACAGGAAGTCAGCTCCCTATCATCCACAAGCTAACGGCCAAGCAGAAAGTACGAACAAGATTTTGGTGATAATTCTCACGAAAATTGTTAGTGAATCAAGAGCTGACTGGGATCAGAAGCTGCATTTAGCTTTGTGGGCATATAGAGTAGCGTACAAAACCTCAATCGAAACAACTCCGTTCAACATGGTTTATGGAATTCAAGCGATTTTGCCACTTGAATTTCTTATCCCCACACTTTGGGTAGCTAAAGAATTAGAATGTATGGGTCATGAATTATCCGATCAAATAGATAACCTGGAAAAAATGGATGAAACTAGATTGAGAGCAATTGCATCAATCTACGCGCAAAAACAAAACATGAAATCATTCTTTGACCAACATGTTATCAGCAAAGAATTTGCTACGGGGGATTACGTCTTAATGTATACCCTGAAACAACATTCCCGGAAACTCAAAAAGCGAGGCAATGGACCCTATGTGATTCATGACATATCATCTAGGGTGTCATTAAGCTTGCAAAATTAGAGGGAGAGGAGATGCCTAATTGGATTAGTGGCTGCGGATTAAAGAAGTACAACCTACCACTAACCTCAGAGATGCTTGCCAAAATCCACACTTCAAAGGAGCGCAAGAACAAAGCAAATGAGACAAAGGATCAAGCACAGGAGGAGGCCAGAATCAGAATTTTAAAGTGGAAACAAAAATTACAGCAACAAAGACTTCCTCAGCCAGCAGATACGGCTCAAATTCCTCTTTCTATAATTCACACTGACAAGCAATGGGAAATAGAAATTGATGTTCGCATCAATGTCAGACTTTTGAATGGCAGATATCAATGAGCATTGATTGACATAGGGGCAAGAGTCAATGTGGTCAATTTATCCACTTACAAGATGCTTACCGACGAACCCCTAGTGCGACCCACCCGAGATTTACAAGATGCAAACGGGGCAACAATGCCAACATTGGGGATAGCAAACTTACCAATCAATATTGATGGAAATAGTTTTCCTCATCAATTTTTCATAATGAAAGACGAAGAAATCAGAGAATCACTATGTTTGGGAGTTCCATGGATGAGAACGTACAATGCAGTTATTGAATGGTCAGAACATGCGCTGATGTACACACAACTCTAACACGTACATGACTCCATTCACTAAAACAGATCACTCGTGGCCGATTATCTCCGTCGACAAAAAGCAATCAGCTCATCAACCAGAAACACTGAAAACGGCTGTTCGGAAAGTTTGATAAAGAAAACCGTCATGCAGAACAAACAGAGACAGATATGGCTACCCAAGGCACAACTCCTCATGAAAGGAACACCATATCAAAGACCTTCAAGAGATAATCCAGAGTGGCAATGGCAACAAAAGCTGGAGACAACAAAAAATTCAGGCACAAAGATCGAACGGTGACCAAAAAGTCAACACAGGAAGCCTGAACTAACAAATAGGCAATGGAAACCTAAGAAAATTCAGGAACCTACATCAAAATCAACAATATATGGAAAAAACTGAATACAAATGGGTTCCAAAAATAGTTGCCACTCAAAACACCAACAATCAAGGAAAGAGCAATTGAACTGCAAGCTCTTTTGTTCCATAAACAGCTAGACCTACCATCCAAAGCCACTGAAAATTACATTCAGCCCCCGCATCTTGCACAACACCTTGTCACCCAATGCATTGTCTCAAACATGAGGATAGGGCCACATTACACGGCCGTGCATAGACACAATTTCAAAACCCATGCACATGCACACAACCTTCGTCCGGGACGACTCAGTTTAGGAAGGGGAGAGTAACTGTTGAATCTAACAGCAGTCAAGACCATTGAGGGGTCCAACATGTATATATGTAAATAATGCGTGTGTTTGTTGTTTATTTTCATTTTTAGAGTTCAATTCGAACAAATTTGATCAAAATCTGGCATTTTTTAGCGTTTTTATCATCCAACCAGCATAATAACAAGCTGTAATGACAAAATCTGAAGCATTGGGATGCTTCTAGTGAAAATATATGCTTAGGGGTGAGTATAATAAATTTTGGCTAATTTTCGCCAGTTAATAAGTATTTTCAATTTATTTCGTTTGATTTTCGTTAATAATCTTCCAAAAATTAAAAAATATCGCCCATAGTGTCGAAATCAAGTTCTGGAAGCAAACGCCGAAGTATCATGATAAGGTTATCAAGCATGGAAGATATGAAGCTAATATGCAGATGTCGAAGTTCAGCCTTAATGATCGAGACCACATTTCGCCAGAATCGCATCAAATGGTCATACGACGCCAGAATGATGAACGGTTCGACCCATAGATGGTATGCAAATTATCTCGAGATCAAAGGTAAGGAAAATCAGCCATATGTCACGAAAACGTCAGGGAGATATAGGTCAGGTAGGCCAAAATTCTAGCTCATTGTTCATTTTCACATTTTGAGAGAGAAGAAGAGAGCTTCTTGACCTAGAGCGAGCTACCACATTTCTACCCCGTACGGACGGTTTGAGCCAGCATTTCATACCAAATTTCACAGGTATGTTCCTTATCAAGTAAAGATCAAGTCTATTACGCATGCAAGCGTGAAGCATTGCAACAATGGGCGAATGGATCAAATCAAAGTCGGATTGAGTCAAATAGGTCAAGGGCCCTTAGAGGCATCAAAACAAAACTTTTTCCAAGCATAGAACACATCAATGTGCTTCCCACAATGTTAGGAACAAAGCAATATGATCAGTTCTCAGTTTGGTGGTGGTACAACAATCGCGATCGGTGTACCCCACTGACCAAACTTGGCACAGAAATTGCAAAAGGCATCCTCTCAGCTTCACCAACAAACTACAAGTGTTAGAATTCATTTTGGGATCCAGGGTACGATCGCGATCAGTGCCCCCAGATGCAGGTTTTGTATATTTTGGCTTGGCCCAGGCTTAGAACTCAGTGAAAGATACACTCTCTTGAGTTTTCATGGAAAATGCACAAGTTTTGCTCATAGAATGGGCCAAATTTGTCAAACACAACCGAAACGGGAAAGTTTGACCTACAATTACCAAAATTCGACTGAAAATTATGACGGGTGGTTTGAAGGGCATACCTGTCCAACTAGGAGTCAGCACGGTAGTAGAAAACCCCGAATGGATTTCAGAGTCCCCTACAACAACAGAGATGACCATTTCAGTCTCGAGTGATCACACAAGGGAAGAATTTGGCCGAACTATTGTCAAAGACTAAAAGGCGACTTAGAGATGCCAAAATATCCCAGTGTATGATCAAGTTAGAATCAGACAGCGGAGTAGGGTGATGATAGCAACACATCATGGAAGTAGTGAAAGCTCAAAAACTAACTTCAACTAACTCCAGGCTCCAACCAAAATTCATCAGGAAAAACCCAATACGGTTAGAACTAGTAAAATAAGGTCAAACAGTGAAAAATTGCTCTAATTTGTTCATTTTAAGTCCAAACTTGAAAATAAATCATCAATGGGCTAGGCAGGCATAGGGGATCAAGGCCATCCAGTTTTCGCCCAAAAAATCCCAGGTACTACGATCGCGATCGGTGTATCTCAGCATCAGAATTTGACCAAAACCTAACAGATCTCTTGTACACATCTTGTTCAAGTCACCCATCAAGTTTCAAGCCAATTGGACATCAAAAACCCATGAGAAATCAAAGTCTAGTCCAAAACTCCCTTGTAACCCAAAATTGGGACTTATAAACTCAAAAGTGGTTCAAATAAAAGACAGAGTGGACCAAAATGACCCTCTAGCTATCAACAAACCACTCATGTGATCAAATCTCATTTTGGCCTCTGTACTACGATCGCGATCGGTGTACCTCAGGCCCAAATTTGGCTCAGATTTCAATCAGTCATAGCTCTAGTCTTCCTAGTCCCACTGATGAAATATGGACAAGAATGAATGAGATTTGTTCAAGTTATGATCAGTTTTAATTTTTGAATTTCTTTTTACTAAAAGTCTAAATGCTACTGGTTGCGAAAGGAAAATCTTGACAGCTTGTGATTCTACTGACACAGAATGCATCGCCAAAAGAAAGAAAGGCAGTGGACAACTGCACCATATGAAGTGGATGAGCTCGCTACAAATGAAAAATCTCACATCTCGGATGAAATACTAGCTCGGATCCCTTCTCACATTTTCATCGTGAAGTTTAGGGATGCTAATGGTGACATGGTAAAGACGACTATCATGCCACGGGAAATATGGAATCTCCACCGAAGGCCGGAGGTCACAGATGCCGTGCGGGCTGTGCATTTGGAGCAGTTTTTCAGATTGCAGCCATGGGGACTCATGAGCTTGATATAGTATGATGGGCAAGCGATGCTCACTGACAAGGATGGATCGAAGGTAAAGGTAAAGATCACAAAAGAAATCATCAACAAAGCTTTGCATTTCCTTCGAGGGCAACACGGCTTGCTGGCAAAGACCAAGTCACTGGATAACGAGAAGGCATTCATCAAAGCAAAAGGAAACAAGTACAAATACAGTGACATGATATATGATGAGCTGGAGTTACCGATGAGATTGATCTCTCAACATTTCAGAGTACAAAAGTCTCCTCGCTACACCGAGCCAATCCTGCATATTGCAGTGGTCATGGCTCTAGCAACAACTGAAAATAGAACCATCTGCTGTGATTATGGTTCTTACATCTTGGAGAACTCGATCAAAGAAAATTTGAAAAGCTCGGCAAAGAACAAAAGCTACATGAGTGTAGGGCCAATGCTAACAAGAATAGCATACCAAGGTTTAGGAATGATTGAAGATCTGCCGGTGGCCAGTTCTAAAACAACACTGATTTAGAAAGCAAAGCTGGTTGCTTGTTCTATAAGGATGACCACTAGCACCACATCATCGCGCTCGGCCAAGGCATCCAACAAAAGCTCAAGTGATGAAGAAAAGACTGGTACTGAAGAAGAGGGAAACTCTCAAGGGTCTAAAGACAAAGGACAATCTGAGTTTGAAGAAAGCGAGGAGAAAGACACCAGCACACCCCTTGAGAAAAGAAAGAGGGAAAGAAGTACAATGCTGCAGTCGACCTTCAAAAAGCATATGCAGAGGCCCAACAAAGAGTTGAGGAAAGAAGGACCAAGTTGCAGGCTGACAGAAAAGCGAGAGCTGCTGCAACACAACAAGCAGAGAAACGAAGGTTCAAGAAGGAAAGACAAGAAAGAATAGAAAATGCAGCTTGCATACGGGCTGAAAATCAAAGGTTAGAAGGGGAACAAAAGGCTGCAGAAGTGGACATTTCTTTGCAGTCCACTGAAGGAACAAAGGAAAAAGAAGTGGGTAATGATACAAACCAAGCAAAGCAATTAAAGAAAACTCAAAGAGAGAGGAATGTGGAAGCACGACGGGCGACGGATTTGACTTGCCAAAGAATAATAAAGATTTTAAAGAAAAGAAAAGCGGAAGCGTCTGCTTCACAGCCAAGGGAAGATACAACAAAAAAGAGGCATGTCCAAGAAGTGCCGAAATCACCACCTCCTCCCTCGCCTAAATCACCATCTCCTCCCTTGCTGAAATCTCCTCCTCCTCCTCCTTCTCCATCAACCAAAAAACCACCACCTCCTCCTCCTTCATCCTCACAAAAAGAGTCTATGCCTACAGAAGCAATAGGATACCAAGAAGCCTATTAGGCTATTGTTTATTTTGACTACAGGAAAACCTTACAGGAATTAGAAAGACAATTCCAATGCCAACACATGGTGCTAAGAGAAAAAGAAAAGCAAGTACAGGACGCTCAACAAAAGAAAGAATCTGGGCAAGAGGAGTTAGAGAGCCTACGGGAACAATTGGAGCTCACAACAAAGGAAAGAGACACTGAGCAACAACAGGCTCAGTCTCTGATTAGAGATCTGGTGGACGTCAGGACGGAGTTGACCACCAAGGAAAAAGAATTCCAAGAATTGACAGCGAAGGTACAGAAAGCAGCGGAGCAACATGCTTACGAAAGCGCAAGGTTTCAGAGAATTAATAGTTCATACATCACTGTCAAAAGTACTCTGACAACCTTGATGGCAAACTAGGAACCTGTTGGAGCATTGGTCTCCACATTAGACAATGCCACAACAGTGAACACCCTAGCGGCACTGAAAGGGGAGCTAGAGCAAGAAAGACTTCAGAGACAACTGCTCTTATCAAGAATGATGACCCAGACGACGGCCACCGAGAAAAAGGTAAAAGAGCTGGAGTAGCAATTGGCACAAGCAAGGGCTGAGTTAGAGACTCAAAAATAGATCAGCGAGACACTGCTGAAAGAAAAGGAAGACCTGATTTCTCAACAACAAATCAAAACAGACGCAGCCCAGGTGCAACTGCAACTGCTGTCTAGTCAAGACCTGTATGATTTTCTTGAAACTTCACATAAAGGAGAACAAGGACAGGGATCGGCCGAGGCAGGCTTAGATACTAGAGATGAGCTCACTGAAAGCATGAAGGACATGCCAAAGGGACCAACAAAAGAGTACATGATGTATGAAAATAAGATAATGGAGTCAGCGGCCCTAGCATTCTTACAGCCAGAAGAGCAGGTGGAGGGGTTTGGCCATGAATACCTACCTTTTCCTTTGATATGCCACGAAGCTATCCTATGGAAGGAGAAGATGCGGCCGACCCTGCCAGGAAACAAAGACGGAGATTACGAAGGTGTAGCACTAACAATTGAAGAAGCTCAGGCTCTCATTGAAGGTCACCCAAAGTGGAGGCAGAAGTGGCTGGACAAGCGGCCACAGGATCTAACCAACTACCACAATGTCCTCAGCACATTCAAATAGATCCTACTTTCTGTCGAGTCCCTAGAAGACTCACATGGAAGGAATTTGCCACATGGAAAGGCTCGAGGAAGCAAAAGCTGAACTACCCAGTACTTACAACGCAAAATCCTCCTATAGTAGCCTATGTAGTCAACACACTGAATTTGACAATCACCTTGCTGTGGGATGTCCCCGATGTGGCCTGCCAGATGCTGGTAAAGATAGCCTAGATGATCGTCACCTACATTTAGGTGTTCAAAGAAGCTGAAGGGGATGATCACCCGTAGAATTTGTTCTTAGAAGGGCATCGAGCAATTTGCTGGAATTTGCAAGACTCGCCGCCACGACATATCCTGATGGCAATGTACTCCAGACTCATGCACCTGCCTTCACATTACTTGCAGACTTTTGAAGAGGCCTTCGTCACAAGTTTCTTCAAAATTGACTCAAGGGTCTTTCATCCTACGGCGAAGGACCTCAAGGCACGGTACGTAGCATACTAGCACACTTTAAGTGAAAATCCTTTTAGACAGCATCAAGAAGCCCTGGAAGTTGTCCTTCAAACACGGAGCTTTTCAGCAACACTTTCTTCGTTGGAGCCCCATCAATGACCAAAGCTTTGAATATGCACGAGGGCGTGCAAGGATAAGGAAGGGGGGAGTGTCTAGCGGACAAAGCGACGAAGCTGCGGTTTCTAGAGAAGGAGTCACATTTTAGTGGGAAACCCTTGTAGAATTCTTTTGTAAGAGAGCATCACTGTAAAAGAATTTATGATTATTTTTCTGGGAGCAATTATGTATTAGAGAGCCAGTTAGAAGTTTAGGAGCTTTTGGACTAAACTATAAAGGTCAATCTTTTAGATGTTGACCTGAACCATAAAGGTCAATTTTGTAAGTTTGAACATCATCTTTTTTATGGGAAACGGAGAAGACAGCATACGTTGAGAGCTTCTTCTTGCTCCAACTTGTAATCTTCGCTACTGTGGCTACGGTAATCCAAATTCAGATTCCTTTATTACATTGTGTTCCTCTTACTTTGCTCTTCCATTCAAGTGTAATCATTCAAGATTCGGTGTAGGTTTTTAACTATGAGGTTGAGACCTTAAATTGCTATTTTGAGTGCTTATATGCGTATTTTATGTTGTTTTGACCCTAGGAGAGGCTGTAGGGACCCTCAAACGACCCATTAGGATCACCTGTTCGCTGTTTTTGCTGACTTTGGGATGAACGATTCCGATCTTTGTACCTCTCCAAAATGCTATGACAGTGATAGGATATGCTCCTGATAGTCCCCTGTAGCTTCCCTTAAAGTTTCGTGCGAATCCGACATGATTTGCATGGTAAACGGGCGTGATGACTGTAGAGCTGTGTAGAAGGACATTGGCAGATTACTTGGCTTTAGTGTGTTTGATTTGCTTGAAGAGTTAGTAGTTTCATCTCTTCGAGTTCACTTCATTAGGATTGAAACCCTAGTGAGTTTCCATGCCTCATCGTGGTTGCTTCCCTTGTATTGATATTTATGTTGATCCGTGAGAGCTATGCTATGGACGTCCGTCATGGCGACCCGCAAACACCCACATTGCGGAGTGTGCAATAGCTAGCTTGCTTCAAAACTCAGACCCCGACTCCCACTGCCCACGGGACTCATATCTCGGGTCTCTCTCTCTCTCTCTCTCTCTCTCTCTCTCTCTCTCTCTCTCCCTAGACTTTGCATTGTCATAGATTATGGCTTGCAGGCTAGCAACCAATGTTGCTTTGTTCTCAGAATCTTAGTACTCACTAGTAGGATCGACCGCCTTCGACGGCCTCTCTCTCTTTCTCTCTCCCCGAGTCCCTCTTTATCCCATGTCCAAGAGCCACTTTTTTTTTGTTGGAATCTAGTCTTCATCCCATAGCTTGCGCCACCCTTCCGCCATAAGTAGATTGCTCACTCTCTCCTTCCTTTTTTTTGGGGGCATTGCTAATAAGTGCGAAGATTAGCTTCTCTCTTCGCCTTGAGATTCGAAGGCTTGACAAATTAGAAGGCCGCAGACTTTAGAGTCCCGAATCTCGAGGGTTGGGAACCTCTTAATAAACTCTCTAATTATATAAATACATATATATATATATATATATATTTATATAAATATATATATGTCTCTCTCTCTCAAGTTGCATGGCGCACACCAATGAAGTGTTTCAAAACGCCTCAAGAGAAACTATTCGGCGACTACAACCATGGTAGAGAGTTTGTCAAAATGCTAGGCATGACCAGTAGGACTAGCAGGTTGTAGTGGGACTTTTTCCATTCACATCTTAGTTGTGGATCTACTCAATGCAGTCGATGTAAGTGTGCCGACAACCAGCTCTCAACACTATGCAAGCTCTGTATTTTTGTTTACGAGGAGTCAATCAAGAAACAATGCTGGTTTAGTAGGGGTCGGGGTGGTCCTATGTGCCAATTGTGAAGTGCGGCCACTGAGAAGGAGGAGCCTATCAAGCTAGCTCATCAACTACGTTTCCCATATTGAGACTAGGTAGATAGAACGAGCTGTGTCCTCGCTATGTCTGGCGTCTTCACCACCATCAAGATTTCCCTGGGTTACCCTTGGAAGTTTCTGGCCTGCCCCTCCATCCCAACCCGCTCTGCAAGTCCTTCGTCCTTCCTGAGAACCTGCGCACCCCCATAGCCTCCTCCGACCTATTCAAACATGTGGCCAAGCCTCACTACCAACTCCGCGATGGCATATATTTCCTTCACCCCGCTTGGCTACCCCACCGTCTGCCATGTTAACCCAGCCTACACCACCTAGATCAACAAGCTCAACCTCACCTTCTTGTGTGATGCAAAAACCACCCTGATTGACAATGTTTGTGCCATTTTCCACCAGATAAATTGGCTCTCCTTCTCTTACCATTGCTAGTTGGGCAAAGGGGAGAAGTCCCCCAAGCATCTCGAGTGCTTCTGCTCCCTAGAGCTAGTGCATGACCTGGTGCATAGTAACATAGGCCAAAATGGAGGTCAGCTGACACATCCTGAGGTAGCTACCTTTGACCCCTTCCTCTTCTTCCACCATGCCAATGTGTGCCACCTCCTCACTGTTGGAGCTATATATGGCTCACTCTACTGAACTTGGTCTCACCTATATATTTGTATCTTGTCCTCAATATGAATCATTCTTTGGGAGCGTATATGGTGTTTCTCTTGTCTCGTATCTCTCTCTTTCTCTCTACATCTGAACATGGTATCAAAGCGGTAACGATCACGCGCCGATTCAATTCATGGTGACAACAGTATGTGTATGCGATTCGCATGTAAGATTCAAAATTGTTACAAATTTTATTTTTGAGCGTTGATTCTTATTAGCTGTGATTTTTTTGTGTTAAGAAGAATATGATTAGTGTTTTGTGTGGCGTTTATTTCTAATCAATCTAATCGTTGATTATGTTTTCTTGTTAATGACACCCTGAACTTTATCTCAAATTTTCTTGTTGTTCTGCTCAAAATTTAGAGAAATGGAAAAAGCGCAATGGAGCGTAGCACAATGGCCCTTTTCATCTAAAACTTGTTCGTCTCCTCGAGATCTTCGATTTGAGTTCTAGGTTTGCGTCAATCGGAGTTCGCAACAGAAAGTTATGCTCTTTTTACTGCAATTGAGCTTGACGCAGCTTTCTTCGTCCTACTTCTTCGTGAAGCGTCCACGATCGTTTTTCTTATTTTGGCGTTAACTTTTTCGAGAAGATTTAGCTTTTTTCCATTTGTATTGTGTTCGTCAATCTTGTGTCTCACGCCACAGCATCCTTATTACATTTATCGTTGACAGAATGCAGTACTCATATCTCTCTCATTCTCAATTGCGGCCTTCACCATATATGGTGTGCAGATTCTGCGATCTTATCTTATATGTCTTCTCGCAACAAGATATGGCTATGAATATTCTCGTCAACGTCTTTCCTTCTGGCCAGCGTTCTGTTCCTCCTTTCCAAGGTCAAGGATTTCCAGGCTCGAAAGCAAAGATGTTGTTAATTCTTGAAGGCGATGAACTCTCCGATGTTGTTCTTGGAAATCGTGTTTGTCCGCCTCAGCCTGTTGATACGGATAATGATGACGTGCTTATCATTGAAGGACCTATATTTGAAGATTGGAATGTTGCCTATACGGATTGGCAACGACGTGATAAATCAACTTGTCGGTATATTCTTTCTGCTCTTACTGATTCCCTTTTGCTTGATATGTATGAACTGCCTACTTCCCACGACGTATGGAAGTACCTTATTGCAAACTTTCAGAAGAAATCTATTACAAAAATACTTTATTTGAGAGGGTTGCTTAACAAGTTACAATATGAAGTTGGTACTGCCATGACGGGACATATTGAATCTTTCAAATCTATTATTAATCAACTTTTTGCTGCCGGTGATCGTGTTCCACAAAAGCAACTGATTACACTTCTCCTTGATACGGTGAAGGACTCTTCTTATGATAACATTGTTACTATTCTCTCTAATAAAGATGGTCTTGATTTCGACCAAGCTTGCATGTCTTTAATTGAATACTCTCAATGTCAAGAACGTCGGAATGCTAGTCACGATATAGCTATGATTTCACAAGAGGAGACTGAGTCACAACAGATGGAACGTGCTTTTTATGCTCGAAGGCGTCCATTTCAATGAGGAAACCGCAGAGGTGGCCATCGCGGTAATATTTTCTCTCGTCTCAAATTTCCTAATAAGCAATGTTCTTACTGCAACAGAAATGGCCATACTGAAGATGATTGTAGGGCATGTCAATATGATGAAGAACACAATATTACCACAAAACAAACATGTTTATCTAGAGACTCTTCTTCTTCTTCTTGTGAATACTGTGGACGATCTGATCATCCCACTCATATGTGCTATAAGCGTCGATTCGACACAGATCGGAATCGAGCATATGCTACTGAACATCGAAACAACATTGTACCAGAAACAAGCTGCGTCCTATGTTCAGTTTCTCCAGACAGAATACTTCATGTACGTGATGGATCACTTTTTATTGTCGATTCTGGTGCTACAGGAAATATGACATCAGTCTAAGTGGCTCCATAACTATCATCCACTGCCAGTTCAACGTGTTTTTTATCTTGCTGATGATACTACTTGTCAAGTAAAGGGTATTGGAGACTTATATCTTGGTACCTTATCTTCTTCAACTCGAATTTTGCGAGGAGTATTACATGTACCAGATCTTCAACGTAATCTTCTTTCAGTTGCTAGACTTGTTGATCTTGGTCTGTTTGTTGGATTTGATCATACCAAATGCCGAATTGAGAAAGATGGACAGACTATAGCCACTGCTCCTCGAAATGGTAATTTGTTTGAACTCTCTCTCAACGATGCTGTAGCAAATATTGTCATTGCTCTAGGTGATCATGATTGCAAAGTATGGCATCACCGTTTTGTTCATGCTGATTTCTCAAAACTCCTTGATCTTCAACGTCGTGATCTTGTTTATGGCATGGATCTTAAAGCCCATCCCCATATGGGAATTTGTGAATTTTGTGATCTTGGAAAACACAATCCTAAACCCTTTCCTCTTTCAAATACAACTCATTCTCATGACATATTGGATCTTGTTCATACTGATATATGTGGACCTCTACCTTCTTCGAGATCACAATATCGCTACTTCATTACTTTCATTGATGATTTCTCAAGGTATACAACTGTATTTCTACTTAGACAAAAATCTGAAGCCTTATCTGTTTTCAAACAATTCCACAAGGCAGCGGAACTTCAAACTGGTCGTTACCTTAAGAAGCTTCGTAGTGACAATGGAGGCGAATATGTTTCTCGAGAGTTTGTGAGTTACTGTGCTGACAGTGGAATTCATCATGAAAACACTATTCCATATTCGTCTCAACAGAATGGTGTTGCTGAACGAAAGAATCGCACTATTCTCAATGCTGTAAGATGTATGCTGATTCATTCTAGCTTATCTCGTGTTTTCTGGGCTGAAGCTACTTTGACAGCAGCATTTATTCCGAATCATCTTCCTACTATTGCACCCTCTGGTAAGATACCCATCACAGCATGGACAGGTGACATTCCTTTTGTATCTCATTTTCGAACCTTTGGATGTATTGCTTATATTCATGTTCCCAAAGAAACACGAACAAAGCTTGATGCTCCCTGGTCTTAAAGTTACTTTTATTGGATATTCTGACACTTCCAAAGGCTACAAATTCTATGACCCTTACTCCAAGAAAGTAATTGTGAATCGTGATGCTACTTTTAACGAACAACTTATGGGAGGCTCATGGTGCATGGATGATTCCGATGATACTAAATCATTGCTTCAGGCTTTTCCATTTCTTTCAGAAGATGAAACTCTTCCTATAGAGAAACTTTTCTTTTCACAACCATCCATTCCAAATGTTGCCAATGATGATATTGATATTTTTGTTGATCTGCCTATTGATTTTGAACATGGCTCATGTCATGTTTATGATGACGATATTGCTGATAATTCTTTTTCTACTTTTGAAGATCCCGTTACTTATGATGAAGCTATCTCTTCACCACAAAAGGACCAATGGCAAGAGGCTATGGAAGCAGAGTACGATTCTCTTATCTCTAAAGGTACATGGATACTAACTGAATTACCTCCTGGTCATACAGCTATTAAATGTAAGTGGGTGTATAAGACAAAAGTAAAAGCAGATGGATCTTTTGACAAGTTCAAGGCGCGTTTAGTTGCAAAAGGTTACTCCCAAGTAGCTGGTGTTGATTATCAAGAGACTTTTTCACCAGTTGTTCGCATTACAAGTGTTCGAGTTTTATTGGCATTTGATGTTCAATTTGATATAGAAGCTCATCAAATGGATGTGCGAACTGCTTTTCTTAATGGTGACTTGGAAGAGGAAATTTATATGGAACAACCAGAAGGGTTTGTTATTCCAAGTAAAGAAGACCTTGTTGCTCAACTCCATAAGGCACTATATGGTCTCAAACAAGCTTCGCGAGCCTAGTATACAAAATTTGATCTTTTTCTCACCTCTAAAGGATTCATCTCTTGCTCGTCAGACCCCAACTTATACATAAAACGCCAAGGTAGCAGTTTTGTGATTCTTGCTCTTTATGTGGATGATACCATCCTTTTTTCCAATGATTTGGGATTTCTTCAGCAAGTGTAAAAGTTATTGTCTTATGCATTCGATATGGTGGATCTTGGAGAGATTCACTCTTGTCTTGGCATTCAAATCCAACAGAACCGTACAAAAGGTATTTTATTCCTTCGATAGTCAAAGTTTATTGCAGATACTATTCAAAAATTTGGTATGGAATCTGCACATTTAGCCAACACACCTTGTCTTGCGAGCTCTACGAAGAATACTTCTGACAATGGCGGTCAACTTGTCACAAATCAACCTTATGCTAACTTGATTGGATGTCTTCAGTTTGTTGGCATGAATACTCGTCCTGATATTCTGTTTGCTGGTAATTATCTTGGACAACATCTTGCATGTCCTTCTCTTAAGCATTGGTCTGCTGCAAAGCGTGTATTGAAATACTTAAAAGGCACTACAGATTTTGGTTTAGTCTATTGACGACAACTCACATCGGATTCTATGCAATCTCTTTCTCTTTTGGGTTACACAGATGCAGACTGGGCAAGCTAACATTTATCTATGTGATCTACTAGTGGAAATTTCTTCTTTATAGATGGTTGTCTTGTTTCTTGGATCAACAAGAAACAACGTTGTGTTGCAGCTTCTATGACTGAGTCAGAATATGTTGCGGCATCACTTGCAGCTCGTGAGTTGATTTGGCTTCGACAAATGCTGGTTGATATTGGTCACTCTCCTCTTTCTAGCACACCCTTGCGGTGTGACAACCAAAGTGCTATTAGTCTTGCAAAAGACTATGTTCAACATAATAAGTCAAAGCACATTGCTCTCCATTATCATTATGTCAGGTATGAAGTACGCAAAAGAACCATTATGGTTGAACACTATCCAAGTGACCAGATGATTGCACACATTTTGACCAAAGGCCTCAATGAGTCACGTTTCATCCTCTTGCGCTCGGAGCTTGGAGTTGCTTCGGCCTCACTCTTTCTAGATTAGCTTCTTTGCTATTGTAATAGCTTTGTACATATGACATTGTAATCTTTTAGGTACCATGCACTATGCACACTCCACATTTGCACCTTGTGATATCTAAGTCACTTGAATATTTGTACATAGATGCACAATTCACTTTCACATCATCACCACTGGTTCATATTTCACATTGTATAGGGTCTTGGGTTTTTCCCTTGAACTCCCCAAGGGTTTTTTCATCCAAAGCTAGAGACCTTTGTTTAAGTGGAGGTGTTGGAGCTATATATGGCTCACTCTACTGAACTTGGTCTCACCTATATATTTGTATCTTGTCCTCAATATGAATGAGTCTTTGGGAGCGTATATGGTGTGTCTCTTGTCTCGTCTCTCTCTCCTTCTCTCTACATCGCAACACTCACTGTGTGGAAAACTGTTACCCCAGTGTCTGGAATGTCATCCACGGCTTGTCGACAAAAGAGAATATGGTCACCCTATGAAATTCTTGTGAAGGTTAGGCCTGAGAGAGCAGGTTGACCAACATCTACTACTTGCCCTGCGGAGAGGGTTAGGCCTGAGTTAAGAGGTTGAGTGGCTACGACATGCATTTTAATCTTCTTATCACATAATATAGAGGTCATGGGATCATAGTGGAAATGGTTCTTGCTCAAACAAAGGAGAAGATGAGCTTCAAGCCATAAATCCTTTTGAATATTGAGAATCTGAACTCTCTAAATAGAGGCCCTTGTAGTTGCTTTGTATGCCTCATTTGTAGGCATGCTGCATTTTATTGCCCTTGAATATCAATCATCAACAACATCATCAATAGCACAAATTGCAACGTTGGAGCTATTGTTTGGCTGCAAGGTGGAAACATATGGTTTCCCACAATGCTATCTCCGTCCTCTCTTGAAATTTTTGGCCCAATGACATGCTCCAGCTACATGCTACTCATTTGTAGGCATGCTGCATTTTATTGCCCTTGAATATCGATCATCAACAACATCATCAATAGCACAAATTGCAACGTTGGAGCTATTGTTTGGCTGCAAGGTGGAAACATATGGTTTCCCACAATGCTATCTCCGTCCTCTCTTGAAATTTTTGGCCCAATGACATGCTCCAGCTACATGCTACTTGCCTACATCCACACCATCTTTGTGAGAGGAAGTATAAAGAAGCCACTGATGCTCTCCACCTTCATACCCCAGCACACCTCCACTTGATTATCAATGTTCCTTTCTCTCTCCCTGTGCTTGAGATTCCATCCATGCTAAGGACACACCCTTGCATGAGTCATCATTGTACAAAAAGGGTTGGTGGGTCCCATGATGGTTCTGGAAGGGCTGCACAATGGTGGTGCTGAACAAGGGGATTGTTGGCGCCCCAAGAAGGTAGGGATTGCTCCTTGTGGAGGTTTTCTCTTACATGACGTGTGGTTAGGCTCTCTGTTATTCTTTTATTTGACATTGCTTGTGTGGCTACAAGTCCAAAGTTAGTTGCAAGTTTCTTTAATCGAAATGGTGTAAACTAGGGTTGTGATTTGTTCTTGCATCCCTTCGAGGTAATATCCCTAAAGTTTCATATATCACCAAGAAGGAGAAAATCTTCAAAGACGGCTTTGGCTTCATACCAAAGAATATAAAAGAAGAAGAAATGGTTCTTAATTCTTGATCAACCCTTTATTTTATACTCTTGGCATTTTTTATTCTCAAAGGCGCCAAGCAAGGTGTTTAAAAAAACATTTTAAAATTTACTTGGCACTCCTACTTGATCGGTGTCTTTACACGGGGATTGTATGGTGTTATGCATTGTCATTGAGTAACTTTTCCATTACCTTTATCGCTCTTTTACAATCATAGGGGCATGCCTCGTCTACAATCGAGGAAATGCACTTCTCCCCATCTCAATCATCATGACTTGAGAGAGAGAGAGAGAGAGAGAGAGAGAGAGAGAGAGAGAGAGAGAGAGAGCTCAAAATTAGCTCTTACAAGCCAAATAGATGTCTTTAATGGTTTTCTTGGCAAGGTGTGTCGTGCTTTTCTTTTTTTCCATTTGTGTTTAGGTGCATCTCATGCATGACCACTCTTTCCAAGCTTTGATTTTGTTGGGGAATAGAGCTCAATGCATTGCCCACATGGGCTTTACAGTAGGCCATACGACCACTGCATGCATACGAGGCATAGATGTGAGGATATGTGTGTATGTCAAGTCAAGATGTGATCATATGTATGCATGTATGTGCAAGCCTTGTGATTTATCACTTGCTAAAGATTCCAATGGTGGCATTAGCCTTCCCGTATTCTTATGAAGGGTAGGCCTTGTGATTTTATCACTTGTTCTTATTACTAATATGGTTAGAGCCTAAAAAGAAATTTGTAGTATTTTTTGCCTTCTTTTTGGAATGTTGTGATGAGTGTGTCAAATAGTTTTCCAACTTCAAACATGCCTTTCCATAGCGAGACTCCCAAGTAAAGGGGTATGTCTACAAATATTCAAGTAAAAGAGGTAACATTTTCTTGAGGTTTTTTGTTAGATCCCGACATCTATTTAACTTTCTTGCTTGTATTCACCTCCGAAAGAACTTAGGATAACTTAAGCTAAAAATTGAAAGACAAAGGCCCACATTGGGGGGGGGGGGGGGGGGAGAGAGAGAGAGAGAGAGAGAGAGAGAGAGAGAGAGAGAGAGAGAGAGAGAGAGAGAGAGAGAGAGAGAGAGAGAGATGAAACAAAATGAAACAAAATGCTATATCCATCTATTCTACTCTATTACTGAGGAATCAATTCCGGCATGCCATGTGGTTATCTATACAATCATGGTTGGGGTGGTGGTATCCTCCTCCTTGCAACAAAAGCTACAGCTACAAGGAGGGGGCGAGTCCTTGAAGCTAGGGGGATGGTAGAGAGATAAGCCATACTCTTACTAACCCCATTCTTGCTGACTTGGTGCTTAAGCAAGTAGGGGGCCAACTAGCTTGGGCTTGAAAGTCAAGATGCAAACCTACAAAGGAGGGAGCGAGCCATGCAAGTAGGGGGGGTGGTTGGATGACTTCCCTCTCTCCCAAAGGGCACCCCTTGCTCAAGAGGCAAGAAGGACACATGTCAAGCGGCTAGCTATGTTGCCCTCAAGGAGTGACCAAAGCCTATTGGTCGACCCAAGAACTAGGGGGCTTGGTTGCAGTATATACTCTCCCACACACACACACACACACACACACACTCTCACTGTGTGAGTTGCAAAGTGCAAGAGCTCCATCTCCTTCTCCAAATCTTGTAGAGAAGTTGAGAGCCTACACCAACACTCTTGTCTATGTAATGCAAATTCAACCAAGATCTATGATCCAATGCTTAAGCTTGCCATCTTCTCCATCTTCATTACTATGTTGTTATGTATGCTAAGCAAGAAGAGTGATGATAAGTGAGGAAGTATTTCTTTCTTCTATGAATTTTTTGTCTTCCTCTTTCCTACCCTCATTCCCCACTAGCTCTCTCCACGTTTGAAGGTGTTTGAGGCCTTGGGAATGAGGCTGGGGATGGTTAATGCTTTTTACAAAGTCTATGTGATGCTCATGATGCATGAAGCTTTCCATGTTCATTGCATCACCTAGGTAACAAGGAACACAAAGATTATATTGTACCAATTCTCTCTTGATGGGAGAATCTATTAGACAAAATGCTATTGGAGGGGGGACGGGCTCCACATAAATCCGGTCCTCAAATGTTGTCAAGTTCTGTAAACTCTCTCTCTTGCAAAAGTATTGTTCATGCCAAGTTAATTAAGTATTATGGTTAAGCTACTACCGCTAAATAATATCACCCTCTATGTTCTCAAAGTAGTCTCACAAAAATGTCCTCTCTAATTCTCCTAATTCCGTTATTCTCAAAGTTCATAGGCCATTTCCATTACAATAGCTATTGTGCGGCCAATGCTGATGATCACTAAAAATTAGGATCAAAGAAGAGAGCATGAGATGACCATGGTGGAGGGACCTCGCGCAAGGAATGTCGCAAAAAGATGCACCGTGAAAGACCATATTAGGTATTTTGGTAAAAATCTCACATTATGGGAATCTCCAAATCGACCGAATTCATGTAATTTGGGAATTTTCCACTTAAAGTGGGAAAAATTGAGGTGTGCGGCTAGTAAATAAAGTGAAAATCTCATAGGATTGTGGTGTTGATAAACACCAAAAGTCAAGAGGATGTACAACACATGGATTTGAATAATAACTATAAATTACATAAAACAAAGGAAGATACAAAAAAGATTTTGTTTACAAATTGACTAGTATAGTCACAATAGAAGCTCCACATAATTCTACTCCACATTTGATACCATATCTGAACTTTGATCCAAGTGTGGCTGATGTGCACGAGTGAGGCCTTCTTTGGCTTTTAGAGCATGTCTTTCTGGAATCTTTATTCTAGAAAATGGTCCTTCTTTGTTGGGTCTCCAGGACCAAACAATTGCATCTATAGTTTCCCACACTTGTGGGTCCTTATAGTTGACAGCCCAATAACCCTTCCAACAATTACTCTAAGCTTGAGTATCTGTCATCCCACTTTTTCTCGCACAAGGTGCCCAATATTGAATCAAGAGTTTTCTCTAGTTTGGTGATGTAGGCTCATTATCAATGTCAGATAAAGCCATTGCAAGCCACACTGGATAGATTTCTGTGTCACTCGGAACAAGCATAAGAAAGTCACCTTGGTGCACATCAGACATAGGGTCAAACTCTTCCCTTGGCCTATCTCGTTGAGGCCCACAAAAATGATCGTTCAACTCTTCAAGGCCTAGGAATCTTTCTGCTCCTTGTTGCAAATTCATTGTAGTGCTTTGTAGGTGAGAATATTCTTGAGTTTTTGGCCAAAACATTTCATACAAGACTCCCTCTGATATGATTGCTTTTCCAATCTCTTCAATTACCTTACTCCAATAATCTATCACGGGTCTATAATATCGCGGAATACTTGAACCATTCCCTAAATTTTTCCAAAATTTTATATAGTTCTTTAGCCCCAAAATGACTTCTTCGTGGGCCTTGACATACTCCGCCATTTGTATTAGAGGTGGATCTCCATGTGGTAACATTGGCTTGCCTTCTGTGTCTGTTTTCCAAAGGCGAATACTTCCACTCCAACTTGATACACCTACATGTGCCTTATATTGCATCATTGGTGTCTCATCCTGCATAAAGAACCTGAACTGAAGCGGTTTGGAATGTCCAACAAGTATGTCTTGTCCATCACAAAGATAGCCATCACAATATTGCTTGAAATCGGGGATCTTTGTGAGAAAAAATGGAGCTGGAGATGAAGATGAGCTGTTTCGTAATGTATCCATCAAATGTGGCAAACTATAGGTTTGTGTAACTCTCAACTTCTCTGAAAACCTACTAAACATGGTGTCTATGTCCTCATGTGTATGCCCAACCATTAAAAATCCCAGCTGGATGGTTTTGAAAACACCCCTTGCAACAAGCATTGACAAATAGGCAAATAAGTATCGATTTTTGTTTTCCCCTGCACAATTATCCAATTGTAGCAACAAGTTCTCTGGCAATCTGCGAAATGTTGACCCCAATTCCTCTTCTGCAATTTCTGACGACTGCACAATGGGCTCTTTTCCATCACTCAAGTTATGGTAGTCCAAAGCATCCCTTGAGTTCAAAGCATGTAGTAGTGAAATATTGCTCCTTGGAAGTCCATTTGTTACTAGATCACCAAGAGGATGCTTATCTATCCTCTCGAGGTTATGTAAACAATTAGCAATTGAGCCAATTGTAAGATTTGGATCAGCTGGCCACAAACCATTCAAGACAAAGTGTCCGTAATGACCTTCTCCATGTCCATGAGTGATCATGCCAATCAATGCCACCTGCAGATTATATCCTGAATCCACACCCTTGGGAACAATGCGTAATCTAGGAATGGCAGTCTTCTTTTGATCCATCTTATCATGGATTATGCATACATATTTTTGTGGTTGAGTTTCTGAATACGTGCGCCATGCATAATATAGGCTTCTGCAACTCTTTTTTTGTGCCATGTGAACTTCTCTCTCCCTCAAGAGAAGGTTTAGCTTGTAACCTTGCCTTGATTGAGCTACAAATATTGCACTTAGAGAACTCACTCGTCTTTGTTAAAGTGACATGTGGGTACTCTTTGTTCCAAATTCTACCAAAAGAATATTGGGATAGCTTCTTCTCATAGCCCATTTGGTCAAGTGTCGTGTTGATTTCACATAAAATATCCACTTGTTTGTATGTTGATGGAATTACCAATTGAGTCTCTCTTGAGACATCTAGCAGTGTTCTACTTCTATGTGGCATCTTCTCAGAGTTGTTTTTCACAAACTCATTTAGTAGTGCTCTTGCTAAACTAGTATGTTGAAGTCCCCTTCTCAATGTACATGTGTTCCCATGTACATATTGGCGCACACCATTTTCAAAGTTCTCCTTGTATCGATAAAATGATGTCTTTGGTATTCCATGTAGCTCATACCATGCTCTACAACAAACAATAGAGCCATTTAGCCTGAATTGGTATCGTGACTTCTCATCTTTCTGATAACATATAGAAACAACATCATAAACATAATTAGTGCGTGATTTTTGAGACTCTCCCCAAAATTGTTGTCGTAACCTTGTCACCATATCACGATCTGCAAATTGGCAGCATTTTTGTGCACAACAATCAATGCATGATACCCTTTGAATTGATTTGTTTGAAAGGTAAAAAGTCGAAGCTGGTGCTGCTTTTGATGTTTGAGTCCTGTTCATGAAAGTGTATCGTCTCTTCCTTGACAACTGGACAACATTACTCCCGTCAAGTTTTTTTCCAACATTGCCATCGTTGGATACATCGTCATATGTAGCATGCATGCCATCAACAGGAACAAAGCGTTGTAATGGGCTCCCATTCAACATTGTTGTCTGCTTGATGGGCCACTTTAGCAAAGTGATGCTACCCACTTCAACCACATCATCAATGCTTGCATTTTCTCTTTCAATACCCACACCGACACAATCAGGACCAAGTTCCTGAAAGTTGACATAATCATGTGGAAATACATATAAGATGGTCCCTTCATTCATGGTTTGCATCATTGTGTCATCTTTTAAAAGGACCCTCTGATTTCTCCAAGACTCTCGAATCATTGCTTCAAATTCTGGGCTTGTCATAGGTATTGCATCTGTAACTAGAGGATCAGAATGATCATGTTCTTCATCACCATTGTAGCTTTCGTGTGGATCAATTAAGTTCCCATTTAATACAAAAGATTGCAAAAGAAGCTTTGACCATCGAACAGCACTCCATAATGAGCCTTGGAGAGATGAAGTATCCATTGTAGGAAAAGGTAGGACCACATCCTTCAAGCATTCCTCCACTAGTATGGAGACATTTCCCAGCCCTATCTTTGTACCACCACAAGTGGAATCTGGACCTGTTCTACACACACAACCAATACCAACGATTTCATTGTCAAGTATCATATGTACTTTCTCCCCAGATTCAAAGTCCATCCTGTAAGTAAAAAGATTACATTGTTAAATCCATAGTTATAGAAAAATACTCTTCAAAAAAAAAATCATGCTACAACATGAAAAAGGTTTGCATAGGTTGGACAAGTGGTGAACCTTGAGACCAAATCCTCCTTGCTATATTAATGGAAGCAAGGTTGGACAAGTGGTGGACCTTGAAACCAAAGCCTCTTTGCTATATGAGAGCATAGGTTGGACAAGTGGTGGACCTAGTTGTAATACCCACTGCCACCTATCAACTACTATAGGACTATGCTTTCCAATGTCCAAGTATCCCTTGAGTCTTTCAAGGTTGAGCACGTGGTGGACCTTGAAACAAAAATCCCCTTTCTATATCAGAGCATAGCTTGGACAAGTGGTGGACCTAGTTATAATGCCCAATATCCAAGGTGAAATACCTTAGGACTTTGCTACCTTGCTTGCCAATGTTTACGTAGCCCCTCATTTCTTTAATGGAAGTAAGGTTGGACAAGAGGTGGACCTTGAAACCAAAGCCTCTTTGCTATATTAGAGCATAGGTTGGACCTAGTTTTAATACCCACTGCCACCTATCAACTACTATAGGACTATGCTTTCCAATGTCCAAGTATCCCTTGAGTCTTTCAAGGTTGAACACGTGGTGGACCTTGAAACGAAAATCCCCTTTCTATATTAGAAAGGTTGAACACATGGTGGACCTTGAAACAAAAATCCCCTTTCTTTATCAGAGCATAGCTTGGACAAGTGGTGGACCTAGTTATAATGCCCAATATCCAAGGTGAAACACCTTAGGACCTTGCTACCTTGCTTGCCAAAGTTTACGTAGCCCCTCATTTCTTTAATGGAAGCAAGGTTGGACAAGTGGTGGACCTTGAAAGCAAAGCCTCTTTGCTATATGAGAGCATAGGTTGGACCTAGTTGTAATACCCACTGCCACCTATCAACTACTATAGAACTATGCTTTCCAATGTCCAAGTATCCCTTGAGTCTTGCAAGGTTGAACACGTGGTGGACCTTGAAACCAAAATCCCCTTTCTATATCAGAGCATAGCTTGGACAAGTGGTGGACCTAGTTATAATGCCCCTCCTTTCTTTAATGGAAGAAAGGTTGGAAAAGTGGTGAATCTTGAAACCCAAACCCTTTGGCTATATATAGAGGATATCTTGGACAAGTGGTGGGCTTAGTTGTAGTATCCAATGTCCAAGGTCCAAGGTGAACTATGTAAAGACCTTACTTCCAAAAACAAAGTCGTACAAGTGGTTCTCCTTGAAACCAAAACCTCCTTAGTGTATTAGAACATATCTTGGAGAAGTGGTGGACTTAGTTGTAATGGTGAATGTCCAAAGCAAACTATTATAGGACCTTGCTTCCCAGATCAAGTTTGGACAAGTGGTGGATCTTGAAACCAAAACCCCCTTACTCTATTAGAGCATAGCTTAGATAAGTGGTGGACCTAGCTGCCATGGAAAATGTTCAATCTGAACTGCTGCAGGACCTTGCTATTAAATGTCTAAGTAGAGCTAGCTTCTTTAATGGAATCAAGGTTGGGAAAGTGGTGCATCTTGAAACCAAAAGCCCTTTATTGTATTAGAGCATAGCTTGGACAAGTGAGGGACCTAGTTTTAATGTGTGATGTCCAAAGAAAAGTATTACAAGACCTTGCTTTCCAATATTTGAATTGGTCAAGTGGTTAAAACTAAGTATAAAACTTTGACCATTTTCTTCTCGAATTGCCAAAAAGCTAGTTTTAGACACCCCTAAATGAAAATGGTTTAGGGTGGCCTTAAACAATGTTTTTTCAAAGACTTGAACAAAAGGGTTGCCGAAGAGTAATGACAATTTATTGTGGCTTGAAGTGCCTGAGTATGTGAAAACAAGCCTAGGTTTTCCACGAGGCAAAAGGTGACATAATAAGAACATTGGAAACTTAGGATTGACCATGTGGCCTAAACTTTGGCAAGTGAAGTGGTGGCCAAGTTTTGTGGCACAGTGTGCACTTGGTCCTATATGTGTTGACCACTTGGCTAAATCTAGGACCATAAGGCCAAACCTTTGGCACCTTAAATATAGTATGGGACATAATCTAGAACTGCTATAGTAAATTAGTAGTATAGCTAATATGTTAATATTTGTATTATATTTAAGTATATGCTAATATAATTTATGTTCAAAATTTCACTAATGAAGAATGTTCCCATTTAGCACTCCAGATGCGGGGTCTTAGGGCAATGCCACAATGGGGTGACAAGGCAGCGCTTCCATGTGAGGTTTGGGGGTAGCGCTCTTGATGGGGATGTGGAATATAGCGCTCTCGATGGCGTGGCTTGGGAGGTTGATTTTGGGATATTGTTCTGGGCGGGGTCCTGGGGCAGCGCCCCGGGCGGGGTCAAGGGGCGGAGTCAAGGGGCTAGGGGCAGCGCCCAAAGATTTTTTTTTTTTTAAGTGAATTCCTAGTATAGAGTTACGCATGTTTTTCATATTTTCAACCATGATTTCTTTAATTTTGGCCGTGTGAATTGGTTAATTGTTTATATTGCTTTTGTTTTTTTTAATCTTATGATAAAACATGGACTTGTAGCATACGTGGCATTCTAATAAACCCTATCAAGATTAGGCACACAGAGAGCGCACGAGCAACGCACACAGAGAAAGCAGGCGAGCAGCAAACACACAGAAAGCGCACACGGATCGCACACAGTTGGAGTATACGCGCACGTAGAGGAGCAAGCTCGGCATCGTACACAACACACAGGTGGAGTGCACATGATTGAAAGTTCGCGCACAAGATAAAGAAACAGCAGCGTACACAACGCTTTCCAGAAGGGCAGGATCGGGCAGTCTTCTCAGGAGACATTGCACACCTCACGAGTAGAGAAAAAACAGGTATTTCTCTCTCTCTCACTCTCTGTCTTTCTCCATATAGAGAAGATGGTTCTCTGTAACTCTTCTTGCACACACACTCTCTCGTCAAAAGACAGAGATACATAGTTTAAAAGTATCCCCGCACACATACACATATTCCCACACATCGTCTTCCTCTCTTCCACATACATAACCACAGTGAAATTTGTTATCTTGCTGTCTCTCTCTTGAAAATACATGCACATATTCCCACACATCGTCTTCCTCACTTCCACATACATAACCACAATGAAATCTGTTATCTTGTTGTCTCTCTCTTGAAAATACGTGCACATATTCCCATACATCGTCTTCCTCTCTTCCACATACATAAACACAGTGAAATTTGTTATCTTTCTCTCTCCTCTCTCTAAAAAACAGGTATTTATCTCTCTCTCTCTCTCTATCTATCTCTGTATCTTGCTATCTCTCTCTTGAAAATACATGCTCATGTATGTGTGCGTCTGTGTTATCTATGTGTATGTATGTATATTTGTGTTATTTCATTGTAATACTCATACATAATGCAGATACACAATTACACTTAATTACGATATGCACACATAGTATATATACATACATAAATATCACAAATAACTAACACATTGTAATACTAGTAAAATTGAATGGAAGACTTACTTGCATGATCTGTTAAAGTCGATTCTTGTAGCGAGTTCTGGATGTATGCTGAGCTGATTTTCCTCTAAGCCATTTGTAGATATGATTGTAACTTCTGTTTCTCAAAAATAGTAGTGTTGTTTAGTGATACACCTAATGGACATAAATGGTTTAAACTAGGACATGTAGACCAAAAATACGTGTATTTCTTTGGATGAATATATACACTTTTTGGTTACCCTTACCACAAGTGGTGGACCTTGAGACCAGTGGACTATAAGGACCTCCAAACAATACCTTGTACACTCAATCCTTCTTGGTATCTAGGTTGGACAAGTGGTGGACCTTGTTCAAATTCTCTAACCACTCTCTCTAACATGGTGACATAATTTAGGTGTGATAAATTCATATCTATGCAAACTAATATCAGTTTAGGCTTGTTAATTTGAATTTGTTTGAATTTATGTACAATATAATGATTTGAGGTTTGCATATTTGAATTTAGGTGGTATAATGATATCTTTTTGTGGTAAACTTGAATTTAAAATCAATTTCGCGTGGAATATTTTAAATTTAAGTAGTAAAATTTAAAATTTTATAAAAAAGTTTAAATTTTAAAATTTGGGCGGGATATTTTAAAATTTAGGCGAGATATTTAAGATTTGGGAGGGATATTTTAAATTTAGGCAGGAAGGTTTTGAATTTATAGCGAGATCTCCCTTACACAAGAGAGTATAGGTTGGACAAGTGGTGGACCTTCAAGCTAGAGCATCCATGCTACTGGACATGATAGGTAGGGAATCTAGTTGAATATTGTATGTATAATATATATGTAATAGATCTAGCTTGGACAAGTGGTGGACCTTGGAACAAAACCCCATGTAAAACATATCATGCACATTCCAAGTGGTCAAAAAAAATATCATTTAAGATATAGCCTTATAGATTGGACAAGTGGTGGACCTTAACACCCAGATATTCTTCATATAATGACATAGAGTGGAAAACTGGTGAATCTTGAGACCAAACCATGCTACTAGCGATAATAGCTTGGACAAGTGGTGGACCTTAAAAGTAAACCCCCCATCTACGAAATATCGTGGGTTTAAGGTATTTCGATGGAGCCTAGCATCTTGGAGACATCATGCATCTTGCTTCTCTTCATGTTTCAATGGAGCCTATCTTGGACAAATGGTGGAGCATCCTTCTCTCCATGTTTCAATGGACCCTAGCTTGGACAAGTGGTGGACCTTTGCTTCTCTCTATTATTCAATAGAGTTAGCTTGGACAAGTGGTGGACCTTGGAAACAAACCCCCATGTAAAACCTATCATGGTCACTCCAAGTGGTGAGAAAGAATAACCTTTAAGATATAGCCTTATAGGTTGGACAAGTGGTGGACCTTAACACGCGCATATTCTTAATATAATAACATAGAGTGGAAAAATGGTGAATCTTGAGACAAACACACTCATGCTACTAGTGATAATAGCTTGGACAAGTGGTGGACCTTGAATGTAAACCCCTCATCTATGACATATCGTGGGTTTAATGTTTTTCAATGGAGCCTAGCATCTTGGAGACATGGTGCACCTTGCTTCTCCTCATGTTTCAATGGAGCCTACCTTGGACAAATGGTGGAGCATCCTTCTCTCCATGTTTCAATGGACCCTAGCTCAGACAAAGGGTGCACCTTTCCTTCTCTCTATGTTTCATTAGAGTTAGCTTGGACAAGTGGTGGACCTTGGAACCAAACCCCCATGTAAAACCTATCATGGTCACTCCAAGTAGTAAGAAAGAATAACCTTTAAGATGTAGCCTTATAGGTTGGACAAGTGGTGGACCTTAACACCCACATATTCTTAATAAAAGTGGTGAATCTTGAGACCAAACTACTCAAGCTACTAGCAATAATATCTTGGACAAGTGGTGGACCTTGAATGTAAACCCCTCATCTACGAAATATCGTGGGTTTAATGTATTTCGATGGAGCCTAGAATCTTGGAGACATGGTGCAGCTTTCTTCTCGTCATGTTTCAATGGAGCCTATCTTGGACAAATGGTGGAGCATCCTTCTCTCCATGTTTCAATGGACCCTAGCTTGGACAAGTGGTGGACCTTTGTTTCTCTCTATGTTTCAATAGAGTTAGGTTGGACAAGTGGTGGACCTTGGAACCAAACCCCCATGTAAAACCTATCATGGTCACTCCAAGTGGTAATAAAGAATAACCTTTAAGATGTAGCCTTATAGGTTGGACAAGTGGTGGACCT
Source organism: Adiantum capillus-veneris (assembly GCF_014529385.1). Lineage (NCBI taxonomy): Eukaryota > Viridiplantae > Streptophyta > Polypodiopsida > Polypodiales > Pteridaceae > Adiantum > Adiantum capillus-veneris. The sequence continues at coordinate 74,717,655 of NC_140944.1, forward strand.
TAACACGCGCATATTCTTAATATAATGACATAGAGTGGAAAAGTGGTGAATCTTGAGACCAATCCACTCAGGCTACTACCAATAATAGCTTGGACAAGTGTGGACCTTGAATGTAAACCCCTCATCTACGACATATCGTGGGTTTAATGTTTTTCGATGGAGCCTAGCATCTTGGAGACATGGTGCACCTTTCTTCTCCTCATGTTTCAATGGAGCCTACCTTGGACAAATGGTGGAGCATCCTTCTCTCCATGTTTCAATGGACCCTAGCTTAGACAAGGCGTGGACCTTTGCTTCTCTCTATGTTTCAATAGAGTTAGCTTGGACAAGTGGTGGACCTTGGAACCAAACCCCCATGTAAAACCTATCATGGTCACTCAAAGTAGTAAGAAAGAATAACCTTTAAGATGTAGCCTTATAGGTTGGACCAGTGGTGGACCTTAACACCCACATATTCTTAATAAAAGTGGTGAATCTTGAAACCCAACCACTCAGGCTACTAGCAATATTATCTTGGACAAGTGGTGGACCTTGAATGTAAAACCCTCATCTACGAAATATCGTGGGTTTAATGTATTTGAATGGAGCCTAGCACCGTGGAGACATGCTGCAGCTTGCTTCTCGTCATGTTTCAATGGAGCCTATCTTGGACAAATTTTGGAGCATCCTTCTCTCCATGTTTCAATGGGCCCTAGCTTGGACAAGGTGTTGACCTTTGTTTCTCTTTATGTTTCAATAGAGTTAGCTTGGACAAGTGGTGGACCTTGGAACCAAACCCCCATGTAAAACCTATCATGGTCACTCCAAGTGGTAATAAAGAATAACCTTTAAGATGTAGCCTTATAGGTTGGACAAGTGGTGGACCTTAACACGCGCATATTCTTAATATAATGACATACAGTGGAAAAGTGGTGAATCTTGAGACCGAACCACTCAAGCTACTACCAATAATAGCTTGGATAAGTGTTGGACGTTAAATGTAAACCCCTCATCTACGACATATTGTGGGTTTAATGTTTTTCGATGGAGCCTCGCATCTTGGAGACATGGTGCACCTAGCTTCTCCTCATGTTTGAATGGAGCCTACCTTTGACAAATGGTGGAGCATCCTTCTCTCCATGTTTCACTGGACCCTAGCTTAGACAAGGGGTGGACCTTTGCTTCTCTCTATGTTTCAATAGAGTTAGCTTGGACAAGTGGTGGACCTTGGAACCAAACCCCCATGTAAAACCTATCATGGTCACTCCAAGTAGTAAGAAAGAATAACCTTTAAGATGTAGCCTTATAGGTTGGACAAGTGGTGGATCTTAACACCCACATATTCTTAATAAAAGTGGTGAATCTTGAGACCAAACCACTCAGGCTACTAGCAATAATAGCTTGGACAAGTGATGGACCTTGAATATAAACCCCTCATCTACGAAATATCGTGGGTTTAATGTATTTCGATAGAGCCTAGCATCTTGGAGACATGGTGCAGCTTGCTTCTCGTCATGTTGTAATGGAGCCTATCTTGGACAAATGGTGGAGCATCCTTCTCTCCATGTTTCAATGGACCCTAGCTTGGGCAAGTGGTGGACCTTTGTTTCTGTCTATGTTTCAATAGAGTTAGCTTGGACAAGTGGTGGACCTTGGAACCAAACCCCCATGTAAAACCTATCATGGTCACTCCAAGTGGTAATAAAGAATAACCTTTAAGATGTAGCCTTATAGGTTAGACAAGTGGTGGACCTTAACACGCGCATATTCTTCATATAATGACATAGAGTGGAAAAGTGGTGAATCTTGAGACCAAACCACTCAAGCTACTACCAATAATAGCTTGGACAAGTGTTGGACCTTGAATGTAAACCCCTCATCTACGACATATCGTGGGTTTAATGTTTTTCGATGGAGTCTAGCATCTTGGAGACATGGTGCACCTTTCTTCTCCTCATGTTTCAATGGAGCCTACCTTGGACAAATGGTGGAGCATCCTTCTCTCCATGTTTCACTGGACCCTAGCTTAAACAAGGGGTGGACCTTTGCTTCTCTCTATGTTTCAATAGAGTTAGCTTGGACAAGTGGTGGACCTTGGAACCAAACCCCCATGTAAAACCTATCATGGTCACTCCAAGTAGTAAGAAAGAATAACCTTTAAGATGTAGCCTTATAGGTTGGACAAGTGGTGGACCTTAACACCCACATATTCTTAATAAAAGTGGTGAATCTTGACACCAAACCACTCAGGCTACTAGCAATAATATCTTGGACAAGTGGTGGACCTTGAATGTAAACCCCTCATCTACGAAATATCGTGGGTTTAATGTATTTCGATGGAGCCTAGCATCTTGGAGACATGGTGCAGCTTGCTTCTCGTCATGTTGTAATGGAGCCTATCTTGGAAAAATGGTGGAGCATCCTTCTCTCCATGTTTCAATGGACCCTAGCTTGGGCAAGTGGTGGACCTTTGTTTCTCTCTATGTTTCAATAGAGTAAGCTTGGACAAGTGGTGGACCTTGGAACCAAACCCCCATGTAAAACCTATCATGGTCACTCCAACTGGTAATATAGAATAACCTTTAAGATGTAGCCTTATAGGTTGGACAAGTGGTGGACCTTAACACGCGCATATTCTTAATATAATGACATAGAATGGAAAAGTGGTGAATCTTGAGACCAAACCACTCAAGCTACTACCAATAATAGCTTGGACAAGTGTTGGACCTTGAATGTAAACCCCTCATCTACGACATATCGTGGGTTTAATGTTTTTCGATGGAGTCTAGCATCTTGGAGACATGGTGCACCTTGCTTCTCCTCATGTTTCAATGGAGCCTACCTTGGACAAATGGTGGAGCATCCTTCTCTCCATGTTTCACTGGACCCTAGGTTAGACAAGGGGTGGACCTTTGCTTCTCTCTATGTTTCAATAGAGTTAGCTTGGACAAGTGGTGGACCTTGGAACCAAACCCCCATGTAAAACCTATCATGGTCACTCCAAGTAGTAAGAAAGAATATCCTTTAAGATGTAGCCTTATAGGTTGGACAAGTGGTGGACCTTAACACCCACATATTCTTAATAAAAGTGGTGAATCTTGACCCCAAACCACTCAGGCTACTAGCAATAATATCTTGGACAAGTGGTGGACCTTGAATGTAAACCCCTCATCTACGAAATATCGTGGGTTTAATGTATTTCGATGGAGCCTAGCATCTTGGAGACATGGTGCAGCTTGCTTCTCGTAATGTTTCAATGGAGCCTATCTTGTACAAATGGTGGAGCATCCTTCTCTCGATGTTTCAATGGACCCTAGCTTGGACAAGTAGTGGACCTTTGTTTCTCTCTATGTTTCAATAGAGTTAGCTTGGACAAGTGGTGGACCTTGGAACCAAACCCCCATGTAAAACCTATCATAGTCACTCCAAGTGGTAATAAAGAATAACCTTTAAGATGTAGCCTTATAGGTTGGACAAGTGGTGGACCTTAACACGCGCATATTCTTAATATAATGACATAGAGTGGAAAAGTGGTGAATCTTGAGACCAAACCACTCAAGCTACTACCAATAATAGCTTGGACAAGTGTGGACCTTGAATGTAAACCCCTCATCTACGACATATCGTGGGTTTAATGTTTTTCAACGGAGCCTAGCTTTTTGGAAACATGGTGCACCTTGCTTCTCCTCATGTTTCAATGGATCCTACCTTGGACAAATGGTGGAGCATCCTTCTCTCCATGTTTCAATGGACCCTAGCTTAGACAAGGGGTGGACCTTTGCTTCTCTCTATGTTTCAATAGAGTTACCTTGGACAAGTGGTGGACCTTGGAACCAAACCCCCATGTAAAACCTATCATGGTCACTCCAAGTAGTAAGAAAGAATAACCTTTAAGATGTAGCCTTATAGGTTGGACAAGTGGTGGATCTTAACACCCACATATTCTTAATAAAAGTGGTGAATCTTGAGACCAAACCACTCAGGCTACTAGCAATAATAGCTTGGACAAGTGATGGACCTTGAATGTAAACCCCTCATCTACGAAATATCGTGGGTTTAATGTATTTCGATAGAGCCTAGCATCTTGGAGACATGGTGCAGCTTGCTTCTCGTCATGTTGTAATGGAGCCTATCTTGGACAAATGGTGGAGCATCCTTCTCTCCATGTTTCAATGGACCCTAGCTTGGGCAAGTGGTGGACCTTTGTTTCTGTCTATGTTTCAATAGAGTTAGCTTGGACAAGTGGTGGACCTTGGAACCAAACCCCCATGTAAAACCTATCATGGTCACTCCAAGTGGTAATAAAGAATAACCTTTAAGATGTAGCCTTATAGGTTGGACAAGTGGTGGACCTTAACACGCGCATATTCTTAATATAATGACATAGAGTGGAAAAGTGGTGAATCTTGAGACCAAACCACTCAGGCTACTACCAATAATAGCTTGGACAAGTGTTGGACCTTGAATGTAAACCCCTCATCTATGACATATCGTGGATTTAATGTTTTTCGATGGAGCCTAGCATCTTGGAGACATGGTGCACCTTGCTTCTCCTCATGTTTCAATGGAGCCTACCTTGGACAAATGGTGGAGCATACTTCTCTCCATGTTTCAATGGACCCTAGCTTAGACAAGGGGTGGACCTTTGCTTCTCTCTATGTTTCAATAGAGTTAGCTTGGACAAAAGGTGGACCTTGGAACCAAACCCACATGTAAAACCTATCATGGTCACTCCAAGTAGTAAGAAAGAATAACCTTTAAGATGTAGCCTGATAGGGCTGACAAGTGGTGGACCTTAACACCCACATATTCTTAATAAAAGTGGTGAATCTTGAGACCAAACCACTCAGGCAACTAGCAATAATAGCTTGGACAAGTGGTGGACCTTGAATGTAAACCCCTCATCTACAAAATATCGTGGGTTTAATGTATTTTGATGGAGCCTAGCATCTTGGAGACATGGTGCAGCTTGCTTCTCGTCATGTTTCAATGGAGCCTATCTTGGACAAATGGTAGAGCATCCTTCTCTCCATGTTTCAATGGACCCTAGCTTGGACAAGTGGTGGACCTTTGTTTCTCTCAATGTTTCAATAGAGTTAGCTTGGACAAGTGGTGAACCTTGGAACCAAACCCCCATGTAAAACCTATCATGCTCACTCCAACTGGTAATAAAGAATAACCTTTAAGATGTAGCCTTATAGGTTGGACAAGTGGTGGACCTTAACACGCGCATATTCTTAATATAATGACATAGAGTGGAAAAGTGGTGAATCTTGAGACCAAACCACTCAGGCTACTACAAATAATAGCTTGGACAAGTGTGGACCTTGAATGTAAACCCCTCATCTACGACATATCGTGGGTTTAATGTTTTTCCATGGAGCCTAGCTTTTTGGAAACATGGTGCACCTTGCTTCTCCTCATGTTTCAATGGATCCTACCTTGGACAAATGGTGGAGCATCCTTCTCTCCATGTTTCAATGGACCCTAGCTTAGACAAGGGGTGGACCTTTGCTTCTCTCTATGTTTCAATAGAGTTAGCTTGGACAAGTGGTGGACCTTGGAACCAAACCCCCATGTAAAACCTATCATGGTCACTCCGAGTAGTAAGAAAGAATAACCTTTAAGATGTAGCCTTATAGGTTGGACAAGTGGTGGACCTTAACACCCACATATTCTTAATAAAAGTGGTGAATCTTGAGACCAAACCACTCAGGCTACTAGCAATAATAGCTAGGGATAACCATTAAGATATAGTGTTTCAAGGGGTGAGAAAGAATAACCATTAAGATATAGTCTTATAGGTTGGACAAGTGGTGGACCTTAACACCCAAATATTCTTAATATAATGACAGAGAGTGGAAAAGTGGTGAATCTTGAGAGCAAAACACTCATGCTACTAGCGATAATAGGTTGGACAAATTGTTGATCTTGAATGTAAACTCCCCATGTACAAAATAACGTGGGTTTAAGGTATTTCGATGGAGGCTAGCATCTTGGAGACATGGTGTAGCTTGCTTCTCTTCATGTTTCAATGGAGGCTATCTTGGACAAATGGTGGAGCATCCTTCTCTCCGTGTTTCAATAGACCCTAGCTTAGACAAGTAGTGGACCTTTGCTTCTCTCTATGTTTGAATAGAGTTAGCTTGGACAAGTGGTGGACCTTGCAACAAAACCCCCATGTGAAACCTTTCATGGTCACTCCAAGTGGTCAGAAAGAATAACCATTAAAATATAGTCTTATAGGTTGGACAAGTGGTGGACCTTAATACCCAAATATTCTTAATATAGTGACACAGAGTGAAAAAGTGATGAATCTTGAGACCAAACCCCTCATGCTACTAGCGTTAATAGGTTGGACAACTGGTGGACCTTGAATGTAAACCTTCCATGTTTCAATAGAGTTAGCTTCGACAAATGGTGGAGCATCCTTCTCTCCATGTTTCAATGGAGCCTAGCTTGGACAAGTGGTGGACCTTTGCTTCTCTCTATGAGAAGAATAAAGTTAGCCTGGATAAGTGGTGGACCTTGGAACCAAACCCCTATGTAAAACATATCATGGACATTTCAATTGGTGAGAAAGAATACCCTTTAAGATATACCCTTATAGGTTGGACAAGTGGTCGAACTTAACACCTAGATCTTCTTTATATAATGACATAGAGTGGAAAAGTGGTGAATCTTGAGACCAAACCACTCATGCTACTAGGGATAATAGCTTGGAAAAGTGATTGACCTTGACGTTAAACCCCACATGTAAACAATATCGTGGGTTTAAGGTATTTCAATGGATCCTAGAATCTTGGTGACATGGTGCAACTTGCTTCTTTTCATGTTTCAATGAAGCCTATCTTCCACCAATGGGGGATCATCCTTCTCTAAATGTCTCAGTGGAGCCTAGCTTGGACAAGTGGTGGACCTTTGCTTCTCTCTATGTTTCCATAGAGTTAGCTTGGACAAGTGGTGGACTTTGAAACCAAACCCCCATGTAAAACATATCATGGTCATTCCAAGTGGTGAGAAATAAAACCCTTTAAGATCTAGCCTTATAGGTTGGACAAGTGGTCAACCTTAAAACCTAGATCTTCATAATATAACGACATAGAGTGGAAAAGTGGTAAATCTTGAGACCAAACCACTCATGCTACTAAGAATAATAGGTTGGACAAGTGGTGGACCTTGAATGTAAACCCCCCATGTATGAAATATCATGGGTTTAAGGTATTTCAATGGAGCCTAGCATCTTGGAGACATGGTGCAGATTGCTTCTCTTCATGTTTCAATGGAGCCTATCTTGGACAAATGGTGGAGCATCCTTCTCTCCATGTTTCAATGGAGCCTAGCTTGGACAAGTGGTGGACCTTTGCTTCTCTCTATGTTTCAATAGAGTTGGCTTGGACAAGTGGTGGGCCTTGGAACCAAACTCCCATGTAAAACCTATCTTGGTAACTCCAAGTGGTGAGAAAGAATAAAGTTTAAGATATAGCCTTATAGGTTGCACAAGTGGTGGACCTTAGCACCCAGATATTCTTAATAGAATGACATAGAGTGGAAAAATGGTGAATCTTGAGACCAAACCACTCATGCTACTAGAGATAATAGGTTGGACAAGTGGTGGACCTTGAATGTAAACCCCCCATGTACAAAATATCATGGGTTTAAGGTCTTTCAATGGAGCCTAGCATCTTGGAGACATGGTGTAGCTTGCTTCTGTTTATGTTTCAATGGAGTCTATCTTGGACAAATGGTGGAGCATCCTTCTCTCCATGTTTCAATGGACCCTAGCTTGGACAAGTGGTGGACCTTTGATTCTCTCTATGTTTCAATAGAGTTAGCTTGGACAAGTGGTGGACCTTGAAACAAAACCCCCATGTAAAACCTATGCTGGTCACTCCAAGTGGTGAGAAAGAATAACCCTTAAGATATAGCCTTATAGGTTGGACAAGTGGTGGACCTTAACACGCGCATATTCTTAATATAATGACATAGAGTGGAAAAGTGGTGAATCTTGAGACCAATCCACTCAGGCTACTACCAATAATAGCTTGGACAAGTGTGGACCTTGAATGTAAACCCCTCATCTACGACATATCGTGGGTTTAATGTTTTTCGATGGAGCCTAGCATCTTGGAGACATGGTGCACCTTGCTTCTCCTCATGTTTCAATGGAGCCTACCTTGGACAAATGGTGGAGCATCCTTCTCTCCATGTTTCAATGGACCCTAGCTTAGACAAGGAGTGGACCTTTGCTTCTCTCTATGTTTCAATAGAGTTAGCTTGGACAAGTGGTGGACCTTGGAACCAAACCCCCATGTAAAACCTATCATGGTCACTCAAAGTAGTAAGAAAGAATAACCTTTAATATGTAGCCTTATAGGTTGGACCAGTGGTGGACCTTAACACCCACATATTCTTAATAAAAGTGGTGAATCTTGAGACCCAACCACTCAGGCTACTAGCAATATTATCTTGGACAGGTGGTGGACCTTGAATGTAAAACCCTCATCTACGAAATATCGTGGGTTTAATGTATTTCAATGGAGCCTAGCACCGTGGAGACATGCTGCAGCTTGCTTCTCGTCATGTTTCAATGGAGCCTATCTTGGACAAATTTTGGAGCATCCTTCTCTCCATGTTTCAATGGGCCCTAGCTTGGACAAGGTGTTGACCTTTGTTTCTCTTTATGTTTCAATAGAGTTAGCTTGGACAAGTGGTGGACCTTGGAACCAAACCCCCATGTAAAACCTATCATGGTCACTCCAAGTGGTAATAAAGAATAACCTTTAAGATGTAGCCTTATAGGTTGGACAAGTGGTGGACCTTAACACGCGCATATTCTTAATATAATGACATACAGTGGAAAAGTGGTGAATCTTGAGACCGAACCACTCAAGCTACTACCAATAATAGCTTGGACAAGTGTTGGACGTTAAATGTAAACCCCTCATCTACGACATATTGTGGGTTTAATGTTTTTCGATGGAGCCTCGCATCTTGGAGACATGGTGCACCTAGCTTCTCCTCATGTTTGAATGGAGCCTACCTTTGACAAATGGTGGAGCATCCTTCTCTCCATGTTTCAATGGACCCTAGCTTAGACAAGGGGTGGACCTTTGCTTCTCTCTATGTTTCAATAGAGTTAGCTTGGACAAGTGGTGGACCTTGGAACCAAACCCCCATGTAAAACCTATCATGGTCACTCCAAGTAGTAAGAAAGAATAACCTTTAAGATGTAGCCTTATAGGTTGGACAAGTGGTGGACCTTAACACCCACATATTCTTAATAAAAGTGGTGAATCTTGAGACCAAACCACTCAGGCTACTAGCAATAATAGCTTGGACAAGTGATGGACCTTGAATATAAACCCCTCATCTACGAAATATCGTGGGTTTAATGTATTTCGATAGAGCCTAGCATCTTGGAGACATGGTGCAGCTTGCTTCTCGTCATGTTGTAATGGAGCCTATCTTGGACAAATGGTGGAGCATCCTTCTCTCCATGTTTCAATGGACCCTAGCTTGGGCAAGTGGTGGACCTTTGTTTCTGTCTATGTTTCAATAGAGTTAGCTTGGACAAGTGGTGGACCTTGGAACCAAACCCCCATGTAAAACCTATCATGGTCACTCCAAGTGGTAATAAAGAATAACCTTTAAGATGTAGCCTTATAGGTTAGACAAGTGGTGGACCTTAACACGCGCATATTCTTCATATAATGACATAGAGTGGAAAAGTGGTGAATCTTGAGACCAAACCACTCAAGCTACTACCAATAATAGCTTGGACAAGTGTTGGACCTTGAATGTAAACCCCTCATCTACGACATATCGTGGGTTTAATGTTTTTCGATGGAGTCTAGCATCTTGGAGACATGGTGCACCTTTCTTCTCCTCATGTTTCAATGGAGCCTACCTTGGACAAATGGTGGAGCATCCTTCTCTCCATGTTTCACTGGACCCTAGCTTAAACAAGGGGTGGACCTTTGCTTCTCTCTATGTTTCAATAGAGTTAGCTTGGACAAGTGGTGGACCTTGGAACCAAACCCCCATGTAAAACCTATCATGGTCACTCCAAGTAGTAAGAAAGAATAACCTTTAAGATGTAGCCTTATAGGTTGGACAAGTGGTGGACCTTAACACCCACATATTCTTAATAAAAGTGGTGAATCTTGACACCAAACCACTCAGGCTACTAGCAATAATATCTTGGACAAGTGGTGGACCTTGAATGTAAACCCCTCATCTACGAAATATCGTGGGTTTAATGTATTTCGATGGAGCCTAGCATCTTGGAGACATGGTGCAGCTTGCTTCTCGTCATGTTGTAATGGAGCCTATCTTGGAAAAATGGTGGAGCATCCTTCTCTCCATGTTTCAATGGACCCTAGCTTGGACAAGTGGTGGACCTTTGTTTCTCTCTATGTTTCAATAGAGTAAGCTTGGACAAGTGGTGGACCTTGGAACCAAACCCCCATGTAAAACCTATCATGGTCACTCCAACTGGTAATATAGAATAACCTTTAAGATGTAGCCTTATAGGTTGGACAAGTGGTGGACCTTAACACGCGCATATTCTTAATATAATGACATAGAGTGGAAAAGTGGTGAATCTTGAGACCAAACCACTCAAGCTACTACCAATAATAGCTTGGACAAGTGTTGGACCTTGAATGTAAACCCCTCATCTACGACATATCGTGGGTTTAATGTTTTTCGATGGAGTCTAGCATCTTGGAGACATGGTGCACCTTGCTTCTCCTCATGTTTCAATGGAGCCTACCTTGGACAAATGGTGGAGCATCCTTCTCTCCATGTTTCAATGGACCCTAGGTTAGACAAGGGGTGGACCTTTGCTTCTCTCTATGTTTCAATAGAGTTAGCTTGGACAAGTGGTGGACCTTGGAACCAAACCCCCATGTAAAACCTATCATGGTCACTCCAAGTAGTAAGAAAGAATATCCTTTAAGATGTAGCCTTATAGGTTGGACAAGTGGTGGACCTTAACACCCACATATTCTTAATAAAAGTGGTGAATCTTGACCCCAAACCACTCAGGCTACTAGCAATAATATCTTGGACAAGTGGTGGACCTTGAATGTAAACCCCTCATCTACGAAATATCGTGGGTTTAATGTATTTCGATGGAGCCTAGCATCTTGGAGACATGGTGCAGCTTGCTTCTCGTAATGTTTCAATGGAGCCTATCTTGTACAAATGGTGGAGCATCCTTCTCTCGATGTTTCAATGGACCCTAGCTTGGACAAGTAGTGGACCTTTGTTTCTCTCTATGTTTCAATAGAGTTAGCTTGGACAAGTGGTGGACCTTGGAACCAAACCCCCATGTAAAACCTATCATAGTCACTCCAAGTGGTAATAAAGAATAACCTTTAAGATGTAGCCTTATAGGTTGGACAAGTGGTGGACCTTAACACGCGCATATTCTTAATATAATGACATAGAGTGGAAAAGTGGTGAATCTTGAGACCAAACCACTCAAGCTACTACCAATAATAGCTTGGACAAGTGTGGACCTTGAATGTAAACCCCTCATCTACGACATATCGTGGGTTTAATGTTTTTCAACGGAGCCTAGCTTTTTGGAAACATGGTGCACCTTGCTTCTCCTCATGTTTCAATGGATCCTACCTTGGACAAATGGTGGAGCATCCTTCTCTCCATGTTTCAATGGACCCTAGCTTAGACAAGGGGTGGACCTTTGCTTCTCTCTATGTTTCAATAGAGTTACTTGGACAAGTGGTGGACCTTGGAACCAAACCCCCATGTAAAACCTATCATGGTCACTCCAAGTAGTAAGAAAGAATAACCTTTAAGATGTAGCCTTATAGGTTGGACAAGTGGTGGATCTTAACACCCACATATTCTTAATAAAAGTGGTGAATCTTGAGACCAAACCACTCAGGCTACTAGCAATAATAGCTTGGACAAGTGATGGACCTTGAATGTAAACCCCTCATCTACGAAATATCGTGGGTTTAATGTATTTCGATAGAGCCTAGCATCTTGGAGACATGGTGCAGCTTGCTTCTCGTCATGTTGTAATGGAGCCTATCTTGGACAAATGGTGGAGCATCCTTCTCTCCATGTTTCAATGGACCCTAGCTTGGGCAAGTGGTGGACCTTTGTTTCTGTCTATGTTTCAATAGAGTTAGCTTGGACAAGTGGTGGACCTTGGAACCAAACCCCCATGTAAAACCTATCATGGTCACTCCAAGTGGTAATAAAGAATAACCTTTAAGATGTAGCCTTATAGGTTGGACAAGTGGTGGACCTTAACACGCGCATATTCTTAATATAATGACATAGAGTGGAAAAGTGGTGAATCTTGAGACCAAACCACTCAGGCTACTACCAATAATAGCTTGGACAAGTGTTGGACCTTGAATGTAAACCCCTCATCTATGACATATCGTGGATTTAATGTTTTTCGATGGAGCCTAGCATCTTGGAGACATAGTGCACCTTGCTTCTCCTCATGTTTCAATGGAGCCTACCTTGGACAAATGGTGGAGCATACTTCTCTCCATGTTTCAATGGACCCTAGCTTAGACAAGGGGTGGACCTTTGCTTCTCTCTATGTTTCAATAGAGTTAGCTTGGACAAAAGGTGGACCTTGGAACCAAACCCACATGTAAAACCTATCATGGTCACTCCAAGTAGTAAGAAAGAATAACCTTTAAGATGTAGCCTGATAGGGCTGACAAGTGGTGGACCTTAACACCCACATATTCTTAATAAAAGTGGTGAATCTTGAGACCAAACCACTCAGGCAACTAGCAATAATAGCTTGGACAAGTGGTGGACCTTGAATGTAAACCCCTCATCTACAAAATATCGTGGGTTTAATGTATTTTGATGGAGCCTAGCATCTTGGAGACATGGTGCAGCTTGCTTCTCGTCATGTTTCAATGGAGCCTATCTTGGACAAATGGTGGAGCATCCTTCTCTCCATGTTTCAATGGACCCTAGCTTGGACAAGTGGTGGACCTTTGTTTCTCTCATGTTTCAATAGAGTTAGCTTGGACAAGTGGTGAACCTTGGAACCAAACCCCCATGTAAAACCTATCATGCTCACTCCAAGTGGTAATAAAGAATAACCTTTAAGATGTAGCCTTATAGGTTGGACAAGTGGTGGACCTTAACACGCGCATATTCTTAATATAATGACATAGAGTGGAAAAGTGGTGAATCTTGAGACCAAACCACTCAGGCTACTACAAATAATAGCTTGGACAAGTGTGGACCTTGAATGTAAACCCCTCATCTACGACATATCGTGGGTTTAATGTTTTTCCATGGAGCCTAGCATTTTGGAACATGGTGCACCTTGCTTCTCCTCATGTTTCAATGGAGCCTACCTTGGACAAATGGTGGATCATCCTTCTCTCCATGTTTCAATGGACCCTAGCTTAGACAAGGGGTGGACCTTTGCTTCTCTCTATGTTTCAATAGAGTTAGCTTGGACAAGTGGTGGACCTTGGAACCAAACCCCCATGTAAAACCTATCATGGTCACTCCAGTAGTAAGAAAGAATAACCTTTAAGATGTAGCCTTATAGGTTGGACAAGTGGTGGACCTTAACACCCACATATTCTTAATAAAAGTGGTGAATCTTGAGACCAAACCACTCAGGCTACTAGCAATAATAGCTAGGGATAACCATTAAGATATAGTGTTTCAAGGGTGAGAAAGAATAACCATTAAGATATAGTCTTATAGGTTGGACAAGTGGTGGACCTTAACACCCAAATATTCTTAATATAATGACAGAGAGTGGAAAAGTGGTGAATCTTGAGAGCAAAACACTCATGCTACTAGCGATAATAGGTTGGACAAATTGTTGATCTTGAATGTAAACTCCCCATGTACAAAATAACGTGGGTTTAAGGTATTTCGATGGAGGCTAGCATCTTGGAGACATGGTGTAGCTTGCTTCTCTTCATGTTTCAATGGAGGCTATCTTGGACAAATGGTGGAGCATCCTTCTCTCCATGTTTCAATAGACCCTAGCTTAGACAAGTAGTGGACCTTTGCTTCTCTCTATGTTTGAATAGAGTTAGCTTGGACAAGTGGTGGACCTTGCAACAAAACCCCCATGTGAAACCTTTCATGGTCACTCCAAGTGGTCAGAAAGAATAACCATTAAAATATAGTCTTATAGGTTGGACAAGTGGTGGACCTTAATACCCAAATATTCTTAATATAGTGACACAGAGTGAAAAAGTGATGAATCTTGAGACCAAACCCCTCATGCTACTAGCGTTAATAGGTTGGACAACTGGTGGACCTTGAATGTAAACCTTCCATGTTTCAATAGAGTTAGCTTCGACAAATGGTGGAGCATCCTTCTCTCCATGTTTCAATGGAGCCTAGCTTGGACAAGTGGTGGACCTTTGCTTCTCTCTATGAGAAGAATAAAGTTAGCTTGGATAAGTGGTGGACCTTGGAACCAAACCCCTATGTAAAACATATCATGGACATTTCAAGTGGTGAGAAAGAATACCCTTTAAGATATACCCTTATAGGTTGGACAAGTGGTCGACCTTAACACCTAGATCTTCTTTATATAATGACATAGAGTGGAAAAGTGGTGAATCTTGAGACCAAACCACTCATGCTACTAGGGATAATAGCTTGGAAAAGTGATGACCTTGACGTTAAACCCCACATGTAAACAATATCGTGGGTTTAAGGTATTTCAATGGATCCTAGAATCTTGGTGACATGGTGCAACTTGCTTCTTTTCATGTTTCAATGAAGCCTATCTTCCACCAATGGGGGATCATCCTTCTCTAAATGTCTCAGTGGAGCCTAGCTTGGACAAGTGGTGGACCTTTGCTTCTCTCTATGTTTCCATAGAGTTAGCTTGGACAAGTGGTGGACTTTGAAACCAAACCCCCATGTAAAACATATCATGGTCATTCCAAGTGGTGAGAAATAAAACCCTTTAAGATCTAGCCTTATAGGTTGGACAAGTGGTCAACCTTAAAACCTAGATCTTCATAATATAACGACATAGAGTGGAAAAGTGGTAAATCTTGAGACCAAACCACTCATGCTACTAAGAATAATAGGTTGGACAAGTGGTGGACCTTGAATGTAAACCCCCCATGTATGAAATATCATGGGTTTAAGGTATTTCAATGGAGCCTAGCATCTTGGAGACATGGTGCAGATTGCTTCTCTTCATGTTTCAATGGAGCCTATCTTGGACAAATGGTGGAGCATCCTTCTCTCCATGTTTCAATGGAGCCTAGCTTGGACAAGTGGTGGACCTTTGCTTCTCTCTATGTTTCAATAGAGTTAGCTTGGACAAGTGGTGGGCCTTGGAACCAAACTCCCATGTAAAACCTATCTTGGTAACTCCAAGTGGTGAGAAAGAATAAAGTTTAAGATATAGCCTTATAGGTTGCACAAGTGGTGGACCTTAGCACCCAGATATTCTTAATAGAATGACATAGAGTGGAAAAATGGTGAATCTTGAGACCAAACCACTCATGCTACTAGAGATAATAGGTTGGACAAGTGGTGGACCTTGAATGTAAACCCCCCATGTACAAAATATCATGGGTTTAAGGTCTTTCAATGGAGCCTAGCATCTTGGAGACATGGTGTAGCTTGCTTCTGTTTATGTTTCAATGGAGTCTATCTTGGACAAATGGTGGAGCATCCTTCTCTCCATGTTTCAATGGACCCTAGCTTGGACAAGTGGTGGACCTTTGATTCTCTCTATGTTTCAATAGAGTTAGCTTGGACAAGTGGTGGACCTTGAAACAAAACCCCCATGTAAAACCTATGCTGGTCACTCCAAGTGGTGAGAAAGAATAACCCTTAAGATATAGCCTTATAGGTTGGACAAGTGGTGGACCTTAACACCCAAATATTCTTAATATAATGACATAGAGTGAAAAAGTGGTGAATCTTGAGACCAAACCACTCATGCTACTAGCGTTAATAGGTTGGACAAGTGGTGGACCTTGAATGTAAACCCCCCATGTTTCAATAGAGTTAGCTTCGACAAATAGTAGAGGATCCTTCTCTCCATGTTTCAATGGAGCCTAGCTTGGACAAGTGGTCGACCTTGGAGCCAAACCCCCATGTAAAACATATCATGGACATTTCAAGTGGTGAGAAAGAATACCCTTTAAGATATACCCTTATAGGTTGGACAAGTGGTCAACCTTAACACCCAGATCTTCTTAATGTAATGACATAGAGTGGAAAAGTGGTGAATCTTGAGACCAAACCACTTATGCTACTAGAGATAATAGGTTGGACAAGTGATGGACCTTGAATGTAAACTCCCCATGTACAAAATATCGTGGGTTTAAGGTATTTAAATGGATCTTAGCATCTTGGAGACATGGTGCAGCTTGCTTCTCTTCATGTTTCAATGGAGCCTATCTTTGACAAATGGTGGACCATCCTTCTCTCCATGTTTCAATGGACCCTAGCTTAGACAAGTGGTGGACCTTTGCTTCTCTCTATGTTTCAATAGAGTTAGCTTGGACAAGTGGTGGAACTTGGAGCCAAACCCCCATGTAAAACCTATCATGGTCATTCCAAGTGGTGAGAAAGAATACCCTTTAAGATATAGCCTTATAGGTTGGACAAGTGGTGGACCTTAACACCCAGATCTTCTTAATGTAATGACATAGAGTGGAAAAGTGGTGAATCTTGACATCAAACCACTCATGCTACTAGTGATAATAGGTTGGACAAGTGGTGGACCTTGAATGTAAACCCCCCATGTACGAAATATCATGGGTTTAAGATATTTCAATGGAGCCTAGCATTTTGGAGACATGGTGCAGCTTGCTTCTCTTCATGTTTCAATCAATCCTGGCTTGGACAAATGGTGGAGCATCCTTCTCTCCATGTTTCAATGGAGCCTAGCTTGGACAAGTGGTGGACCTTTGATTCTCTCTATGTTTCAATAGAGTTAGCTTGGACAAGTGGTGGACCTTGGAACCATACCCCTATGTAAAACCCATCATGTGTATTCCAAGTGGTGGTAATCAATACCATTTAAGATATAGCCTTATAGGTTGGACAAGTGGTTGACCTTAACACCCAGATCTTCTTAATATAATGACATAGAGTGGAAAAGTGGTGAATCTTGAGACCAAACCACTCATGCTACTAGGGATAATAGGTTGGACAAGTGGTGGACCTTGAATTTAAACCCCACATATACAAAATATCATGGGTTTAAGGTATTTCAATGGAGCCTAGCATCTCAAAGACATGGTGCATCTTGCTTCTCTTCATGTTTCAATGGAGCCTATTTTGGACAAATGGTGGAGCATCCTTCTCTCCATGTTTCAATGGACCCTGGATTGGACAAGTGGTGGACCTTTGCTTCTCTCTATGTTTCAATATAGTTAGCCTATTAGACAATTAGTAGACCTCGAATCTCTCCATGTTGTCTAGAGCTGAGCTTGGACAAGTGGTGGACCTTACTTCTCCCTTCCCTTAGTTTACTAGCTTAAATGATCACTATGTATACTTTCTTAGATCTAGCTTGAACAAGTGGTGGAACTTGTATTCACACAAACTTAATCCATTACAAAAAAGTATATGTTAAAATAACATTTGGTTTTTTTTGTTTGAGGAAAGATGGCTCCAAAAAAACAGGTTGCAAGGGTTGCTGTCTCAGTTGAATATACTTGCAATGATCTTAGGAAATGGTATTTGGACATACATGGTATAGAGGGTGCACAATTTCATAAGGTGCATCTATTTATTGCCAAAAAGGAGAATGACAGCTTGTTTGAAGATGTTGGACAAGTTGTGGAAGCATCTGTCTCTGTAGTTGATAGTCATCCAGAGGTGGAATGCATTGACATTCTAGTTCCAATGAATCTAGAATTTCAACTATCTCCAGGAGCATATGCATTGGAGCGCATGTCTAGAAACAAAGAAGAGACAATGTTTTCTCAAGGATGGAAGTTTGCAGAATCAAATCCAAATATCACAGCAGATCAACTTCAAAGCTCCATCATTGCCACACTACAACGAAAAAAGGTGAAAGCTTCACGACCACCATCCACAAAGAAGCAAGCAAAAGTGCAGAAAGTAGAAGCTAAGCGAACTAGTTCCATTTTGGATGTAGACAAGGCATCTTTGGCATTCTCATCAACAGAGGGTTCAATGTCAAAGATGAGAATTGTGGATCCAGATGTTTTAGAAGCTGAGGCCATGAAAGGACAAGAAAAAGATACAGGTGGAATGAATAAGTACATAAATTATTTTCCTTTCCAATATAGGGAATTTGATATCCCTATTCAAAATTGTTGGCTTGCTCCTGATCACTATAATGCACGTATTATGGATAAAAAACACGCTGAAAGTGTGTTATTTGGATTTTCACGGAGTACGACCAAGCCTGCAGCATGTGCATATTTGATGCCTGTTCGAAATGCAAAATCAAAGAAGGGGACTCCTTTGGCAGTAGAAGAGGTAGAGGAGCAAAAAATTAAAGATTATCATTATTGGATTCTTGATGGGCAGCATTCAATCTATGCTGCAAAAGTTTTGCTTCACAATGAACAAAACAACAAAGAGATCTTTGAAAGACTGATTAGCGTGTATAAATTTAGAAAGGCTATATCTGCCATTGCAAATGAGGAGGCTCAGGCATTGTATGTCAAGCAACCTTACAGCCAAATATTGAGACATTTACGGAGTCAATGGATCTTCTCAGGACGACCACCAAAGGCAGCAAGTGGAATTGCAGAGGGACATGCATCTCGTGCCGGATGGGATGTAAGTTATTTTCTTTGTCTTTTTGATAGTGTTTAATTAACAAATCTTGCTCAATAGTTTAATTATTTCTCTATTTATTTTTAGGCTTTTCTTCGATTGGCAAGAATGAGTGCAGCAGCAAGTTGGATTGCTAAACAGGCACACATGGTCACGTACTCTGATTTAATTTATGATTGCTGGATAAAAATCATTGAAAAGCTAGAAGAGGAGAATAGGAAACCCCCCACAACTGTATTTAGATACCTTTGTGGCCTTGAGGAATCAAAGGTAAAGACTATTCAAGAAGAGATTAGAGATGAGAAGATTTTACTGTCAAAGAGTGCAAAGGATGGTGATGCAACTGACATGTATGATCGAATCAAGCAGTTGAAGCAAGACAAATTGATTCAAGATGCACTTCTTGAAGGCTTCAACAATTTGAATGAGTCTTCACCATGTAAAGACTGGGAGGAGGTGGTCAAAATGTATAACATCAATGATGTTGTTTATAAAACAATTTTAATGCTATGCGAGGAATGGATCAGATCTAGTTTGACGCGTGGAACAAAGAAAATGGCTTTTCCAGATGGAGCAATAAAATACATGCAATGGGCAATTCACCTTCAAAAGGAGAAAACTGAGCCTAGAGATTTGCCATGGTCAATCTATGTGGTGAGCCTACAAATGGAAGGCAATCTCTACTTGATGCGCCACTTCAATAATAAAGTGCCTATTGGCTTATGTGTTTTAGATATGACAAAAAACGTTGGAGGCAATTTGAAGTGGAGTGAGGAGACATTTAACAATGCTTTGGATGGGATCTTGGCTATTGCTGGAGGGTCAACAGATCCTGGATTTGTCTTTCTTGCATTTGTGGATTTCACTAACTTCACAAAATTGCAATGTGCCTTTCACGCCATGGGAGATAATCTGAGCTACCATTGTTGTGGTGCATTGCATCGCTTTCCATCAGCTCCTTGCAAAGGAGCAATTCAATTCCTAACAGTTATTGACTTCTTGGGACAAGGCAATGCATTTGAAGACCTGAGAAGAAGATCAAAGGAACATCCCATGCCAATTGATTGTTCTCTTCTTCAAGTAGCAAATAACGATATGTCAGATTTGCAATATTTGTAGGCCAAAAAAAGAGCTTTGGTCAAGCACTACATTCGTACATATTGTTTTGAAGACCGCAAGCTTGTTGATGTTTTTGGTGATGGCTCCTTGGCTGCACAAGAAGGAATACAACAGAAAAAAGAAGTTATCTGCTTAATTGATAGTGTGGAGGAGGCAAAAAGCGTGGAGACCATGCTGCTAGACTTTGTTAAGTCTCATGAAGATATAGAAAAATGGGCTGGACTTCAACAATCCACTTCGCAATCAGGCGACATTGTGCCTGTTACAGAGGAGTGCTCTCCACAAAGAGAAGAAGAACAACAACAACACCATCCTCTGTCAATGGAGGACTTTTTGGAAATGGAGACACGTATGTTTTGAGTTTCTTGTGCATGTTAGTGTTTCTTGTTACTGATTTGATACTCTTAATGTTAGATTTTGCTTTATATAGTATTGATTGAGTTTGTATTTTTTATCTCAAGCATTCAAGGTTTGAATGTAAATAGTAAATTACTTGAGTTTTTGAATGGTGGATCTGTAGACTAAAACTATAACATTTAATACTCACAAAGACTTAATTACTTAAGAGCTTGAACTCAATAAGTTTTGGACCTTTTATCAATACCCCCTTGATATGATACATTAGATCGTAGTGAGGCGGTCCGGGGCGGGCAACAAGAGAGGCGACCTCTAAACACCCCTCAAGGCTCCCGTGCTGCTCAATTGGGGCTGGGGCAACCACAAGCACAACACAACAACAAACCCACATCCAAACCCAAACAAGATAGGGGCACCACCTAGTTATGGTATGCGAACTAGGACGCAAGAGAGATTTTGGCACAACCAAGAAGATGCACCACACAACACACACAAGCAACCTCACACCAAGACACACATGAAATGGACCAAAGAGAGCTAGAGCAAAGGGAAGAGAGAGAGGAAAGGATCTTGCGTAATACCTTATTTGTGACTTGCAAATGGAGATGGTTCGTTATGATGCTATCGTAGAACTTGTACAAAACTCACTCAATGCTTAGTGATTGCTAATCATTGCCAAAACACACACACACACTGTCTTAGGGTGTGGGAGACCTCTCACCACAATACCCTCTTACAATGGACACAAAACTGGCAATGAAAAAAACACACTAAAACACTTTCTAAAATCAAGATCAACCGATAAAAACTCAAAATACACAAGTCACCTTAAATTCACCAAACCGTATTACACAAATGGAAGGACGAAGATTTGAACGTCGAATCACGCCTTTGATGCACCAAACCTCAATTTATTGATGATGAAGGAGCATGTACAATAGTGGTTTTGAGATTTGTGGAACTCACGCTCTCTCACTTGCAATGTGTAGCTTGAAGGCTTCTCTCACACCAAGAGTGAAGCTCACAAGTGGTTGCTACACCTAAGTCTCTCCTCACGCATAGAGTGTTGGGGTGCTATGTGAGATGTTGGAGGTTGTTTTACAAGAAGGAGAGGGGCCTATTTATAGGTTGGAGACCCCCCATTAAGATTATTGGAAATCCTAATTTACAAGCTAACAAATCAGGATTATGATTTTTTTGAATATCAAAACATTGCGGGCCTTCTTTGTCTGCTTGAGTCATGGGTGTGGGCTCAAAAGAGAGCATTATTGATGGTAGATAAGGTGAAAGTAAGTAAGGAGAGAGAGAGAGAGAGAGAGAGAGAGAGAGAGAGAGAGAGAGAGAGTTACTATACACATGTCTTGAGGTGAGGTGTCTTTTATGGTTAGATCAATGGCTATTTTGTGTTAGTATGTTAGTGGTTAGTGTTAGTAATCACTAGAAAGTTAATGTTACATTTACAATGGGTACAATGAGGTGGATGGTTGAAGTAAGATGGTTGAAGTAAGATGGTTGAATGAAGTGAGAAAATCCTTGTGATGGTGAAGCTTGAAGAAGTTTTGGACTTACTTGTGTAGGTTCTCAAAATGACTATCGACCTTCTTCTTCGTCTTCCCTTCTTTACGCCACCGCCGCCAAGGTTGATTATCGCGAGGAAAATGGTAATTCCGTTGATGATATCTCTTGATTTGCAGAGGTTAATCATGGTACACATGATGAATTTATATATATATATAAGGAGTAAGATGGAATTGTACTTTGGAGATAATAGAGAGAGGCATAGAGATGGTGTATGTACATGGAGAGCTCATATGAGAGCTATGGGAGTAAGTGGGGAGGTTAATGTGAAGAAGGTGAGAGAAACCATTGAAGGTGCAGGTTTGAATGAGGGATTGAGAGAAATGTGTGTGTGTGTGTGTGTAGAAGTGTGGAAAGAGGTGAGAGAAGACTATGGGCTACTTGTGAAAAAAGTGGGCAGACTGGGGTCCACTCAAAAAATCATAGCTCACCGCTGGTAGCTCCAAAAATCATGAAAACATTTGAGGTGATTATTCAGAGCGTGGGCTACATTTTCTCTTTTGACCACTGCTCCAAATTCGGAGTGGAGATAGGTGCCAAAATTCTCACCAAAAAGCCTGTTTTTTATGCCTGCAAAAATCTTTTAGTGGCCCCCTCCTTTGTTGAATTTGTACAATGCATCCAAGAGTGAGCCCCTCCTTTGTCATATTATAATACAAAGCATCCAAGTTGCCCTTGACCCATGCATGGAGGAGGATTATTGGTGAAATAAGAAATATATATATGGTGGGACTAGTGTATGGACTATTCATGGACTTTAGCTCAATGAGCACATGGTGTTAGAATAATGAGTAAAAATAATAATAAAAATATGGAGGAGTTATGGATATGGAAAGATATTGGAATCATATGATATGGTCCCTCCTTGGATTATTTTGGGTGAAAGAGGAAAAGGTATGCAAGTAAATAATATAATAAAAGTAACCAATGAGTAGAAATCAATTTTTTGTTTTCACGAGGGTGAGGGTGAAAATGTGGGAGTGATTTGTATAAAGGAAAAATATGAGGTTAGAGTATGTACATATTGGCAAAAAATATAATTATGGTGTAAGAGGATGAAAGAAGGTGTACATAGGTTTAATAAAACACACACCTAAGTAGAAATATTTAAATAAAATACCAAAATAATTATAAAAAATCCCTATATTTAGGCTATATATACAATGAAATATTTACACACAAAGAGGCCATAATATACTTTATTTTTTTATTTTTTTTATTTTTTTGGCTCACCTAGCACAGTGACTAGCTAGCTGAGGGTTTTTAAGAAGATATGGGAAAAGTCCCCTAACTCACACACGCCTATTTACAGTGAAATGGTAGGGTTAGCCATAGTGTTTGTGTGATTTTGGTAGGGTGAGGTAGCTTACTATGGAAATTATGGAGAGCCAAAAAACGGCTATCATTAGCCCCCCCCTTAGATAATGGTACATTCATGTACCATTTATCTGATCATACAACATATATATTATGTAACGTCTGTCTTTGTCTGCTCTTATCTTTGAAGAACCTTTGTTGTATGATTAAAAAACCTTGTGTGATATGGAAGGTTCTCCGAGCCAATAGCAAGATGAAATGAAGTGACGGAGTAAACCTCCTCCATTGAGAAAGTTTCCATAAGCACCCCCCAGGATCAAAGATCTTGAAATATCTTTTCCAAAGCAAGATGTATGGTATGGAATCACTTACTGATTTCGGTTGAAGAAACTTGTAGATTTTACTGTTGTCCATCATTGCATCTATCACTATGAATGTGATATAAAAGATTGGTCGCTCTTCCTCCTGTGTAAAGTTGATGTATCTGCTACGATCTTCAAGAGCTTGTATGAGCGAATTCCTGAATTGTAGCTCATAAAATTCATTCAACCTGGGTAGGCTCACCAAGTCAAAAATTATATGGCCTTCATGATTTAGGAAAGCTCGATCCATGCTTCCAGATGCTATTGGAAGGTATTGCAAATAGTTTACCACATAAGTAGATAAAAGACGAAGGTTTCTATTGCTTCCAACACATTGGAAGAGAATAGATTTTGGTACTGATTGATGAGATATCCACATGTAACAATCAACAAGTTTTTCATCTATGATGAAGACCAGAAGCATCACAATGTGCGACCTCCATACACCAAAGAACCAAATGAAGAAGGTTTGGAAACCTCCGTTCATCACCAAGTATTCATGTCCTCCTCCACTTAAGAAGGTATGGTGCCCTCAATGAAAGGTATATGTGAAGAGAGGAGAAGTTGACTTTAAAGAGGTGAAACCCAATGTGAAGATGATTGGGGCTTCAAAAGCTTGGATTTTCTTGCTAAGAGATTGTCCCATGAATGAAGATCCACCCACTAAAACACCATCGGAGAGAATGATACCCTTCTGATAGTTTCCTTTTATGATTTTATTTTTTACTACTCTCCCATGTTCTTCATCCCCTTCTAAGCCCCCCCTTTGGCAAGGTTGTAACTCCTCACATTGTACCACCTCAAAGGTTGATGGAATACTGTTTGATTTTGTGAAACATTTGGCTTCTTGCATGATAGGTTCCTCTATGCTTAACATACATGGGTCATACCAATGCTTTTCAACATCCTCAAACACTTCTTCAAGATTATCCTCACATGGATTCAACTCACACTCTTCTAATTTGTTTTGGAGTTGGCATTCCATGTACACAATCATGTTTTTATGATCAATGTGGTCTATGATCTCTCCACCTATGATTTCATCTTCTTCTTCACTCTCTTCTTTTAGACAAGATACACTCTCAGAACATTCCATAAGATCAAGGTTACCTTCAAGTTCTTCATTCTCCATAGATTCATGTTGCACAAAAGCTTCGTCTGCTCGGACGAGAAATTGATCCTCCGCCAAAAGGTTGGATGTATCCATTATTGAATCATCAATGCCATTTGAGATATCTTGTGTCGATTTTTTCATACTTGTGATAAAGGTAGAAGAAAGAGATTCCACATTTGAATCTTAGCCACACACTTTAGCACTTGAATAATCAGTTGGTATATAAGTAACTTCTTCAACATTTGTCGGAGTAGAAGGAGACAAGTATGGCAAAGGAGATGACTCCTTGATAGAAACACTTTCATGATGGTTGGTTCTTCCAGCATGATGGAAACCATTTTTGATGTAGAAGTACTTGTGAAACTTCCTTCGGGCAATAGTGACCGCTTCTTCAAAGGTAGAGGGTCCACTACAAGTAACCTTAGTCTTTAGGAAAGGAGACAAACCCGAAATAAATTGATCCATTTTTACATAATCTGGAAATGTAGAACTAAATCCACATCCTTCCCATTGACGAGAAAAAATATCCTCATAAGCATAGTAGTCTTCACCATGTTGTTGAAGTCTCCGTAGTGAAGCCCATGCTTTCTCCGTTGTTGGAACTTTAGAGAATCTGGCCTTCAAAGCTTTGGAAATTTGGGTATATCCATCTTCAATCTGAGAAGACATACTCCAAAACCATTGCTCAGCGTTGCCTCTAAGGCATAGCAATAGAAAATCCCCTTTTTCAATGTCATCCCTTTTACCAAGGATATGACAAACCATTCTAAAATCAACAAGAAAATCATCAACATCTTCTTCTGGATTTCCAAAGAAGATTGGGATATCATCAAAGGTATAGCGTGTCATAGTCTCTCAATGCTAGAACCACACAAAGATTAGTTCCAGACAATCATCAACTAACTACAAAAGGTCTTTCAACATGAATTCTAGACTTTTATGTGAAAATATTTTTTTCCTTTCTTATGTTATCCATAATCCGAACCATATTCTAGATCAATTTTTGTTTCCTTGAAATTAAACTCGGTCATACATGTTTTCATGATTCATGAAATCTACTTGATTATGCTAAAATTCAAGCATTCATGGAATACAACAACACTAAGCACACAATCGCTCCTCAGTGGGGGCACCAAAATTGAGGCGGTCCGGGGCGGGCAACAAGAGAGGCGACCTCTAAACACCCCTCAAGGCTCCCGTGCTGCTCAATTGGGGCTGGGGCAACCACAAGCACAACACAACAACAAACCCACATCCAAACCCAAACAAGATAGGGGCACCACCTAGTTATGGTATGCGAACTAGGACGCAAGAGAGATTTTGGCACAACCAAGAAGATGCACCACACAACACACACAAGCAACCTCACACCAAGACACACATGAAATGGACCAAAGAGAGCTAGAGCAAAGGGAAGAGAGAGAGGAAAGGATCTTGCGTAATACCTTATTTGTGACTTGCAAATGGAGATGGTTCGTTATGATGCTATCGTAGAACTTGTACAAAACTCACTCAATGCTTAGTGATTGCTAATCATTGCCAAAACACACACACACACTGTCTTAGGGTGTGGGAGACCTCTCACCACAATACCCTCTTACAATGGACACAAAACTGGCAATGAAAAAAACACACTAAAACACTTTCTAAAATCAAGATCAACCGATAAAAACTCAAAATACACAAGTCACCTTAAATTCACCAAACCGTATTACACAAATGGAAGGACGAAGATTTGAACGTCGAATCACGCCTTTGATGCACCAAACCTCAATTTATTGATGATGAAGGAGCATGTACAATAGTGGTTTTGAGATTTGTGGAACTCACGCTCTCTCACTTGCAATGTGTAGCTTGAAGGCTTCTCTCACACCAAGAGTGAAGCTCACAAGTGGTTGCTACACCTAAGTCTCTCCTCACGCATAGAGTGTTGGGGTGCTATGTGAGATGTTGGAGGTTGTTTTACAAGAAGGAGAGGGGCCTATTTATAGGTTGGAGACCCCCCATTAAGATTATTGGAAATCCTAATTTACAAGCTAACAAATCAAGATTATGATTTTTTTGAATATCAAAACATTGCGGGCCTTCTTTGTCTGCTTGAGTCATGGGTGTGGGCTCAAAAGAGAGCATTATTGATGGTAGATAAGGTGAAAGTAAGTAAGGAGAGAGAGAGAGAGAGAGAGAGAGAGAGAGAGTTACTATACACATGTCTTGAGGTGAGGTGTCTTTTATGGTTAGATCAATGGCTATTTTGTGTTAGTATGTTAGTGGTTAGTGTTAGTAATCACTAGAAAGTTAATGTTACATTTACAATGGGTAGAATGAGGTGGATGGTTGAAGTAAGATGGTTGAAGTAAGATGGTTGAATGAAGTGAGAAAATCCTTGTGATGGTGAAGCTTGAAGAAGTTTTGGACTTACTTGTGTAGGTTCTCAAAATGACTATCGACCTTCTTCTTCGTCTTCCCTTCTTTACGCCACCACCGCCAAGGTTGATTATCGCGATGAAAATGGTAATTCCGTTGATGATATCTCTTGATTTGCAGAGGTTAATCATGGTACACATGCTGAATTTATATATATATATAAGGAGTAAGATGGAATTGTACTTTGGAGATAATAGAGAGAGGCATAGAGATGGTGTATGTACATGGAGAGCTCATATGAGAGCTATGGGAGTAAGTGGGGAGGTTAATGTGAAGAAGGTGAGAGAAACCATTGAAGGTGCAGGTTTGAGTGAGGGATTGAGAGAAATGTGTGTGTGTGTGTGTGTGTAGAAGTGTGGAAAGAGGTGAGAGAAGACTATGGGCTACTTGTGAAAAAAGTGGGCAGACTGGGGTCCACTCAAAAAATCATAGCTCACCGCTGGTAGCTCCAAAAATCATGAAAAAATTTGAGGTGATTATTCAGAGCGTGGGCTACATTTTCGCTTTTGACCACTGCTCCAAATTCAGAGTGGAGATAGGTGCCAAAATTCTCACCAAAAAGCCTGTTTTTTATGCCTGCAAAAGTCTTTTAGTGGCCCCCTCCTTTGTTGAATTTGTACAATGCATCCAAGAGTGAGCCCCTCCTTTGTCATATTATAATACAAAGCATTCAAGTTGCCCTTGACCCATGCATGGAGGAGGATTATTGGTGAAATAAGAAATATATACATGGTGGGACTAGTGTATGGACTATTCATGGACTTTAGCTCAATGAGCACATGGTGTTAGAATAATGAGTAAAAATAATAATAAAAATATGGAGGAGTTATGGATATGGAAAGATTTGGAATCATATGATATGGTCCCTCCTTGAATTATTTTGGGTGAAAGAGAAAAAGGTATGCAAGTAAATAATATAATAAATGTGACCAATGAGTAGAAATCAATTTTTTGTTTTCACGAGGGTGAGGGTGAAAATGTGGGAGTGATTTGTATAAAGGAAAAATATGAGGTTAGAGTATGTACATATTGGCAAAAAATATAATTATGGTGTAAGAGGATGAAAGAAGGTGTACATAGGTTTAATAAAACACACACCTAAGTAGAAATATTTAAATAAAATACCAAAATAATTATAAAAAATCCCTATATTTAGGCCATATATACAATGAAATATTTACACACAAAGAGGCCATAATATACTTTATTTTTTTATTTTTTTTATTTTTTTGGCTCACCTAGCCCAGTGACTAGCTAGCTGAGGGTTTTTAAGAAGATATGGGAAAAGTCCCCTAACTCACACACGCCTATTTACAGTGAAATGGTAGGGTTAGCCATAGTGTTTGTGTGATTTTGGTAGGGTGAGGTAGCTTACTATGGAAATTATGGAGAGCCGAAAAACGGCTATCAGTAGCATGGTTAAATGGTGATGCTTCATAAATTGAACCTAGCTTAAACAGGTGCTGGAGCCTAAATTTAAACTAACCTTGCTAGAAGGGAGCTTATGTTTGGACTTTGAGAACTAGCATAAGTAATCAATTAGAGCATAGATTAGACATGTGGTGGTGGCCGGCCTTAGAGACCAAAATTTGAATGAGCTTGGAAAGGTATTTAAGTACTGCAGTTTACTTAGTTTTAGTACTCATTAAATGCATAGCTTGGACCTTACATGGATCTTAATTTCAAGAGGTGTGGTAGACCTTCAAAACAAGCTCATATAGCTTGGACATGTGGTAGACCTTGCATGAAGACTAGTTTAGACAAGTGTGGTACACCTTGTAACCAACACCCATTTGTTATATTAGCTTGGACAAGTGGTGGACCTTGCTTTTATGTTTCAATGGAGCATATTTTGGACAGGTGGTTGACCTTGTTTCTCTCCCAGCTTCAATGGAGAGAAACTTTAGCTTGGACAAGTGGTGGACCTTGTTTTTATGTTTTAAAGGAGCATATTTCGGACAAGTGGTAGACATTGTTTCTCTCCATGGTTCAATGGAACCCACCTTAGACAAGTGAAGTACCTTGAAACCAAACCCCCATAATACAACCTACTAAATAGGTTGGAAAATTGGTGGGATATGAAACCATCCATGATAGAGCATAGTATAGGTGAAAACGTAGTGGTCCTTATATCAATTACCCATGCATAGCTTGGACAATTGGTGGACCTTGATTCTCTCTATGTTTCAATGGATCCTATCTTGGACTAGAGATATATCTTACTTAGTTCCATGCTTCAATGGATTGTAGCTTGGATAAGGAGTGGAACTTCAAACAAAACTCCACAGCATAGCATATATTAACAATTCATGGGTTTTATAGAGATTGTCTTGCCTATTTTGGAGAGTTGGTACACCTTTATTCTCCATTCTTCAATGGATCTGAGGTTGGACAAGCGGAGCTGGAGAAGTGGTCAACCTTAAAATGAAACCTACCATGCTACAACCCATCATAGATCGTATATGTAGTGGACCTTGAAACTCTTTTATGTCCCTAGCTTAGAGAAGCATTGCACTCTTGATTATCTCCATACTAGAAGGCAAGGCTGGACAAGTGGTGGACCTTCAAACCAGAATCTCTATGCAATAATAGGCAAGTGGTGGAGCTTGTTTTCTCCATGTTCCAATGGACCCTAGCTTAGACAAACAATGGAGCTTTCTTCTCTCCATGTTTCAATGGATCCTAGCTTAGAAAAGTGGTGGAGCTTTGGTTCTCTCCATGTTCCAATGGACCATAGCTTAGACAAGTGGTAGACCTTGAAAAACACCCCCCGTATACAACATATTATGGGGTTTTCATGTTTCAATGGCTCCTAGCTTGGACAAATGGTAGAGCTTGCTTCTCTTTATGTTTCAATGGATCCAATCTTAGCCAAGGGGTGGACCTTGAAACAAGAATCCCCCCCCCCATGTACAACGTATTATGGGTTTTGAAAGCACTGGGAGAAAATAATAGCTTTGATAAGTGGTGGACCTTGCTTCTCTCCATGCTTCAATGGAGCCGAGGTTGGACACATGTTGGAGAGAAGATGGTTGCCCATGAAATAAGACCATGCATGCTATAATCAATCATATGTTGTACACATGGTGGACCTTGAAATTGTTTTATATGCCTAACTTGGACAAGTGGAGGACCCTTGATTACCTCCAGATATCAACAACAAGCCAAGTTTGGACAAGTGTAGTACCACCAAACCAGAATCTATATGCTACAATAGAGTATAGTTAGGACACGCGATGAATATTGATATCAAACCATCCATGCTACTAGAGATGATAGGTTTCACATGTGGTGGAACCTTGTATCAATGTTCTATGTGTAGTTTTGGACTAGTGATAGACCTTGAAACTAATCCGTCTAGGCTACAAGAAAAAAGAGATGGATGAGGAGGCTAGACTACTTTTGTTGCATCAATGCATCCCATGTTACCACATATACTATAGGGTTCTTGGATAAGTGTTGGATCTTGTGTCAATGCTCCATGTCTAGCTTGGACAAGTGGTGGACCTTGGTTCTCTCTATGCTTCAAATGGGCAATAGATTGGAGACACAGTGGCCTTTTTTTTCCAATGATTTTATTTTTTGGAAACCTTGGAGGCACCATGTAAGAGGCACTCTAAGTCTTCCATACAATGGACCTATTGGACTATAAAATAATGATATCTTTCTTTGATATTGTCATTATTTTATGCATAATATTTTCTTCTTTTTGCAGACACAAAGGAGTTAAGTGATATAAAAACTAGATGTATTTCACACTATGATTGGCATGAAGATCCTTTTGGGACACCAACTTTTCTATTCCCAAAGATGTAATTTTCCATATTAACGGTGTGGATTTTGAAGTGCGACTTTCATGTATTGAAGGAGCTGGTTATGGGCTATTTGTGCATACTACCCTGGAAAGTGGTTTGACTATTCTAAACTATGGAGGGCATAAGTATAGATTTCAAGACTGGAAAAAGATATGCAAAATATTTCCAAGAGCTTATAAATATTCTCTTCTAGAGGATCCAAACATAGAAGAAGAGGAAGATCAATCATACATTATTGGTTGTGTAGAAGAAGGAAACGTGTCGGGCTATATAAATAGTTCTCACAGTACAAATGTCTGTCCCAACGTACGCTATACATTTGATCCAAATTTGCCACCTTGGCATAAATGCACCTCTTCACACATCAAGTCAGAAGAATATGGCCATGTATGCATTGAGACTATTTGTCAAGTTGAAGCAGGAGAAGAGTTGTTTGCTGATTATTTTCTTGTAGTTTAGGTTGGACATTTGGTGGACCTTGTATCCATGTTTCCTCAACAAGGGTGGCTTTTAGTTTTCACTTTAAGTACTCATCTTTAATAAAGTGTAGGATGGAAAATGTTGAGTTAGTAGATTGTATTTTAGACAAGTGGTGTTTGGTGTACGAATGCTGAAAATGGTTGCAAGGATTCTAACAACGACTTTACCTTAAATAAATTTCTTACTAGGAGTTCTACATATAAATATGGTGAATAAAATTCTAGTGGTTTTGAGATACCATTTGTGTGTGTGTTTTCTTAGATTCACAAACTGGGATGGATAATGCTCCTATGGTTCAGCCAACAACTATAGATTCCATAGATTCTATGGTTTCTAAAGTGCCCAAGATGGATGATATTTCTATACTAGAGTCTAGTGTTGTGCAACTTGAGCAAGCTTCCAATAATGAGAACCAAGAAATCGATGCTTCAAAAATGCAACATACATCAAAAGAGACTGAAAAGTCCACTCACGAGCTATTGCCAATTGGTACTACGTCATGTAGCGTAGATGTTGAGAAATCCATGCTTACAATTATATTGGATTTAAATGGTCTATTGTTGAAACGTTTCCCTCAACCATCCTCACACCACAACTCAGTGCAAATGGATTCAAAAAGATATATTATACTCAGGCCAGGTTGCATCCAATTCTTGAAGACTATTTTACAAAGGTTTAATGTTGCAATTTGGTCGACAGCTACTAGGAATAATGTGTATCAAATCCTTGCAGCACTAAACAACTTAGCTGAGGATACATTGCCTTTCTTTGCAATTTGGTCGCAAGATGTTTGCTACACCGCTCAAACTCAAAAATTGTTTAGACCCGACAATCCAAACGTTGAGGCAATGTTCAAGCCTCTAGCCAAAATTGCCATGGGGTTTGAATGTGATCCACAAAGAACAGTGCTTATTGATGACTGTCCTTACAAGGGATGTATTTCACCAGCAAACAATTGCATTTTTCCACCACAATTTGATGCTGAGAAGATGGTTGACAATATGCTCTTGGAGGAGCTACTGCCATACTTGATTCAGCTTGATGAGAGAAGGGATGTGCGTGATTTAATTGCTTCTAATCGTTATGGACAACCTATAGTGACAAATGATAGTGAATAAAAACAAATCATGGAGTATTGGAAGCAGAAAAATGATGTTTGGTCAGCTAAGGTGTTCTTTACAAGAAGAATACCACC
This sequence comes from Adiantum capillus-veneris, assembly GCF_014529385.1. Lineage (NCBI taxonomy): Eukaryota > Viridiplantae > Streptophyta > Polypodiopsida > Polypodiales > Pteridaceae > Adiantum > Adiantum capillus-veneris. The sequence goes on from NC_140944.1 coordinate 74,750,175, forward strand.
TGCAAAAGGTGACAGAGATGAAACTATCATTGAAGATGCAAGTGACACAAGCCACCGCAATGAAATGAGAAGAGCCCAAATACAAGAGATCTTGGAAAGGAGCGTACACCCATTGAAAGCATGAAGGCGTCACAATTGACCACTTTAGCTAGGCAATTGGGTTGTAACACAAAAGGAGTTTTGAAGGCAACCACAGCAAAGGCTTATATAAATAAGGTGAAAGCTGAGAACAATCTTCTAAGGCTGGATAGAAAGCAACCCTAAGGTACTAGTGACATGTCATATATTCTTGATACACATGCTTGAACACTCATGTGCATGGTATCTAACAAATCTTTCTTTTTATTCCTTCTTGCAGGATCTTACAAAGGATACTACTAGATGGAGCTCAATCAATAGAGATTTTGATATTTTTGCTCAAAATAATGAAGCAGTCACCTACATTTTTTGTTTATCAATTTCTTGAGAGACTTTATTTTAGTTTGTAATCATCAAATGAAATGAAAAATATCCTTCTTATTAAGATTGTTGATCTTTTTCTTGTTCAAACCTTTCAATTGTGATTTATAGTTTTGTTAGCATGAGATTGTGCTTTTTTAGTTTGAAAAAAACTGTCAAAGATCCAAGTCTTTTTGGCTTTACTTAAGTTATTAATTGTGAAAGATCCAAGTCTTTTTTCTTTACTTAAGTTATTGATTGCCTATGTAATAGTCCTTAAAACAATATCGGATGGCTTTCTTGCTCCCATGTCTCACATTGGTCTTTAGGTAAGACAAGTGGTGACCTTGAAAGTATGGTCTCATATCTCGATCAAGTGAAGAGACATGAAGCTTAAATATCACTACTATGTATCTAGTGTTAAACTCCATCGAGACAAAGACTAGATAGCCAAATTGCAGTCGAGTTTAAGTGAAAAATCCATTTGAGCTAAGGTAAAACTTATAGTGCCTCATTTTTCTAGGATTCTACCCCATCAAGGAAGTTAGGATCTAGCACAAACCAATTAAGACTCTTTTGGAGCCTAGATAGGACAATTCGTGGAACTTATGAAACTTATTATTGAGTTAGAGTCTAGTTTAGATAAGCAAAAGATCTTCAAACCAGCACTTGACTTTCTTACTATTCAATATTCAAAGTCCCTTGAGGCTAACAAATTACATACCCACTTGTAACCTAACTAATGAGTAATTATATAGATCTAAGCAAGTATATATAATGAGTCTTCAAACTAATAATCCAAGGGAAGAGAGTAGCAAGGTCCACTACTTGTCCAAGCTCAGCTCTAGACAACATAGAAAGATGCTAGTTCTACTAATTGTCTAATTATAGGCATGGAGAAATGATAGAAGGTTGACCACTTGTCCAACCTATCATCTCTAGTAAGATGGGAGGTTTGGCCTTAAGATTCACCATGTAACCAACCTATACATCATTGTATTATGAAGAGTAAAAAAGCAAAGCTCCACCACTTGTCCAAGCTAGTTCTAAAATCCACATGGAGATAAGCAAGCTCCACCATTTGTCGAATCTCTCTTCCATTAAAACATGAAAAAACTCAGCTATGTTGTACAGGGGGACTTTTTTCCAAGGTCCACCACTTGTCCAAGCTAGGATCCCTAGTAGCACGAGTGGTTTGGTCTCAAGATACACCACTTGTACACTCTATGTCATTATATTAAGAAGAACTATGTATTAAGGTCCACCACTTGTCCAACCTATAAGGTTATATCTTAAATGGTATCCTTTCTCACCACTTGAAATGCCCATGATATGTTTTACACGGGGGTTTCATTCCAAGGTCCACCACTTGTCCAAGCTAACTCTATTCAAACATAGAGAGAAGCAAAGGTCCACCACTTGTCCAAGCTAACTCTATTCAAACATAGAGAGAAGCAAAGGTTCACCACTTGTCAAAGCTAGGCTCCGTTGAAGTATGGAGAGAAGTAACCTCCATCATTTTTCCAAGATAGGTGCCATTCAAACATGGAAAGAATCAAGATCTACCATGTCTCCGAGATTCTAGGCTCCATTGAAACACCCTAAAACCATGATATTTTGTACATGGGGTGTTTACATTCAAGGTCTACCACTTCTCTAACGTATTATACCTAGTAGCATGAGTGATTTGGTCTTAAGATTCACCACTTATCCACTCTATGTCATTATATTAAGAATAACTGGGTGTTAAGGTCCACCACTTGTCCAACCTATAAGGGTATATCTTAAATGGTATCCTTCACCACTTGTCAAGGTCCATCACCACTTTTCCAACCTATAAGGTTATATCTTGAATGATATTTTTCCTCATCACTTGTAATGTCCATGCTATGTTTTACAAGGGGTTTTGTTCCAAGACCCACCACTTGTCCAAGCTAACTCCATTAAAACATAGACAGAAGCAAAGGTCCACCACTTGTCCAAGATAGGCTCCATTGAAACATGGAGAGAAGGATGATCCACCATTTCTCCAAGATAGGTTCCATTGAAACATTGAGAGAAGCAATCTCCACCATGTCTCCAAGCTAGGCTCCATTGAAATACCCTAAACCCATAATTTTGTACATGAGGGGTTTACATTCAAGGTCCACCACTTGTCCAACCTATTATCCCTAGTAGCAAGAGTGGTTTGGTCTCAAGATTCACCACTTGTACACTCTATGTCATTATATTAAGAAGAAATATGTGTTAAGGTCCACCACTTGTCCAGCCTATAAGGTTATATTTTAAATAGTATCCTTTCTCACCACTTGAAATGCCCATGATATGTTTTACATGGGGGTTTCATTCCAAGGTCCACCACTTGTCCAAGCTAACTCTATTAAAACATATAGAGAAAGAAAGGTCCACCACTTGTCCAAGCTAGGCTCATTGAAACATGGAGAGAAGGAACCTCCACTGTTTCTCCTAGATAGGCTCCATTGAAACATGGAGAGAAATAAGCTCCACCATGTCTCCAAGTTGCTAGGCTCCATTGAAATACCCAATACCCATAATTTTTTGTACATGGGGGGTTTACATTCAAGGTTCACCACTTGTCCAACCTATTATCCCTAGTAGGTTTGGTCTCATGATTCACCACTTGTCCACTCTATGTCATTATATTAAGAGGAATTAGGTGTTAAGGTCCACCACTTGTCCAACCTATAATGTTATAGCTTGAATGGTATTTTTTCTCACCACTTGTAATGCCCATAACATGATTTACATGGGGGTTTTGTTCCAAGGTACACCACTTGTCCAAGATAAATCTATTGAAACATAGAGAGAAACAAAGGTCCACCACTTTTCCAAGCTAGGCTGCATTGAAACATGGACCTTAATACCAAATTATTTCTAGTAGCATGAGTGATATTTTGTACATGGGGCGTTTACATTCAAGGTCCACCACTTGTCCAACCTATTTCCCTAGTAGGTTTGGTCCCAATTTCACCACTTATCCACTCTATGTCATTATATTAAGAATAATTGGGTGTTAAGGTCCACCACTTGTCCAACCTATAAGGTTATATATTGAATGGTATTTTTTCTCACCACTTGTAATGCCCATGATATGTTTTACATGGGGTTTTTGTTCCAAGGTCCACCACTTTTCCAAGATAACTCTATTCAAACATAGAGAGAAACAAAGGTCCACCACTTGTCCAAGCTAGGCTCCATTGAAACATGGAGAGAATGATGCTGCACCATTTATCCAAGATAGGCTGCATTGAAACATGGAGAGAAGCAAGCTTTACCATGTTTCCAAGCTAGGCTCCATTGAAACACTCTAGGGGGTTTTATTTCAAGGCCCACCACTTGTTTAACCTATTATCCCTAGTAGCATGAGTGGTTTGGTTTCAAGATTCACCACTTGTACACTCTATGTCATTATATTGTTCCAAGGTCCACCACTTGTCCAACCTATAAGGTTATATCTTAAATGGTATCCTTTCTCGCCACTTGAAATGCCCATGATATGTTTTACATGGGAGTTTCATTCCAAGATCCACCACTTGTCCAAGCTAACCATATTCAAACATAGAGAGAAACAAAGGTCCACGACTTGTCCAAGCTAGGCTCCATTGAAACATGGAGAGAAGGAACCTCCACCATTTCTCCTAGATAGGCTCCATTAAAACATGGAGAGAAGTAAGTTCCACCATGTCTCCAAGATGCTAGGCTCCATTGAAATACGCAAAACCCATGATATTTTGTACATGGGTGATTTACATTCAAGGTCAACCATTTCTCCAACCTATTATCCCTAGTAGGTTTGGTCTCACAATTCACCACTTTTCCACTATATGTCATTATAATAAGAGGAATTGGGTGCTAAGGTCCACCACTTGTCCAGCCTATAAGGTTATACCTTGAATGGTATTTTTTCTCACCACTTGTAATGCCCATGACATGCTTTACATGGGGGTTTTGTTCCAAGGTTCACCACTTGTCCAAGCAAATTCTATTGAAACATAGAGAGAAACAAAGGTCCACCACTTTTCCAAGCTAGGCTCCATTGAAACATGGACCTTAATACCAAATTATTCCTAGTAGCATGAGTAATATTTTGTACATGGGGGGTTTGCATTCAAGGTCCACCACTTGTCCAACGTACTTTTCCTAGTAGGTTTGGTCGCAAGATTCACCACTTGTCCACTCTATGTCATTATATTAATAATAATTGGGTGTTAAGGTCCACCACTTTTCCAACCTATAAGGTTATATATTGAATGGTATTTTTTCTCACCACTTGTAATGTCCATGATATGTTTTACATGGGGATTTTGTTCCAAGGTCCACCACTTGTCCAAGCTAAATCTGTTCAAACATAGAGAGAAACAAACGTGCACCACTTGTCCAAGCTAGGCTCCATTGAAACATGGAGAGAATGATGCTCCACCATTTATCCAAGATAGACTCCATTGAAACATGGAGAGAAGTAAGCTCCACCATGTTTCCAAGATGCTAGAGTCCATTGAAATACCCAAAACCCCTGATACTTTGTACATGGGGGTTTACATTCAAGGTCCACCACTTGTCCAACCTATTATCCCTAGTAGCATGAGTGGCTTGGTCTCAGGATTCACCACTTGTCCACTCTATATCATTATATTAAGAAAAATTGGGTTTCCATATCTAAATGGATCTTTGCTTGGATAAGTGGTAGACCTTGAGACCTAAATACCCATTCTACACTAGAGCATTGGTTAAGCCTTATACACTTCAAGCATACCTTTAACAACAAGTAGTAGTTATTAGTTGACTTAAGTCTAGTTGAACTCCATGGTATTGAGACTAAGAGAGAGTGTAGCATAAAAAAGAGTCAGGATTTTAATTTGACTTTCTTTCTATTAATGAGTAGATCATAGATGGATTTTGGTATCTAATAAAACCTTAGGGTAGACAATGTAAAACTCATGTCTATTGTTGTGTTTGCATTAAGTGTTCTTGTTCTTTAATTTCAGAACCATTACAGAAAAATGGATTGGCTATATGCTGGCATAAATTGAAGAAAACTATTGAATTACCCATCCAACCTCCTCCAAGACCTTGTCCAAGGAATGAATCACCTCCTTATCACCTACCACTTGCTTTCAAGGACATCAAAAGAGTACTTATCTTGGATCTAGAGGGGTTACTTCTCAAGACAGTTGAAATGAAACATGGAGATTCTATGCCATCTTGGGCTCAACACATGCGACTTGTGGAGGACAAAGATGAAGTTTATCATGTGGTGCGACCAGACGCACAAAGTTTTTTGGATTTTTGTGCTGAATACTTTGAGCTATGGATATGGAGTTGCTATAACTTAACAAGGGTGCAACGCATCACACAAAAATGTTTTCCTGAGCAGTATACCAAGTTCAAGGTGTTTATGAGTAACAAAAATTGCCAAAATCCAAATATCATGTTAGGATTTACAAGGGTTTATCACAAAAATCTGAGTGATATTTGAGGATTTGGATGCAAACAATACCTTAATTTTTGATGACACTCCATATAGGGTGATGTGGAACATGCCAGGGACATATCTTATATTTCCAAAGATGTGGAGGCAAACTTCCGAGCAACTTCAAAACTTCTTGCAGAGAACCATAATTCCATGGTTGGTAGGATGGTTGTATGCAAGAGATAAGAGAGTCTATACATACAACACAATTGTAAATCAGTATAGTGATTCTGAGACAAATTATGTCCTTGGTGTGTACTTGTCAACACGAAAGCATTGAATAAATATGGCTATAAGATGCTTTTTTTATTCTAGTGTGTATCTTTCAACATTTGTATAATTTGATATAGTCTTTTTTTTTTTTTTAAAGGTGTGTCAATTTTATGAACACTTGAATGGAGTGCACCCTACTCTAAGGGGACTTCAATGTACTATTGGAGTGCATCCTATTGTAAGGGGACTCTGATGTATTGCTAGAGTGCACCCAAATTTTTGGGGACTCATTTTTTATTTGATTGGGGCCTATGTTGGGTCATATAGTAAAAGAAATTCATTTTTTGTCAATTCATATCGAGGTTGCATTTATTTGGAACTATGAAAGAATTGATGTTTGATGTCAAAATAAAACTTGTAAGTGTGGATCAGAGAATTCATGGACTTTAAATATGTGAGAGGGATCTTTTTCTTGGGCACAAATGTTTGCTTCAAGAATTTTGTCATTACATACTTTATGTGAAAGAGTTTTAGAACCTAAAAGACTTTGAAAACAAAACTATGGAATCTAAGTGCATGTATTCTTGAATGGCTTGAAAGTTGATGTATACATGCATGTCGCCTTGATGAAGATTTAGATCTGACAAGATGGAAAGATATAATTCTTGGACGTTACCTTTTCAATTTGGTAATAACATATTTAACTTTCTTTTAATATGGGTGGAAAATATATTATTATGTGCATTTGGAACCTAATTGCTTGACCTTCAAACCAAGATTCCTATGTTATTTTTTCATATACTTTTTTGTACTGAATTAAGATTGTGGATGCAAGGTCCACCACTTGTTCAAGCTAGATCTAAGAAAGTATATATACTGAGTCTTCAAACTAGTAAACCAAGGGAAGAGAAGCAGGGTCCATCACTTGTCCAAGCTCATCTCTAGACAACATAGAGAGATGTTATGTCTACTAATTGTCCAATATAGTCATGGAGAAATGATAGAAGGTTGATCCACTTGTCCAACCTATCATCTCTAGTAAAATGGGAGGTTTGGCCTTAAGATTCACCATGTAACCAACATATACTTCATTGTATTATGAAGAGTAGAAAAGAAAAGCTCCACCACTTGTCTAAGGTAGTTCCAAAATCAACATGGAGAGAAGCAAGCTTCACCATTTGTCCAAGATAGGTTCCATTAAAACATGGAAAACCTCATATATGTTGTACATGGAAGCTTTTTTCCAAGGTCCACCACTTGTCCAAGCTAGGATCCATTAAAACATGGATAGAAACAAGGCTCCACAACTCGTCCAACCTTTATAGCTGCGAAGTGTACCGGTTGTCTAAACTAGGCATGGGAAAATAATAGAAGGTCCACCACTTATCCAATATATTATCTCTAATAGCATGGGAGGTTTGGTCTCAAGATTTAGGAATTGGCTGACCTGTATTTCATTGTATTATGATGAATTTGGTTTTAAAGTCAACTACTTATCCAAGCTATAAGTTTATATCTTGAATGGTATTCCTTCCCATCACTTAGAAAACCAATCATATGTTGTACATGGGGGGGTTTGTTACAAGGTCCACCACTTGTCCAAGCTAGTTTCATTGAAACATGGATGAAGACAAGCTCCACCATTTGTTAAAGCTAGACTCCATTGAAATCTAGAAAATCCATTCTGTGTTGTACATGGGGTTTTTGTTTTAAGGTCCAACACTTGTCCAAGCTAAGATCCATTGAAACATGGAGTAGAGAAACACTCCACCACTTGTCCAAGCTAGGCAACATTGATAGTAGTTGGTTTATTTTGAAGATTCACCACGTATCTAAGCTAACTCTATTGAAACATAGAGAGAAGCAAAGGTCCACCAATTGTTCAAGCTAGGCTCCATTGAAACATGGACAGAAGCAAGCTCCACCATTTCTCCAAGATAGACTCCATTGAAACATGGAGAGAATCAAAGGTCCACCATTTCTCCAAGCCAAGATGTAGTTGTCCAACCTATAAGGTTATATCTTAAATGGTAATCTTTCTAATCACTTGGAATACCCATGATATGTTTTACATGGGGGTTTTGTTCCAAGATCACCACTTGTCCAAGCTAACTCTATTGAAACATAGAGAGAAGCAAAGGTCCACCACTTGTCCAAGCTAGTCTCCATTGAAACAAGGAGAGAAGCAAGCTCCATCATTTCTCCAAGATAGGCTAGCATGGATAAGTGCACCTTGAAACCAACCTTCCTATGAGGCAATAGAGCATATGCTACATATTTTATGTATGCCCCATGCCTCAAATTAAGAAGTTATAGATTAGAAGTGGACCTTGCTTAAATGTCACATGCAATAAATTAAGGAAAAATAGCCAAGTGGATTGTATTCCTCAATGGATCCTTGCTTTCACAAGTTGTGAACCTTGAGTCACTTTTATATTAACTTGGACAAGTGGTGGACCTAGAAACCAAGCTCTCCATGTTGAGATAAGTTGTAGGTAGGACAGTAGAACATAGACAACGATAATGGATGCAATATACTCCTCTCCTAATAATCCAATTGATTGAAACCATGATATTTTAGTTGTTTTCATTGTGTATTGTATGTGCATAAAGTGGAATGAGACCTTAAGATAACTCAAATTTTTGACAAAATCTCTATATTTTATACATGATATATTGAAAGTTTTCCAACCTGGGAATTGGGATTTTCCCACTTTACCTAATATGGTCTTGTGATTACTTTGTACACTAAATTAGCAAATGGCTGAAGCTCAGTAGTTGAATGAGTCGAATGAAAAGCTTCAAGAATCTATAAAAAATTGAAGACAGAAAAGGCCAAGCTTCAATATGACAAGCAAAGGTTAGAGGCAGAGAAAGACACGCTAGAGCAACATATGAAGTTAATGAGTATGATATCTATCACACCTTGCTGCTCAAATCCAAGTTGATAGTGGCAAGGTTGCATCTATTCCAGGTTCTCAAATATGGAACTAGGCATGTGCCGATGGACGCCTCCGGCCTACTGGATAGGTCTCATGATCACATGTTGAGGTCGTCAGTGGCATAGGCTTCTGGGTGCTTTATGTGAAAATGCCCAAGTTTTCCTAAATGTTAAGAGCCATGACTTTTGCTCAGATTTGGACACGATTGGTGCCAACTATCTTATAACTCATTTGTCACAATTCATATGAAGTGTCATTGTGAAACAAAATTGTTTATCTTATATCTTTTCTTCCCCATCAATTTCTTTCCATTGAAGTAAAAAGATGGGCATTGAGTAGGCAAAAACTTGCTTGCTATAAAAAAATAAATAGAGAGAGAGATAGACAAATAGAGAGAGAGAGAGAGAGAGAGAGAGATACAAAGTCTCACTAAGTGGGGTAATACTAGTAGCCAATGACATTGCAGATGGTATATCAAGGTGAGGGCATGTAAGTTATAATGCAACATATACATGGCAATGCGAGAAAGTAGGTTGTTTCTAGCAATTGCAAGCTAGGATTGCTCTCCAAATACAATCATCACCTATGCTTGCATTTTAAAGACTTGGTGCATAGTGCAAGAACTTGACAATATTAATGGAAAACAAGAAATATGTCGAGCACCTTAACCAACAATTCCCTCATGGACATCCCACACAAAATCATATGCATGCAACTATATTCTGTTTGAGCCTACAATGGTAAGCCCTTTTCGGACACACCACATGGCTTTAACAAAAATCGAAGAAATTTTTTAGCACGAGTACCGTCGACGTGCATGCGAGACGGACTATCAAGTGGGAGGTGGACATGTAACAAGTGGCCTAGGGGGAGTGAAATATAGAGTTGAGAGAGTGGAAGATGAACTGTTCACATCACATATCCTAGAGAGAGAAAGATCGTAAGGGATTTTACAGGTTTTCTAGTGGTGGAAGTTGCCTAGGTGGATGGCTTAGATAGTAGTGTGATACTTGGAGAGCACAAGCTAGGCAAGTGGACGAAATAATAGCAAACCTAGAGCAACAATGCATCCTAGAGACTCTTTCTTTTTGGAGGTTAGCTCTCCTCTAATATATTCAAATAATTTTTTTGAAAATGATACTATCTAAGATAGTGTGCCTAGTATCGAAAGCTAAGAAGTCATTCCCAAGGGCATAAACTCCATGCACACAAAACCATTAACAATTTGTGTTCCCCGCATTAGAGTAGAGTAGATTAGATAAATAAGTGTAGCAGCCTTGAGATCAATGGCCAAACAGTCGAGCTTGACTTGACACTTTGTGTCCTATAACATGAGGGGAACATGAGCGAGCTAGTGTGCTTACAGAGTGTGGCCATTGTGCAAAAAAGCATGCAAGGAAAGTCTTTTGTAACACCCACGTGCGCATGAAGGCAACACGCGTGCAAGGTGAGGCCAAGGTAATGCTCTACGGGTATTTTGAAGCCGTGGTGAGGAGATAAGGGGGCTTAAAGGGGCAATGCGCTCAACGCAGAGAGAGAGAGAGAGAGAGAGAGAGAGAGAGAGAGAGAGAGAGAGAGAGAGAGAGAGAGAGAGAGAGAGAGAGAGAGAGAGAGAGAGAGAGAGAGAGAGAGAGAGAGAGAGAGAGAGAGAGAGAGAGACAGATGCTAGCTCTGGTATAGTTCCCTTCTTATTTTCTCCAAAGGATGAGACAAAGTACATGCGAGAAACATAAATCGTCAATGGTTTAGTGTGCATGGAGTCTATACACTTGGGAATGACTTCTTAGGTTTCAATAATAGGCACACTAACTTAGATAGTAATGTTTTCAAAAATGCTATTTGCATCCATTAGAGGAGAGTTAACCTCCAAAGAGAAATGGGCTCTGGCATGCATTGCCGTTCCAGGTTTGCTATTATATGGTTCACCTTGCCTTGCTCTTTCTCTCCAAGTAGCGCACCCCTCTTGTGCCATCCACCTGGGAAACTTCCACCACTTAAAACCCCGTAAAAAATGATCCCCTTAAATGCTCGATCTTAACACCCAAAAACAAACAAGGTGTCACACATTGAGCATGAAGTAGTGGTAGTTACGAGTGACAATAGTGCATGCACTAGCTCGTGGGCATTGTTGTGCCTTTCTACCACTATGACGCTGTTGCTTCCAAGATTCACTGCAGCACATCCTCGCAAGTTCATTCCATGCCAATAACTCCATACCTTACGGTGTCTCCAATTGTTCCCATCACATGCAAGAGCAGCTCTCAACAACTGAAGAGTTGTGTTTGAGACAAGGGAGGGGGGGGGGGGGGGGGGGGAGGTATGGTTAAGGTTGATTCCATACCTATGTAAGGTCCCTATGTCTCTAGGATTTATATTAGTTGTGTTAGACACTTCAAATGATTCTAATTCTCTAAAATAGGCCTCCTCAAAAACCCGTCTGATTACCACATTCTAAAAACCTATACATAACATCTCGCATATACCCGCCCCTCGGGGGGGGGTGTCAAAGAGGTATGGTTAAGGTTGATTCCATACCTATGTAAGGTCCTTATGTCTCTAGGAGTTATATTAGTTGTGTTAGACACTTCAAATGATTTAATTCTCTAATATAGGCCTCCTTAGAAACCTGTTTGATTACCACATTCTAAAAACCTATATATAGCGTCTCGCATATAACCCCCCCCCCCCCCCCCCCCCCCCCCCCCCCCCCCCCACATACACACACACACACAAATTCATATTACCCTTTTTTAGAAGCCAACATGACCTATGCAAGAAGGAAGGGGGAGAGAGAGAGAGAGAGAGAGAGAGAGAGAGAGGAGAGAGAGAGAGAGAGAGAGAGATAGAGAGAGATTAATTTATCATCCAAAAAGGTTAGATATGACCCATGGGACCATCATAAAAACATTACAACAGCTTGTTTATTCTAAGTGAAGCCATTGAATACATATCAGTTAAGGACTGAGGGTCCAATCAAGAAAAGGACAAAAAGAAAAAAGATCTAAGGAGGATGGGGTAGAGTCTTTTTAGGGGCTTGAAACTCTTGGATGATGGCTTTACCACCTCGGTAGACTGCCCGTTTACCTTGCTTGCGGGCTTCGTGCATCTTCTTGAGCTCGCTCTTTTTTACCTTCAGTGGATTTGTCGTAAGCTCCTCGTTGATCCAAATCTTTCTACCTTTGAGGAGTTGGGCTTGACGTGCATCTGCATCTTATCCTCTTTGTCTTTGAAAGTGAGAAGACAATGTTCACGTGGCACTTCCCTATGTGTATCGTTGATCCAAGAAACCTTTTCAGGTTTGATGCTAACTAGTTGAAAGATGTCAGTGAGCTTAGTGATCGCTTCTTGAAGAGTGTCCTCAATGATGCACCAAGGCGAAGGGAGCCCACCAATGTGAACCTTGAGGGCGTTGTCTTCTTGGAATGTTTGTTTGCAAAACTCTGTTGTCACACAAGTCTGCACTTTGGCGAAGGCTATTACCATATGCATGTGGTAGTGATGTGTGTGAACAAACTAGGACCGCCAGGGCCTTTTTTCCCTCTTTAGGAGGTTTTTTCCCATGTGCATTGTATATACGTCCATCACTCTAGGGCTATCGATCTTTCCATTGCACGCTAAGTAATATACTCTCTATTGTGTGCCTTGAGCTTCCTTCACCTTCTCCAAGCTGTGTATGTTTTCCTGCAACCCTAATTCCAACAATTGGTATCAGAGTAGGTTGCATCCTCCCGGGCTTAGTTGCCAGCGCGCAATTCCAGCACACGCTTCCTAACTTTCTCCAATTTTAGTAAGGTTTGGCGAGTGTTCGCAGGTCGACAAATTTTTTTGGGGAAGCTCGTAGAGCCTAATCTACTCAGATTTCTGATTCAGGCTCATTTCGGCCTTCGTTTACACTACATGCAGGTCTACACGGGCAATTTCGTCATTTTGTGCAAAATTTTTGTCAGTGTCGTTTTCTACATAACAGGTGCCTTACAGTCTTCTATGGTTTGTGCTATATAGCACGTGTTGTTCCCGCTTTGTTTCTCCCTTTTTTGGGTAGTTTTCACATCAAGTGCATCATTTACCATTTTTGACAACAACAAAGATGTGTTCATGATGTTTGTTGTTGAGACATGTTCAATGGGGACAGCTACCCTATGTGGGCTTATATGATGCAACATGCTCTTGTGTCAAAAGGCATCTAGATTATTGTGTAGGGCATTGATGTACATCATGGTTCTCAGGATGTAGGCGATGTTGAGGATGTTGCAGGTCTTGCTGCAAGGATTGCTTCTATTAGAGTTGTTTTGCCTATGACAGAACAAGCTCGTTGAGATGTAAAGGATGCGCACGCTCATGCATTGATTGTGTTGTCTATGAAGTGCACCATTACTCCTCACATTCGTTCAGCAAAATCTGCAAAACAGGCTTGGGATATTCTGGCTCGTCTTATGTAAGTCGCAATGAGGCTAAAATTACTTTGCTGCGTAAAGAGCTGGAATCGAAGATTATGCATGAGGAAGATGATTTGGACACTTTCCTTTCTAGTGTCAAGGATATCAATGAGAAACTTATTTTTGTAGGTGAAGTCATTTCAAACAGCTCCCTTGTGCAGACTGTTCTTGATGCCTCACCAGATTCTCACTAGACTTTAACTAGTCCTTCGGGCTTATGACCCAAGGAAATCCTGAAGTTTTCAAGTTTTATGCATTATGCACATTGCTGTTGCAAGAGTCACTTTCCAAAAAAAATAGGACTAGGTAGCGTCGTGTAGTTGAACATGATTTTATTGCTTCTCAAAGAAAGGGTGGTAACAACAATGCAACCACTTCTTATGGTTCTACTGCGAGTGGCAAAAATTCTGTTCCTAATGCTTTTGCTGGCAATAATTCGTGTGGAAATTCTGGTGATAAGGGCAAAAAGATGTTGCATTGCCATTATTGTAAAGCTAATGATCACTTGATCAAGTAGTGTCCTAAGTTGAAGGCAAAAGAGGCTAAGAAGAAAGAGGGTGGTTCCACTGCAAATGCTGGTTCCACTACAAATGCAGCCATTGTTGAGTCTTGTGTGAAAGGAGACTGTGATACTCATGTTGATTCGGAATGGGCTTTTAGTGCAGAGTGGACTTACAATCCTGTTGTCCATGATACATGCATGTCAGTTGCTGCAGATTCACATGTGTGGTATTTCGACAGTGGTACTACAAAGCACATTACCTTACATTGTGAATTATTCACCTCTCTCGAGTATGTCCCTCATGGGAATTCTGTCACTTGTGCCAACAATGCCCCTTATCCGGTTCAAGGAGTTGGAAAGATTGTTTTTATTGTTGCAAATGGTAGTTCTTTCACTTCTTTGCCGGCTCTTGAAGCACTTGTCAAACATGTTTGTGAAGACTGTATTTTGGGTAAACTGCAGCGTTCTAAGTTTCCAAAGGATGGTTCAGTTAGGGCCACATGCAGGTTGCAGCTTGTGCATAGTGATGTTTTGTGGGTCCATGCAAACTCCGTCCTTGGGAAATTACCTTTACTTCGTGACTTTCATTGATGATTACTCCAGGTATGTATGGGTATTTCTGCTTAACGCAAAGTCCGAAGTTTTTATGTGCTTCAAACAATTTCTAGCTATGGCTAAAAATGCATCAAAATGTACTATGGGTACCGCCCATTCCGATCGAGGGGGGGAGTATATGTCTCATGAATTTAATGCATTTCTGGCTAGTCATGGGATAAAACACCAATGTACAATTCCTTATACACCTCAACAAAATGGTATTGCTGAGAGAAAAAATAGGTCACTTACAGAAATGACACGATGTATGGTCAAAAGTCAAGCTTTGTCGCATTCTTTTTGTCTTGAGGCCATCATGTGTGCCACTTATGCACTTAACAGGTGTCCTACGAAAGCTTTGCAGTCTACTAATCCATATGAAGCATGGCATGATAGAAAGCCTTGTATTGAGCACATGCATGTTTTTGGTTTTTCGGCATATGCTTTGGTGCCACAAACACAACACAAAAACTTGGATGATAAGGTTGTCAAATGTATTTTTGTTGGTTATAGTGCTAAAAGAAAAGGTTACATGCTGTATCATCCGTAGACAAAGCATATTTTGGTTTCACGGGATGTAGTGTTTGTGGAACATTCTGTTCAGCCCTTGCTGTCATGTACTAGAGACAATAATGTAAGCTCACAGGACATTTATGACACTTTGTTGCCTCTTCTCAGTGGTGGAAGTTCGAATGTAAATTCCAATGAGGAAAATGTACAGCTTATGGGGGTTTCCAAGAATGTTACAGATCAGCCTATTACTAATGCATATGTACATGATGTACTTGATGACGAAAGAGTTGAAAATTAGCAAGCTAGAGGTATGCCAAAATGACTGGTGCGTACATTGTGTGACAATAAATTGGATGCATCTTTGTCTAGTCGTACTCGTTCAGGCTCTCACCATGCATCTTATGCATCAGATTGTTATGCTTTGGCTGTGTCTAGCTTACATGATGTTGAGGAACCTCTGTCTTTTGATGAAGCACAGAATTCAAAAAATTGGATGGCTGCTATGCAATTAGAATATGATGCACTTATAGAAAATGACACATGGACTTTATGTGATTTGCCTCCTAGCAAAAAGGCCATCGGTACAAAGTGGTTTTACAAGTTGAAACACAAGCCATATGGTGAGATCGCTCGCCATAAGGCTCGACTTGTTGAAAAGGGTGATGCATAGCAAAAAGGCATAGATTATGAAGATACTCTGCATTTTCTATGTGCATTGGCAGCTCATTTTGGTTGGGATGTACATCAGTCAAACATTGTTAGTGCTTTCTTGAATGGTGACATATTGAGGAAGTTTATGTAACGCAGCCTCGCAGTTTTGTCAAGAAAGGACAAGAGGACAAAGTGTGCATATGTAAGAAGGCTTTGTATGGGTTGAAGCAATCTCCTCTTGCTTGGTATGAGAAAGCTAACACTCATTTGGTCAAACAAGGCTTTCATAACAGTCTAACAGAAAGCACATTGTATGTAAAGTGTGAGGGTGATGTGCTTCTCATTGTGGCTCTTTATGTCGATTATTTGTTGATCACTGGACCAAATGAGAGACATGTTGCTGAATTTAAGGCTGTTTTGAATGCTGCTTTCAAGATGAAAGATTTGGGATTGTTGCATCATTATTTGGGGATACAGTTGAAGCAGTGTGATGGTGGTACTACCTTGTGTTAGAAAAGTTACATAGAGACATTGCTATGTAAGTTTGGGCTTGAGGATTGCGAACCTATTGCCACTCCCATCGAAACAGGTTTGAAACTGAGTCTTCATGATGTTGGTGATCCTACAAATGTCACTTTTTACCAAATTGCTGATGGATGATTCATTTATGTATGCAACACGAGGCCAGATATTCAATTTGCAGTCTCACAGGTCAACAAATTTATGCAAAGCCCAGGGTCTAAGCATTGGTAGGGTGTCAAGAGTATTTTTTGCTACCTTAGTGGCACTTTACATCTTGGCTTGTTTTATCCCAAGGGGGATTATTGCCACCAGACTTACATGCTTTTTTGGACTCAAATTGGGCTGGTTGTTTTGACACACGAGTGTTTACAAGTGGTTTTTGTTCCATGCTTGGAAGTTCATGTATATCATGGTTGAGCAAGAAGCAACCTACTCTGGCCACTTCTAGTTGTGAGGCTGAGAACAAGGCAATTTTCACAGCTACGGTTGAGTGTGAATTGCTCAAACGCCTTATGGCTGATTTGGGTGTTGGATAGGACACTGCCAACACTATCTACACTGACAGTCAGAGCGCATTGGTGGTTGCGAGGAATCCAATTTTTCATGCTCGCACAAAGAACATCGAGGTGCATTACCACTATGTCAAGGAGAGGCTCTCAGTAGGAGAGACCAGCTTGGCTTTTGTGCCAACACAAGTTAACCTTGCAGATCTGTTCAGAAAGGCATTGTCTCGTGAAAAACTCAAAGCTTTCTGCAAAGCTTTGGGCTTAATCCCCTTTGTGGACTGATCATGTCCTCAGGGCATGGCACTTCTCTTTACTCATGTTCCAGCTCTTGTTCATCGCATTACTTCAAGGTGGATTTGTTACCACGTACATGTGGTAGTGATGTGTGTGGTCACACTAGGACCGTCGGGGCACTTTTTACCTCTTTAGGAAGTTTTTTCCCTTGTGCATTGTATATACGCCCATCACTCTAGGGCAATCGATGTTTTCATTGCACACTAAGTAATATGATCTCTATTGTGTGCCTTGAGCTTCCTGCAACCCTAATTCCAACAAAGGCGACCGATCGGTCTTGGGTGACCTTTGATTCAACTTCTTTTACTTTGCTGGTGAGGAGCTGGACCATGGAGTCAAAGCATGCCTCAAGATTGTTAAGGCGAGCTTTGAGGTTGCGATTCTCCTCCGTAACCCGATCAAGGACTGCTTAGAACTTTCCAATCTTTGTAAGCTTGCTCAGGGCTGCTACGCCTGCTGCGAGATTGGTCGGCCCCTTGCGGTGAAATTTGGAGTATGCATTCTCGAAGGTAGGTCGAGCAGGTAGAAGTGCTTTGAATAAGGTATCCAAATAATCTTTCCAGTCACAAGGGTAGATCGGGATTCCTTGGGATCAAACCCTTTGGCAAGTGGATTTGAATAAGGGTTACAAGATTCAAGTAAAGTGGGCTAAGGTTGAGGCGGCCCCTGATGGCGATATGAAGAGGATTGGCGTCGTACGGAGAGCGGGTGAGGTGTGCAGAGGTCACGATGGGTGGGGTGTGCAGAGGACCCACCCAACACTCTTGAGCTCTTCCAGGAAATCCTTGACACACTGAGTGTCGGAAGTTTGCTTTTTTGTTGCAGCAAGTGCTTTAGCTGCAGTGTCGGGACGTGTGCGGTCTAGCCTAAAAGGTGCAGAACCTATGGCTGTGAAAGTTCGTGATGAGAGTCACAAAAACATTATGAAAAAGCATTTATGTATAATCACAAAACCTCTTCCTAAATATGGTTTTAACTCTAAGAGCGTTCGTGACAAAAATGTCACAAACCCTCTTTGCTATTGTGCTTGGAACGTGCTTGTTTTGGTAGTCGACATTATGATGAAAGGAACATCAAATCACATCCAATTTAACTTTAAAAGATCAATTAGGAACACTAAATGTTCAGCCATAAAACCTCAATGCTAATACAAGAACAATTCTCAATCAAAACCCAAACCTCTTTGGTGGTATCATTTAGCCTCGCCCCCAATTACATAGTCCTAGCATCAAACAGTTGAAATGAATACACAAGCTTCCACCTTCACGGCGACCATTTGCTGAGTTTTCAGAGATTTAAGAGCTTATAAATTGAAGCCCACACACCATTTTAATAAGGGTAAACCCTAATTCACTCCCTCACAAGCTCATATACAAGATTTCGAAGAGGCGGGACTGCCCTACACATAGATTGAGCAACCATGGAAGCAATTGCACAGTAGAGAAAAATTGCTGGTTTTTTCTGTAAAAAGCCCCCTTCTCTCTCTTCCCCACGGAATTATGAGCTGATGTGTCAATTTTTGGCTCATTTTGCCACTTTGGACCAAAACTAGGCCATTTTCAACTCATTTTTACCCAAAAAATATCATTTTTAATGTGAAAAATCCCAAACGGAATCAGGAAAATCCCTAAATTTGTGGGATCACTTTCATAAGCATAAAAAGCATAGATAAGCATCATTTTTCATCAATATACCATTTTGGGTCACTTTCCATGCAATTCTACAACGGCGCCTATTAGCTGCTATTTATGGCAGTTTTTGCCCGCATCAGTCTTTGTAGGCGAGATGAGTGTGCCACCATGAAACACTTGGACTATGTACATTGTCAAACCAAATTAGGCATCTTATCAAGTTATTAAGCACGCAAATGAGCCACATCCAGGGCCACGACTCCCCGGATAGGTATGTAGATGATGGCGACCGCAGTAGCGGCTTTAGCATATATCACGATATGTACATTATTGTTTTTCTTTCCATGTATCGAGAAGATTCAAAAGTGAGGTGAATGTTTTTATTTCACACTATGTACGTGCCACGGCACAACATCCATCCCTCTAATCCTGCACATCCTCCGCCATGTGCCAACTTTTTCCCTATATAGGTTTAATCTTCATTAAGATCCACAAATATTTGTATGTCATTTTCATCTTCTTCAAAGTCTGGAAAATCATCCTCTGCTTCTTCATCCTCATCTATAGCAATGTCATTAGGATCTTCATCATCATCTTGTTGTGAATCAAAAGGATCATTATCATGTCTCTTCTTGAACACCTTGATTCTTTTGCCTGCTATGGGAATTTTAAGCTCTGTTCCATCGAGCTCCCTCAAAGTATATGTAGCATTTCCATGCACATGTTTGAGAACATAGGGACCAAACCACCTTTTTGCAAGTTTTCTTTGTGTGGTGTGTTGGTTGTCAAGGCTACTGTCGTACATTAGGACCCAATCACCCTCTTCAATAGGCTTTGGTCGAAGCCTATGTCTTTTATCAAACCTATCTTTATTCTTTAGTCTTGCATCCTTCAATCGAGATTTAGCAATGTCTATGTCTTCCTGTCTTCTTTCCAATTGCCTTATGCGCAAAGCAAGTAGATTTTCCCTACTTACACCATCTTCCCAAGGTAACATGTTCCAAGTAGGAACTACATCCTCAATTGGCATGACTGGCTTCTGACCATACATCAATTCGGTAGTCATGTAACCAGTCATTGAGCTATGAGTTGTACGATCAGCCCACAAAGCATATGGTAGCAACCTTGGACACTCACGCATTCTACCTTTGCATGCCTTAGCCAAAGCTTTGACAATAGGAGGATGTCCTCTTTCACTTTTCCCATTTCCCTCTGGATTATAAGCACAAGTCAGGGCTAGCTTGATACCAATCCTTGTAAAGAAATCCCTTGCTTCATCTGCGTCTAACTCACCTCTATCAGCAACTATCTTTCCCACACAGCCATTAGGAGATTTCGGAGGTCTTTTGGAGGGCCCTTTGGAAGAGAGAGGAAAATAAGCTCCTCCAATGAGAGAAGAGCCTACGTTACATAGAAAAATAGATTGATATTAACAAAAATATAAAAGGTGTCCCTCTCCTCATTTAATAATCTAGTGGTCCTTGAAGACGATCACTCTCTTTCATTTAATGCGAGCACCTTTTTCAAAAGGTAGATGCGGTCCATTTAATACGGCTTACGTCATCACTAAAACTCAAAAAGTCACAAAAGTATCAAGTGGTGGAAGATTTTGAAACTTTTGATACTGTCAATGCGTCCGAAACACCCAGATATCCTAGAAATGAATGTCCAATTGCCTCGCTCCGACATCCAAAGAGGCAAAAAATGTCAAAAACCCCTAAAAGAACATTTTACTAACGGCGCGTGAGGGGGCATTCCAAAATTTTGGAATGTCTCCTCGCATGCCTTAGTAAAAAGCCCCTTTTTTCTCTTTTTAGGGAGCTTTTTGAGAGGAAAATGTCAAAAAACCTCTAAAAAGGGGCTTTCTTGAAAAATAAGTGTCTAAAAACCACTAAAAGGAGCTTTGTACTAACGGCACGCAGGGGAGCATTCTAGAATTTTAGAATGCCTCCTCGCGCGCATTAAGTAAAAAGCCCATTTTTTGTCTCTCCGGATGTCGGAATGAGACAAGTAGACATATGTTTTTAGGGTATTTTGGCGTTCCAGACGCATTGGTGGTGTCAAAAGACTCAAAATATATCACTATTTTACAGTTTGTGACTTTTGAAGTTTCAGTGATGACGTAAGCTGCATTGAATGCGCCGCACTGCCTCCTGAAAAAGACGCTCGCATTAAATAAAAAAGTGACCTTTTTCAAGGATGATTAGGAATATAAATCTACTTTTTAGAGTGTCTAGTTGTCCTTTTGGATGTACTCACAAGGTGCAAGTGCATTTTAAAAAATGTTTCTAGAGAGAGAAATACAATTTCTTACAAGGCCCTCCAAATGACCTCCGAAATTTTCTAATGCATAGCGGAAAATTACATCTTCAAGCAAAAATTTACAAACCGCTTCTGTAGTTTTTGTCCTCAATGCACGCCCTTCCACTTGGTTTGTCAAGTCTTCTCGTGCAAGTACCAAGTATCTCATTTGCCAAAGCCCTAAAGGCATTGTGACTAGATCAACAGCCCATTTATAGTGCATGGCTAATGGGTATGTAGGATGCAATCCATCATGGTGATGTACATTGGAATACATTTGGCATGTGACACAAGACTCCACAAAATCCGCTACATCCTTATACATGTCTTTCCACCAATATCTCTCTTTCACGTTGAAAAACGTAGCCCATACGCCTCGATGTCCAGCATATAGGCTTTCATGAAGCTCTTTGATAACTTTGAGCTGAGTAGGCTTAGCACATACTACTCGTAATGGAGTCCCATCTCTTCTTTTAGGATGTTTCCATAAGTAACCATCCCTCAAGAAGAATCCATATTCTTTCTTTCTGATCCTTTTGAATTCTGACTCACTCCAATCATCTTGCTTTTGTAAAGTACTCAGGTAGGGACCTATGAGCAGCCATTCATCCTCATAGAACTCCTCTAAAAAGGATTCAAGTGAAGATACAATGCATATATCATCACACTTTGCATGAGAAATTGTGTAGAATTTTGTACCCACATCTTCTTCCTCATCAATCATATCATCCTCATCTTCATACCTTGCCCTTAAAAGCATATCTTCCATTACATTATCTTTTCCTGCAATGTGATTCAATTCTGGGTTCAAGGAATTTATATAAGCAATCCACCTAAGCATAGCAATATCAGGAGTAGAGCAACTTGCAATCATCCCTAGAAGTGGTAAGCAATCAGTCTCCACAACTACAGATGCTCCAATGAAGTACTCTTTGTCACACTTTAATGCTGTAACCACCCCCCATAACTCTCTTTTTACCTGTGGATATGCTCTTTGGCGAGAGCTTAGAACCTTGGCCCCAAACCTCACCACATACCTGTGTTTCTCTTCATCATCTTGTCCTATTGACCATCCAATTCTCGTTGGACTAGTGTCCATTGTCACAATCACCGGTCTTCCACACTCATAGTCAATCTTCCTCAAAGTTGGTGAAGACAGCAACAATTGCTTCAACTTCCTCATAGCTTTTACATGTATATCATTCCATTGAAACCTTTGATTCTTCCTTAGAAATTGATAAAGAGGATCTGCAACATGTGCATAATGTGGAATCCATATGACATAGATGACACATGCACCTAGAAACCTTCTCACCTCCGTGATATTTACGCATACTTCCTTCATCCTCTGTATTGCATCCACTTTAGTTGGACAAGGTCGGCGGCCATGAGGATTACAAAGATGTCCCACTATCAATATTTCTTCAACCCCAAACACTAACTTTTGCCTAGAGAATGTAAGGTTCACAAATTCTATCACAATCATTGATGTGGTTTGCTACATATTTACGGCACCCCCTCGCATCCAGAGCCTCATCTTTTTTAGCTAAGTCGCATCCTTTGATTGGAACGTCATCAAGAAAAGGCATTGTAATTTGAGGTATGAAGTCACAAAGGACTTGGTTCATACCATTCATCATGTGCGCAACCGAGTTGGTTGCTCCATGCGGTAAGGTGCACATCCTTACCAAACCCAAGGGTGTTCTCATGGTAGTCAAGTCCCTACTTTCCATTGCTAGTTGGAATTGATCATACCCTGAGTACAAATCCCCCATAGAATATATTGCCCTTCATGCAAATGCTTCTGCAAACTCATCTACAATTGGCCTTGTACCCATATTCCTGATTGTGACTTTGTTGACATGCTGTATGTCTTGAATGAAGCGTATAGCTCCATTTTTCTTTGGTATTGTGAACCATCTACTTGAGTAGGGGGCACATGAAGGTTCCAAAATCCCCATCTTTATCTTTTCATTGAGTAAATCTATAAGCTTTGGCAAGAGTGCTTTTGGCACTGGAATTGGTCGTAGATTCCAAGGCACATGAGATATAGTGAATATTACCATTGGTTTGACTATAGATGGATCCACACACCCTATCTCATGCGGCTCGAATGCAAAAGATTTTCCATGTTTGGAGAGTGTCTGTTCAAAGCATTTTCTTTCAGTATTTGTCAAGGAGTCATCGCCTCCAACTTTTAACATCTTCAATGACTCTTGCGTAAACTTGTGTCCAATTCTTTTTGGATCTCGGAGACTAGGTTGCAAAGAATCCTGATCCATCGTTTCCTTGCAATCTCTAGGCAAAGGCAATGCCACTGGTTTCACCTTCTTTGCTATAGTTTTGTATTTTGTCTCCACTCGCACTTCTAGATCTTTTTGCACATTGAAGAACTCCTCATCTTTGAAAGACTCAATGATTCTATACATGTCCATAGAAGCTACTTTTACCAGGTCATTTCCTTGTTGAAAACTAGAACTTGTTATAGCATTGAGATCACCCAAAGTATCTACAAAAGAAACCTCCTCAAAAACACCTGAAATGTACTCGTCTTCATCTAGCAAATTATGGTTTTTGTATTTTCTCTGTACACTATTTACATATTGTTTTTGTCCTTTCTTTAAATCTCCAAGCATTTTGAAAGATACTGATCCATCTTTAGCTACTAGGGCACCTGTAGAAAAAGCTTCATCTCCCTTCGGATCAGGCGAGAACCTTTTTCTTTCTGTACCACTGCACTCCCGCTTTACAATGGTACTGGGCCAAAACCCCTCATCTCCCTTTGATCTCGAAGCTCCTTGCTTGGTTTTGGTCGAGAACGTTCCCTTAAGCTGTCACGATTTCGCTCATGGTCAACGCAAACTGTCAAGATTTGGATAGCTCGTTTTCCATATTTGCTTTTGACCTTGGCATAGGCAGATCCATCATCCAACACTTTTGTCTCCATTCAGACTACGATGATGTATGGTTGTCCAAGGATTAGAGGATATCTTGACATCTCTTGAACAAAGAAATTTTGCTCACCTTTCACATCTCCTATGGTTACATTAACATTTGGACAAGCACCATAGAGATCCCCGGATGAGTTGTTTGCAGCCCTAATCATCCACCCATGGTCAGTATCAATTGGCCACTTTCCCTTCATATAGAGACTCTTGGACATGAGATTAATCTCTGAACCATGGTCTATCAAGGCCACATAATGCTCCTCAAGATCTCCCACCTTAACCAGGGTTTCTGTTGTAGCCCTTGCCCAATGGCTTCTAGAATAGTGGCTCTTATGAGTGGCTTCGTATTCATCTTCATCTTCAAATTTAACATGCCTATTTCTGCCGCCCGAAGATTGGTATCAGCTTACAAAATTCTCATCTTCATCTATTTGTTGTACTTGTATCACATGTGTCTTTGAAGCACTCTCTTGAGCCTCTGATTGGATAGACTCTGTTAAAGCTTGTCGCTTCCTTCTTATGATATCAATGATTTCCTCGTGGAACTCTCTTTTTGCAATGCCAAGGACTTCTCCCAATGTAAACTCCACCTTGCTATTTAAGATCCTTTCCTCTAAAACCTTCTTTAAATCTGTGGCAGCTTTAATATCTGATTGTAGCTTGCATGATGGGCTTTTTCCCTTGCTCTTTTCTTTATCTTGCTTCTCCTTTGGTGCAACATCTCTCATTGGTACTTCTTGTGATGGAGGCTCCCTTGCCATGGGCTCTCGAGAGGGACTCGGATCCTTTCTCCCTCCACCTCTAGTAGCCCTCTTTGAGGGGCCTTCATCCCCATTTTCTCTCTTGCGTTTTTCTTCAACAAGTGCCTTGTTTTCTCAACACTTTGCAATGTAGGCATGCACTGACAAGGCATCTACAGGTTCATTCCACCGAGTCTCAAGACGGATACAATATCCTGCTTCATGTAAGACTTCTTTAGTCAAATTTCCCTTCATAGCTAACTCCATCGCAGATCGCCAGACATCCTCACCATCCTCACTCACGTCTTCAATAGATTTTGACCCTTTGAGCATGACTTGACCAGCCTTTAAGCCAAATGCTACTGCTTTAACCATTGAGATAGCGTGAATGGTTTCCATGTCCTCAACTAGCTTTTTCATCCCTCCTTTGCCAAAGTTGGTCGCCAACGGCTTCCCTGTTTCACTAAGGTGTATCTTCCCTTCTTTGAAGAAGACAAGATCTTTACCCAAGGCATCTTTGAAGCTTCCACAGTCCCTTATTGGATGGTCTGGGCTATCACACCAGATGCACCTATTTAAAAATCCCTCTCTGTTCTGAGGTCTTTGACTTGATGACTATCCAGATGTTTTCCCTTTTCTTCAAGCCTTGCTAGCTTTAATTTCAGCTCACGTATGCCCTTCACAAGTTCTTCAAGCATAGACACCTCATCCTTAGAAGCTATAATAGAAGGTTTTGGCTGCTTCTCAGTAATAGCAGGAACTGGAGCACCATTGTTCACCACCATCTTGTCTCTTTTGCGTTGTCTTTTTGCCAACAGGGAGACTGCATCTTGTACATCATTCCACCTTGTCTTCAAACCTTGCTCTGTATCTTTGTCTTCCAAGAGAAGTTCTAACTTTTCTTCAATTTCTTTGCCCGCTGCTTGTAGGAAAAGTTCTACCTTCTCCCTATCCAAGGAAGCTTGTTCAGTTTGTGATAGTTGAGCATATCGTCTCTCAAACTCTCTAAGAAGCTCTGTAGCAGAAATTTCTTCTTTAGGATTTGCAACCCAATCTAAGAAAGTTCTTTTGGTCACCCTCTCAAAGTCCTCCATTAAGTAGTTTTCTTTTAGAGCAAGCTTGAATTACTCCCAATTTCTTCCATGAGCATTTTGAATTGCCCTAATACGGTCTCTGATCTCTGGGACACAGACTAGCTCAAAACTTCGAACCATGTCTTCCTCACACACTCGGTTCAACTCCATTTCCTTCATATAAGCTCATAGATACTTTGTGATGTCCTTGCCATCAAACTGATCAATTCTCTTCACAATGGACTGTAGTGCTTTTGCGGTTAAAATATGGCTTCTTTTCGCTGCTTGTTGTTGCTGCATGTACATGGAAAATGCTTGAAACATTTTCATGATTGCAAGATCAAAGTACATCCCATGTGTCTTTTGATTTTCATCCATGGCTAACAAAGTGTGTAGATAGATTCACAAACTCCCACCCCAGCAACTTCGCGTCGGGTTCACTAGAAATGTCGGGACATGTATGGTCTAACTTGGAGTCACAAACACTTTATGAAAAATCATTTATGGATAATCACCAACCCTCTTCCTAAAGATGGTTTTAACTCTAAGAGCGTTCGTGACAAAAATGTCACAAACCCTCTTTGCTATTGTGCTTGGAACGTGCTTGTTTTGGTAGTCGACATTATGATGAAAGGAACATCAAATCACATCCAATTTTACTTTAAAATATCAATTAGGAACACTAAATGTTCAGCCATAAAACCTCAATGCTCATACAAGCACAATTCTCAATCAAAACCCAAACCTCTTTGGTGGTATCATGTAGGCTCGCCCCCAATTACATAGTCCTAGCATCAAACAGTTGAAATGAATACACAAGCTTCCACCTTCACGGCGACCATTTTCTGAGTTTGCAAAGATTTAAGAACTTCTAAATTGAATCCCACACACCATTTTAATAAGGGGAAACCCTAATTCACTCCCTCACAAGCTCAGATACAAGATTTCGAAGAGGCGGGACTGCCCTACACATAGATTGAGCAACCATGGAAGCAATTGCACAGCAGAGAAAAATTGCTGGTTTTTTCTGTTAAAAGCCCCTTTCTCTCTCTGCCCTGCCACATTATGAGCTGATGTGTCAATTTTTGACCCATTTTGCCACTTTGGACCAAAATTGGGCCATTTTCAGCTCATTTTTGACCCAAAAAATGTCATTTTTGATGCGAAAAATCCAAAACGGAGTCAAGAAAATCCCTAAATTTGTGGGATGACTCGCATAAGCATAAAAGGCATAGATAAGCATCATTTCTCATCAATATACCATTTTGGGTCACTTTCCATGTAATTCTGCAACGACACCTGCTAGCTACTATTTATGGTAGTTCTTGCCCGCATCAGTCTTTGTAGGCAAGATGAGTGTACCACCATGAAACACTTGTACTATGTACATTTTCAAACCAAATTAGGCATCTTATCAAGTCAAAAATCACGCAAATGAGCCACATCCTGGGCCACGACTCCCTGGATAGGTATATAGATGATAGCGACCGTAGTAGCCGCTTTAGCATATATCACGATATGTACATTATTGTTTTTCTTTCCATGCATTGAGAAGTGTCAAAAGTGAGGTGAATGTTTTCATTTCACACTATGTACGTGCCACGGAACGACAACGGTCGCCAGAATCTGAAAGAGAGAGAGAGAGAGAGAGAGAGAGAGAGAGAGAGATGGTGAGGGATGACAACAAGGGAGAGATAGAAAGAATGTGATGTGTGTCATGGGAAGATATATCAAGATAAACACGCACATACATATGCAAAAAACACACACACACATACATACACCCCTCTAAAATACATACACACATATCTACATCTTTGCATGCATACATAGAGACATTCAAAAGGAAGAATAGAGAAATGAGAAATATAGTGCAAGTGCTTCTATGTGTGCTTATGAGTGAGCTTGAAAACTGTATAGGACTGTGCATTCAATGCCGTTGGGAAGAGCGAGCGAACCGGCCGTAGGCGCGCGGATCGCGCAAGCTGGTGGCTCTAAAAGGTCACTGTGATCTAAAGGGGAGAGAGAGAGAGAGAGAGAGAGAGAGAGAGAGAGAGAGAGAGAGAGTATTTTCTTGATTTGATTTATGAAATTTTCAAGGAGCAAGGGGCTTGAGGCTAAGAGGGGCCATGTCGCCGTTGAAAGCGATGTCATCTTACTAGTATATATAATATAAATATACATTTTAAAATGCCAACTATTGGACTTTTCTTTCCATGTGTCCGTTGAAATATTTTTCGAGTCTTAGCTTTCAAATTGACATAACTTTTTGTTACTTTTGAAATACTTTGAAATTAAGAAGTAAATAGTTATCAAAGATTTACATTGCTGCATAACTATTTTTTTATGTTAAATGTTTTAGAATGCCAACGTGAACCTTGAGGTGTTGTACCGAGGCCTTCAATTTGACTTTATCCCACAATTGTATTTCTCTATTACAAAATCCCAAAGGTCTTGTTACACGCACTTGTTCACTTGTATTTCTCTATTGGCTTGCTAAAGACCTTAGTATCCATATGGATGAAGGTTGTTTACTTCTAATTGTAATTGTAACACAAGTGCCCCTCAAGAAACTTTAAAAGTCTTGAAGAAAATGCCATGATGTCTTTATCACGTCCTTTCAAATGTCATTTGTCAAAGATGCATTTGTGTTTTGCTAAAAAAGGCTTTAGAAAACAAGGTAAAGATTTACGACGGCCTATAGAAGAGAGAGAGAGAGAGAGAGAGAGAGAGAGAGAGAGAGAGAGAGAGCTACCTCGACTCCAATGAATTGAGAGAGTGAGGGGCACTCTCAACACACATTAAAATCCAAAAACGTTCAAATGCCACATGAAAAACATCCACAATTCAATTCAATGGTAAAGGAATTGCACATAAAATCTTCGCTAATAATATTACATGTACATGGATCCTGTTGCACTCAGTAGTCCAAAGTTAGCGCTCTTTATAGATTAGCTGATAAACTGAGTTCTGACTACCCAAATGACTTGAAAATTGAAGTAAGAACTCAAAAGGGACTAGGGAAGCCATGCATGTGCCCATAGTAGGTTTTTGGCTAAAAAATAAGCATGTAGACATCCTACGCGCAGGATGTCTACCTTCTTTGATTTTGATGAAACTTGACAAGCTTGTGGCCCTTGACCTATACAACATGGCAATATATGTACTTGGAATTTGGTTTGGACATCAAAAAGTGCAATTTTGAGCAGATTTAGGCTTTTGGCTCACAAAATGGGTAGGATGTCCTATATGGATAGGCAAATGATATCCAATTGGATTGAAATTCGATATATAGGCTTCTTATATCATGTAAAGGACTCCCATGATGTCAATTCTTGCACAGTAGGTCAATGACCCTGGAGACATCCTACGGTAGGATGTCTCTTTTCTCAGAATGAATTGATTTTGGTTATGTGGGTAGCCCTTAGCTTGTAGAGCATGGCCTTGTTGTTAGATTTTGATTTGGATAAGTATTGTTGTTGTTAGGAGCATGTGTAGTGTTTTTAGGCTTAGAAAAGTGCATCTTTGAGGTTTTGGGGGCCAAATGTGAGGGGTCTGGCTTGAAATTTGATATATGAGCTTGTGAAGATGTTATAAAGATATCTGGAACTCAAAAACACCAGCTGGAGATCAAATAGGGCATTTAGACATCCTACGCGTAGGATGTCTATATCACTATTTTTCATATCTGACTCCACAGTTAGCTTGGCAATGTGCTAATAAGTATATTGTGCAAGTTTCATGTGATTTGGACTAGTTTTGGTAGGTCTATGATTCTTTATTGCCTCTATGCTGTAACTTTCCGTTTTCTGATGCATATGAGGTCAACTCTTGTCCAAATGTGATGAAACTTGATGGCTAGCATGTATAAGCTATGTAGAAGCTGTGTATGAGGTGAGATATTGAGTTTGGTGCCCAAACATGGCCTTGAGACATCCTACGCGTAGGATGTCTCCTTATGAATTCTTTTGGAGAAGTGCTACTAGTGTATGCCCTCAGGCCCCTTGAGTCCCCTTCAAGCCTTATTTCAATAAAAAAGTCAAAAAGATAGATAGAAACTCCCTCTTTGGCTTTCAGAGCCTCTTAGTCGTTTTTTGGCTCTTGGAGTGCTCTTCGACGATGAAATTTCTTGATGTTAGTCTCCATAGCTTCATGGTTCCTAGGGGAACCTCGCCATATAGTTTTTGTTGTCTTTGGCTTGACCAGAGCTCCGTTTGGTGATTTGTCGCTCTAGAAGCGCCCGTGGTTGCGTTTGCATGCCGTCGATGACTTGTGGTGGTCTACCACTATAGGACTTGGTTTTTGATGGTCTAGGCAAGCCTCTCGTGAAGTTTGGTGGCAAACGAACATCCGGTTTGGCCGTGAGAGCCGGTTGATGCTTTGTCTGTCTGATATCGTTTCTGAAGCTTAGTCCCGCTTCGTGTCGCCTTATGGACATGTGGATATATAGCTTTGTAGAGCATGTCGAGATACTCCTACCCATGAGTTTTGGTAGCATTTGGGCGACTTTCCACCGATATACCACTTGGTGGCCTATTGCAGGGCTCTAGAAGTTAGGGTTTTTCCCAATGGTTTTTTGCCGCCTTTGTGCATTCAAGAGTGGTCTCCTATGCTAGGTTAAACCCCCTATGAAGCCTTATTGCTATTGGGGTAGCCGTTAGGTGTCTACCTCTACTTGTAGGTCTCTACTGCCCGTTCCCCGTGTGAACCCCACACTAGTTTTCGCGATAAAACATCAAAATATGCGAAAAGCTCAAGGTGGTGAGCCTACCTCTCATATCTTGAGCCTGTCGCGTGGTTGTGCGCATCGTAGAAGTAGATGGAAGTCCGGTTCGTTCTAGGTGGGAAGAGCTCTCTCTCAAGAAGGAAGTAGTAGAAATTTATGAAATTCGACATGTGCTCCCAGCTTCTTGCGAGATGCGGTTTAGGCTCGAAGAGTTCTTGATTTGGACTCCGTTTGCCCAGTTTCCGCGAAATTTGATGTTGCGATCAAAATCTGGCCAAAACACGCCTTCCGCTCCATTCACATAATTGCACGCCCATTGTACCATAGGTTGTCCTATAATTACTGATTATCCTCATATTTTTTGTTTTTCATTATGACCATATTTCACCTGCTTTTTGTATTTTTGAATTTTTTCTGTCGATAATTAGTAAAATTAAAAATAAAGTAGCAAAATAAACCTAGAAAATCCCCAAAAAACACAATAAATCAAAAAAATCACCGCAAAATACTATGTACACTCACATGCAATTTTTATGGCCGGATTTCTCCGTTTTACCAATATTTTGTCCGAAAAATAGATGTTTTTACATATATACACACACCTAGAGGCCTAATTTGGCATTTGGCCCCATACTTGTAGATTCGTGCTGTATAAGGGCATATGTACTTAGGTTAGTGCAGAAAATTTTGCAATCAAACGAAAACCCTTCAAAATAGTCAAAAAACATGCCCTTTTTTTGCTCTTTTCACCTTCATTGGGTCGGCATTGAGAATGCCTCCCCCCCTCCTAGTCGGAGTCCTCCCAGATGACAAGGTATCGCCTCGGGGTATGTGCAGTGCATGGGTTAAAAATTGTGGTAATGCTTGGCCTTGTAATGTGGCCCTATGTGATTCATACTCGGTCAATGCATGGAAAAATTAATGTTGTGCGAGAGGAGGGAATAAGCAAGATGCTTATTGGCATTCGACGTTGAGGTTTTCTGTTGGTTGTTGATTTGGTTGGCGGATTTTCTTTGCAAGTAAAACTTGTAACTCTACAGCTCTTTGTTTGATCGTCTTTTTTGCAAAAATTGCTTGGTTTGCCGCTACTGTCGATATGTCCGTGGTTGTTTCCATGGATGGAAGTGTCATTTATGTTGTAGCTATAATCCTGTTCTCTGTTAATTGCCCTTTGGAGTTTTGTTGTGGAGGCTTCTATAGGTTTATTGCCTCATCCTTGGTCGTCATTGTTGTTCTGTTGATCGACACCCACATAGATCGGTTTACCGGTTTAAAATGTAGTGAGTGTCTGGTTGCTGGTGTTGCTTGTACTGAAGGGAGTTCTTGTTGCTTTGGTTTGGGGATCCAAATGCGAGTCGCATTTAAGTGGTTATTGAGTATTCTCTTTGGGATCCATATCTTTTGTTTTCCCTTGGTTGTTGGTTTAACTGTGTTCTTCTGTTGTTGTATTGTGGTTTGTATGCCAGGTTGCCTCTATCCTTCCATACCCATACTTGTTTTTCGCGTGTTTCTAACCTTGATCTATTCATTGTAGTCTGTGTTGTCTTATTTTTGTAGTGAACATGGTTGGCAATTCCCTGGTTGTTCTCCATGTGTATCATGTTGTGCTTTATTGGCACCCAACCTTTTTGTTCTTTATCCAGTGATGGTAATGCTATCATGTGGTTCTTCCGGGTTGTCTGAGCAAAGGCTACCACCTATTGGTCTTGTGCATGCTGAATTTTGACTGTATTCAAACTCCAATCTATCTGTACATTATATTCTTTCTACCATGGTTGTTCCAATAACATTTGGTGCTGTGCTCGCATCCTCAACCACATAAAACTTGTGGGGATAAATATATTGATGTATTTGTACATGCAATATCGTCTAGCCCAATGTGCTTAATGAATGTGATGTACTACTTTCTAGCACTTGTTGAGTAGGATGTAGTTGATCTTCGAGCTTGAGTTGTTTATATAGTTTGTAAGAGATCAGATTTTCTTGAGCTCCGGAATCAAGCAATGCCGTCGATTCAACTTGATTGCTACCCACTTTGACTGCAATTATTGGTTCCTTTGTGTCTTCATCAAAATTCATTAATCGAATAGCATTTATTCGCAAAGGTGATCCACTTTAATGTTGTTGTCGTTGAAGCCTTCTTTTTGCAATGCGTTCTTTTGCTTCTACTTGTGCTTCTTCTCGTACCCTCTGTTTGTCCTTCATCCGTTGTTTTTCTTGATGGATTTGTTGAAGCATATCCTATGTTAGTGGCAAATGATACTTTTTTAACCGACACCCACTAATCCAATTTGGCATTTCTTCTCCTGCCAATGTAGCAAGTTTGATAGGTCCACTTTGTGATAAGTCACTAATCACAAAGGGTCCCATCCCTCGCTTTTTAAGTTTCTTGGCATGTTGCTTCAAAGTATAAACAAGTACATAATCACCTGTTTTGAACTCCTTCGTATGCACATGCTTGTCAAAAAACTCTTTTTGTCTTCTCTTTTTAGCATAGATCGAAGCTACAGCTCTCTGTTGAGCTTATATGTGAAGCTACTCAATATATGGCTTCTCTATATATGGCACCCAGGTCCCCTCTATATATACATCATCTCATGTGTGTATTCTACACACTTTGGGGTTCTACTTCTGTGTTCTCTCCTTCTCTCTCAACATGGTATCAGAGAAGTACGTTTTTTTTTTCGATTTTTCTCCTGATCAAAATCGATTTTGCAGAAACTATCGGCCAAAGGGATCGGAATCGATGTGGTCTACAGCTTTGCAGAAAGAAGTTTCTTCAAATTCTGCACCGATTTTGAGTTATCGTTCACGGACTGAGTACATACCTGAAAAACAGCTTCCGCGTGTTTTTATTGATTTTTTTGCTAATTGGAAACGATTTTGCAGAAGGAAGTGTTTTCAAATTCTGCACTGATTTTTCTGCTAATTGGAATCGATGTGGTCTACAACTTTGCAGAAGGAAGTGTTTCCAAATTCTGCACTGATTTTGAGTTATCGTTCGCGGACTGCGTACATACCTGAAAAACAGCTTCCGCTTTTTGTTTTTGATTTTTCTGCTAATTGGAAACGATTTTGCAAAAACTACCTGCTAAAGAGACCGGAATCGATGTGGTCTACAACTTTGCAGAAGGAAGTGTTTTCAAATTCTGCACTGATTTCGAGTTATTGTTCGCGGACTGCGTACATACCTGAAAAGCAACTTCCGCTTTTTGTTTTTGATTTTCCTGCTAATTGAAAACGATTTTGCAGAAACTACCCACCGAAGAGACTGGAATCGATGTGGTCTACAACTTTGCAGAAGGAAGTGTTTTCAAATTCTGCACCGATTTTGAGTTATCGTTCGCGGACTGCGTACATACCTGAAAAGCAATTTTTGCTTTTTGTTTTTGAACTTTGTGCTTATTGAAAAGGATTTAGCAGAAACTACCCGCGGGAAAGAGCGGAATCGATGTGGTCTACAACTTTGCAGAAGAAAGTGTTTTCAAATTTTGCACCAATTTCGAGTTATCGTTCGCGGATTGCGTACATACCTAAAAAGCAATTTCCGTTTTTTGTTTTTTATTTTTCTGCTTATTGAAAACGATTTTGCAGAAACTACCTGCGTGAGAGACCAGAATCGATATGTTCTACAACTTTGCAGAAGAAACTACCCGCGATGGGGATTGGAATCGATGTGGTCTATAACTTTGCAGAAGAAAGTTTCTCTAAATGCTGCACCAATTTTGGGTTATCGTCTCGGACTGCGAATATGTTTGAAAATCAAAATTTTACTTTTTGCTTTTGATTTTTCTCATAATTGAAAACTTCTCAATTATATTTTTCTTCATCAATCATATATTTGTTACTGACGTAACTTTGCTGCAGAAGCCAGTTACACATCGTTCCGATTCAGTCGAGCCGTTGATGATCGTCCAAATTCTATCGAGTTACTGTTGGTACATGATCTTTTGTTATATGATATACTCGTTCATTGATTCTCGTATAATTATTCTTTTAGAGATATAGTTTACGTCGTTTTATTGATAATTTCTCATTGATACCATAGTGATTTTGATGGTACCATGATGATGTTTTGTTAATACTTTGGTCATGGTGATTTTCGTTGATACCATGATGATATGTCATTGATACCATGGTTATTCTCGGTGGTGCCATGATGATATTTCGTTGATACCATGGTTATTCTCGGTGATTCCATGATGATATTTCGTTTATTCCATGGTGATTTTTATTGATACCATGATGATGTTTTGTTGATACCATGGTTATTCTCGGTGATGCCATGATGTTGTTTCGTTGATACAATGATTATTCTCGGTGATATCATGATGCTTTTCGTTGATACCATGATCATTTATTCATTTTTATTGACATAATGATGATATTTTGTTAATACTTTGATGGTATTCATTGATCACTACATTGATAAATGTTGTTTTATGTAGTATATACACATATCATTTGTATCACGTAATCACACATTTTGTACTTTTACGTTTATACTTTATGTACCATATGTTTTCGTGCGTATATATGTCGTCAAAAGAGTGGCGTCGCGAACCATCTCTTATGGCATTGTGAACGTAATTATTTCATTAACGATGCTAATAATTTTCATGACATGTTTTTTTTTGGAGTCTATGATCTATGTAGGATTGATCAAAGAATTGATTTTATGAAGACAAACTTGGTGACAATAAAATATTTATGAAGATATGTTTGGTGATGCCATATTGATGACAACATGAAGACATGTTTGGTGATGCGATATTGATGACAAGCTACACAACAGATTCACTGAGACACTTTTGATTACAAGCTAATCGATAGCTTTTACACCTCTTTATTGAACCTTTGTATTCATTATTGTATTTTATAGGAGTAATGTAACTCCTCATAAAACATTCATTGTAAACGGAGTGATGTAGCTCCTCGTAAACATTTGTATATTCAATGATTTTTATAATATAACGGTGGGTGTATATAGAGCTGTGGGTTTTTCCCTTGATCCCCCAAGGGTTTTTTCATCCACAGTTAGGGACCCTTATTTGAGCAGGGGTGTTGAGCTTATATGTGAAGCTACTCAATATATGGCTTCTCTATATATGGCACCCAGGTCCCCTCTATATATACATCATCTCATGTGTGTATTCTACACACTTTGGGGTTCTACTTCTGTGTTCTCTCCTTCTCTCTCAACACTCTCAGCCGAAGTTCATCTAGCTTTTCAAGATCATCTTTTCTTGAAGAGAGATCATGCCCTGTCCATTCTAAGCGTTTCGCTACTCGTAGAGTTTGAACTAAAAACTCTATGGGTAATATAGCGTTTAGACCAAACACCATGTTGTATGGTGTTGTTCCAATTGATGTTTTGTAAGCTACCATGTATGCCCATAGTGTTGAGTGTAATTGCTGGTCCTAGTCTATCCTTGACTCTAATACAATTTTAGTCAAAACAGTGCATAGTGTTTTATTTGTGGCCTCGGCTTGTCCATTTGCCTGTGGATGATATGGAGCATATTTTATATGTATGACCATGAATTCCTCTAGCAGATATTCAATGACTTCATTAAGAAAATGTGTTCCTCGATCACTGACAATTTCCATTGGTAATTCGTATCGTACAAAGATATTCTCATACAAAAATTGTGCAGTGGTTCTTGCGTCTGCTTTTTGTGTTGCTTTGGCTTCCGCCCATTTTGTGAGATAGTCCGTAGCCACAATGATATATTGGGTATGGGTGCGATATCCAGGGGGTGAAAAGGTCTCACAAAATCAATTTTCCATTTTGCAAATGTCTGTGCTCCCATCATTGGCCGTAGTGGCATCTCATCTCTCTTTATCGGCACCTTAGTGCGCTGACATGCGTCACAACGCTTTACAAACTCCTCAGCATCCATGTGCAATGTAGGCCACCATATTCCTGTGGTTAAGACAATTTTTACCATCTTATCGCCTGAAAAATGCCCCCCACTCAGCAGGCATTCACTTTCACTTGCACAGATTCTAAGTTGATTGTCCTTTCCTCTCTTGTAGAGTTTATTTCCAATTAAATTAAAGTCTCAAGCCTCGAACTCTATAACCCTTTTTCGCTCTTTTGTTATGTTTTCAAGAAATATCCTTGTTGTTAAGAAATCAATGATATATTGACTCCATGTAGGTGCAATGGTTACTTGAAACAATGTCGCATGATCCATTGGTCGTTTCGAACTACATATAGTATAATTTTTAACATAAGCATGTGTGTCAACATACATAGTTGGCCAATAAACTCCTAAGTGTTTCAATCTTTGGTGGGTTTTCATTGTTGAACAATGAAATGCACAATCCTGGATGTTGATTCTTCAAGATAACACTCGAATTCCTTTGTATTTATACATAATCGTAGAATTTGATCCGAGCCTAGATGGTACAGTCGTCCTGCAACCAAATGAAAATTTTTTGTTTGTCAAAATGTTTGTTATCTGGATCTGTCTTCCTTGTTATCAAATCTTCCTCCAAAGGAAAGAATGCCAACAATTTCCTGAGACCCTTTGGGTATCATTTCAATATTGAAAAGATAAGCATGAGGTATGTCATCATCTACTCCTTCAGGAGCTTCCTCCCTTTGTAGCCTTGAAAGATGATCCGCCACAGTGAAGTCAAACTCTAGCAATATAATAAACCAGCATAAAATTCTCCCAGTATTGCATGGTTTATTCACTAGATACAAAAGAGCTTGATGATCTGCAAATTTGTTTGTAAGCAAGTAATGCCGAAATTTTTTTACAACATAAATCATTCCTAATCTCTCTCTTTCAGTGGTAGTGTAGTTCTTTTCTGCACTATTTAGCTGTCGGCTCGCATAACAAACTGGGAAATCCATTGTCCCGTCTCCAGGTTGAGCGAGAATACTCCCAATTGCAAATGCAGATGCATCAATGTGAACATGGAATATCTTTTCCCAATCTGGTGCTTTAAGTACAGGTGCTGATACGAGGTTTTTCTTAAGCTTTTGGAATGAAGTTTCACACTCCTCAGTCCAATCGAAACTGACTAATAAGCGATATAGGGGTTGTGCAATGACCGCATACATATATATGAATCTTCGATAGTATCCACAGTGTCCCATGAAAGATTGTACTTGTTTGGCATTAGTAGGTCTAGGCAAGTCTACTATGACTCTAATTTTTCCTAGATCCATGGTTATGCCATTTCTTGAGACATTATGTCCTAAGATGCGGCCTTGCCTTACCATAAAAATGCACTTTTCCAGGTTGAGCCAGATTCGATATGTTCTGCACTTCTGAAATACCTTTTGTAAATGGTCAATATGTTCTTCTCGTATAAGAGAGTGGACACAGAGATCATCCATATATATTTCTAAGAATATTCTCAGGTATTCTTTGAATGCATGAGTCATTCACCTTTGGAAGGTAGCTGGGGTATTGGTTAGGCCAAAACGCATAACTCTATACGCATATATTCCCCACTCCGTGGTAAATTCTCTTTTGTGTTGATCCTCTATTGTAATTGCCAATTGGTTATACCCCCAAAACCCATCTAAAAAGGAATAAGCTTGTTTTCTAGCCACCCTCTCAAGCATATGTTCTATAATCGGCAAGGGATAATTATCCGTTATTGTGGCTGCGTTCACTTTTTTGAGGTTCACACACACATGTAGCTTTCCGGGTTCTTTTTGGGGACAACCACAATGGGTGACACCCAATTTGTATGCTCGATTTCATAGATGAATTCAGCGTCCACCAGCTTGTCAATCTCCTCTTTGATTCGTTTAGCGAATGTGTCAATATATGTGTAAGGATGTTGTTTGCTAGGTTTGGCATCTGATTTCAAAGGAATTGTATGGCATATCGATGGATCAACTCCTCTGAGGTCTTTGTAGGACCATTCAAACACATTTTTATACTTCTTGAGAAGTTTTGTTAGCCTTTCTTCTTCTTCAGGCTCTAAATCATTTGCTATATAGACAGGCTGAGGCTCTTCACCTGGCACAGCGATGTCATTAGGAAAAATATGGACTCTCCATGGGCCTTGTAAGAATCCCTAATCTTAAGGAAGTATGTTGTGATTAAGGGAGACAAAGGAAATGATGGGGGCTATTTTGGTAGGTCATTTTCTAGCCTTCAAGCCTAGAAAAGGTGGGGTAAGTAGTGACTAGGAGGCTACGTTCTCTCTCTAGCTTTTCAACATCTCCTAGAGAAAAGGGGGTGTGATAAAGAGGGAGAGGGACCCTTGTACAAAAAGAGAACCCACCTTTCATTTTTTTCTAAAAACTCGGCCAAAAATAAACCCTAAAAATTTGAAATTTATTGAAATTTTCAAAAGTAGTCATTTCCCCCGAAAAAGTGACCCCAAACCTATTCTAATATCAAACAATCATTTTTTGCCTCCAAAATCCCTTTCTCTCTCTCCATGTCTCCTCTTTGTCTCTCACTCCCCTTCTTCAAAGTAGCCATGCCCACCATAGCCAGGACCTGTTGCATCTCCCTCTTCATCTAAATGCTAAATCCTCCTTCTCACTCTTACAGAATTTTGCATCTCCCTCTCCATCTACCTGCTAAACCCTCCCTCTCATTCTCACACACTCCTGGATCTGCCTCTTCGTCTAGCTGCTAAACACTTCCTCTCACTCTCACATTCCTCTCTCCTCTCTTCTTTCTATCCATGTACCCTCTTCCATTGTTCACTGTCCTCCCTCAAAAATACCAAGTCTACCGTAAGCCAAGATCTACAACAACTACCTCTTCATCTTCCATTTTAATGTCAACATCCCCTCCCCTGACCCTAACCCTTCCCTCCCACTCAACTTCCCCTATCAACCAAGCCCACCTTGATTACAAGCTAATGTAGTTGTCTTCACATCCACCTTTGCCTCTATTGCATCCCACAACACTAATACCCAACTTCTACAAGCTATGGAAAAGACTCTAGCATACCCAACTTCTTGCAAGCTATGGAATAGAATATTTATTTTTCATGTAAGGTGGAGTCACATCACAAACTTTCTAGTTGGAAGGACACAGAAGGGTGCCCCTGGACCACAGGTGGAAACTCCATAGCCATGAGACAGAGATGGATCCCAAGCATAGGAAGGTCAAGTATGTCAAGCAATGGCAATGTTACTTTACACAAGGGCACTGGTTTCAAACCTGAGTGTATTTGAGGAAACATTTGAAGAATTTAGATCTGTACTATATACATGCCGATCATGTATCCATAATGCCCAAAGATATCGACATAGCTTTTACTTTGTAATCTCATAAAATCATGTTTGAGGTGGTCTGCAATGGACATGGTTTTGTAACAACAAGCGCTATGGCTTTAATATATGAAATCTTTGATCTTGCAAATTAGTTTCCATGTAGAAATTTCTTTGAAGATTTGATTCTTACTGAGGGGTTTGATGCTTATACAAGTGTGTCACATGAATACGGTAAATTATTGGTGAATACTAGGGGTTCATAACTAATATAGAAAGTGTTGAACCAATGTTGAGAATTATGCTAGTGGGGAGGATTACCCATCACTCATAAGCTTGCATCAAGATGGGCCATGTAATTGCATCATGGTAGCATTTCTAAGGCTGCAAAACTATATCAACCAATGCTTCAAAGGTAGGGGCTAGTTGGTTAGTTTAGGAGAGGAGGCAAGGGTGTCTATTCATGCATTGGATGGAAAAGAGGCATGGGATGGGTTTAGAAAACCTTTATTATCTCTCTCTCTCTCTCTCTCTCTCTCTCTCCCCCCCATATCTCTTTGCTTTCAGCTAGCTAGCCATGTATGATCAATTATTTTTTGCATAAACTTATAGAGTAGTG
Source organism: Adiantum capillus-veneris (assembly GCF_014529385.1). Classification (NCBI taxonomy): domain Eukaryota; kingdom Viridiplantae; phylum Streptophyta; class Polypodiopsida; order Polypodiales; family Pteridaceae; genus Adiantum; species Adiantum capillus-veneris. The sequence continues at coordinate 74,790,520 of NC_140944.1, forward strand.
TTTTATAATAATAGAATATTGGCTCCTTTATGGGTAGCTTCTTTCAGAATCAATTATCTCTCTCTGTATCTCTCCTTTTTGTGCATGTTATGGCCATTTGCTTTAGCTCTCTTTTGCTAGTAGTCCTTTGTGAGACTAAAAAGTGTCTTGTACAACCAAGAAAAGCACCCCCTTTTTCTTTAGAGACCATAACTAGAGCATACACACTATGGGGCACTATCCTGAAAATCAAAGGGGGGCTTGCAACGCGCCATGGTATGAGATAGCTATTATTGCATGGTTGAGTGAAGTTTGAACATCCTGTAGGACCATGTCAACCATGCCAAAGCAAGCTGGCACAGATAGAAGGCAAGGCAAGGGATGCATAGGCCTTGGGAGGCCCAAAAAAATCCTGCCACAAGGGAGCGCATTTGGGCCTTCCATAGGTCTATGGAAGGCCCAAATGCGCTCCCTTGTGGCAAGGGGTGCATAGGCCTTGGGAGGCCCAAAGACAGCCTACCACAAGGGAGCGCATTTGGGCCTTCCATAGGTCTATGGAAGGCCCAGATGCGCTCCATTGTGGCAGGCTTTTTTTGGGCCTCCCAAGGCCTATGCACCCCCTGCCTTGCCTCCTACTCTTTGTGCTTGCTTAGTTTTGGGCATGGTGGCCTTGAGCCTACAGGATAACCATGAACATCCATCCAAAGAAGCATTTTACAAAACTATAGCTCATATGATATATCTAGAAAAAGAAAACTCATCCTCTACTACAAATGGATATAGATGGCTCACCATGTGCATGATGCATTCTCTACTCATTCTCTGCTATACAGATGGCTCAAAGTATACAGGATGCATACTCAATTAGCAAGCAATCCTTGAGGAGTAACTTGTCTTGGGTTTGATCCATGTATCATGTCATTTATCCATCATAAGAGTGTATCCTCAATAAAGGGGCAATGCCCTTGAGTTCCAAAAGGGTCTCTCTCTCTCTCTCTCTCTCTCTCTCTCTCTCTATCCCTAGTTATCTATCTATTTATCTATCTTTGTGTTTTTTATCTACATGTGTATCTATCTATCTATTTATGTATCTATCTATCAAATTATCTATCCATCTATCTATCTATTAATGCATTTATCTATATCTATTTGTCTGTTTGTCTATTTATCCTCCATCTATCTATGTACAATATATATATGCATATCCCCTATCTCTATCTTGTTTGTTCGCTCTCTTTTCTTTATTTTGATTTCATAGTCTGTGTTCCTTGGGGATTTCAAAGAACACAAGATTATGGTTGAACTTACACAAATTTATATCAAATACAACATAATAGCATGCCATTGCATTATTCATGGCAAAGGTAGAACGAAGTGTTTGCACAATACCAAGAGGGGATTCATGCGTGTGCTTGCAAACATGAGGGAATATGACTGTTGTATCTTTCTTGGATTAGGTTTGAGTGTGTTCTTTCAAAAATTTGAAGGCTGCCAAATATATTGAGATAAACTCTAAGTGCTCATGAACTAAATGTTTGTCAATGTCAAAGGAGGTTCATGTCTATGCCTGCAACACAAGGAAATATGATTGCTCTATCTTGCTTAGATTAGTCTTGAGTATCGGATTCTTCTAAGAATTTAAATCTTGCCACCATTTTGAGATAAACTTTAAGTGCTTATACAACAGAAAATGAATCAAACCTGACCTTTGCGATTAGATGACTTACTAGATCTACATGCAGGCACATTGAAAAGGTGTACTTGCTACCACAAAATCAATTTACTTGATCAATTCACTTATGAGCACCAAAAAATTGGCAGGAAGCACAATACCCATACAAGATTAGATGAAACAAAAATTGATCACAAGCACAACATCATATAGTTGAAGATTAACTAGAGTGGACAAAAATGTAATGAAACAAGAGTGCTTTCTATTCAAGTAGTTTCATTACAAAGTTTGTAGCTTGGCTACAATAATAGCTTGGGATGTTATGTACTGGATCAAATACATTGAATGTAATATAGACTGAGGCAATTGCTATGCTCTTAGCAAGGCTTGTCTCATCATTGATAACTCCATGGACCTCCATATCCACAAGTATACACACCAAACAAAGACTGTTTATAATGATCTTCTGATTGGAGAAGTCGCATTTTCCACTTGACAGCAAACCAATTTGAGCCCAAGCATCCACTGCAGTAACATTCTGTAATACAACAAATATGGTGTTAGCTATTATAGTTTAAATTAATATACATTGTTGAGTTATATAGATTAGTTCTTATCTATAGCATGCACAACCATAAAGGTACCTGAGAGGCATTCAAGCGGTTGCTTTGCAAGTAAGCTGGATAAAAAAATACGTTCACAAATACCGTTGTCAAAAACTATGAACACATGCAAATTAAAGAGGACATACCCATAAGATGACTTAGCATTAGACTTACAATGAGGTGAAAATTGGTTTGAAGCTCTCTGCACGTGGATCTCAGCTACACTATACACATGTTGAGTGATGGACACCATTCGAGGTTTTGTTTTGAAAGCCATTAGTCTTCACTTCCAATGGCGTTCCTGTATGCCTCGACATTGTACTCCATGAGGACCAACACTGAACGGTTGCATGTAGACCCATGAGCCTTGCTAAATACCTGTGGGATCCATTCCACCTTCGAGCTGTTTGTGTTGTGCAGTATAACCTTTTGTATCTCCAACTTGGGTTTTCTATGCGTGGTATGGGTGGACATTCTTGCGAAGAGGTCGGGTGGCCACACAGTAGAGAGAGATTGGGAAGGGGGAGGGGGGTGAGGGTTGGAGAGAAGGATAGTGAGGTCTACACAGTACAGAGAGAATGAAGGGGAGAAAGGGAGAGATAGAGAGAATGGAGAGTGAGCTTTTGGCTATGGTGGTATAGTGATGAGATTTGGGCTATGGTGGGCTGCATTGTGGAGAATAGAGGGGTGAGGGGAGGGAGAGCTCGAGAGGATGGAGAGTGAGCATTTGGCTATGGTGGGGTTACAAAATTATTCTATATCAATTCCAATTCCAAATCCAAATAATTGCCAACATATACATATACTCGGGTAGAAAAATCATACTAAAGATAGTGGTGGCCAACCACTGCAGCATGATCCTATGATCAATGTTGCCTAAATTGGTGAATATACACCAATAAGACGTGTTGCATAAATCGGTAAATTTGCACTCCTACCGCCTAAATCTGTTAGGAAATAAGACGTAGCTAAATAGATAATTGAGTAGATTACTTAATGGAGGGAGACAGATTTACATACACGAGATTATAGAGTAGAGAGAGAGAGAGAGAGAGAGAGAGAGAGAGAGAGTACACACGATATACGTGGTTCACCCAATGTGGGCTACGTCCACGGGAAAGCAGCCACTCAATGGCTTTAGTACTTCAAAACAAGAAGTAGTTTACAAAGGGATTATACCCTTTTGGAGCTCCTGCCTTGCTTCACTCTCACCGCCTCACACCCACCTTGTGGCATCAACTTCACACTATGAAATGTGTGTACAAATGGCCTCCTTTTATAGGCCAAAAGGGCTGCCCTCTCTTATGAGAGGCAACCATGTGTAGCCGCCCTTGTGTGAATAAGTCCAAATCGGACCCTCCAATCCGCCCATGTGTGGCCGCCCTTGTGTAGACAAATCCGCTTTTGAATTTGGCCACCGGCCATTGACTTCTTCCGACCATCGGCCAACTGACTACTTTTCGTGCGACGTCCGGACATAATATTTCGGCGAAAACGAATATTCCGACGAACGGACCGGTGAATGATTTTCCTTCACGCACGATGGCTTCTCCTCATAATGGGGGCCTTACAAATGTGCGCTTTTACCACAGAAAATTACAAGGGGTAAATCAAGCTCCATACTTAACAAAATCAGTGTATCGGTACGGACAAATAGTGTTGCGTAAATCTTTGAATCTATACCAGGATGACACTACCTAAATCGGTAAATCTGTGTCCATGTGACCAATGGACCAGACAAGACATAGAAGAGAAAAATGTTTACTATCCATTTGACACCACTATGAAGTATACCAAATCACTTACAAGTTGTTTTTTAATTATCAAAGTATCGTAGCTCGTGGGAGTATCTACATAGCCAAATGTCAAAAGTTCTCAGTAAAAACTCCATTTAGTACGGAGTTCAAGCCACCATATGAGAAATGGCTAAGTTCATAGCTCAAAAAATAAGAAATCAAGGAGGCATTGGATGTACGTACCTGGCTAGTATAATGCATTTGAAAATATATGTGTGAGTGTGGAGAGAGGCACAAGTAAGAGAAAGCTACAATTGTCAAAAGTATAGTTAGAAAATCCAAAATGTATCAAGTATGTGCTAATAATTGTCCATGAAATAAAAGAATATCTTGTCTATCTAAAATATGATTCGATATAAGTTTTTTATTGCACATTTAGAAAGTACAGTGTTCGCACCTTCACTTGACAAGTGCAATGTGAGACAACTTAGCGAGAAGAAAAACTCTACAATTTGAACTTAATAGCATAGATTCAGTAGAGTCACAAACAAAAAATATAGGAAGCAGATCCAATTTAAGTGTCTAGTTCAATGTAAGAGTCAAAATTACACTAATTACTTACAGATATTTACTATAATTAGCCTTGGATCAATGCAAAGTGAGATGGAATTGATATCTTGTTTATTATTTTGTTTGAATAAATGAAGCAATTCTCTTGATATTGCAAACTGGTGTCTCTAAAATTCTTAATATATTTGATTTTTTTAAATTATTATTTTTTAATTGTTTAAAGGGAATTGACTAGTGTAAAGGTCATACTATAAATATTAGACAAAAAAACACAAAAATAGCTCACTCAAATTTGCTCTTTCCTAGAAGTCTCCATTTACGACAGGCATTTCCACTTAGACATAAAATTATGTAAGGTAACCTAGGTTTTTTGTGCATGAAGAGAATGCCTGGCAAAACCACATACTTAAGCTTCTTGTTTAAGCTTGTAGTAGTTAGTATGGGAGTCCGCATCATGTACAAATTACTTAAACTAAACTAAACAATGCCTTAAAAGTTAGATAATGCATATCACACGAGGTATAGCCCTGCCATTCAAAATTAGGGTGAAGTAAATGTCTAATTAGCTTGAGTAAAAGAAGAAGGAGCCATCAAGTAGAGATTCCGGTTTGCACATTAACGAGACACTCACGATGTGTATGTGTGTGTGTGTGTGTGTATGTGTATGTATAGCATTTGAATTGACAAGTGAGTGTGTGTGTGGGTGCCAAAAAGTCATCGACTTGCGAGGTTGTGGACAATCAAATACAAAAGTAGGGCCTGCAGTTTCGTTAAGGGGGAAAGAGAGAGAGATAAAATGAAATGAGATGTTATAATAACCCTCCACAAAATGCTAAAATTATGTATGAGAGGAAAGTGATACAATCCTTGGTGTATCTATGCCAATGCCTGGGTACCAAAAAAAAAAAGAAAAAAGAAGTACAATGAAAGATTGAAAGTTTAAAACCAAAAACCTAAAATCGTGATGAAAATCACTATCATCATTGTCAATGCCCGAGGATACCCAGCAAGGGGCATTGTGCAAGAAAGTATCACACCGATCACTAAAGAGGTTCGTTAATGTCCACCTCTATATGGAGTTGTGGGGTGGGGGGGGGGGGGGGGGGGGGGGGGGGGGGGGTGGGGGGGTGGGGGGGAAGGGGGGGTGCGGGAAAGAAAGAGAAATGAAATAAAATGTTATAGTTAACTTTTTTTAGATAGCCTTGAGACCAAACTAATACAATCCTTTTGGATCTAAACCAATGCTTGGGTACAAAAAAAAATTAAGTGAAGTGAAAGATTGAAACTAAAAGTCTAAAATTGTCGGAGTAAACCATCATCATCTTCGTTGTAATGTCCAACATACACAAAATGTCATCATCTTCGTCGTTAATGTCCGATGTACACAAAATGAAGGCCATTTGGATCCCAATTTGAAATTGGATTTGGAATGGCTATATGATAATTTTTGGTAGCGGTAATTTCTCAGCTCTAAGAAACTTTGGCTACACCAACACTTCTACTACCGGTATTTGGTATCTTTCAAGTGAAAATAGCTATGCAGCAAAGTAGAATCAAAGAATGCTTGTAAGGAAATTGAATTCCTTTAAGGAGAAGGTCAACTTCATCTTTGACAAAGGGGGGTTGTGAGTAGTATTCCACACACGTGGTGCTCCCAGCCTTTGATAACCATTTTCCTATACTTCAATGGAGGAATCATTAGGAAGACCTTGTGAGAAAGGTGTCTTTGGATGAGTTGTGAAGAAGGAATAAGGTAGTAGGGAGACAAAGTAGTCTTACACTTCTTAATGGCCTTGTACCTATTCAGAAGGTGGTGAACATTTTAAAAAATAAGTTCATGTTTTGTATGCAAGAATATTGGGTGTGCAAGAGAGTGTAAGATTGGGGAAAGCAAGCCCCGAAAAAAAAAGGATGAAAATTTTATGAATTTTGGGATTCCATGACATACATAGGATCTTGGGTTTTGGAGGAGGTAATAAATCTCCACTCTAAACATCGAGCTCTTTCTATAGATATTATACATGATATGATTTTACCCACTAGATCATAAATTGCATCGCATTTTCAGGGAGAAGCTGGGATTGAAATAAACTATTTGTTTTTATTATCAGAGTTCAAAACCCGTTCTTTGATTGTTTTCTTAAAATTGAAGATTATCATCTCTTTAAATGCAAAATAAAGAGGCCCTCGTATACCTTATTCAATCCCTAATGGATGGGATGTAGAACATGCTCCCATCCTGTAGAGGGTATGACTCTACATGTTGCTTGCACATCCACAAGAGTGATGTGAGTGCAATATGATGCATTGTTGGCAGGTTTTCTATGTGAAGATAGATGGATATTCACAATCTGTAGGATGAATATCCATGGTGTGTAATGTCAAGCCAATGATGGCGTGGCTTATCTTTCAAGGTGAATGTCCATTGTGTGCTAGCCAGAGCGACAAAAAAAAACACTTCCCAAGTTCACAAGTTAATATTAAGGGTGTCAGGAATCAAGAGGTATGTTGAGTCTCGCAAGAACATGGTTTCTTCCTCCAGGGTGTGTGTATGAAGAGGCCAGGTGTGTGTAATATATGGGAGCACTTGGACCTCATAATAAAACCTCTACATAATGTCTTTGCTCTCTCTCTCTCTCTCTCTCTATGACAACCATTTCCTTTATGGTTGCATCTCTAGCCTACCAAAAGGCATTTCCACTGCTCACTTGCTTCTACTTATCCATTCCAAAAAAATTTACTAGCGTGGCTATGATGAAAACCAATCTCTCCCTTAGTAATGCTCTATATCTCCTCCTCCCCTTCTTTACAGATGTGATGCAGGTGTTGGTCACGCCATTTTTAAATTTCTCCTTACTTTATCTATTTTCTTAGAGAGTGAGAGCCTTTATAATAGTTTGCAAATGTTGACCTACGAGAGGTCAATATTTGAGCTGTCCCACATCAAGAGGTATGCTCAAGCCTTGCAAGAATACACCTTCTTCCTCTAATGAAAAGGTTAGATTGGTAGAGTATACGGGAGCACTCGGAGACCATTTAGGACCTTCAAGCAAGGTCCTCTATATTTATCTATCTACCTACCTATCTATCTATCGATCCATTTATCGCCTGGCTCTCTCTCTCTCTCTCTATGATAACCATATCCTTCATGGCCATTTATCTAGACTTCAAAAAGGCATTACCAGTTCTTCTCTTGCACTTACTTCTCTATGCCAAGCATTGAAGTGGCATGGATTTGATGTCCACTATCAAATTAATATTCACTTGCTACTACTCCATCTTCTCTCCTCCCCTCATTGATGGACTTCTATTTCTGATCGATCGCACCATGACTCACATCCTTGCAACTTTCTCTTTTACATCCCTCCATGGGCTCAAGGACATACTTAAATGTGTTGTCTCCATGTATTTCTTTGACATCCACAATATCCTTTAACTTGTTACCAAATGCAAGTATGCCTTCACCTCTAGTGCGTCAATACATGGATTAGTATCCACTCCACTGGCCCTTTATGCCAAAATAGAGTTGATACTGATGGAATTTTCATTGTGGATTTTTCATCTTTAGCTTGCACTAGTTTGATGATCTAAAAGGACATAAAAGTGTCCTCCCAAGATGTTGGACAAGCAATCAATACAATACTCATGTCATATGTTTCTTTTTATAGAAGTCCTTACTTTAGCTGAAAGCTAATACCACACTTTATGTGAAAAAACAAGAAACACTAGGAACGATGAACTCTATGGTTAAGTGTTTATGACAAGCTCACAAATCCAAATCCAAAGTACCATAACCTAGCATATCTGATAGGTGAAACCCATTTTATTCAGCCTTAAAAAATCTCAAAACATTAAGCGTGTTTTGTTTGTAAACTTCCATGAGTTCTTGACCAAATTATATGGTTGTTGTATGCCCCAAAATTTTCTTTTCAACATAGAGTGAAGTATAGAGATATCTTCTTTTTTGCAATGTGCTTACCTATCATTAAAGTCTCTATGAATATACATATCATCGCCTTTAAAAATGGAACCACTTTACAACACTTTGGTCCTTTAATTTCATGTTGAATCCTTCCCCTTTGTTTCTCAAGGTTGAGAATAGTACTTCCATAAGGTGAGGCTTGGGTTACACCCTTTCCATTTTCATGACATCAACCTCCTCCCATCATCTTTCTACCCTCTCCTCCTCTGAATTCCCATGTGCATTCCCCATATACTTCTCAAATGACTAGCTTTCTTTGTCAATTGTTGACAGGTCAACCTTTCAACAACGCTTCCACAAAGATTCCATGAAGACTCCTTAGAGATTCTCTAAAGATTTCATATGAAGATGCTGATGAAGTGATGAAGATGAAGATGGATACTGTAATGTGAAGATACAAGCTCACGGACATCATCGAATATCTCGTTATTATCATTTTGAATCATTACGGCCACTTTTGTAATGTTTATAAGAACTTCATATTTGTAATAGGACTAATTTTTGAAGTTCTTAAAGTCGAAAAGAATGTAATAGGACATATCTTTTGTTTAGCACGATTTGAAAGATTGTTGAATAGTCTATTAAATAGAGCTTATATGAATGAGTTTGAGATATTAAGAGAGAACATATATTCTTTTTTTTAAATAATACACTAAAGACGTATTTGATAAAGATTAATGAATAACAGATAGTCTCTCTATGAACAGTAAAATTGAGATTTTTATTAATATCAGTGTTTTATATTTATGTGTTTTACCTTAAAATGCATGGGTAGGCTTAAAATAAGTTGAAAAAGTAGTGGAGACCCAAAAATAGAGGTTTTATGAGTCGCGACCTAAAAGTTGCGTTTTCAGCCAAATAAAGACTTTTTTCACAATTCTGTCCGCCTACCTTGTAGACCAGACCTATTCCTGTCATTTTGAGTACCTGGATTGCTCTGTTCTGAGTTTGTTTGTAAAAGTTATGATGAAAACAAACAGAAGGCAGCAGCAGTGTAGTATACACAGGGACAGACAGACATACAACATCATACAGCTCTCCCTGCTATCAACCAAGAAGTGGATTTGTTTCTTCATGGCGATACAGAAATCAATGTGTGAAATAGGATCTGTGCAAAGTGTCATGATAAAAATCTAACCTTTACGGATCGCTTAGCGATCACGTTCTTATCTTATTCTCGCAAGTATGCTTGGTGTGAAAATCCAATTGATTGAACGCCTAAAAAGCGACTATTTTGAGAAGTCGCAGGCTTTTCAAGGAAAAGAAAGATAAAAGCACGATGGGTGGTGCGTTTGGGGATCATTCACAGATCTCCTCTTCTGCGAGTGCGAGTGCGAGTGTAATTACAGAGTGTGAGTGTGAGTGTGAGTGTGAGTGTGTGAGGGCGAGTGCTCGTGCGAGTGTGAGTGTGAGTGCGAGTGCGAGTGAGACGCTGCATGCAAGCGGACTGAAGCTCGGGGGTGGTCGGGAGGTTCGAGCTCCGTAAAACGGAGTGCACTCATATATTTTATTGCTCCTCTGTTGTATCAAAAATCCATCAATACAAAGATCTCTTTCTCTATCTTTTGTTGTCTATCCCTATTATTCTGTTCTTGTGACAATTGGTATCAGAGCAAGCGGTTGATTCTGGACATGGACGGATACGAGAAGAAGATAAAGGAGCAAGAAGATCTGATTCGGTGACTATGAGAAGATCTGGAAATTTCAAATCGGGAGCGTGCCGAGGCTCTACGGGGCAAAGCAGCACGAGACCCTGATATCTATGTGGAACTTCATGGCGAACATGAAGAAGGAAACCATGCTATTCCACCAGGAAACAATAATCATCGTGTCGGCGCTCGGGCACCTGGCGGTGGTGATGGTGGAAGTGGTGATGGTGGGAATGGTGGTGGTGGACCTAGAGATCGTCAATGCGAAAAAGAAACAATGACGATATGGGAGAAGCGACAAGCAAATCATTCTTAACGAAGGCTAAGCTTAAAGAGTTTCATGGCATAAGAAAGATATGGGAAGATTTAGTAGCGTGGATTATAGAACTCAAATATTTGGATTATACTTTCAATATCGAGAACACGACCACCAGACTTTCGAGTGCTCGAGCAAGGTGACCGATAAGACAATACGTACCAAGATGGCTCAATTGGAGACTTTTGGCGATGCGTACGATAAAGGTAAGTCATCTACCTCTTCTTTGTGATGTTTTATGTCTTTGATACATCCTTTGAAAGCTTCTATGATCGAATTTATGCGTAAAAGTTCAGATTTAAACTTGAATTTCTTTATGGATTTGGATAATATTCGTTGCTTCTTGTCGTCTAAATTGATTAAGAAATTAAACTTGAAATTAAATCAAGAAGTAAAAAAAAAAACTTGTGGACTTAACCAGTGGTAATAATAGTTCACGAAAGAGTTAGCAGAACTTTTATTTATTTATTTATTTATTATCTTTGAAGAGTCAGAAACATAAAGATGATTTCTATATCATAAATCATTGATATGCATGATGTTATCATTGGTATCAATTAGATGATTGAAAATCACGTTTTGATTGATTGTTAAGAAAGAAAAATATATCTTTAATCGTTTGATGATGATATATTACACTCTTCGTGGAAAGAAAGAGATTCTAAATCTGGTTTTGGCCATAGAATTGATAAGATGACTTAGATAAGAGTGTGAGACGTTTCTTGTGTTTACTAATGAGATTAAAGAAGAATCTGGGGATAAACAGAAAGAGAAAAATCCAAAATTTGTAGAGGATCTCTTACATGAATTTAAGGATGTGTTTCCGGACGATCTTCCTGGTATGCCTCCACCTAGAGCGGTAGACCATGCCATAGATCTATATCCAAGAGCAACACCTTATTCAAGAGCTCCATACAGGTTCAATATTGATGAGCTTAAAGAGATCAAGATACAACTTGATTATCTTTTGAAAAAGGGTTTCATTAAACCTAGTGTATCTCCTTGGGGTAGTCCTGTGTTATTCCAAAAGAAAAAGGATATTACATATAGGTTATGCATTGACTATAGGGGATTAAACAAACAGACCATTAAGAAGAAATATCCTCTTTTTCGCATAGATGAATTGCTTAGCCAATTGAGTGGTGCCACAATATTTTTAAAGATTGACCTTTGTCCTGGCTACCATCAAATCCGCATTAAGGCCGAGGATATTCCAACGACTGCTTTTCATACACATTATGGGCATTATGAATTTACAGTTCTAGCTTTTGGTTTGACTAATGCACCAGCAACTTTCATGTGCTTAATGAATAATATTTTTCCCCCGTATCTTGATGACTTCATTCTGGTATTCTTGGATGATATTTTTGTGTATTCTAAGAATGAAGAAGATCATGCATTGCATTTAAAGAAAACATTTGAGGTTTTGTGTAAACATAAATTGTATGCCAAAGCAAGTAAGTGTTCTTTTGCAAAGGATCAGATTGTGTATTTGGGAAGAGTGATTTCTAAAGAGGGGATTCACATTGATCTTGACAAAGTTAAGTCTATTGTGGAGTGGCCAACACCTAAGTCATTAAGGGATGTGAGAAGCTTTATGGGTCTATCATAATATGAGAGAGCACACATTAAATATTTCTCTAAGATAGCAAGTTCTTTGACCGAATTGACCAAAAAAGACAAGGGTTTTGTGTGGACTTCTAGCTGTGAGACTGCTTTTGAGACCTTGAAGGCTAAAATAGCGGAGAATTGTGCTTTAAAAGTTCCTCAGATGGGCAAACCATTTGTTGTGTTCTGCGACGCTAGTGGTGAACAATTAGGTTGTGTTATTACACAAGAAGGAAGAGTGGTTGCATATGAGTCTAAAAAAAATTAAGACGACATGAATTGAACTATGCAACACATGATGTAGAATTGCTTGCTGTTGTTCATGTATTGAAGCATTGGCATCATCTTTTGCTTGGCGTAAAATTTGAATTGCGTATTGATCATCAAAACTTGAAGTATATTTTCACTCAGCCATTGTTAAATAACAGACAAAGAAGATGGATTGAATTGCTGGTTGAGTATGATTTGGATTTGAAGTATTTGTGTGGAGAAGAAAATAAAGTTGCAGATGCATTGAGTCGGGTTAATTTTATTTGCGAGTTAATCAATTCGTGTTTTTTTGCTACAGGTGATGCTTTTTCGAGTTTATAGAAGCATGGATTCCACTCATATGTATGCTCTCTAAGGTGGCGTTGTGGTATGTTAAGTAAGTACCGGGGGAAGGAGAGAGAAGAAGGATTAGACGGAGAGAGAAAAACATACTTGTGAAATAGAGATAGGATCAGGGTGTGAGAGTACCGACAACGAGAGAGAGAGAGAGAGAGAGAGAGAGAGAGAGCCTGAGAGTGGGAGATGAGGGGGAGAGAGGAAAGATAGGTTCAAAATGAAAAAAGTCCGGCTAAATTTTGGGCAAGAAGGTTCTCAAGCCGGTTCAAATTATTTTATTTAGTAACTTGGTATAAAATTGTTTATGTGTTGGTTTAATGTATATATTTTATAAATATCCTACATTTTAATTGAGATGAAAGTGGAGTTAAGTAAAAGTGGAGTTTTGTTGTGAAGAAGGAGGTTGTGTGCACGTTTTCTACTCACATGTGTGTGTGTGTGTGTGTGTGTGAGTGAGAGAGAGAGAGAGAGAGAGAGAGAGAGGGAGATGAGGGGGAGAGAGGAAAGATAGGTTCAAAATGAAAAATGTCATGCTCAAGTTTGGGCAAGAAGGTTCTCAAGCCGGTTCAAATTATTTCATTTAGTATCTTGGTATAGAATTGTTTATGTGTTGGTTTAATTTATATATTTTATAAATATCTCACATTTTAATTGAGATGAAAGTGGAGTTTTGTTGTGAAGAAGGAGGTTGTGTGCACGTTTTCTACTCACGTGTGTGTGTGTGTGTGTGTGTGTGTGTGTGTGTGTGAGAGAGAGAGAGAGAGAGAGAGAGAGACAGAGAGAGTTTTCCTATTCATATGCGTGTGAAAAGGTTCCAAATCCGGGTCCACAAATAATGTTTTCCGAGCCCTTAGAGAGGCAGTTTGTGGTGGTTACTCATTGCACTATTATATGCCTATAGTATTCATAGAAGAATAATAATCATAGTGTTTCCCGAGCCCTTAGAGAGGCTGTTAGTGTTGTCTACTCATTGCACTTTTAGATGCTTATAAATCTTATAGGGGAATAATAATCGTAGTGACAAATCATGCATATTTTATTGCACACCCCACTTTAAAAGTTAGTGGTGGAGTAGTAGACGATTATAATATTCATATTGACAAATCATGCATATATTATTGCACGCTCCAATTTAGCAGTTAGCATATGCTGCGTGGGACCCCTCATGTCACTAACACATGCCACTCTTCCATCACTTTCAATGCTTTTTGAGAGCATGGTGCTTTAGCCTATATAAATGTTACAAGGCAAGCACCATATGCTGCACAAGTAAATCGGAGGTGCTAATCAAGAGAGATTTTTTCATTTTCCCTGTACTTATACAATGCCTATAGGATATGCTAGTACTGGTAATGAGGTAGTTGCAAAAATCCATGAAGAGCTTCACAAACTCCCCCCTACTGCACCCCTTGAAGAAAAGAAGACGTTTACACAAAGAGAGCGTGACACAAACAAGGCGATCCGGATGTTCAACCACCTTAATCGCGCTCGCAACACCGGAGACCAGGAACTCAATGATGGATTTGAGACAATGCGAGAAGCTCTGGGCAAGTGGGAGACATGGGGGTACATAGATAGCTCTCGAAGGGCCGCTTTACAGGCGGAGATTGACCATTTGCTTGTCTGCAAACTCACAATCAACCTGGTCGACATCTCTGGCTCTAATGTGGTAGAAGATTGAGGCAAGATTTAAATAATTATGCACTAAATAATATAGTTAAATAAATATGCACTAGCACATGATAAATTGTACTAGTGTGATGCAAGTTGTACTATGTGTGTGTGCGTGTGCAGGTTTGATTCCCTACGTAATCATGTAAACAACTTAGTTTAATTATATGATGCTTATTTTAACTATATGATGGTGTTCTACTCTTTAGTGCCTTGGCGAGAATATTTCATATGTCTCTGTCTGACTTATTATTATTGAAGTAGCTGTGATACTTTTAATCGGCCTGGTCTACTAACACATCTTCAAGATATGTCATAATTTAGGGTATTGTTGATATCTTGTAGCTAAACTGAACCGTCAAATGTAACTACAAGCTTTTTGAAAGCCAAAAATGTAAAGAAAATCTACGTGAGTTTTTTATATAATGCAAGAAAAAGATGAGCATGTCTTTAGTATTTACCCTACTTTTAGTAGAATATACTTTCCTGTCCATGTAGGTGTTGTTGCAAACAAGGATGAATGCCTAATAAGCCAATTTGAAACTAGGAATCTAAAAAATATTGATGGTTGTACTTGTTTGGGCGAAGACCTCAAAGTAATGAAACACGCATAGACTTTTGCATATAAAATAGTAATTAAGAACACTTTACTGAGTTGAAGAACTGCATACGTACATAAACACACACGTATAAATAACTATATATATTGTATAAACAAGTACTTAAAAACACTTTACCGAGTTGAAGATCTCCTTACGTACATAAACACACACATATAAATAAATAAATAAAAAGATATTATATATAAAACTATATATATTCTTAGACCGACAGTGTAAAGAAATACTGACAAGAAAATGAAATTTTGACAGCATAACAACGTGAAAAATAAAAATAAAACCATTCCATACTTGCTTCTGTGAAAGCTTGCCTAACTTTTGTTAAGCTTTCCTATTCTATACTTGCTTCCGTGAAGCTTGCCTAACTTTTGTGTATACATGAAACCATGATTATGTTTCTAAACATGAACAAAAAGCATGATTATATTCACAAGCAATCAAATTTTCGACAGCATAAAGGCGCGAAAATACAAAGAAATTTTTTTTCCATTCCATACTTGCTTCCGTGAAGCTTGACTAACTTTTCTGTATACGTGAAATCATGATTATGTTTTCAAACATGAACAAAAAGAATGATGATATTGATAAGCAAAAAAAATTTCAGTAGCATAACGGTATGAAAATTCAAACTAAAAAAATTCCCATTCCATACTTGCTTCCGTGCAGCAGCGAATGCTCACGGGAAGAAGAAATTACATAAGCAAAAAAGCATATGTTGGTATATTACTTTGGTAAATCCAAAGCTCTCAACAAACTTCTATCTAGTATAATAAATATGAAATCATGGTTGAATTGATAAGGACGATCAACACCAACAACATTTCTTCAGTAATACCAAAAAAGTGGCACCCAAACACCATGGTCACATGTCGTTCCATAAAAATCACAAACTAGAAAAAATGATAGATAATACCAATGTTGATGTCGATCAAGGGCAATGTGATCCGGGCTCATATTGTTGCCAATCAGTCTCCTCATCGCTATTTGCATCAACTACTGAAATAGCACGTACACATGGAGCCTTGAAGCGTGAAAGATGTTGATGGAAGACCTCTGGATCACTATCTATGCAGAGACAGTGTCTAGACAACTCAACGCAAACATTGCCCAAGCCACCACATCCAGAAAACATATCAACAATGTAGGTTTGCTCCGCAGTAAATGTCCGCACAAGCCAGCTAAAAAAAGCAAAAAATATGCATATTTTTACTTTATGTAACATAGTCCAATAACGCATAGTAGGAAGCATATATTCTTACCGAAAGAAGTCAAGGCTACGCTCGGCGGCATCTCTAAGAGCGTGTCCTCCAATGTACTCTCCGTCGACGCGCTCCACCAGTATTCCGGACTTGGCATCGAAAGAGATGTTGTCCACGCTCTCTCCATCTCATCGATCGTAGATAGGACGTTGACCCTTACGATAAAACAATCCTAGCAATAGTGTTTCCACCTACAAATTACAACTACAATGTGATCTAATTGAAGAAAACTACAAGCATGCTTTTCAATCAACAAATAAATTTACTTACTCTCTCAATCTCAATGGTCTTTCGCACATAACCATCGGGGATCAAAATAAGGATGGTGTGCATCATTTTGAATCCCATCTCGATGGCATGGCTAGACACAATACCAAAGTGATCAGTGGACCTTAGGGTGATGTACCACCCATTGTCTGCCACATACTTTGAATCTATTACGGCCACTTTCTTACTTAATTTTCGAGAGAATTGATTCCATGGAGGGACCTGCATAATACGCATTGTTAATTCAATTAAAGTTCCAGAACTATCATAGACTGTCCATTGTGTTTTTGAAGGATGCATACCTCGTTCTCTGAAAAATTTTCAACTTTAAAGTTTGTTGGAAAATCCGCAAACAAAAGAGAGGCCACTTCATTGCTCTTTTCCCCATCAACATGGGCTGAATGAAGAAAATCCAAGATCCTGCATACGATCAAATAAATGTATTTCAAACATTCACAACACACACCACACATAGTTAGTCTTTCTTTTCACATGTGTTTACCATTTCTCATCATCGAGAGAAATTTTGTAAACATCTAGTATGTTCCCAATAACGTTCACATCACAATCTATGGAAGGCACTGCATAATCAGGAAATAAAATATTTCATCAAGAATTGTTGAGTAGAAAGAAAGTGACAGCTAGATATCTATACAAGCAAGTTTACCTGTGGAGCCTTGAGCACCTTTTTGGTTCTTTTTGGGAGACTTCTTGGGCTTCTTGGATCTAACAAAATCCAATCGTTTCTTTATAGAGGAGATTGTACTATTGTTTACTCTTTTCGAAGAGGTGGCTTTCTTGGAAGCTGAGCCAATCTTCTCAATACCATTTTCATTTCTTTCAAGAACGTGCTCTAAAGCAAACAAAAATATATTTCTCACAAACATAATCTAAATAGTATGAGCACTTTAACAATTTTGTAGTTTTTATAAATGCCAAAAATAACCTTTATATAAGTTCCCTTCATCACGTGGGTAGGTGCCTCGAGTGTAATCTAGCCACCAAGGGCAATACTCAATTTCCCAAGCAATCAAACCATAATCTCTCATCCATAGTGGATACATACACTCCTCACAAGAGAGGTCCCTCCAACTTTCAACAGCAATTGGCAACTTCTCCAACAAATTAAGTTTGATCGTAAAGCTGAATTAGCTATCGACATAAAATGCAGTTAACTTTATTTGAGCTCCTTTCCTAAGTGACTTATTTATTATACAAACTCTAAGTAAAAAATAGAATAACAACCATAAAGATATCAATTGTATTACCTGAATAATACTCTCCTTGAAGATTCCATAAGCTCTGGAATTTTTTCATCCGACTCTTTTGTGTTGAGCTTACTCCAAAGCTCCACAAAAGCTTTATCAATGTGGTCCCTCAATTGGTGATGAAACCATGCTTCAAAGCCCTCCGGCATTTCTTCAATCATTTTCCCTTTGATCCTCAAGCATTGCTTCAAGATACTTCCCCAATACCACTCTTTACGCAAGTACATTCTAAATTTCATTGCACTAATATAATGCTCAGAAGTAACATCATCTACACGGCAATGCATCAAAGAGTGCAATATTTCCTTTTTCCTATAGAGCAAACAATAAACAAACCATAAATGCATTGATTCAATTGATGATTTCATGTGTATTTTTTATCCAAAAATTATTACCTCTCTGGTGATATTTTAGAAGTTGCCAAAGAGTGGACTTTGTCTCTTGTAAGGCCCACTTGATCCTTTTCTTTTATCCAATTGAAGTTAAATAATAAAGAGAAGAACCCTTGGCCATTGGCGGGGTTGGCAATGGCCAACATCTATGTTACATTAGCACGAGATCAAATCAAATCAATTTTTCAATCAAATATATCAAATCCAAATGACATGTCAACTTACAATTTTGTAGAAATTCAAACATAAACGGGGAGAAGAGAAAGTGTTTACCTTATAAGCTCTTTCTTTGAATATTTTTTCTACTCTTCCTCGAGCAACAATTTCCTTTTCTGGCAGTGAAATCGAGGGATCATTGATCTCTTGCATCTCTTTGATAAGAGACAAGTCAAAGTCTTCCTTTTGTAGAGCAAATGAAAAAAAAAAGTAAGATTTTACAAAATAATGTCAAGCTTTAGAAATTACATAAAAAGTGTACTTTAAGGCAAAAAAATATACCTTCCATATGAGCATTGCTAATAAAAGAGTAGGAGCGTTGTACCAACTCCCTTTAGATGCCTTCTTCTCACAAGCAATCTCTACCTCTATTCATCGAATCCAATCTTAGGGAAAGTCTTTCATTAAAGAATCTTTGCTTGCCACAGCCAGTTTTTGGAACAAGAAGATCTCCTGCCCAAAATTTGTGCTCACAGTGGTTCTACCAATCCTAAACCACAATTTCTTAAATTAAATGGTAGTAGAATGACATCGATAAAGTAATATCAATAACGTTCAAAACAACAAATGTGCTTACTCATTTTGAGAGCGCAAAGCTAGCATAAGCTCCCCCTCTGCACTTCTATCAACAAAGACAAATTGACATTTCACAGAACAATGTCTCCACTTTATCATTGAAAATTCTACAACAACAAAAAAGAAAATTAGAAAGCATAGAGTAATACAAGTCAACTTTACATTAAACAAAAAAGAAATCACTTATGTGTTTTTATTAAGCGCATCCAAGTTTTCAAACGGTGATTACCATCCCAAACGATAAATTTTTTTCCCCTTAAGTCTTCCCACTCAAGGGGAAGGGAATTATCAAAATCATCGCTTATTTCTCGCCAAATAGGCCCCCATTCATCTTTGTCTAAGTCGGAAACATAATGTTGATCATGGCCTGGCTTCTTAAATGACACAAGAAATGGAGCTCCAAGCACACTGTATCCAGACATCTCAAATCTTTTCACCAAGCCCTCAGTGCCTGGACCCATCGCTCTAATGGCTTCATTTTCCATCAATCTACAAAGAGGAATTCGAGGAGGTTCCCCACCTCTCTTTACAATAAAACCCTCTACAATCTCCTCTAATATTCGACCATGAACATCCTTTCCAAATACTGTTGGATGATCGAGAGGTTTAGCAACAATTGTTGTTGCTTCAGACACGCTGTGAGCCACCAATTCACCTTGTGTAGCATGAATATCTATGAACACCTCTTCTTCATGCACATCACTCAATATATCCTCTTCTTCATGCACATCACCCAATATATCCTCCTTTCGATGGACATTGGAAGAAGCAATGGAAGATCGTACATTGGCCCTATGCCCTGTAGTGCCAGACCTTAATGTGTATCCTACTCCTACAAGCAAAAAACAATAAGAACACAAATAGTTTAGTGAGTATGATGAGACAAAAGAAAAGAAAACAAATAGCTTAATGTATTTGAACTTACTTTGAGAGATACCTGTCCTGCCACGTTTAGATGGTGTACGAGCCATAATCTATTAACCATAAACAACAAAAATCTTCTTAGCAATGACAATACAAATATAAAATTTTAAATTTCGGCAGCATAACGGCGTAAAATGCAAACTAAAAAAAAAACCATTCTCAACTTGCTCATGGTAAGGAAAAATACAAATCCTTTTTTGACATTTGTATACCTCTTCTCTACAACGACCTGTTCTTACATCATTGTAATTGTTACTGTAAGTGTGTATGCAAGTGTGTTAAAGTGTGTGAATGCAAGTGTTTATATGTGTGTGTGTGTGGATGTATGCATGATTGTGTGTGTGAATGTAAGTGTAATATGTGTGTGTCTTTATGCATGATTGTGTATGTGTTTGTGCTATGTATGCAAGTGTGTTAATGTTGTGAATGCAAGTGTTTATATATGTGTATGTGTGTATGTAGGCAAGTGTGTTGATGTTGTGAATGCAAGTGTTTATATATGTGGGTGTATGTATGTATGTATGTGTGTCTATGCAAGTGGATGTGTGCATGATTATGTGTGTGTGAATGTAAGTGTAATATGTGTGTGTATGCAAGTGTGTTGATGTTGTGAATAAAAGTGTTTATATATGTGTATGTGTGTATATGCTTGACAATACAAATATAAAATTCTAAAGTTCGGCAGCATAACGGCGTAAAATGCAAATTACAAAAAAAACCATTCTCAACTTGCTCATGGCAAGGAAAAATACAAATCCACTTTCACATTTGTATACCTCTTCTCTACAACGACCTGTTCTTACATCATTGTAATTGTTACTCTAAGTGTGTTGATGTGTGCGAATGCAAGTGTTTATATGTGTGTGTGTGTGGATGTATGCATGATTGTGTGTGTGTGTGTGAATGTAAGTGTAATATGTGTGTGTCTGTATGCATGATTGTGTGTGTGTTTGTGCTATGTATGCAAGTGTGTTGATGTTGTGAATGCAAGTGTTTATATGTGTATGTGTGTATGTATGCAAGTGTGTTGATGTTGTGAATGCAAGTGTTTATATATGTGGGTGTATGTATGTATGTATGTGTGTGTATGCAAGTGTAATGTGTGTGCGTATACATGACTGTGTGTGTGTTTGTGCTATGTGTGCAAGTGTTTTGATGTGTGTGTATCACTGTGTGAGTGTGTGTGCTTACCTGGACACGCTCGCCGGATCCACCGGAGGAGGTCCAATGGAAGCTCCATTGGAGCTCCTCCATGCCTTGAAAGGCATGGTGAGAAAGCAGCGCGCGCGCTGCCCTCTGACCATGCCTTTCAAGGCATGGAGGAGGTCCAATGGAGCTCCCCCATGCCTTGAAAGGCATGGTGAGAAGGCAGCGCGCGCGGTGCCCTCTCACCATGCCTTTCAAGGCATGGGGAAGCTCCTAATGGACCTCCTCCGGTGGATCGGACGAGCGTGCGCAGGTAAGCACACACACACACACACACACTCACACACACACGTGAGTAGAAAATCTACACACACACAGTACCTTGTCTTCTCTTACTCCTTCTTCTTCACAGCAAAACTCCACTTTCTCTTCACTCCACTTTCATCTCCTTCTTAACAGAAAAACTTCACTTTCACTTCACTCCACTTCAATCTGGATTAAAACTCCATTTAAACTTCACTCCACTTTCATCTCAGCTACTACTTTTTTCACACACACCATATATTACAAAAATGATATTGTGGTATAAACGCTCACACACACACATTCATTTATATATATATATGTATATACACACACAAAGATATACACAAAATGGATTCATATATATAGTTTTACTAAAAAAATACTATGTTTTTTACACACACACACACACAACCATATATTTAAAAAAATGATTGTATGTGTTTGTGTGTATAAAAAACGTAGCATTCTTAAAGTTAAGTCATGCACACATACACACACACACACACACACACACACACAAAATGTAAAAACTATGTGCACAGTTAAATATCTTATGTGCACATACACTCAACTTAAATATCTTAACTTAAAAAAATGCACATACACTCAATTTAAAAATATCTTAACTTAAACTATGTGCACATACACTTAACCATACGTCCCCATAGCCCAACTCTCTAGAGCTTCAGCTGATGTAGTTGAAAGAAAGCTTGAGACACACAAGAACCATCCTAATATAACAGAGAAAACATACAAGTGGGTCCCTAAAGCTTCTGTAGTGAGCATGGTTGATGCAAAAAAATGGAAACCTCGTAAGAACCGTCCCACTCACTCCAAGAAATGTAAAGAAACGTTGCATTGGATTCCTAAACGACTATTGGAAGCCCAAGGATACTATGAAGGAAATGATCAAATCTGGGTGCCCAAACGTAAAGTGTACTCTTACCTGTCACCTAGCCCATGTAAACCCAATCCTGTGGCTCCAAAACAAATTGAAAATCGCGAAAAGGAAAAAATCATGGAATGTTACACACCCGCTCTAGAGCTAGTTTGGGTACCAAAGAAAGAACGATTTGTTCCACCTAGCTCAGGAACAGGGAAATCAAATGAAGCTTCTTGCTCTTCATGTAGTTCCTATACGCAAATAGAAGCTTCGACACAACCTCCACCTACCACTGTACATATCCATACAAGCACGAAAGAGTTTGCACCTCCCGGGGTAAGTTCACCACCTACAACAATGTTGCAAATAAAATCATGGGAGAGTACCTGACCACCCTAGCAACTAGATGAAACGCATAGGGCGGTCGAAAACTATTGGTTAAAACCTTCACCCATAACAACTTGGAACAATTGGTTTCAAAAGGTGACGACCTCATTTCAAAAGGTATGATCTACCCAAGGAAGGGGGGAGTGTTTGCTAACATCAATCATTCACTCGCTCCCCTCTCAACCTTCCTCCCTGACCTCTCAATTCCAATCTTAGGGAATGTATATATATAGCCTTAATTATACTCACAAAAAACAAAAATAGTAAAGAGCAAGAGCGACTAGCAACGAGAGAGCACCCTATCAGATCTTATATATAATTCCAAATTCACCGTGTCAATTCCAGCAACACACAAAAACAACTCTTATGTTTTAAAGGCCTAACCAAATCTATCTGTATTGTCAGAAATGGCTACTTCACCAGAGGCATGCACTTCTTTTTTTGATGAAAGGTACCCTTTGTCTTTTCCTCAAGTGTTCTACGTATGCTACCCTATACTTTCTTGCGAATGGGATTTGATAGAGAGCCTTGCATGTGAGAGAAATTTTGAGGAGTTAGAATGGCTGATACGTCTATGGCTAACTAGTGATCCCTACCCAGTAGCGAATGTGTCTCCAATGGCCCATGCTTATTCTTTTGCACAAGATGAGTATCCACGCATCGCGAGGTTCTTGATTAGCATGCTTGCACAAGAGGATGATGAAGAGGAACTAATAGAGACCGAGGAAGACTATGGCCTCACGGACAACGATTTTATTTATCTAGATGATGAGGATAGAGGCCTAGCCTTAGGGTGGCCACCCGGTTTATATAATATCCTCTTCCCCTGATTCTAAAAGGGGTGACAGATAGGTAGGTTAGGGGTCTAGATTGTGTTTTGAGTTTGTTTTTTAGGAATTTTAATTTTTCACACTGACATGCCTCCTAGAGGTATAGTGCCTGTTTTTGGATGTGTTAGGTATGACTTATATGGATCTCCATCCACATGGCTGAGGACATCTGCTTCAACAAAATGAGCCACTCCATACCTCCAGGTGTACTACTTTCCATGATTCATGTTGGTGGACATGTGTAATTGCTAATAATGATTTTTCATTCTTTGTTTGAGTGCAATAGTTATGATTGTTATCTGCCATTATAGATGTATAAATTTGTCTTTGCTTAAGTTGATTGAACTCCAGTTTAATCTTATGGATGAGCCTGGAGATTAGGAGACCGTGACTTTAGGTTAACTCATTTACTTGACCACTAGGCCTAGCTAATAAAATTATCCGAGTATTTGAGACCTTAGGAATGTTTTAGGCACAGAAAGGCTTGCTCACTCAAACAACAAAAAACACTAGTGCGAATACCAAGGAAATGGAAGCAAAAAAAAAAAAAAAAACATAAGCTCCACAAATAAAAAATCTTACGCTGGAAGAGAAATCCTGGCTTGAATTGGTACTTCACTCACATGTATTGTCTATGGTACTAGAGCCCTAGAGGTTCCCAGTGTGGGCGCTTTTCCTTGAAAAGCAAAAAACCCCGGACATACAAAATAAGCACACACGTCACATGATTGTGACCCAAAGTAAAAAAATATTTATTAAAAAAAAATTTTAAAAAATAAAGAAAAATTAAAAGACTTCCATTGAGCTTACAGTTAACATTTCAAGCTTTTGTTTGCAGTTGTGAGAGCGAGTTGGCTAATCAAAGCTGAAAAGCATAATTAGGGAATCTTGCATTTAGATAATCTTCTTAGCTTAGCTAGTACTAGAGTAGTTGTTTTAACCTTAGTCATAGCTAACTAATTGATAGACCCACCCATAAGCTCAAACCTCTTGATTAATTAATTTACTCAAAGTGCAATTTATTTGTCCTTAATGGCAGTCTAACATTTCATAAATCTTGCATTTACTCATTTCCACATGTACTTTACATTCCCCTCATGATTTATGGCAATATAATTCTGCTTGCTAAAACAGTGACTTTGCCTTGCAGATTCAAATCTAGATGCTCTACAACATGGACATACCAAGCTTCAACTCAATAGCTTCCGAGGACGGAATCTACATCAGGAAGGGGGGCAATGTTAACCCTCGTGGCTCACGGACACCCTATCGCCTACGACGGACACTGTAACCGTATTATTTATTTAAGTAGAGTCAGGCACCGGGCTTGTCAGTCCAATAGGGAAAGGTAGAGTGATCTCCGATGAGAGGCGCACTCTAACACGAACATGCTAGGGTTAGTTGGCTAAGCATGGGCGCCCAAGTGTGAATAGGGTGAGCTCACATAAAAGCCAATTAAACCTAAAATTGAGTCATTCTCTCATTGTGCAATAGAAGCTGCTCTTGTCCATCTCCACCTTCTCCTTCACCATCTCCTTGTGTGTGTGCGTGTGTGTGTGTGTGTGTGTGAGAGAGAGAGAGAGAGAGAGTGAGAGTGTGTGTGCGATTGAGCATTGCGGCGGCACGATGGTGGCGAGGCGGTTGAGCGCGGCGTAGCGGCGTCTCCCTCTTCTTCGCGGCGAGGAATCCTCTACGGCAGGAGCATAAGGCGGTGAGTGACACACCCTTTGCTCTCTTGAGCTTTCTAGTTTAGGCTTGTTGTGTGCTTGGAGCCATTTGTGGCTCGTACACGGTGTATCCGCAAGTCCCTTGCTTCAACAGTGCGGCAAGGAGCGCACACTTGGCTTAAAGGATCATCCCATTGAGGAATCCAATGGTTTCAACTCCATCAAGAGTTTCCACACGAAGGGTACCTTGTGGGGTAATTTCACATACTCTATATGGTCCTTTACCAGCATATTTCAACTTTTTCTTCTCTTTACGTACTCCATACATAAGGACTGTATCACCAACTTTGATGTCCTTATCCTTCACATGGCGATCAAACCACTTCTTTCTCCTATCCTTTTCCACAAGAGCATTTTGCACAGCCAACTGTCTCTCTTCGTCTAGTTTTTCTAAGATATACAAACGCTCGGTTAAGGGGTTACCATTCCATCCTTCCTGTGAAGCTACCCTAAGACTAGGAATGACAAACTCCCAAGGCATAACCGCTTCTTGGCCGTATACCATTTTGAATGGCGTACAATTAATAGCAACTTTATAAGCAGTACGATAAGCCCATAGAGCAGATGTCAACTTCAAATCCCAATCAGTGCGATGAGCTTCTACCATCTTGGTTAAAATAGAGATTAGAGTCTTGTTGGTGCTCTCGGCTTGTCCATTAGCTTGCGGGTAATAAGGTGTAGACTTATGGTGGGATATCATAAAGGTCGTGGTAAGATCTCTTATTACCTCATTTATAAAATGGGTACCATTATCACTAACAATTTCAAAAGGGCAACCAAATCTTGTGATAATGTTCTCAAAAAGAAACTTAGCTGTTGTCCTCGCGTCAGATTTTTGGAAGCCTTAGCTTCAGCCTACTTTGTTACATAGTCCGTAGCAACTAGAATATATCGAGATTGAGTGTTCCGAGCTGCGGGACTAATTGGACCTACAAAGTCTAAGCCCCATTTTTCAAATGGTTGGGTTACTTTAATAGGATGTAAGGGCATTCTGTCTTTGCGCTGTGTGGTCTTGTAACGTTGGCACTCATCACACCCTTTTGTCAAAAGTGATGCATCCTTAAATAAAGTTGGCCACCAACAGCCTGATTGCAGCACCTTTCTAGCAGTCAGGTCTCCTGAAAAATGTCCTCCTGCTATGCCCATATGTGCTTCTTGCAAGATATACAAATATTCATCCTCGCGGGCACAACGCCTAAGAATATCGTCCTTGCCTAGTCTATACAGAGTTCCGGCAATCAAACAATAGGGTTCACATTCTTTTACTAGCCTTCGAGCGATATCCTTACGAAGTTCCTTGGGTGGAAAACCATTAACTAAAAAGTTAACAATGTTCTCACTCCATTCAGGCATAGTCTCAACTATGAATAGGGAAGTATCGGGTAATTCATCATCAACTCCTGTAGGGGCTTCACCATTGGGTATGCGAGACAAATGATCAGCCATGACGTGCCTTTTACCAGGTCTCACTACAATCGTGAAATCAAACTCCAGAAGAATTAACAACCATCGTGTGATTCTTCCTGTGGAGCATGGCTTGTTTACCAAATACATCAACGCTTGATGGTCCACATAAAATACAAACTTGTTTTCCAGAAGGTAGTAGCGAAATTTCTTTACTGCATAAACCATTGCCAAACCTTCTCGCTCTATAGTGGTGTAGTTCCTTTCAACATCGTTCAATTGACGGCTTGCAAAGCTAATGGGATAGTCCAATTTATGTTCTCCTGGTTGAGTGAGAACACACCCAATAGCAAAGTTTGATGCATCAATATGCACATGGAAAATGACATCCCAGTTAGGTGTCCTTAAAATCGGAGCACTTGCTAGTGTTTTCTTCAATTGTTTATAGATCTGGTCACACTCTTCAGTCCATTTAAATTCAATGAGAAGCTTCTACAAAGGACGTGCTATCTCAGCAAAAAATAAAATAAACCGTCGATAATAACCCACGTGTCCCATGAACCTTTGAACTCCCTTGTAATTGGTGGTGGTGGTAACTCTAGAATCACTTTAATTTTGCTCTCATCGGTTGAGATACCATTCTTGGATACTATATGCTCTAAAATAACTCCATGCTTGACCCAAAATTGGCATTTGAACGGGTTCAATGAGATACGATATAACCTACACTTTTCAAACACCTTCCGCAAACATGATAGATGTTCTTTCCAAGAAGAGTAAACACAAAGGTCGTCTAAGAAAGCTTCACAAAACTCTCTCAAATATTCTTTAAAAGCAGTGTTTATTAATCGTTGGAATGTAGCAGGGGCATTTGTTAAGCCAAAAGTCATCACACGAAATGCAAACACGCCAAATTCTGTGATGAAGGCAGTTTTGGCTTGGTCCTCTAGCGCTATCGTGATTTGGTTGTAGCCTGAGTACCCATCTAGAAAGCTATAAGATTCCTTGCCTGCAACTCTTTCGAGTACATGTTCGGAATATGGTAGGGGGTAATGGTCTCTTCTAGTAGCTGCATTAACTTTTTTGAGGTCCACGCACACCCTGAGTTTCCCATTCTTTTTTGGCACGATAACTATTGGAGACACCCATTCAGAGTGTTCAATAGGATATATGAACCCACATTT
Source organism: Adiantum capillus-veneris (assembly GCF_014529385.1). Classification (NCBI taxonomy): domain Eukaryota; kingdom Viridiplantae; phylum Streptophyta; class Polypodiopsida; order Polypodiales; family Pteridaceae; genus Adiantum; species Adiantum capillus-veneris. The sequence continues at coordinate 74,818,303 of NC_140944.1, forward strand.
GATAAGCTTTTCTAGTTCTTCTTGAATGATCTTTGCGTACTTAGGATTCATCGGGTAGGGTCTTTGTTGTACGGGCTTCGTAGTGCTAATCATAGGGATTGTATGTTGGACCACAGAAGGTGGAACACCTTTCATATCATGGTATGTCCAAGCGAGTACGTCCTTGAATTCCTTGAGAAGCTCTTTGAGGACCGCCTCTTCAACTTCTGTGAGGTCTTGGGCAATAAAAACAGGTTTTGATTCTTCACCGGGGTCAGCTAATTCTATTTCTTTAACTATTGCCGGACCATCATAGATTCCATTATTCCCATCGATACGTATTCTTTGGGCTTTTGTGTACACAACCTTTGCTTCCCCTGTGGTGTAAGATTTGAAATGTTCTGGTGCAGGATGCAAGTCTGTGGATTCTATTTGTGCTTTGGTTTGTGCTTTGGTTTGTGCTTCCATTTCTGCTTTCTTGTGTTGTCGAGCTAACTCTTGGTTTTGACGCCTCCTTGCAGTGCGGCTCAACTTTGGCTTGTCTATGATCTCTAATTGGGCTATGTCATGGGGTCGTGGTCTACACCACATAACATTTTGGAGATATTCACCCCAATTTTCTACCAATTTTCGATGAGCATCACATGCTCCGATATAACTGAGCCATTCTGCTGAGGATCTCTTCTTTTTTATCCTAGCACGTACATTGGCTCGATATCGACGCCTCTTAAGGTTTTTCTTTTTCTTATTTGAGACCTGCTTTTGATTTTCATTTAGATGTGGCTCACTAAAGGAGTCCTCGTTGGTGTCCTCTTCACTCTCGGGGGAGCTATCATCGGTTGATGTGCTCGGTCCTTCCGAATGTTTTGACTCTGAACTTTCTCTACTCTCTAATTCATGAGATTCAGAATCCGTTTCACTCTGGGAGTCAGTGTCCAAGTCGTGTTGGTCAAAGTCTCCTATCGAGCTATCGGTGTCACTGTCAGATTGGTCCACAATTGCCTTGCCCTTAGAAGATGCATGTATGGCACTTATCATGTTCAAAGGTGCAATTTGTGGTACCTCTTCCCCCTCTGGTGTGACCCAAGTGGTTCCTCTATTTCCCCAGGTATCTATGGTTGCAGCTAGGTGTACCCAGTCTACGTTGTCTGATTTCGTCATACCCGGTAACACATCCATGTAAGGAGAATCTTGGCCAATGTCTATATACTTCTTACAAGTGTAACAATATTGTAGTGGGGCCGAGTGAACTGTGGTGTTAGAGCGATGATCAATAATGGTTTTACTCCCTAAGGGGTGTACCTTACCAGTCACCAAATCCACTCTAAGGACAGAGTCTTGGAATTGCAAATAGACATGATTTTTAGACCAATCGTGAACCATTTGTGCTTCCCTCATGAATGGTCGTCCTAAAATCATTTCATATGACATAAGGTGTTTAGAGAAATCCATTACAATGAACGTATGTCGTACCTTGTGTCCTAGAACTTTGATCTTAAGATCCTTGAGCATCCCCATAGGTTTGGCTATGGTACCATTTGCCATCTTTACCACAATGTTAGTAACACTGAGGCGGGGTTTTCCCATGGATTCCCAACAATCTTTTGTAACGATGCTAACTCCCGCACCACCATCAAGAATTCCCTTTATAGTTAATCCCTTGGTAGTGATGGGTAGGGTCGCATTAGACTCGTCGCCTTCAAAATACTTCCCTAATTCGTTAATGGGTACCTCGATCACAGACTCGTGTCCATCTAAGTCAAGTGATTGCACATGATTTTCCTCATCAATCATAATCGAGTTAGGCCTATTTGGTTGTGCAAACTGCGGTAATCCCGTTCGTAGCTCTCCGTTAAGGAATGCTCGAAGTGCAAGGAATAACTCAGGATCTCCATACAGCTTTGCTATGATCATGGTTCGGACCTCAGAAGACATGAAGTCCACTAGTTTGGCAACATTCATTGGCATTTTGCAGGGTGTAGGTCCTTGACTAGGAACTGGTGAGGATGGAATATCATATTCCTCAATGGGATCAGGTATTCCTTCGTTAAACATCCTTTCCAACAAGAAGGGTGTATGCTCACTTTCTGATGTCCCGTCCTCACTCCCTTCTTGGATGATACTAGATATGGCTAACGGTCTATGGTTCATGTGGGGTGGATGAACTTGCGTGGGAAACACTGTGTCATGAATTTTGACATGCATGGGTTCTGGTTCTAGTTTCCTTTGAGTCTCCTCCACTAAACCTCTTAGATGTTTCACGTGCTCAATCTCGTCTACTGGGTTTGGGTACGTCCCAATCTTCTTTTTACGATTCTTCCCTTTTTGCCCCTGCGGTTTATCTTGGGGGTCTTGGATTGGATTTGGAAACACTTGTGGTGTTTTCAGAGGCTCTTTATGGTTTTCTCTTATTCGGTTTTCATTTGCTTCCATGTTATGGTTTTCTTTGTCGGTCTTTCCCTTTGTGGTATTGGTTCTAGTCTCCATTGTCTCGATTGAATCTGAATCATCCTCGAGGTCATTCATATACATGGGGTCATCTCCTGTTCCTATGTTTGTTTTGGAACTTGGCTTTGAATTTCCCGTATTTTTTGACCTCTTCCTTCATGTCTTCTTTTTCTTTGCTTGGATAACTGACGCGGTATCTCTCTCTTCGAGGATATGACCTGGCCCTTGAAGCATGGACCGTGTAATCGCATAAGCGGGTGCAACGGGTGGTATTGGCGATGTCACACTAGCAATTTCGACCAAATTTAGGGGTGTGATTTTAGACGCATTTGGGTTATAGGGGCATTGGGCAATCAAGTGATCTATGCCACAACGATTACATGTGAGTACTGGCATTGCAGACGTGCTCCATTGATTCATTTGCATCTGTGCAGCATTCTTTTGCAGCCTAATAGGGCACTCCACTGCTCGATCTGGTCCACCACACTCGTAGCATTGAAGAGGTGGTCTCCTAGCCTGGGTGTTGATATTTTGACCTCTCGATGCGAGAGCAGCAGCTTGATAAACCGGCTTCACTTGCCCCCAACAATCTTCCATGTAGTATATAGGACACTCTTCCAATGTATCAAGTCCGTAGGAAATACTAGTGTCTATTTCCTCCTCACAGCCATCTGCATAAGCATTAGATGGCTCGTAACCCACTTGGTTCATAGGGGCGACTCTTGGATGCGGGGGCTGCGGTCCTAGCACAAGAGGTGGTAGCGGTGTAGCTTGTACAACATTTTGAGATCTAGGGACCATGTGTTGCGGTAGTTTCTCAACAGGTGGAGCAGGCATCAATACAGGAGCTCGAGGCGCATCCGTCCAGGCTACAGGTGGTCTATTTGCCATCATATGTTTGATCATTAAACAATCCTTAGCTTGGTGACCATACCTACCACATGCATTGCAAGTTCCATTAAATTTTACTCTAAACGTAGGGCACTCACTAGTGTTATGTGGACCTAAGCAAATGGAACACCATTGTTGCTCCCTTCTTGGATACATGTGACTATTTTGAGGGGGTCGATTATCCTTAAGAGACTCTTGGATTGCCTTGGTGAGGTCTGTCAAGAATGTCTCAAATACCTTTGGCTCATTGGCAATGGGCTTTGCAGTCATGGGTTCATACTCAATGGCTTGTGAGCTAGTGGATCTCGTGTCAGTAGACACCCTCATGCCTGCTATCATCAGTTGTCCTCTAATTGGATTGCATTGGCAGTGACATCTTTCCAGGTTGTGATACCTCTAATCACTAGTCCATTATAGATTCCTTCATTCCTCAACCCTCGAATGAATCGATCAAGCAGTTGGTTATTGTTGAAGCGCTCATTTACAGGGCAGCGAGAGTTTAAGTGCTTTCGACGACTAATGAAGTCCCTTACTGACTCTCCTTCCTTACGTTCGGCCTTCTGTAGCTGAGATGCTACACCCCAAAGCACACCTTCTCGTATGTACTCCTTTATAAACAACCTTCGAAGGGTAGGGTAGATTGTTTTCTCGTCTACCCTTAGGGTTCTATACCAATCTCCAGCCTTCCCACTTAATGTCAAGCTTAAGGCATTGCACTTATGTAGTTCGTTGCGTTCCCCTAAGGAATCACATACTTGTTCAAACACTTCAATGTGTTTTCTAGCATCTTCGTCCCCATTGAATTTTTGCGTGAGTTTGGCAATTTGTACTGCCTTACTTCTAGTCTCTCTATCAGATGCATGACGCATATTTTCCGCGATAGATCGACCTATGGTTTGAGCAAACGCTGCCAAGTCACCTATGTGAGGAGGCAGGGCCGGTGGAGGTACTCTTGGAATCATATGTGGGAGAGGGACGGGTACCGGTCTTGGCATATGTGTGGATGATGCAGGATATGGAACATAACCGAGCATAGGTCCACTCGGATAAGGGCTAGGGAGCGGCACTCGAGGAGCATAAACAAGTGGTACAATTGGAGGTGTGGGGGCCATGTGTGCATAAGGAGCTAGAGGCACATACGGTCAAGGCCCCATATTAGGTACTACGACACTAGGTAGTGGCACTGCGCTAATCGTAGATGTCATTGGTACATTCTCTGTCAGGCTTATCCCTGGAGTGAGCACTGTGTTTTCCTTAATAGATGGTTGAGCCAAGTTAGGGAAGCTAAAGTTGTCGCTCGGAGGCTCAGATTGCATAGAGACCCCAGGTGAAATGACGTAAGATGGGTCCATGGGACTCATTAGAGGAGTCTCCATTTGTGATAGAGTAGGCTGTTGAGCCTTGCTCGTATCCAGAAATCTCATGGGGCCAGTTGAGAGTATATTTACCCCTCGGTTTTGCCTTTCCGATTGAATAATGCCATGGATAACATTACATATCATTTTCTGTTGATCTTCGATGCTCATGGCACTAGAGGTGGATTGTACAATCTCTATCCATCCTACATGGTAGGCGTGGCCAGAGTGTAGATCCGTCAACACCTCAGTGTGGAGGTCGTATGTCCAATGATCATTAATGAACAATCCTTCTAGAGTCGACGTGTTAACGGTTTCTTGTGAGGTAGAAGCAATGTTGCTCCCCGTGGTTTTACTTGTCACCAACGGTACTCTAGAGGGAACTTCTGAAGGAGGCAGCTCAACAGGGCCTTCTTGGTAAGAAGTTGGCACGATATCCACATGGACACTCTTTGGGGGTGTGGGGTCCACGTGTGATGTGAAAGGAGAGTCCACTTCCCCACCCCCTTCGTGTGCTTCATTTGCATCAGTTTCCGAGCGAGTAGCTCTACCTAATGTTTCCATGAAACGGCTAAACATACTAGTACTAGGCTGTGGAGCTTCAGGAGGTGCATGGCCTTCTCTCTCAATGTTTTGGGTAGGGTATGCTTCCATGATTTCTGAGTTGGAGGAGGAATCACTAGCGGCTATTTTAGGGTCTTAGGTGGTGCTACCTTGTGTCCCCGCTGAGGGTCTAGAGCCTATCGTGGATGGGTAATGGGTGTCCGTATGAACAGAGGCACCCTCAATATGCTCGTGTTCTAGCACCCGTCCAGAGCGTAAGTGCATGTGCTTTTGATACCCTAAGGTGTCAAAAAGCTGCTCTAGGAGGCCTTGTGACTAGTTTTTTGCGTGTTTTTTTGTTTGTTTTTTTGCTAGATTTTTTAGAGCGTATCGTGGAATGGGCTGTGTGATAGCTCGAAACGAGCATATCGCTAGGAGGGACGCGCTGTGCTTTACAGCCCACGGTTTGGTTCTATTTTGCTCCAGAAAACCCCGAAACAGTCTTTTCCTAGCTGGGGAACTAGGCTCCAAATAGCAAGTCTAAGGGTGCAAGTGGGAAGAGAAGGGAGGAGAGTGGAGGACTTGTCCCACATGCTCTCATTCGCTCTTGAGGAGGTAGGGTATATATATAAGAGTGAGTCTAGTATATATCATAAGACTGAGGACTGAGGCCTGGGCCTGGGCTTGGGCTTGGGCAAACGATCTCGATCTAACTTTTATACAAACCAACCCGTCCGTTTTTATAACTCACGTTTTTTATTTTCGAAAATCTAACCTCCCCGTCACTCACGTTTTTATTTTTCGATTTTTTTTTTCGAAAAAGTTTTTTTTAATTAAATTTTACTATTATTTTCTTTGGGGATAATATTTGGTACGCGTTCTGGTGCGCGTTGACCTCACCTAACTATTTACTGTCCCACCTACCTACTTACCTGCTAATCAGTGGTTCACCTAATTCCTAACCTGCTTAATTAACTAATTGTGCGCCTAACTGTGCACAAACCAGAAAATGCAGAAAATTGAAACTTGACAGAACTGTGCAGTGCAAACCAAAAAATGCACAAAATGTAGAAACGCAAGAAATGCTAACTTTGTAAGCTGAAATAGGAAGCTTGATAGAACTAACAAAAGAGAGCTTAACAGAACACAGAAAACTTGAATGCAGTCAACAACATTGTGTCTTTCTCTACTGTTTTTGCATAACAACAATGATCAAACTTAAGCCGCGCCTTTCCTACATAAAAAATAGCTTCAATACAATTTACAGGTCGCCATTGGAGCTTCACGCGCAACAGCTCCCCGGCAGCGGCACCAAAAATGTCAAGGCTAGGGACTTGCTACGCGCCGTGTGCGAGCCACAAAGGCTCCTAGCACACAGTCATACAACAGACAAGCTCACAAGGAAGAACGGTGTGTCACTCACCTTCCTGCGTAGTTGCGAATGAAGGATTCCCGGGCCGCGAAGGAGAGGGAGACGCCGCTACACTGCGCTCAACCGCCTCACCGCCGTCGTGCCGCCGCAACGCTCGATCGCACACACACTCTCACACTCTCTCTCTCTCTCACACGCACACACACAAGGAGATGGTGAAGAAGAAGGTGGAGATGAAGCAAGAGCAGCTTCTATTGCACAATGAGAGAATGACTCAATTTTAGGTTTAATTGGCTTTTATGTGAGCTCACCCCATTCACACTTGGGCGCCCATGCTTAGCCAACTAACCCTAGCATGTTCGTGTTAGAGTGCGCCTCTCATCGGCGATCACTCTACCTTTCCCTATTGGACCGACAAGCCCGGTGCCTGACTCTACTTAAATAAATAATACGGTTACGGTGTCCGTCGTAGGCGATAGGGTGTCCCTGAGCCACGAGGGTTAACAATCGACTATTAATACCATGGGTAAGCTTCTTAATTTTCTCTGGTCAATTAAGTTGTTTAATCACAAGAGCCAAGTATTTCATGTTCGAGGGCTGACTAGAGGCTATGCCTAGAAGACCTTGTAGTTAAGCTACCATAAAAGGAATTTCTCATGAAATCATCGCCAGACTGATTACCTTTTCTTTGAGCCCCCAAAGTCTTTTCACAGTGATTTAATTTTGATGTGTGTGCTTATTTTGTATGCCTTGGGTGTTTTTCTTTTCAAGGAAAAGTGCCCGCATTGGGAACCTCTAGGGCTCTAGTACCATAGGCGATACATGTGAGTGAAGTACACAATCAAGCTGAGATTGCTCTTCCAGCTTAAGATTTTACATTGTGGCACTTTGATTTTTTCTTTTGTTCGTTTTCAGCATTTTAATTTTCTAACTTTTGGGGGGTCATATAACACTGTTACACCTCCCGAAGCTCATCACACTAGTAAACTCCCTTTATAATACTTAATCTAAAGGTCAATAGGTACTAAGCTCACTAGAAAGCCCTAGTACATTTCACACAATGCTGCCTAAATCGGATTAAGAACCTAAGTTACCAATGATTATTAGGAAGGCATTCCCCATGGTATTAAGAAAAGATCTCTAACACCTAACTTGGTCAAACTGCTTGATTTTTAAATCTAAACAAGTGATTATGACAAAAAATTCATTGAATTTAATGTTTGATGCTAAGAAAATGCGATGAATATTATGCTACCAATCACAATTAAAGCAGACAAACATGGATGCGAAAAAGATAAGGGACAATGCTAATGGACAAGAAACACCTGTTTGTGTTGATGGTCGCGCTCGATCTGAAGTGTGAACGAGAGAAAGATTCCATGAAGGTCCAAATCCTAACCATAGCAACACGTTCCTGTACACACTAAGAAACACAAAGAATACCTCTAGGAGGCACATCAGTGGGAAAAAGAGTCGTTGTAGTATAGTGGTAAGTATTCAAGTCTGTCACGCGGGTGACCAGGGTTCGATCCTCGACGCCAACGCCAAAAATGTGCACGTATGTCGCATGTGTCAATGCAAGGAACTTGCCGATACACCGTGTGCAAACCACAAATGGCTCCAAGCACACAACAAGCCTAAACTAGTAAGCTCAAAGAAGGCGATGGTGTGTCACTCACTGCTCTACGCTTGCTTCCTGGAGGATTGCTCGCTGCGAAGAAGAAGGAGCCGCCGCTTCGCCTTGCTCAACCACTTTGCCGCCACCGTGTCGTCGTTGCAATGCTTGATCGCACACACTCTCTCTCTCTCTCTCTCTCTCACACACACACATACACACACACACAAGGAGATGAAGAAGAAGAAGATGAAGATGGAGCAAGAGCACTCTTCTATTGCACAAATGAGAGAATGCGTGAATTTTAGGTTTAGTTGACTTTTATATGAGCTCGCCCCATTCACACTTGGGCGCCCATGCTTAGACAACTAATCCCTTGAATATTCCAGTTAGAGTGCGCCTCTCATCGACGATCAGTCTTACCCTTTTCCTATTGGACCGACAAGCAGGGTACCTGACTCTACCAAATAAAAAATACAATGTCCGTCGTAGGTGATAGGGTGTCTGTGAGCCGTGAGGGTTAACATGCCCCCTTCCTGATGTAGATTCCATCCTCGGAAGCTATTGAGTTGAAGCTCGTTCGTCGAGGTGAAAGAGAATTTGAGATGAATGTCCTTAGTCTTCTTCAGTCACTGCAAAATCAAACAACATTGGCACAGTAATTGCATTCTCATAAGCGATTAAAAAGCATATGCAGTTTTAGGCAGACAAATTGATTGGTAACATAATTTTAAACAATTTGTCAGCAATAAACCTTAAATTGCAATATATTCAAATGCATAAAGAAATGTAAAGGTAAAAAATCAAACAAGGTTGGGGTCGCTAATTTAACGGTCGAAAGGCACTAGAGATCGACTATTAATACCATGGGTAAGCTTCTTAATTTTCTCTGGTCAATTAAGTTATTTAATCGCAAGAGCCAAGTATTTCATGTTCGAGGGTTGACTAGAGGCTATACCTAGAAGACCTTGTAGTTAAGCTACTGAGGCGGTCCGGGGCGGGCAACAAGAAGAGCAACCTCTAGACACCCTTCAAGGCTCCCGTGCTGTTCAATGGGGCTGGGGCACAACACAACACAAACCAAAAGAACAAACCCACACCCAAATCCCAACTACACAAGGGGCAGCACCTAGTTTAAGAGCGAACTAGGACGCAAAAGAGGAGAATCGTTAGAGCAACCCACAAACAAGCAAGGAATTTACACTAACCCTAACACCAATGGAACACTCTCACACACTAAAACACGAGAGAGAGAGAGAGAGAGAGAGAGAGAGAGAGAGAGAGAGAGAGAGAGAGATAGTGCTCGGGCTGCTTTGAAACGTATCGGCAATGATCAAGCAAACACAACTATATATTTAAGAAAGAGAGAGAAAGGGGGAGGGGGTGCTTGTTGCATTAATACCTTGTTACAAATTTGTCATGACAAATCAAAGTGAGATTAGTATTTGTTCAACATAGCTTGCGTAAATTTCACCAGAACACATCACAAGAAAAGACACCCCAATCACTGTCTTAAGGCCAGGGGAGTCCTCTCCACCCTGTCGCCCTCTTACAGTATGTGGAATTTATGGCTAGATTGATGACAACACTAGAGACAAGCTATCAAGAACTTAACAAAAAACACCAAGACACTTACGCATCATTGTTGTCCATTACTTCACGTTGGAAGGGAGACAAAGTATCCAAGCTTAGTCCAAATCCACCCTCCTTGATTCAGCAAATGTTGGGCTTACACTAGTAGGAGAAATGATAGATTTCCTACTCTCAATTGAATGATCACTCTCTCTCTTACAATGGCATAGAGTTCCCTTGCTAATCCCCTATTACAACACATGCACATGCATAAGACAATGAGCTTCCACTCAAGAGCTCCTTCTAGAGAGGTTGAGCTTGGCTTCTCAAGCTATAGCATAGTGCTCTTGCTTATGGCTCCTCCTTTTGTGCTAGCTACACCCTCCTTTTATAGCAATTTTGAAGGCTAGGGCTACTCCTCTAACCATGGTTGGGTTAGATTTTCAGCAATTTATCTAAATTCTTTTTCTTGGAATTATCAAGAAGTTGGTGGGGAAAGAGAGAGGAGAGAAATGGAGGTGATATGACTTTTCATAGTGGGTTAGTGTTAGTAGAGTTAGTATTAATTTACAAATGGAATTGGATATTTACAATGGGAGTATCCATGTAGGATACAAATAAGGAAGAAAAACTCTTAAGAAGTAAGAAAAGGTGGATTTCTTACAAGGTTGATGCTCCAAGTGTCTTGAGTAGGGCCAATTTTGACGCTTGTTGACGGTCCACTAGCTTTGACGGCACATTTTTTCTCCACTCTTGACCTTCCTTGAGAGACAAGGTAATTGAAGCTGAGTAATCAACCACCATGATGCTGTCTTTTAAGAGAAGAGGCTGAATTTTGTGGTTTTTTTGATAGATATGGGTAAATTGGAGGAGGAAAAATGAGTCTAGGTGGTCAATTTTGGAATGGAATTGTGTGTGGGAGGTATGAGTTCACCATGGTTTCTCTTATTCTTCAAGGTTGAGGAGAAGGTGAGTAGGGTGCAGAGAGGAGTGGTGAGAGAGGTGGGGATGATGAGTGGAGAAGTGTGTGTGAAAGAGGAAAATGATAAAGTGGAAGAGAGAGTGTGGCTGCATAGCATGGGAAAACTGCAGTCCACTAATAAAATCAACGCTCACAGAATTAGCTCAAAAAAACATGAAAAAATTTGAGGCAAAAGTTCATCCCACGAGCTACAACTTTTGTTTGTATCACCTTTTCAAATTCGGAGAGCAAGTGAACTTTAAAAATTCAGCAAAACCGATCGTTTTTTTCCACTGCACAAGGTCCTTGTGGGGTCCTTCTTTGGATGATTCTTTTGAATACCTCCAAGAGTGAGCCCTCCATAGTGCATGTATGCATGCCACCTACCCTTGACTTTATTTGGTAGGTCTATAATTGAAGATATTGTTGAGATAATGATATAAGTGAATAGTACAACTAAGAAAATCAAATATTGAGGGGTCTAAAAAATATGTACATGTCAAATATAAATAATATAAGTGGAAAAAATATAAAGGGGTCAAAAGAAATCTCTCTCATTATGAGGCTACCATAAAAAGATAAATATTTTTGGTGTTCTAATTTTTTAGAAAAAAAACAAAATAGATGTAGGAAGGGAAAAATCACAATAGTGAAAAAATATACACATAAATAAAACTAGTTTTTTTTTATTTTTGTTGGGGTGGAGTTACACCAAATATAAGAGAAGCTTACATGAAAATATTTCTATATGGAATAAAGAGTATGAAAAATGGTAAGAAAAAAATTGTGGTAATGGTGAGGCAATGTACAAGGCATAAATAACACACACCTAGGTAGAAATATTTAAATAAATACCGAAATAATTATGAAAAAAACTTTTTTTTAGGCCCTATATACAAAGAAATATTTACATACGCATGGGCCACAATATACTTATATTTTTTATTTTTTTTTATTTTTTTGGCTCAACTAGCCCAATGATTAGCTAATTGAGGGTTTTTTTAAGAAGATATGGGAAAAGTCCCGTGACTCACACACGCCTATGTACAGTGAAATGGTAGGGATAGCCACAGTGTTTGAGTGATTTGATAGGGTGAGATAACTTACTATGGCAATTACAGAGAGCCGAAAAACGGCTATCACTACCATAAAACGAATTTCTCATGAAATCATCGCCTGACTGATTACCTTTTCTTTGACCCCCCAAAGTCTTTTCACAGTGATTCAATTTTGATGTGTGTGCTTATTTTGTATGCCTTAGGTATTTTGCTTTTCAAGGAAAAGCGCCCACACTGGGAACCTGTAGGGCTCTAGTACCATAGGCGATACATGTGAGTGAAGTACACAATCAAGCTGAGATTGCTCTTCCAGCTTAAGATTTTACATTGTGGCACTTTGATTTTTTTTTGTTTGTTGGTTTTTAACATTTTAATTTTCTAACTTTTGGGGGGTCATATAAACTTGTTACACCTCCCCAAGCTCATCACAGTAGTAAACTCTCTTTATAATACTTAATCTAAAGGTCAATAGGTGCTAAGCTCACTAGAAAGCCCTAGTACATTTCACACAATGCTGCCTAAATCGGATAAAGAACCTAAGTTACCAATGATTATTAGGAAGGCATTCCCCATGGTATTAAGAAAAGATCTCTAACACCTAACTTGGTCAAACTGCTGATTTTTAAATCTAGACAAGTGATTATGACAAAAAATTCATTGAATTTAATGTTTGATGCTAAGAAAATGCGATGAATATTATGCTACCAATCACAATTAAAGCAGACAAACATGGATGCGAAAAAGATAAGGGACAATGCTAATGGACAAGAAACACCTGTTTGTGTTGATGGTCGGGCTCGATCTGAAGTGTGAACGAGAGAAATATTCCATGAAGGTCCAAATCCTAACCATAGCAACACGTTTCTGTACACACTAAGAAACACAAAGAATACCTCTAGGAGGCACATCAGTGGGAAAAAGAGTCGTTGTAGTATAGTGGTAAGTATTTTTGCCTGTCACGCGGGTGACCCGGGTTCGATCCCTGACACCAACGCCAAAAATGTGCGCGTATGTTGCATGTGTCAATGCAAGGAACTTGCCGATACACCGTGTGCAAGCCAAAAATGGCTCCAAGCACACAACAAGCCTAAACTAGTAAGCTCAAAGAAGGCGATGGTGTGTCACTCACTGCTCTACGCTTGCTTCCTAGAGGATTGCTCGCCGCTCAGAAGAAGGAGCCGCCGCTTCGCCGTGCTCAACCACTTTGCCGCCGCCGTGCCTTTGTTGCAATGCTTGATCGCACACACTCTCTCTCTCTCTCACGCATACACATACACACAAGGAGATGAAGAAGAAGAAGATGAAGATGGAGCAAGAGCACTCTTCTATTGCACAAATGAGAGAATGCGTGAATTTTAGGTTTAGTTGACTTTTATATGAGCTCGCCCCATTCACACTTGGGCGCCCATGGTTAGACAACTAATCCCATGAATGTTCCAGTTAGAGTGCGCCTCTCATCGACGATCAGTCTTACCCTTTTCCTATTGGACCGGCAAGCCCGGTACCTGACTCAAATAGGGCTTCAAGCGATACCCGTTTACCTTCCTGGAGTGCTCTTTACCATTCAAGTCGATAAGCTGATAGTAACTAGAACTGAAAGCCTTCTTGACTATGTATGGCCCTTGCCATCTAGTTTCAAACTTGGCATCAAAACGATTGTCAAGTCGATTGTCATACCTTAGCACAAGATCTCCTTCCTTGATGCCTTTGTCCTTCAGTTTCTTTCGCTTGTGTGGCTTTCCTCTTGTAGCACTCATATGCTGCTTCTCTTTTCCACTCAAGCTCCACTAACGTAAGAAGTCGATCCATCCATACCTCTTGATCATCTTGTGCTCCTTTGCCATGAAGTCACATTGTTGGAATGTTGAGCTCGATAGGCTGCAAAGCCTCTTGACCATAGACCAACTGAAATGGTGTGAACTTCGTGGCTTCCCTATATGTGGTTCAATATGCCCACAAGGCACCATCCAAGAAGTAATCCCATAATTTTGTCTTGTTTTGCACCATCTTTCTAATGATTCCTGCAATGACACCATTAGCCTTCTCCACCAAACCATTTGATTGTGGGTAGTATGGTGTGCTATGACGATGTAGAATGTGAAGCTCTTCACAAACTTCTGTGAGCAAGCCCTTCCTAAACCTTGGACCATTATCAGAAACAATCTCCAAAGGTGTGCCAAATCTGCAACAAATGTGATTGTACACAAACTTGCTAACTGTCCTCTCATTCACTCTTGCCACACTTTGAGCTTCCACCCACCTAGTCATATAGTCTAACAACCACTAGAATGTAGAGTTTACCATTTTTTGTCCTAGGTAGAGGACCCATAGCATCAATGCCCCACTTTTCAAAGGGTCCATTTGCAAGCACTATTTGCCTCCGGCCATGCAGCAACCTTCTATTTCCATTTATCTGACAATTGTGACAGCTTTTACACCAATGTTGAACATCCACATGCAAGCTTGGCCAAACATACCCCGCAAGCAAAATCTTCTTCAGAGTTGATTCTTGGGCAAAATGACCACCACATGCCTCTTCATGCAAACCTTTTAGAATGGCTGGAATTTCCTCGATAGTTGGTACTCTTCTGCACACTTGATCCTTCCCTCTTTGATAGAGGGAGCCTTCTAGGAAGAGATATGCGCTTGCCTTCTTCATGAGTCTCCTCTTCTGAGCCTTCGTGAAGTCTTGTGGAAACTCACCCTCCAAAATGTAGCCAATAATGGGAGCCAATGACTCCAATCCCTGGTACCTTGGTTGCTTCATAGCAGCCGCCACCATGATGACCTGCACTTCTTTCTTTACACATGCAACGGCTTGTTGTGCAAGTAAATCAGCATCTTCATTTTGTTTCCTAGGAATATGATATAATTGCACCTCCTCAAATTGATTAAATAGCCTACGGATGGTAAGAACTTTGGCCCTTAGTCTTTCATTTTTGCATGCCCAGATGCCTAAAATCTGCTTCACAATGAGAAGTGCAACCCCTTTTACCATGAGACGTTGTATACCATGGCCAATGCATATTTTTAAACCATGAAGTAGTGTGTCATATTCTACTTCATTGTTGCTAGCTGAACTTGGTAGATTGAACTTCTCTTTCATGACCACCTCTCCACTTGGGTTGAGCAACACTAGCCCTCCTCCTGCTTTTCCTGTGGCTCGACGAAAATCTCCATCAAAGAACAAGGTAAAAGCATTAGGAATACTTTTTGGTGGTGGCAATGGTAGGGTCTTTACTTCAGGCACCTTAATCTCCTTTTCATGCACCCTATAAGTGAGAATCCCTGCCAATTGTGCACGCACACTATCTTCTACCTTGAAAGAGTATTGAAACTCTTACAACTCCATAATCCACTTTGAGATCCTAGTACTAAGATTCATTTGAGATGACACCCAAGGGAACAAATTCTCTGCGGTGAGGATTACAAAAGGTTTTGGGAGCAAGTAGGATCTAAACTTCCTTATCGCAAACATGAGAGAAAGCATCATGAGTTCTGCCTCCGTGTAGCCTCTCTCTAAAGCATTCATGACCCTACTAGCAAAGTAGATGGGCCGCATCCTCGTACTATAGGGATCTTGTTGTAACAAAACTGCACCAATTGTTTCCTTCCCAACACTAGAGCTAACAAAGAATGTGTACTCCCAACATGGAGGCATGAGTGTTGGTAGCTCTGACAAAATGACTTTAATGTTACAAAAGTACTCTTCAAGCTCATCAGACCATGCAAATTCTACTTGTTGTGTCAACTTTTGCAAAGGATGAAGCAACTCCGAAGCTAAGTGAATAAAGCGTGACATATACTTCACTTTTTGAATGAATGATATGACCTCTTTGAGATTCTTGGGTGAGGGGAGCTCAATAAGAGCCTTTGCCTTTGAAGGATCCACCTCAATGCCTTTATAGGAAACCTTGTGACCAAGCAAGATCACTTCATCCTCAGCTATGTGACACTTGTCGGGGTTGAGTTGACCTCCCATGTCATAGAGCTTCTTTAAACCTTCTTCTACCCTTTGTAGATGCAATGATTTTGAGCTATAAATGCAAAAATCATCAATAAAAACCCTAATGGACTTTCCAAAGAATGCTTGAAACACCATGTTCATGAAGCGTTGGAAAGTTGCAGGAGCATTTGTCAGGCCTAATGGCATGACTCTAAAAGCATAACAACCCCAAGGAGTGATAAAGGTTGTTTTCAATTGATCCTCCAATGCGATACCTATTTGAAAGTAACCCGAGTAGCCATCACACACAGTGTACCTCTCATGACCAGCTACTTCATTTAGTATCTCATCCTGAAATGGGAGGGGAAAGTGATCTCTTTTTGTTGCCTCATTAAGTGGACGATAATCCACACACACCCTCCACTTGCCGTTTTTCTTAGGAGTGACAACAACGGGAGAGACCCACTCTGAATTCTCCACTGGATAAATGAAACCTGCTGCTAGAAGCTTTCTTATCTCCTTGAGTAGAGCCTGCTCCTTAATGACTCCTAGCCTTCGTAGCTTTTGAGCCTTAGGTGTGGCCTCTGGCTTCAACTCAATCTTGTGTTGAACAACATCTACTCCATGCACATCGGTGTAGTCTTTAGCAAAAAGCCTCGGAAATTTCCTTAGCACACATTTGAACTCCTCTCTTTCATCCTTTGTAAGTGTTGTAGACAACATACCTTCTAACATTCCTTCATCTTCCACCTTTTGGTTCTCTTGGGAACCTACCTCTTCCAAACCTCGAGAAGAGGTCTCCTGGTTGTTTGGCTTAAACCTTACCCCCATGACTTCAATGGAGGACTCCTCTTCAGTAATGCTGCCGCTACTTTCTTCTTCTGAAGTGTTTTCAGTCCAATCTTCTTCCGTCTCACTTCGAGATGATTCTTCATGGAGCTCCTCTTGGCGTTGCTCCTTCATGTCAAAGACAACCTTCTTGTGATTTTCATTCCTGCAAATTAGCTTTCCACTCTCCCAATCCTGCAAAGCTCGCATTTTCATTAGCCATGGTCTTCCTAGGATAAATGGGTAACCATTTCCCTTGGTAGACATGACATAGAAATCCACTGCCTTCTTAATGCCAAAGGCCTCCACAAAAACATTTTTACAAATGCCTACGCACCTAGCCTTGATATTGTTTGCCATTTTCACTTTGATTTCAGGTGTCTCATGGATGTGCATGCCTAGTCTTTCCATGAGTCCCTCTGTCATGATGCAAATTTGTGCACCCCCATCCACTAGACCTTTCCTAACCAATCTTCCTTTGATGTAACAGTCTAGCACCGGTGTAATGTCCTCATTCATTTCAGCTTGTGCAATTTTTACAACAGGCACACTCTCTTTTACCTTTCTCCTGGTGCTAACTGCCCTTGTTAGATCCCTCCTTACTTGTGGACATAATGCAAGAAATTGAGGCCATGAAATATTAGGACCCTTAGCTCGCATGTCTTCCAACAGGTTGTATGGAGCCATACCATGTCCAAGAGGGAAGTCTTGGAGATTGATACGACGTCGAGTCCTCTTAGCTTCCTTGGTCTCCTTTGCCTTCTTGCCTTGTCCATGGTCACTCTGTGATGGGACACCCTCTTTCTCTTTACCTTTTCCTCAGCCACGCTTAATGCCATTTGCTTCCATGTCAACCTCATTTGAGTTTGTCACCTCTACCACATGCACATTTGGATCTGGCAAAGGTGGAACTCCTTCTACCCCTTGTGGAGGTGGTCTTGGTCCATTTGGTCTTTGTAGAAGCCTTGGTTGTTGACCAGTTCCTTCACCTGCATTCATCACTGGGTAATTCAAGTTAGGTCTCCCTGGCTCCCCACGGGGCCAAGGACAATTATACATCCCATGTCCAGACTGTCCGCAATTCCAACATTGCAAGACTCTCCTAGGTCGTGGATCTCGCTCTTCAGACTTCTTTGCTTGTCCCTTTGGACCTACAGCTTGTGCAAGGTGAATTGACAGGCTGCTTAAAGACTCATTTAACTTCTCAATTACTTCCGCCGTTACCTCAGGAAGCTCCCTCGATGTTGATGCTTGTGACTTACCTTTGGGTCTAAGACCTTCTATTGGAACCTCTCCCCTTAAGCACTTGAGTTTCCTATATTTCTCAGCAGCCCTAGTTTCAGCTGCATCAAAGGTAGCAGGTGCACCCGCCTCAACTTTTACCTTAAGGTCAGGAAAGAGTCCGGCTATGAACCTCTCCTTCTTTAGAAATTCTACACCATCACCAGGGTTAGAAACATTTCGTATCCATAGAGCCCAAAGACGTAGAAACTCTTGCTTGTACAAGTAGTAGTCATCTAAGTCTTTTTGCTTATGAGAAACAATGTCTTGCCATAATTTTTGAGTGTTTTGGGGATCAAAGAAGTATTTCTTGAAACGATTCAAAACTTCTGTGTAATTCCCCTTAACTTCCTCAGGAAAAGAGTCAAACCAAGTGCTAGCATCTTTCCTAAGGACCACCTCAAACATTTCTACACGTTCTTGATCAGTTATTATCCTCTTGATACGGCAAGACTTCTTGAAATTTGCTAAAAATAATTCTGCATCCTCTCCAGGCTCTCCAAAGAAAAGAGGATACCCAGACATTTGGCGTTGGCTTTCCATTGAATTGATTTCAAAGTGACACCCGTTTTGTTTTTCTTCTTAAAAAGATTTACACAATAATGTTTTCTAGCTTGCAATCTATTCTACAACAAAATAAAGATATTCACATCAAACGACCTATGATAATCAATAAGAGGTAGGATGACAGGGTTTGGTGATGCGAGAATTTCTCCTACTCTTTGGGCACCAAACATGAACACCATACGTTGTTGAAAATGGATTTTCCTACTAATTGCAATGTTTATTCTAATGTGTGGAGTGAAATGGAAGGGGAAAACCTCTATTCCTGGGCCATTATCCATGGTCTATGCATGACCTAATGCTTAAAACAAAACAAAAATATAGACGTCCAAACTAAGGTCGTACCTAATGAGAGGCAAAATAAAAGGATTTACTGAAGCGTTTATCTCGGCCAACCTAGGAGGACCTAAAATTCTACGAATGACACGTTGAAATTGCAACTTAGTACTAACAATTATGTGTACCTTTTGCCTTGCAATGGGAATGAAGGGATCATACAAATTTTCCTGATTCATGCAAACTACTTGACTATGCTAAAGGTTGATTCTACACAAAAATACACAAGCCGTTCCTCTGTGGGGGCACCAATTTGAGGCGGTCCGGGGCGGGCAACAAGAAGAGCAACCTCTAGACACCCTTCAAGGCTCCCGTGCTGCTCAATGGGGCTGGGGCACAACACAACACAAACCAAAACAACAAACCCATAGCCAAATCCCAACTACACAAGGGGCACCACCTAGTTTAAGAGCGAACTAGGACACAAAAGAGGAGAATCGTTAGAGCAACCCACAAACAAGCAAGGAATTTACACTAACCCTAACACCAATGGAACACTCTCACACACTAAAACATGAGAGAGAGAGAGAGAGAGAGAGAGAGAGAGAGAGAGAGAGAGAGAGAGAGAGAGATAGTGCTCGGGCTGCTTTGAAACGTATCGGCAATGATCAAGCAAACACAACTATATATTTAAGAAAGAGAGAGAAAGGGGGAGGGGGTGCTTGTTGCATTAATACCTTGTTACAAATTTGTCATGACAAATCAAAGTGAGATTAGTATTTGTTCAACATAGCTTGCGTAAATTTCACCAGAACACATCACAAGAAAAGCCACCCCAATCACTGTCTTAAGGCCAGGGGAGTCCTCTCCACCCTGTCGCCCTCTTACGCATCATTGTTGTCCATTACTTCACGTTGGAAGGGAGACAAAGTATCCAAGCTTAGTCCAAATCCACCCTCCTTGATTCAGCAAATGTTGGGCTTACACTAGTAGGAGAAATGATAGATTTCCTACTCTCAATTGAATGATCACTCTCTCTCTTACAATGGCATAGAGTTCCCTTGCTAATCCCCTATTACAACACATGCACATGCATAAGACAATGAGCTTCCACTCAAGAGCTCCTTCTAGAGAGGTTGAGCTTGGCTTCTCAAGCTATAGCATAGTGCTCTTGCTTATGGCTCCTCCTTTTGTGCTAGCTACACCCTCCTTTTATATCAATTTTGAAGGCTAGGGCTACTCCTCTAACCATGGTTGGGTTAGATTTTCAGCAATTTATCTAATTTCTTTTGCTTGGAATTATCAAGAAGTTGGTGGGGAAAGAGAGAGGAGAGAAATGGAGGTGATAGGACTTTTCATAGTGGGTTAGTGTTAGTAGAGTTAGTATTAATTTACAAATGGAATAGGATATTTACAATGGGAGTATCCATGTAGGATACAAATAAGGAAGAAAAACTCTTAAGAAGTAAGAAAAGGTGGATTTCTTACAAGGTTGATGCTCCAAGTGTCTTGAGTAGGGCCAATTTTGACGCTTGTTGACGGTCCACTAGCTTTGACGGTACATTTTTTCTCCACTCTTGACCTTCCTTGAGAGACAAGGTAATTGAAGCTGAGTAATCAACCACCATGATGCTGTCTTTTAAGAGAAGAGGCTGAATTTTGTGGTTTTTTTGATAGATATGGGTAAATTGAAGGAGGAAAAATGAGACTAGGTGGTCAATTTTGGAATGGAATTGTGTGTGGGAGGTATGAGTTCACCATGGTTTCTCTTATTCTTCAAGGTTGAGGAGAAGGTGAGTAGGGTGCAGAGAGGAGTGGTGAGAGAGGTGGGGATGATGAGTGGAGAAGTGTGTGTGAAAGAGGAAAATGATAAAGTGGAAGAGAGAGTGTGGCTGCATAGCATGGGAAAACTGGGGTCCACTAATAAAATCATAGCTCACAGAATTAGCTCAAAAAAATATGAAAAAATTTGAGGCAAAATTTCAGCCCACGAGCTACAACTTTTGTTTGTGTCACCTTTTCAAATTCGGAGAGCAAGTGAACTTTAAAAATTCAGCAAAACCGATCGTTTTTTTCCACTGCACAAGGTCCTTGTGGGGTCCTTCTTTGGATGATTCTTTTGAATACCTCCAAGAGTGAGCCCTCCATAGTGCATGTATGCATGCCACCTACCCTTGACTTTATTTGGTAGGTCTATAATTGAAGATATTGTTGAGATAATGATATAAGTGAATAGTACAACTAAGAAAATCAAATATTGAGGGGTCTAAAAAATATGTACATGTCAAATATAAATAATATAAGTGGAAAAAATATAAAGGGGTCAAAAGAAATCTCTCTCATTATGAGGCTACCATAAAAAGATAAATATTTTTGGTGTTCTAATTTTTTAGAAAAAAAACAAAATAGATGTAGGAAGGGAAAAATCACAATAGTGAAAAAATATACACATAAATAAAACTAGTTTTTTTGGATTTTTGTTGGGGTGGAGTTACACCAAATATAAGAGAAGCTTACATGAAAATATTTCTATATGGAATAAAGAGTATGAAAAATGGTAAGAAAAAAATTGTGGTAATGGTGAGGCAATGTACAGAGCATAAAAAACACACACCTAGGTAGAAATATTTAAATAAATACCGAAATAATTATGAAAAAAACTTTTATTTAGGCCCTATATACAAAGAAATATTTACATACGCATGGGCCACAATATACTTATATGTTTTATTTTTTTTTATTTTTTTGGCTCAACTAGCCCAATGATTAGCTAATTGAGGGTTTTTTTAAGAAGATATGGGAAAAGTCCCGTGACTCACACACGCTTATGTACAGTGAAATGGTAGGGATAGCCACAGTGTTTGAGTGATTTGATAGGGTGAGATAACTCACTATGGTAATTACAGAGAGCCGAAAAACGGTTATCACTACCATAAAACGAATTTCTCATGAAATCATCGCCTGACTGATTACCTTTTCTTTGACCCCCCAAAGTCTTTTCACAGTGATTCAATTTGATGTGTGTGGTTATTTTGTATGTCTTAGGTATTTTGCTTTTCAAGGAAAAGCGCCCACACTGGGAACCTGTAGGGCTCTAGTACCATAGGCGATACATGTGAGTGAAGTACACAATCAAGTTGAGATTGCTCTTCCAGCTTAAGATTTTACATTGTGGCAGTTTGATTTTTTTTTGTTTGTTGGTTTTTAACATTTTAATTTTCTAACTTTTGGGGGGTCATATAACACTGTTACACCTCCCCAAGCTCATCACAGTAGTAAACTCCCTTTATAATACTTAATCTAAAGGTCAATAGGTGCTAAGCTCACTAGAAAGCCCTAGTACATTTCACACAATGCTGCCTAAATAGGATTAAGAACCTAAGTTACCAATGATTATTAGGAAGGCATTCCCCATGGTATTAAGAAAAGATCTCTAACACCTAACTTGGTCAAACTGCTTGATTTTTAAATCTAGACAAGTGATTATGACAAAAAATTCATTGAATTTAATGTTTGATGCTAAGCAAATGTGATGAATATTATGCTACCAATCACAATTAAAGCAGACAAACATGGATGCGAAAAAGATAAGGGACAATGCTAATGGACAAGAAACACCTGTTTGTGTTGATGGTCGGGCTCGATCTGAAGTGTGAACGAGAGAAAGATTCCATGAAGGTCCAAATCCTAACCATAGCAACACGTTCCTGTACACACTAAGAAACACAAAGAATACCTCTAGGAGGCACATCAGTGGGAAAAAGAGTCGTTGTAGTATAGTGGTAAGTATTCCTGCCTGTCACGCAGGTGACCCGGGTTCGATCCCCGACACCAACGCCAAAAATATGCGCGTATGTCACATGTGTCAATGCAAGGAACTTGCCGATACACCGTGTGCAAGCCACAAATGGCTCCAAGCACACAACAAGCCTAAGCTAGTAAGCTTAAAGAAGGCGATGGTGTGTCACTCACTGCTCTACGCTTGCTTCCTGGAGGATTGCTCGCCGCGAAGAAGAAGGAGCCGCCGCTTCGCCGTGCTCAACCACTTTGCCGCCGCCGTGCCGTCGTTGCAATGCTTGATCGCACACACTCTTTCTCTCTCTCCCGCATACACATACACACAAGGAGATGAAGAAGAAGAAGATGAAGATGGAGCAAGAGAACTCTTCTATTGCACAAATGAGAGAATGCGTGAATTTTAGGTTTAGTTGACTTTTATATGAGCTCGCCCCATTCACACTTGGCCGCCCATGGTTATACAACTAATCCCATGAATGTTCCAGTTAGAGTGCGCCTCTCATCGACGATCAGTCTTACCCTTTTCCTATTGGACCGGCAAGCCCGGTACCTGACTCTACCAAATAAATAATACAATGTCCGTCGTAGGTTACAACGTCCGTCGTAGGTGATAGGGTGTCAGTGAGCCGTGAGGGTTAACATGCCCCCTTCGCGATGTAGATTCCATCCTCGGAAGCTATTGAGTTGAAGCTCGTTCGTCGAGGTGAAAGAGCATTTGAGATGAATGTCCTTAGCCTTCTTCAGTCACTGCAAAATCAAACAACATTGGCACAGTAATTGTATTCTCATAAGCGATTAAAAAGCATATGCAGTTTTAGGCAGACAAATTGATTGGTAACATAATTTTAAACAATTTGTCAGCAATAATCATTAAATTGCAATATATTCAAATGCATAAAGAAATGTAAAGGTAAAAAATCAAACAAGGTTGGGGTCGCTAATTTAATGGTCGAAAGGCACTAGAGATCGACTATTAATACCATGGGTAAGATTCTTATGTTTCTCTGGTCAATTAAGTTATTTAGTCGCAAGAGCCAAGTATTTCATGTTCGAGGGCTGACTAGAGGCTATACCTAGAAGACCTTGTAGTTAAGCTACCATAAAAGGAATTTCTCATGAAATCATCGCCTGATTGATTACCTTTTCTTTGACCCCCCAAAGTCTTTTCATAGTGATTCAATTTTGATGTGTGTGCTTATTTTGTATGCCTTAGGTATTTTGCTTTTCAAGAAAAAAGCGCCCACACTGGGAACCTGTAGGGCTCTAGAACCATAGGCGATACATGTGAGTGAAGTACACAATCAAGCTGAAATTGCTCTTCCAGCTTAAGATTTTACATTGTGGCAGTTTGATTTTTTTTTGTTTGTTGGTTTTTAACATTTTAATTTTCTAACTTTTGGGGGGTCATATAACACTGTTACACCTCCCCAAGCTCATCACAGTAGTAAACTCCCTTTATAATACGTTATCTAAAGGTCAATAGGTGCTAAGCTCACTAGAAAGCCCTAATACATTTCACACAATGCTGCCTAAATAGGATTAAGAACCTAAGTTACCAATGATTATTAGGAAGGCATTCCCCATGGTATTAAGAAAAGATCTCTAACACCTAACTTGGTCAAAAGGCTTGATTTTTAAATCTAGACAAGTGATTATGACAAAAAATTCATTGAATTTAATGTTTGATGCTAAGCAAATGCGATGAATATTATGCTACCAATCACAATTAAAGCAGACAAACATGGATGCGAAAAAGATAAGGGACAATGCTAATGGACAAGAAACACCTGTTTGTGTTGATGGTCGGGCTCGATCTGAAGTGTGAACGAGAGAAATATTCCATGAAGGTCCAAATCCTAACCATAGCAACACGTTCATGTACACACTAAGAAACACAAAGAATACCTCTAGGAGGCACATCAGTGGGAAAAAGAGTCGTTGTAGTATAGTGGTATGTATTCCTGCCTGTCACGCGGGTGACCCGGGTTCGATCCCCAACACCAACGCCAAAAATGTGTGCGTATGTCGCATGTGTCAATGCAAGGAACTTGCCGATACACCGTGTGCAAGCCACAAATGGCTCCAAGCACACAACAAGCGTAAACTAGTAAGCTCAAAGAAGGCGATGGTGTGTCACTCACTGCTCTACGCTTGCTTCCTGGAGGATTGCTCGCCGCGAAGAAGAAGGAGCCGCCGCTTCGCCGTGCTCAACCACTTTGCCGCCGCCGTGCCGTCGTTGCAATGCTTGATCGCACACACTCTCTCTCTCTCTCACGCATACACATACACACAAGGAGATGAAGAAGAAGAAGATGAAGATGGAGCAAGAGCACTCGTCTATTGCACAAATGAGAGAATGCGTGAATTTTAGGTTTAGTTGACTTTTATATGAGCTCGCCCCATTCACACTTGGGCGCCCATGGTTAGACAACTAATCCCATGAATGTTCCAGTTAGAGTGCGCCTCTCATCGACGATCAGTCTTACCCTTTTCCTATTGAACCGGCAAGCCCGGTACCTGACTCTACCAAATAAATAATACAATGTCCGTCGTAGGTTACAACGTCCGTCGTAGGTGATAGGGTGTCAGTGAGCCGTGAGGGTTAACATGCCCCCTTCGCGATGTAGATTCCATCCTCGGAAGCTATTGAGTTGAAGCTCGTTCGTCGAGGTGAAAGAGCATTTGAGATGAATGTCCTTAGCCTTCTTCAGTCACTGCAAAATCAAACAACATTGGCACAGTAATTGCATTCTCATAAGCGATTAAAAAGCATATGCAGTTTTAGGCAGACAAATTGATTGGTAACATAATTTTAAACAATTAGTCAGTAATAATCATTAAATTGCAATATATTCAAATGCATAAAGAAATGTAAAGGTAAAAAATCAAACAAGGTTGGGGTCGCTAATTTAATGGTCGAAAGGCACTAGAGATCGACTATTAATACCATGGGTAAGCTTCTTAAATTTCTCTGGTCAATTAAGTTATTTAGTCGCAAGAGCCAAGTATTTCATGTTCGAGGGTTGACTAGAGGCTATACCTAGAAGACCTTGTAGTTAAGCTACCATAAAAGGAATTTCTCATGAAATCATCGCCTGATTGATTACCTTTTCTTTGACCCCCCAAAGTCTTTTCACAGTGATTCAATTTTGATGTGTGTGCTTATTTTGTATGCCTTAGGTATTTTGCTTTTCAAGAAAAAAGCGCCCACACTGGGAACCTGTAGGGCTCTAGAACCATAGGCGATACATGTGAGTGAAGTACACAATCAAGCTGAGATTGCTCTTCCAGCTTAAGATTTTACATTGTGGCAGTTTGATTTTTTTTTGTTTGTTGGTTTTTAACATTTTAATTTTCTAACTTTTGGGGGGTCATATAACACTGTTACACCTCCCCAAGCTCATCACAGTAGTAAACTCCCTTTATAATACTTAATCTAAAGGTCAATAGGTGCTAAGCTCACTAGAAAGCCCTAGTACATTTCACACAATGCTGCCTAAATAGGATTAAGAACCTAAGTTACCAATGATTATTAGAAAGGCATTCCCCATGGTATTAAGAAAAGATCTCTAACACCTAACTTGGTCAAAAGGCTTGATTTTTAAATCTAGACAAGTGATTATGACAAAAAATTCATTGAATTTAATGTTTGATGCTAAGCAAATGCGATGAATATTATGCTACCAATCACAATTAAAGCAGACAAACATGGATGCGAAAAAGATAAGGGACAATGCTAATGGACAAGAAACACCTGTTTGTGTTGATGGTCGGGCTCGATCTGAAGTGTGAACGAGAGAAAGATTCCATGAAGGTCCAAATCCTAACCATAGCAACACGTTCCTGTACACACTAAGAAACACAAAGAATACCTCTAGGAGGCACATCAGTGGGAAAAAGAGTCGTTGTAGTATAGTGGTAAGTATTCCTGCCTGTCACGCGGGTGACCCGGGTTCGATCCCCGACACCAACGCCAAAAATGTGTGCGTATGTCGCATGTGTCAATGCAAGGAACTTGCCGATACACCGTGTGCAAGCCACAAATGGCTCCAAGCACACAACAAGCCTAAACTAGTAAGCTCAAAGAAGGCGATGGTGTGTCACTCACTGCTCTACACTTGCTTCCTAGAGGATTGCTCGCCGCGAAGAAGAAGGAGCCGCCGCTTCGCCGTGCTCAACCACTTTGCCGCCGCCGTGCCGTCGTTGCAATGCTTGATCGCACACACTCTCTCTCTCTCTCTCACGCATACACATACACACAAGGAGATGAAGAAGAAGAAGATGAAGATGGAGCAAGAGCACTCTTCTATTGCACAAATGAGAGAATGCGTGAATTTTAGGTTTAGTTGACTTTTATATGAGCTCGCCCCATTCACACTTGGGCGCCCATGGTTAGACAACTAATCCCATGAATGTTCCAGTTAGAGTGCGCCTCTCATCGACGATCAGTCTTACCTTTTTCCTATTGGACCGGCAAGCCTGGTACCTGACTCTACCAAATAAATAATACAATCTCCGTCGTAGGTTACAACGTCCGTCCTAGGTGATAGGGTGTCAGTGAGCCGTGAGGGTTAACATGCCCCCTTTCTGATGTAGATTCCATCCTCGGAAGCTATTGAGTTGAAGCTCGTTCGTCGAGGTGAAAGAGCATTTGCGATGAATGTCCTTAGCCTTCTTCAGTCACTGCAAAATCAAACAACATTGGCACAGTAATTGCATTCTCATAAGCGATTAAAAAGCATATGCAGTTTTAGGCAGACAAATTGATTGGTAACATAATTTTAAACAATTTGTCAGCAATAATCATTAAATTGCAATATATTCAAATGCATAAAGAAATGTGAAGGTAAAAAATCAAACAAGGCTGCGGTCGCTAATTTAACGGTCGAAAGGCACTAGAGATCGACTATTAATACCATGGGTAAGCTTCTTAATTTTCTCTGGTCAATTAAGTTATTTAATTGCAAGAGCCAAGTATTTCATGTTCGAGGGCTGACTAGAGGCTATACCTAGAAGACCTTGTAGTTCAACTACCATAAAAGGAATTTCTCATGAAATCATCGCCTGACTGATTACCTTTTCTTTGACCCCCCAAAGTCCTTTCACAGTGATTCAATTTTGATGTGTGTGCTTATTTTGTATGCCTTGGGTGTTTTGCTTTTCAAGGAAAAGTGCTCACATTGGGAACCTCTAGGGCTCTAGTACCATAGGCGATACATGTAAGTGAAGTACACAATCAAGATGAGATTGCTCTTCCAGCTTAAGATTTTACATTGTGGCACTTTGATTTTTTTTTGTTTGTTGGTTTTTAACATTTTAATTTTCTAACTTTTGGGGGGTCATATAAACTTGTTACACCTCCCCAAGCTCATCACAGTAGTAAACTCCCTTTATAATACTTAATCTAAAGGTCAATAGGTGCTAAGCTCACTAGAAAGCCCTAGTACATTTCACACAATGCTGCCTAAATCGGATAAAGAACCTAAGTTACCAATGATTAATAGCAAGGCATTCCCCATGGTATTAAGAAAAGATCTCTAACACCTAACTTGGTCAAACTGCTTGATTTTTAAATCTAGACAAGTGATTATGACAAAAAATTCATTGAATTTAATGTTTGATTCTAAGCAAATGCGATGAATAGTATGCTACCAATCACAATTAAAGCAGACAAACATGGATGCGAAAAAGATAAGGGACAATGCTAATGGACAAGAAACAACTGTTTGTGTTGATGGTCACGCTCGATCTGAAGTGTGAACGAGAGAAAGATTCCATGAAGGTCCAAATCCTAACCATAGCAACACGTTCCTGTACACACTAAGAAACACAAAGAATACCTCTAGGAGTCACATCAGTGGGAAAAAGAGTCTTTGTAGTATAGTGGTAAGTATTCCTGCCTGTCACGCGGGTGACCCCGGTTCGATCCCCGACACCAACGCCAGAAATGTGCGCGTATGTCTCATGTGTCAATGCAAGGAACTTTCCGATACACCGTGTGTGAGACACAAATGGCTCCAAGCACACAACAAGCCTAAACTAGTAAGCTCAAAGAAGGCGATGATGTGTCACTCACCGCTCTACGCTTGCTTCGTGGAGGATTCCTCGCCGCGAAGAAGAAGGAGCCGCCGCTTCACCGTGCTTACCCACTTTGCCGCCGCTATGCCGTCGTCGCAATGCTTGATCGCACACACTCTCTCTCACGCATACAGACACACACGAGGAGATGAAGAAGAAGAACATGAAGATGGAGCAAGAGCACTCTTCTATTGCACAAATGAGAGAATGCGTGAATTTTAGGTTTAGTTGACTTTTATATGAGCTCTCCCTATTCACGCTTGGGCGCCCATGCTTAGACAACTAATCCCTTGAATGTTCTTGTTAGAGTGCGCCTCTCATCAGCGATTAGTCTTACCCTTTTCCTATTGGACGGACAAGCCCGGTACCTGACTCTACCAAATAAATAATACAATTTCAGTTGTAGGTTACAATGTCTGATGTAGGTGATAGGGTGTCCGTGAGCCATGAGGGTTAACATGCCCCCTTCCTGATGTAGATTCCGTCCTCGGAAGCTATTGTGTTGAAGCTCATTCATCAAGGTGGAAGAGCATTTGAGATGAATGTCCTTAGCCTTCTTCAGTCAATGCAAAATCAAACAACATTGGCACAGTAATTGCATTCTTATAAGCGATTAAAAATCATATGCAGTTTTAGGCAGACAAATTGATTGGTAACATAATTTTAAACAATTTGTCAACAATAAACATTAAATTGCAATATAATCAAATGCATAAAGAAATGTAAAGGTAAAAAATCAAACAAGGCTGGGGGCGCTAATTTAACGGTCGAAAGGCACTAGAGATCGACTATTAATAACATAGGTAAGCTTCTTAATTTTCTCTGGTCAGTTAAGTTGTTTAATCGCCAGAGCCAAGTATTTCATGTTCGAGGGCTGACTAGAGGATATACCTAGAAGACCTTGTAGTTAAGTTACGATAAAAGGAATTTCTCATGAAATCATCGCCTGGCTGATTACCTTTTCTTTGACCCCCCAAAGTATTTTCACAGTGTTTCAATTTTGACGTGTGTGCTTATTTTGTATGCCTTAGGTTTTTTGCTTTTCAAGGAAAAGCGCCCACGCTGGGAACCTCTAGGGCTCTAGTACCATAGGTGGTACATGTGAGTGAAGTACCCAATCAAACTGAGATTTCTCTTCCACCTTAAGATTTTACATTGTAACTTTGGGGGGTCATATAACGCTATTACCCTCCCTTGGCTCATCACATTAGTAAACTCCCTTTATAATACTAAAGCTAAAGGTCAATAGGGTCAAGCCCACTAGAAAGCCCTAGTACATTTCACACAATGCTGCCTAAATTGGATTAAGAACCTAAGTAACCATTGATTATTAGAAAGGCATTCCCCATGGTATTAAGAGAAGGTCTCTAGCACCTAACTTGGTCAAACTAGCTTAGTCGGACTGCTTGATTTTTAAATCTAGACAAGTGATTATGACAAAAAATTAATTGAATTTAATGTTTGGTACTAAGCAAATGCACTGAATATTATGCTACCAATCACAATCAAAGCAGACAAACATGGATCCGAAAAAGATAAGGGACAATGCTAATGGACAAGAAACACCTATTTGTGTTGATGGTCGTGCTCGATCTGAAGTGTGAACGAGAGAAAGATTCCATGAAGGTCCAAATCTTAACCACAGCAACACGTTCCTGTACACACTAAGAAACATAAAGAATACCTCTAGGAGGCACATCAGTGGGAGAAAGAATCTTTGCTAATCACTCAACTCTAAAAGAGAAACACTCCTATCGTACTAATTCTACCTACCCTCCATCACTTGAGTGATGAGGATGAAAGGTGTTTAATGATATAGGTTTCTGTTTCAGTGTACCGAATGTGAATGTGTAGGTCTGGTCAATGTTTTGACTTTTATTGTGCATACTCGTTTGCTAATTGCTCTTGCTCTTTATTATTTTTGTTTTTTGTGAGTATAAGGCTTTATATATACATTCCCTAAGGTTGGAAGATTGAGAGCTCAGGGAGGAAGGTTGAGAGGGAAGTGAGTGAATGATGACTGTCAGCAAACACTCCCCCCTTCCTTGGGTAGATCATACCGTTTTAAATGTACTTGTCAACCTTTGAAACCAATTGTTCCAGTTGGTAATAGGTGGGGATTTTTGCCTGTAATTGTCTATTACCCTAGGTGACTCATCGAGTTGCAAGGGTGGTAAGGTACTGATGGGGGCTTTTCACAAGCCAAGCTCCCATACCCTTCTTCTCTCGTCCCCACCCCATGAAAACCCCCTCTTAGGGAGGGAGTGATAAAAGGCATTGGAAAAAAGTAAGAAAAAAATAAAGTATGATTATGTAAATATATAAGAAAGGTAAAATAGGCCACCTCATGCCTGCGGGGTAGCCCATCCCCACCTTGCCTCCTTTTTCTTCACTATTGCCCCGCTGGGTGTCCCTTTTCCTCTCCTCCACTCAAAAGGTCAACCCCCTCTCTCTTCCCCTTGTCCTTTCTCCTTTCTCTCTCCCCTCAAGCTACCCCACCTCTCACCAATAATGCATTATAACTCACCAATAATGCACCCTAACTCACATGCAACTTACCCTATCTTCCAAAATAGTATACCCCATCCCCTCTTTCTCTCTCCTATCATATCCCATGACCCAAATACCCCCCTCTCTCTCTCTAAAGGGATCCATATCTCTTGTCTTGTAGCTAAATAACCTTCCCCACACTCACACACACTTAGTTTCACTGAAAAAGGTACCCACAGACCCATCCCCACCTAGTGGTTACCTGATTTTTTTTGTGTTCACACACATCTGCACACAGATTCAGCTCTGAACACACTCCCCTCTCTCCCCTCTTGTAATTACTTTATTCTCCATGTCACCTCTCACTTTTTTTCATCAACCCATCTCTCTCTCTTAGTCTCTCTCTCATGAGACTACTGTTCTGGCACATATACACACAGCCAGACAAGTGGGGCCCATAGTCACATGGCCTATGTAGATAATGATTTCTTCATTTCTAAATTCTAGAATTCCTCCCCCCTCCTCCCCTATATAAAGAGGGGTCACCATCACACTAAATACACACACAACATCACCAAAGAGTACACTACGCACTATGTGTGCCTAGTGCACACACACACACACACACACACCATCACCATCACCGCAATCACCATGCTCGTCTTGAGCATGACCTCTACACCCTTGGGCTATGGAAGATGAAGGGCAGCTAAATGAAGGATGATGGCCATAACCCTCGTGCGAGTCTTCGCCATCAGCTCCCACCTATCAGCCATGTGCTCTACCACTCTCTCCCTTCTGCTTTCCCTACCCTAAGCTCCCCATTTCATCGCCTTATTCTCTAAATAAAACTGGAGGTTTTGTGAGTATGTTTTCCTGCAATGTTTTGCCCATGTGAGGTGTGCGGAATCGCCACCTAGTCTTGTGTTTGGAGTGAGCTTGTTGATGTGTGAAGGGTGTGCGGATTCGCCATCCTTCTGTGGTGCCTAAGTACTAAGCCGCTATACCCCCTCCCTCACTCTCTCTCTCTCTCTCTCTCTCTCTCTCTCTCTCTCTCTCTCTCTCACTTGATCTCATTTCCCTTCCTCTTCGTCATTACTCCTAAGCATCCATCTCTCTTGGATGAAAATTTTGTTATGGTGTTGTGTTGTTTGCGTCCTAGCCGCTCAAGCTAGGTGGTGCCCCCTGTTTGCTTTACCATGACAGGCTCGAGGCGCGCCATTCGGTCCCCGGTGTTTTAGAGGCCGTCGGGGGTTCGGGGTTCGCTTTGCTCCCGTCAGTACTTTCCCACGATCGAACTTGAAGTGGTTCATCATGTGATTTTATAACACTAGGAGGTGTGGATTCCTTTGTAGCTCTATGGACGTCCACTATTGTAGGTGGAGGTTGTGGAGAATCTTTTACCTCTATGGATGCATTACATGAGGAGCTAGAAGCTTCATGAGCCTCCCCCCTTCCTGAGCTAGGTGGAAAAAATTGTTCTTTCTTTGGTACCCAAACTAGCTCTGGAATGTGTGTGTAGCATTCTGTGTTTTTTTTTTTCCGCAATTGTCGATTGGTTTGGAGCTACGGGATTGGGCTCACATAGAACATGTGACAGGTAAGAATACAATCTATGTTTTGGCACCCGGATTTGATCATTTCCTTGATAGTAGCCTTGGGCTTTCAATAGTTTTTTAGGAATCCAACACCATGTTTCCTTACATTTTTTGGAGCGAGTGGGACGTTTCTTACAAGGCTTCTGTTTTTTAGCACTAGCTATGGTCGCTATGGAAGCTTTAGGGACCCACTTGTATGTTTGCTTCGTTATATTAGGCTGAGTCTTGTCAGAAGCTATATGTATTGCTTCTAGTATATTTAAGTGTACATGCATTTCATCCCCCTCAAGTGTTACCCAGGTCATCCCCCTATTTCCCCAAGTGTCTATGGTTGCTGCTAGGTGGAGCCAATCCACATTGTCCGACTCAGTCATCCCAGGTAGTACATCCATATAAGGAGAATCTTCCCCAACATCAGTGCCCACTTTACACTTATAACAATACTGCAATGGGGCCAAGTGAACTGTGGTGTCAGATCTATGATCAATTATAAACCTGTTTCCTAGAGGATATGCTCGACCCGTCACAAGATCCACTCGAACGACAAAATCTTGGAACTGTAGATAGACATGGTTTTTAGACTAGTCATTCACCATTTTTTCTTCCCTCATGAAAAGATGTCCTAAGATCATCTCCGATGCCATAGTGTGTTTGGAGAAATCCATAACAATGAAGG
The DNA here is from genome assembly GCF_014529385.1 of Adiantum capillus-veneris. Classification (NCBI taxonomy): domain Eukaryota; kingdom Viridiplantae; phylum Streptophyta; class Polypodiopsida; order Polypodiales; family Pteridaceae; genus Adiantum; species Adiantum capillus-veneris. Next base: position 74,851,632 of record NC_140944.1, read on the forward strand.
TAATCCTTAGTTTATGTCCAAAGACCTTGATCTTGAGATCTTCTAGCATCCCAATAGGTTTAACAATAGACCCATTGGCCATCTTCACTACTATGGTTTTGGTTGCAAGGTGAGGTCTTCCCATAGTTTCCCAGCAAATTTTAGTCACAATGCTAACCCCATCGCCACCATCAAGGATTCCCTTCATAGTTAATCCCTTAGTAGTGATTCGTATGGTCGCATTGGATTCATCACCCTCAAAGTATTTTCCCAACTTGTTAACAGGTATTTCTATAACAAGGTTCTCATCTAGGTTGGGTTGTGGATATAAGTGTTCCTCTTATATTGGCATCTCCCCAACTCCATCCATCTGTGCAAATTGTGGTAGCCCAAACTTCAGTTCTCCATCGAGGAAGGCTCAAAGAGCTGAGACTAGCTGAGACATGAAATCCATCAATTTCACAATGTTTAACGTCACCTTTTGGCATTGAGTCCCTTGACGTGGGGAAGATGGGATCTCCATTTATTTGATAGGATCAGGTAGTCCCTCTGTAAACATTATTTCCATCAAGAAGTGAGTACGCCCACTTTCCCATGACTTTAAGTCACTTTCTTCTTGGATGACACTAGGTATGTCCAAGGGTCTATGGACTTGGTGAGGATGTTGTTGCGTAGGGAACACGGTGTCTGTAATTTGGATCTGCCTAGGTGCTGGTTCTAGATCCCTTCGGGTATCTTCTACCAAACTCCTTAATTTCTTGACTCGCTCAATCTGCTCTATAGGGTTTGGGTAAGTTTCTATCTTCTTTTTGGATCTTGGCCATTGTGGCTCATGAAGATCTTCCTTGTTGGTTTCTATGTTAGTGGTCATTTTGGTCTCCATGGTTTCACCTGAATCAGAATCTTCTTCAGTGTCGTTCATATATACGGGGTTGTCACTAGTCCCTATGTTGGTCTTTGAACAGGGGTCTGACTTCGCTGCTTTTTGAGATCTCTTTCTTCGTGTTTTCTTCTTTTTCTAAGATTGGGCAATTGATTCTGTGTCTCTTTCCTCAAGAATATAATTTTGTTTTTGGAGAATCGATCGTGTGAGTACGTTTACTAGTACCACGGGTGTACTTGGTGATGGCTCCTCGGTAACTTCAATCAAGTTTAATGGCGTGATCTTCGGTGCATTTTGATTATTTGGACATTGGGCAATCAAATGATCTATGCCACATCGATTACACATGAGCATCGGCATTGTAGACGTGCTCGATTGATTGGTTTGCATTAGTGTGGCGTTCTTTTGTATCCTAATAGGACACTCGGCTACACGATGTGGACCTCCACACTCATAGCATTGAAGAGGTGGTCTCTTAGCAGTGTAATTGATATTTTGGCCTCTTGTCGCAATAGTAGCTACTTGATATACAGGTTTGACTTGTCCCCAATAGTCCTCCATGTAGTATTGTGTACTTTCTTCAAGCACATCCATCCCATAGGTGATATTAGGATCCATATCTTCCACACAGCCTTCCAAACAAGACATAGATGACTCACAACCCACTTGATTCACAAAAGTGATTCTCGAATGTGGTGGTTCCGATCCTAGCACTGCAGGTGGTAAGCGTGTTGTTTGAACAACATTTTGGGCCCTAGGGACCATATGTTGTGATGTTTGTTCAAGAGGTGGGGCCGGCATCAATGCACGCACTCGAGGTGTGTCTGTCCATGCTAAGGTTGGTCTACTGGCCATCGCGCACTTAAATACTATGCAATCCTTAGCTCGATGACCATACCTTCCACATGCATTGCAGTTCCCATTGAATTTTACTCTAAAAGTAGGGCATTCACTGGTACTATGCCGTCCATAGCATACTGAGCACCAGTGATGCTCCCTTCTTGGATACATATGATTGTTTTGTGGAGCACGATTGTCTCTAAGAGTCTCTTGAATAGCCTTGGTGAGATCTGCTAAAGTCATCTCAGATATCTTTGGCTCCTTAGCAATAGGCTTAAGGGTCATTGGCTGATGGCCGGATGCTTGCGAGCGAATAAATTTAGTCTCAACAGACACTCTTTCTCCTTGAATCATAAAATTATCCTCCAATTGGATCGCATTGGTGGTGACTGCTCCTGAAGTGGTGATACCTCTAATGACGAGGCCATTGTAGATATCCTCATGTCGTAATCCCCTAATGAATCCATCAAGCCATTGGTTATTGTTGAAGCGGTCATTTGGATTACAACGAGAATTCAAATGCTTCAAGCAACTTATAAAGTCTCTCACCAACTGTCCTTCCTCTCGTTGAATTATAAAGTCAGGAGGTGCAGTGAATCAAGTATTCACGTGCACATTCTCTAACGGTATAGGGTCTACGTTTGTCACGAATGGAGAATTTACTTCCCCACCTCCCTCATTTACATCATTAGCTCCATGTTCGGAGCGAGTGGTTCTACTAAAAGTTTCCTTCAGGCGGCTAAGCACCTTCGGCCTGGACCGAGGACCCATGGAATGCATGTCTTGGCTCGAGGTATCGGGATTAGGCATTGGGAAACCCTCCATGACGTCGTAGTCCGAGGAAGAGTCACTAGCCGCTATGTTCGGGTCTTGCTTTGTACAACCTTGGGTCCCCGCCGAGGGTCCAGAACCTAAAGTAGGTGGATATTGAGAACTCGTGTAAGATGAAATTCTCTCTAGTTGCTCCGTCTCTAGCACACGACCAGAGCGCAGATGCATGTGCCTTTGGCACCCTACAAACGTCGGCGAATAACCTCGAAGGTTAACCGCTTACCTTTTTTAAGCTTCTGTTTTCACTCGTGTTTTTTACGTTTTTAATGTTTGATTTTTTATTAAAGTGTGTGATAGCTCGAAACAAGCGTATCACTTAGAGGATTGTTGTGTGGTTTACAACACAATTTTCGGGCATCTTACATTCCGTTGGTCCTCAAAAAATCGATTTTTAGCCACGTGTGAAACTAAAATTCATGTTTTTAAAAGGCGATTGAGGCTTAAGCCTGAGCGTGAGCTTGGGCTTGGGTCTGGGAGATATTCTCGATCCCGGTCCTACCTATTATTTATTTATTTTTTATTTATTTATTATTTGTTTAAAGGATAAGGTTGCCGTGGCCTACACGAGAGCACTCACACACTCTATCTACCTACTTCTAACTAATACACCTACTGTTACACACTAACACACTCTATTAACTCTCACTAATCTACTACGGCTACTTACTGCACACAGAAAACTAACTACCTTAAAACGGGGAGAATAAACACAGTACCTTTGAAAACTCCATTAACAAAGAAAACTAACAACCTTAATACACAGAGAATAAACATAGTACCTTTGAAAACTCCATTAACAAAAAAAACACACAGTATAACACCAAATCCCTCTTCTCAACACACACACCCTCCTTCCTTACCTTTCCTACAATAGAAATTGCACCACGGAGAAGCACAGAGTGCTACTCGAGCTTAATGTATGGCATTTCCCGGTAGCGGCGCCAAAAATGTGCGCGTATGTCCCACGTGTCAATGCAAGGAACTTGCGGATACACCATGTGCGAGCCACAAATGGCTCCAAGCAGACAACAAGCATAAACTAGTAAGCTCAAAGAAGGCGATGGTGTGTCACTCACCGCTCTACGCTTGCTTCGTGGAGGATTCCTCGCCACGAAGAAGAAGGAGCCGCCGCTTCTCCACCGCCGTTGACTTTTATATGAGCTCGCCCCATTCACACTTGGGCGCTCATGCTTAGCCAACTAATCCCTTGAATGTTCCAGTTAGAGTGCGCCTCTCATCCATGATCACTCTTACCCTTTTCCTATTGGAGGAACAAGCCCGGTACCTGACTCTACCAAATAAATAATACAATGTCCGCCGTATGTTACAATGTCCGTCTCGTAGGTGATAGGGTGTCCGTGAGCCGTGAGGGTTAACATGAACCCCTTCTTGATGTAGATATCATCCTCGGAAGCTATTGAGTTGAAGGTCGTTCGTCGAGGTGGAAGAGCATTTGAGATGAATGTCCTTAGCCTTCTTCAGTCAGTGCAAAATCAAACAACATTGGCACAGTAATTGAATTCTCATAAGCGATTAAAAAGCATATGCATTTTTAGGAAGACAAATTAATTGGTAACATAATTTTCAACAATTTGTCAGCAATAACCATTAAATTGCAATATAATCAAATGCATAAACAGATGTAAAGGTAAAAAAATTAAACAAGTCTGGGGTCCCTAATTTAACGGTCGAAAGGCACTAGAGATCGACTATTAATACCATGGGTAGGCTTCTTAATTTTCTCTATTCAATTAAGTTTTTTATCACGGGAGCCAAGTATTTCATGTTCGAGGGCTGACTAGAGGCTATACCCAGAAAACCTTCTAGTTAAGCTACCATAAAAGGAATTTCTCATGAAATCATTGCTTGACTGATTACCTTTTCTTTGACCCCCCAAAGTCTTTTCATAGTGATTGAATTTTGATGTGTGTGCTTATTTTGTATGCCTTGGTTTTTTGCTTTTCAAGGAAAAGCGCCCACACTGGGAACCGCTAGGGCTCTAGTACCATAGGCAATACATGTGAGTGAAGTACCTAATCAAGCTGAGATTTTTCTTGCAGCTTAAGATTTTACATTGTGGCACTTTGATTTTTTGTTTGTTGTTCATTTTCATCATTTTAATTTTGTAACTTTGGGGTGTCATATAACACTGTTACCCTCCCTAGGCTCATCACATTAGTAAGCTCCCTTTATAATACTTAAGCTAAAGGTCAATAGGGTCAAGCCAATTAGAAAGCCCTAGTACATTTCACACAATGCTGCCTAAATCGGATTAAGAACCTGAGTAACCATTGATTATTAGAAAGGTATTTCCCATGGTATTAAGAGAAGGTCTCTAACACCTAACTTGGTCAAACTAGCTTAGTCGGATTGCTTGATTTTTAAATCTAGACAAGTGATTATGACAGAAAATTCATTGAATTTAATGTTTCGTACTAAGCAAATGCACTGAATATTATGCTACCAATCACAATCAAAGCAGACAAACATGGATGCAGAAAGATAAGGGGCAATGGTAATGGACAAGAACCACCTGTTTGTGTTGATGGTCGCGGTTGATCTGAAGCAGTCCATCTGTAAACATTCTTCCCATTAAGAAGTGAGTACGCCCTCTTTCCCATGACTATAAGTCGCTTTCTTCCTTGATGACACTAGGTATGTGCAAGGGTCTATGGACATGGTGAGGTTGGTTTTGTGTAGGGAACACGGTGTCTGTAATTTGGATTTTCCTAGGTGCTGGTTCTAGATCCCTTTGGGTATCTTCTACCAAACTCCTTAATTGCTTGACTCGCTCAATTTCCTCTGTAGGGTTTGGGTAAGTTCCTATCTTCTTTTTGGATCCTGGCCATTGTGGCTCATGAAGATCTTCCTTGTTGGTTTCTATGTTACTGGTCGTTTTGGTCTCCATGGTTTCACTTAAATCAGAATCTTCTTTAGCGTCGTTCATATATACGGGGTCGTCTCCAGTCCCTATGTTCGTCTTTGAACTGGGGTCTGACTTCGCTGCTTTTTGCGATCTCTTTCTTCGTGTTTTCTTCTTTTTCTGAGATTGGGTAATTGATGCGGTGTCTCTTTCCTCAAGAATATAATTTTGTTTTTGGAGCATCGATCGTGTGAGTACGTTTACTAGTACCACAGGTGTACTTTGTGATGGCTCCTCGGTAACTTCAATCAAGTTTAATGGCATGATCTTCGGTGCATTTGGATTATTTGGACATTGGGCAATCAAATGATCTATGCCACATCGATTACGCATGAGTATCGGCATTGTAGGCGTGATCGCTTGATTGGTTTGCATTAGTGTGGCGTTCTTTTGTAGCCTAATAGGACACTCGGCTACACGATGTGGGCCTCCACACTCATAGCATTGAAGAGGTGGTCTCTTAGCAGTGTACTTGATATTTTGGTCTCTTGCCACAAGAGAAGCTACTTGATAGACAGGTTTGACTTGTCCCCAATAGTCCTCCATGTAGTATTGTGGACTTTCTTCAAGCACATCCATCCCATAGGTCATATTAGGATCCATGTCTTCCTCACAGCCTTCCAAACAAGAAATAGATGACTCACAACCCACATGATTTACAGAAGTGATTCTCGGATGTGGTGGTTGCGGTCCTAGCACTGGAGGTGGTAAGGGTGTTGTTTGAACAACATTTTGGGCACTAGGGACCATGTGTTGTGATGTTTGTTCAAGAGGTGCGGCCGGCATCAATGCAGGCACTCGAGGTGTGTATGTCCATGCTAAGGTTGGTCTATTGGCCATCGTGAGCTTAAATACTATGAAATCCTTAGCTTGATGACCATACCTTCCACATGCATTGCAGTTCGCATTGAATTTTACTTTAAAAGTAGGGCATTCACTAGTACTATGCGGTCCATAGCATACTGAGCACCATTGCTGCTCCCTTCTTGGATACATATGATTGTTTTGCGGAGCACGATTGTCTCTAAGACTCTCTTGAATAGCCTTGGTGAGATCTGCTAAAGTCATCTCAGATATCTTTGGCTCCTTAGCAATAGGCTTTAGGGTCATTGGCTGATGCCCGGATGCTTGCGAGCTAATAGATTTAGGTTCAACAGACACTCTTTCTCCTTGAATCATTAAATTATCCTCCAATTGGATTGCATTGGTAGTTACTTCTTCCCAAGTTGTGATACCTCTAATGACTAGGCCATTGTAGATATCCTCATGTTGTAATCCCCTAATGAATCTATCAAGCAATTGGTTATTGTTGAAGCGCTCGTTTGGATTACAACGAGAATTCAAATGCTTCAAGCGACTTATAAAGTCCGTCACCGACTCTCCTTCCTCTCGTTGGGCTTTCTGGAGCTGAGAGGCTACACCCCAAAGCACTCCCTCTCGTATGTATTCTTTTAAGAACAGTCTCCTAAGAGTAGGGTAAATCGTTTTTTCTTCCACCCTTAAGGTTCTATACCAATCCCTTGCCTTCCCACTTAAGGTTAGGCTTAAAGCATTGCTCTTATGTAGGTCATTGTGTTCTCCTAGAGAATCGCATATTTGTTCAAACACTTCGATATGATTTCTCACATCACCGTCTCCACTAAATTTTTGTGTGAGCTTGGCTATTTGTACTGCCTTACTTCTAGGCTCTCTATCAGGCGTGTTACGCATATTCTCAGCAATAGATCGACCCATAGATTGAGGAAATGTTGCCAGGTCACCTAAGTGAGCTGGCACCGTGGGTGAAGGTGCTCCAGAGACTACATGTGGAGTAGGTATTGGCATTGGGCTTGGCGCATAGGAAGCCCTTGGGTTACACGTTGTGTACGATGCTGTGCCATGTGGTGGTCCATAGTTCATATGGGTGGCCCTAGGCATAGCAGACATCGGATGTGACATGCTAATGCTAGCCGATATAGTCCCATGGAAATAAGAACTTGTGTATTGTGGTTGTGGAGCATAGGTAGTTGAAACAATGGGACGGGTAGGGACTACATGAATGTGATGACCCATTGGTGCAAACGATTGGTACACACTTGTAGGTACTGTTGGAGAAATTGAGCTACCCCTATCCAAGAATCTCATGAGACCTGTTGAAGGAATGTTGATCCCCTTGTTCTGTCTGTCTAACTCAATTACCCTATGGATGACCTCACAAACTCTTTGTTGTTGATCCTCCACACTAGTAGCACCCATTGTGGATTGTAGGACATCTAACCAACCCACGTGATAGGTGTGACATGTGTATAGGTTGGTCAGAGTCTCTGTTTGTATTTCGTACTCCCAGTTCTCATTTAAGAACACTCCATCTAGGATTGAGGTGCTAGGTGTGTCCTTTGAGCTAGATGCAATGTTGCTTTCTAGGGGTTGGCCCTTAGCGGTTGCTAAATCAGGAGCACTTGATTGCTCTCTTTGCAAGGATATTGACCTAGGAGCTTTCGATTTTAACTCTCTTTGTTGCCCTGCCTTACATAAGCTCTCGACTTCCTTTTCCCTCGCTGCAAGGATATATCGCTCAACCTCTTGCACTTCGGCAAAGCTTCTACCATCGGGTAATATGAACTCGGAGGGAAATAACTCTGAAGAGTCAGGAGGTGCAGTGAATGAAGTATTCACGTGCACATTCGCTAACGGTATAGGGTCTATGTTTGTCATGAATGGAGAATTTACTTCCCCACCTCCCTCATTTACATCATTAGCTCCATGTTTGGAGCGAGTGGCTCTACTAAAAGTTTTGTTCAGGCGTCTAAGCACACTCGGCCTGGACCGAGGACCCATGGCATGCATGACTTGGCTTGAGATATCGTGATTAGGCATTGGGAAACCCTCCATGACGTCGTAGTCAGAGGAAGTGTCACTAGCCGCTATGTTCGGGTCTTGGTTTGTACTACCTTGGGTGCCCGCCGAGGGTCCAGAACCTAAAGTAGGTGGATATTGAGAACTCACGTAAGTCAAAATTTTCTCTAGTTGCCCCGTCTCTAGGACACGACTAGAGCGCAGATGCATGTGCCTTTGACACCCTACAAATGTTGACTAATAACCTCAAAGGTTAACCACTTACCTTTTTAAAGCGTTCATTTTCACTCATGTTTTTTACGTTTTTAATGTTTTTTTTTAAGTTTTCTTTTTTTATTAAAGTGTGTGATAGCTCAAAATGAGAGTATCACTTAGAGGGTCGCTGTGTGCTTTACAACACAATTTTCGGGCATCTGACCTTCCGTTGGTCCTCAAAAAATCGTTTTTTAGCTACGTGTGAAACTAAAATTCGTTTTTTTAAAAGACGACTGAGGCCTAAGCCTGAGCGTGAGCTTGGGCTTGGAACTAGGCTTGGGTCTGGGATATATTCCCGATCCCGGTCCTACCCTTAAATTTTTTTTTTTTTTTGTTTTTTTTTAAATTTTATAATAATAAAAGGATAAGGTCGCCGCGGCCTGCGCGAGAGCACACACACACACTCTATCTACCTACTTCTAACTAATACACCTACTCTTACACATCAACACACTCTATTAGCTCTCATAGATCTACTTCCTACTTACTGAACACATAAAACTAACTACCTTAATACACAGAGAATAAACACAGTACCTTTGAAATCTCCATTAACAAAGAAAACTAACAACCTTAATACACAGAGAATAAACACAGTACCTTTTAAAACTCCATTAACAAAGAAAACACACAGTATAACACCAAATCCCTCTTCTCAACACACACACCCTCCTTCCTTACCTTTCCTACAATAGAAATTGCACCACAGAGAAGCATAGAGTGCTAGTTGAGCTTAGTGTATGGCATTCCCCAGCAACGGTGCCAAAAAAGTGGGCGTATGTCGCACGTGTCAATGGAAGGAATTTGCCGATACACCGTGTGCAAGCCACAAATGGCTCCAAGCACACAACAAGCCTAAACTAGTAAGCTCAAACATCCTATCGAAGAAATGGAGATCCCATCTTCCCCACGTCAAGGGACTCAAGGACAAAAGGTGCCATTAAACATTGCCAAATTGATGGATTTCATGTCTTCAGAAGTTAGAACCACCATCATGTCCAAACTATATAAAGACCTTGAGCTAGTCTCAACTCTTTGAACCTTCCTCAATGGAGAACTGAAGTTTGGGCGACCACAATTTGCACAGATGGATGGAGCGGGGAGATGCCAATAGAGGAGGAATACATAGATCCACAACCCAACCTAGATGAGAACCTTATTATAGAAATACCTATAAACAAGTTGGGACAATACTTTGAGGGTGATGAATCCAATGCAACCATATCAATCACTACAAAGGGATTAAATGTGAAGGGAATCCTTGATGGTGGCGCTAGGGTTAGCATTGTGACTAAAAATTGCTTGGAAACTATGGGAAGACCTCACCTTGCGACCACAACCATAGTAGTGAAGATGGCCAATGGGTCTATTGTTAAACCTATTGGGATGCTAGAAGATCTCAAGATTAAGGTCATTGGACATAAAATAAGGATTACCTTTATTGTTATGGATTTCTCCAAAAACACTATGGCATCGGAGATGATGTTAGGATGTCCTTTCATGAGGGAAGCAAAAATGGTGCATGACTGGTCTAAAAACCATGTCTACTTGCAGTTCCAAGATTCTATCATTCGAGTGGATCTTGTGATGGGTCAAGCACATCCTCTAGGAAAGAGGTTTATAATTGATCATAGATCTGACACCACAGTTCACTCAGCCCCATTGCAGTATTGTTACACGTGTAAAGCGGACATTGATGTTGGGGAAGATTCTCCTTATATGGATGTACTACCTAGGATGACTGAGTCGGACAATGTGGATTGGGTCCACCTAGCAGCAACCATAGACACTTGGGGACACAGGGGGACGACCTGGGTAATATCTGAGGGGAATGAAATACCACCACTTGTACCCTTAAATATGCTAGAAGCAATGCATATAGCTTCTGATGATCTACAAGATGAAAGTTTGACTAGCATTGAAACCAGTAGTGCCTCACAAGACTATAGACCACACGATTTGGTGTCAGAATCATCAGTTGAAATTGACTCTGATGACGAATAATCTGAGTTAAATCTTAGTGAAAATGTGGGGAAAAACCATTCATGGCCCAGTGGTAACCTAGATGATAATCTATCCAAGGGAGCAGAAGACACAAGTAGTGATTCATCTAGTGAGTCTTCACTAGAAATCGATCTTAATCGAGATCTAAACAAGAAGAGTAAGAGATATAAGAGGCGACGATATCGAGCAAATGTGCATGCTAGAATAAATGAAAAGAAATCTACCGCGGAATGGCTTAATTATATAGGGGCATGTGATGCTTATCGAAAGTTGGTAGATAACTGGGGTGAATACCTTCAAAGCATTATGTGGTGTAGTCCACAACCCATTGACATCGCACAATTAGAGGCTACAGAGAAGCCAAATTTAGCTCAACAACAAAAGGAATCATAAGCTAATTCACAGTCCACAGAACAACACGACCCCATAGACTTACACCCTGTACCTGAACATTTCAAATCCTATACCACAGAGGAACGTAAGGTTTTGTATACAAAGGATCAAAGAAAACCTATCAATGGGAGCAATGGAGTCTATGATGGTCCAATGATAGTTAAGGAAATAGAGTTAGCAGACCTAGGAGAAGAGTCTAAACCTGTTTTCATTGCCCAAGATTTGACTGAGACTGAGGAGTGTGTACTTAAAGAACTTCTCAAGGAATTCAGGGATATATTTTCCTGGACTTATCATGATATGAAAGGTGTTCCACCTTCCGTGGTGAAACACACAATCCCCATGAATAGCATGGCTAAACCAGTTCAGGAGCAACCCTACCCAATGAATCCTAAATATGCAAAAATCATTCAAGAAGAGATTGACAAGCTTGTGGAATGCGGATTCATATACCCTATTGAGCACTCAGAATGGGTGTCTCCAATAGTTATTGTGCCAAAAAAGAATGGGAAACTCAGAGTGTGCGTGGATCTCAAGAAGGTCAATGCCGCCACTAGGAGGGACCATTACCCCTTGCCATATTCAGACCATGTGCTTGAAAGAGTTGCAGGGAAGGAAGCTTATAGATTTTTAGATGGGTACAATGGCTACAATCAAATCACAATTGCACTGGAGGACCAAGCTAAAACAACCTTTATGACCGAATTTGGAGTGTTCGCATTTAGTGTTATGGCTTTTGGTTTAACCAATGCCCCTGCTACCTTTCAAAGATTAATAAACACTACTTTTAGAGAATATTTGAGGGAGTTTTGTGAAGCTTTCTTAGATGACCTTTGTATTTATTCCTCTTGGAAAGAACATCTATCATGCTTACGAAAAGTGTTTGAGAAGTGTAGATTGTATCGCATCTCCTTAAACCCTTTCAAATGCCAATTTTGGGTTAAACATGGAGTCATTTTAGAGCATATAGTGTCCATAAATGGGATTTCCACAGATGGGAGCAAAATTAAAGCCATTGCTGAATTGCCACCACCTACAAATTATAAAGGAGTTCAAAGGTTCATGGGCCATGTTGGTTATTACTGACGGTTTATTTTAAACTTTGCCAAGATAGCTCGTCCTTTGTACAAGCTTCTTATTGAGTTCCAATGGATTGCGGAGTGTGACCATGCTTATGAGTCATTGAAAAAAACCTTGACTAGCGCTCCTATTCTACGAGTGCCCGATTGGAATGTAATTTTGCATGTGCATATTGATGCATGGACCTTTGGTATTGGGTGTGTTCTAGCTCAACCAGGAAAACATAAACTGGACTACCCCATTAGCTTTGCAAGTCGTCAATTGAATGATGCCGAAAGAAACTACACCACTACAGAGCGAGAAGGTTTAGGTATGATTTATGAAGTGAAGAAATTTTTCTACTACCTTCTGGCCAACAAGTTTGTGTTCTATGTTGATCATCAAGCCTTGTTGTATCTAGTAAATAAACCTTGTTCCACGGGAAGAATTACATGATGGTTGTTAATTCTCCTTGAGTTTGATTTTACCATTGTGGTGAGACCTGGTAAAAGACATGTCATGGATGATCATTTGTCTCGCATATCCAATGGTGAAGCCCCTACTGAAGTCGATAATGAATTGCCTGATACTTCTCTATTCCTAGTCAAAACCATACTTGAATGGAATGAGAAGATTGTGAACTTTCTAGTTAATGGTTTTCCACCCAAAGAGCTTCGTAAAGATAGAGCTCGAAAACTATTAAAGAATGTGAACCTTACTCTCTCATTGTGGGAACTCTCTACAGGCTAGGGAAGGATGATATTCTTAGACGTTGTGCCCGTGAGGATGAGTATTTATACATACTGCAAGAAGACCACATGGGTATAGCCGTAGGACATTTCTCACGGGAACTAACAGCTAGAAAGGTATTGCAATCAGGCTATTGGTGGCCAACCTTATTTAAGAATGCATCACTTTTTGCAAAAGGATGTGATGAATGCCAACAAAAGGATAGGATGCCCTTACATCCTGTTAAAGTGACTCAACCATTTGAAAAATGGGGTTTGGACTTTGTAGGCCCAATTAGTCCGGCAGCTTGTAGCACTCAATATCCATATATTATCGTTGCCACTGACTATGCGACAAAGTGGATGGAAGCCAGGGCGACATGTAAGGCCGATGCAAGGTCAACTGCCAAATTTCTCTTTGAGAACGTTATTACAAGATTTGGTTGTCCCTTTGAGATTGTGAGTGACAATGGTACTCATTTTATAAATGGAGTAATAAAAGAACTCACTACCAACTTTATGATAGCTCACCATAAATCCACACCTTATTATCCACAAGCAAATGGCCAAGCTGAGAGCACCAATAAGACCTTAATCTCTATCTTAACCAAAATGGTGGAAGCTCATCGCACATATTGGGATTTAAAGCTTACATCATCTCTATGGGCTTATCGTACTGGTATAAAGTTGCCATTAACTGCACACCATTCAAGATGGTGTATGGCCAAGAAGCGGTTATGCCATGGGAGTTTTTCGTTCCTAGTCTTCGAGTAGCTTCTCAAGAGGGTTGGGATGGTAACCCCTTAGTTGAGCGATTATATATCCTTGAAAGGCTAGATGAAGAGAGGCAATTAGCTGTGCAAAATGCACTTGTGGAGAAAGATAGGAGGAAGAAATGGTTTGACCGTCATCTAAAGAACAAAGATATCAATGCTGGTGATAAAGTCCTTATGTATCGAGTGCGTAATGAAAAGAAAAAGTTGAAATATGCGTGAAAAGGACCATATAGAGTATGTGAGATCACCCCACAAGGAACCATTCGTGTGGAGACTCTTGATGGAGTTAAAACCATTGGATTCCTCAATGGGAGTAAATTTAAAAGATACTATGATCCTTCAAGCCAAGAGGAGTTGCGTGCCATCCATACAAAAAAGGCAGCCAAGGCACAAATAGAATTGAAGAAGATACAAGCTCAAGCTGAGGCTAAGGAGCGACAACAACGTATAAGACAAAAACGAGAGGCTAACCTTGGAGTCACACATGCATTCCATGTTGAAATCGACGAGGATTGGTTGGCCTCTGACACACCTCTACGATACCCTATTGAGCTAAACAGCACCTATGGAAAAGGGCTATATAACGCCTTATTGGACACAGGTGCTAGTATTATCCAAGTCAAGGGTGTCAAGAAGAAAAAACAGCAGTTTTTGGAATCTGGCACACTTCTCTCAGTTATGACAATGGGGTTGTAGCTCAAGACTTTTTGGTCATGCCTGTTGGAACTATGGAGGGTAATATAAACCTAGGACGCATGTGGATGATAACCACCAAATGCACTGTTGATTGGGGGACAGGGGATGTCACAACACAGAAACCAACTCTTAGCCCTACCACGCAAGCCATAGTCCCTGAGATATTTCCTCTTAAGGAATAAAACCCAAAACACTGCATGTCCAAGAGGTTGAACCATATATCCCCATAGCCCAAGTCTCTAGAGCTTCAACTAATGTAGCTGAAATAAAGCTTGAGACACACAAGAACCATCCCAATATAACAAAGAAAACATACAAGTGGGTTCCTTAAGCTTCTTTAGCAAACATAGCCAATGCTAAAAGACAGGAGCCTGGTACATTAGGCAAAATTTGGAGTCACAAAGGGCCCCTTTAAGGAGTTTGACTTTACCTCTATCTACCAAAATGGGCGCATGGATAAATTTTTGCAAAAAAACTCCAAAGTTGGCGGAGGCTTGACAGTTAGAATGTCCTCTTCAAGCTCTATCTACTGATATATAGCATGCCATGAGATTCCTCATATTATAGAAGATTCTTTTTTTGATTCACTTAGATTCCGACAGAGTTGTCACATCATAGGTGAATAAAAAAAAGAATCTTCTAACAGATGAGGAATCTCATGGTGTGCTATATATTAGTAGATAGAGCTTGAAGAGGACATTCTAACTGTCAAACCTTCGCCAACTTTGGAGTTGGTTTGCAAAAATTTATCCATGCGCCCGTTTTGGTAGTGAGAGGTAAAGTCAAACTTCTTAAAGGGACCCTTTGTGAGTCCAAATTTTTCCTAACGAGAGACATTCCATTCGCCCCAAGAAATGTAAAGAAATGTTGCGTTGGATTCCTAAAAAACTATTGGAAGCCCAAGGCTACTATGAAGGAAATGATCAAATCTCGGTGCCAAAACGTAAATTGTGCTCTTACTTGTCACCGGGCGCATGTGAGCTCAATCCTGTGGCTCCAAAACAAATTGAAAATCGTGGAAAGGAAAAAATCACAGAATGCGACACACCTGCTCCAGAGTTAGTTTGGGTACCAAAGAAAGAACGATTTGTTCCACCTAGCTCAAGAACAGGAAAAGAAAATGAAGCTTCTTGCTCTTCATGTAGTTCCTATACGGAAATAGAAGCTTCGACACAACCTCCACCTACCATTGTACATATCCATACAAGCAAGAAAGAGTTTACACCTCCCCTTGTAAGTTCACCACCTACAACGATATTGCAAATAAAATCATGGGAGAGTACCTTACCACCCTTGCAACTAGATGAAATGCATAGAGCGATCGAAAACTATTGGTTAAAACCGTCACCTATAACAACTTGGAACAACTGGTTTCAAAGGGTGACGACATCATTTCAAACGGTATGATCTACCTGAGGAAGGGGGGAGTGTTTGTTGACATCCATCATTCACTTGCTTCCCTCTCAACCTTCTTACCCTGACCTCTTAATCTCCAATCTTAGGGATTGTATATATAAAGCCTTATATTCACAAAAAACAAAAATAATAAAGAGCAAGAGCAATTAGCAAATGAATATGCACAATAAAAGTCAAAACATTGACCCAGACCTACACATTCACATCCGGTACATTGAAACAGAAACCTATGTCATCAAACACCTTTAATCCTCATCACTCGAGTTATGGAGGGTAGGTAGAATTAGTACGATAGGAGTGTTTCTATTGTAAAGAAGGCGATGGTGTGTCACTCACCGCTCTACGCTTGCTTCGTGGAGGATTCCTCGCCGCGAAGAAGAAGGAGCCGCCGCTTCTCCACGCTCAACCGCTTCACCGCCGCCGTGCCGTCGTCGCAATGCTTAATAACTATCTCTCTCTCTCTCTCTCTCTCTCTCTCTCTCACGCATACACACACACACAAGGAGATGAACCAGAAGAAGATGGAGATGGAGCAAGAGCACTCTTTTATTGCACAAATGAGGGAATGAGTGAATTTTAGGTTTAGTTGACTTTTATATGAGCTCGCCCCATTCACACTTGGGCGCCCATGCTTAGCCAACTAATCCCTTCAATGTTCCAGTTAGCGTGCGCCTCTCATCGGCGATCACTCTTACCCTTTTCCTATTGGACCGACAAGCCCGGTACCTCATGACTCTACCAAATAAATAATACAATGCCCGCCGTAGGTTACAACGTCCGTCTCGTAGGTGATAGAGTGTCCCCAGCAGCGCGCCAAAAATGTGCGCATATGTCGCACGTGTCAATGCAAGGAACTTGTTGATACACCGTGTGCGAGCCACAAATGGCTCCAAGCACACAACAAGCCTAAACTAGTAAGCTCAAAGAAGGCGATGGTGTGTCACTCACCGCTCTATGCTTGCTTCGTGGAGGATTCCTCGCACGAAGAAGAAGGAGCCGTCGCTTTTCCACGTTGAACCGCTTCGCCGCCACCGTGCTATCATCGCAATGCTCGATCGCAAAATCTCTCTCTCTCTCTCTCTCTCTCTCTCTCTCTCTCTCTCACGCGTACACACACAGACACACAAGGAGATGATGAAGAAGAAGATGGAGATGGAGCAAGAGCACTCTTCTATTGCACAAATGAGAGAATGAGTGAATTTTAGGTTTGGTTGACTTTTATATGAGCTCACCCTATTCAAACTTGGGCGCCCATGCGTAGCCAACTAGTCTCTTGAATGTTCCAGTTAGAGTGCGCCTCTCATCGGCGATCACTCTTACCCTTTTCCTATTGGACCGACAAGCCGAGTACGTGACTCTACCAACTAAATAGTACAACGTCGTCGTAGGTGATAGGGTGTCAGTGAGCCCTGGGGGTTAACATGCCCCCCTTCCTGATGTAGATTCCGTCCTCGAAATCTATTGAGTTGAAGCTCGTTCGTCGAGGTGGAAGAGCATTTGAGATGAATGTCCTTAGCCTTCTTCAGTCACTGCAAAATCAAACAACATTGGCACAGTAATTGCATTCTCATAAGCGATTAAAAAGTATATGCAGTTTTAGACAGACAAATTGATTAGTAACAAACTTTTAAACAATTTGTCAGCAATAAACATTAAATTGCAATGTAATCCAATGTATTAAAAAATGTAAATATAAAAAATTAAACAAGTCTGGGGTCGCTAATTTAATGGTCGAAAGGCACTAGAGATCCACTATTAGTACCATGGGTAAGCTTAATAATTTTCTTTGGTCAATTAAGTTGTTTAATCGCGAGAGCAAAGTATTTCATGTTCGAGGGGTGACGAGAGGCTATACCTAGAAGACCTTGTAGTTAAGCTACGATAAAAGGAATTTCTCATGAAATCATCGCCTGACTGATTACCTTTTCTTTGACCCCCCAAAGACTTTTCACAGATTCAATTTTGACAGGTGTGCTTATTTTGTATGCCTTGGGTTTTATGCTTTTCAAGGAAAAGCGCCCACACTAGGAACCTCTAGGGCTCTAGTACCATAGGCGATACATGTGAGTGAAGTACCCAATGAAGCTGAGATTTCTCTTCCAGCTTAAGATTTTACATTGTGGTACATTGATTTTTTGTTTGTTCATTTTCAACATTTTAATTTTGTAACTTTGGGGGGTCATATAACACTATTACCCTCCCTTGGCTCATCACATTAGTAAACTCCCTTTATAATACTTAAGCTAAAGGTCAATAGGGTCAAGCCCACTAGAAAGCCCTAGTACATTTCACACAATGCTGCCTAAATTGGATTAAGAACCTAAGTAACCATTGATTATTAGAAAGGCATTCCCCATGGTATTAAGAGAAGGTCTCTAGCACCTAACTTGGTCAAACTAGCTTAGTCAGATTGTTTGATTTTTAAATCTAGACAAGTGATTATGACAAAAAATTCATTGAATTTAATGTTTGGTACTAAGCAAATGCGTTGAATATTATGCTACCAATCACAATCAAACCAGACAAACATGGATGCGAAAAAGATAAGGGACAATGTTAATGGACAAGAAACACCTATTTGTGTTGATGGTCGTGCTCGATCTGAAGTGTGAACGAGAGAAAGATTCCATGAAGGTCCAAATCTTAACCACAGCAACACGTTCCTGTACACACTAAGAAACATAAAGAATACCTCTAGGAGGCACATCAGTGGGAGAAAGAATCTTTGCTAATCACTCAACTCTAAAACAGAAACACTCCTATCGTACTAATTCTACCTACCCTCCATCACTTGAGTGAGGAGGATGAAAGGTGTTTAATGATATAGGTTTCTGTTTCAGTGTACCGAATGTGAATGTGTAGGTTTGGTCAATGTTTTGACTTTTATTGTGCATACTCGTTTGCTAATTGCTCGTGCTCTTTATTATTTTTGTTTTTTGTGAGTATAAGGCTTTATATATACATTCCCTAAGATTGGAAGATTAAGAGGTCAGGGAGGAAGGTTGAGAGGGAAGTGAGTGAATAATGGATGTCAGCAAACACTCCCCCCTTGGGTAGATCATACCGTTTGAAATGTTCTCGTCAACCTTTGAAACCAATTGTTCCAGCTGGTAATAGGTGGGGATTTTTTCCAGTAATTGTCTATTACCCAAGGTGCCTCATCAAGTTGCAAGGGTGGTAAGCTACTTTCCCAGGATCGAACTTGAAGTGGTTCATCAGGTGATTTTATAACACTAGGAGGTGTGGATTCCTTTGTAGCTCTATGGACGTCCACGACTGTAGTTGGAGGCTGTGGAGAAGCTTTTACCCTATGGATGCATTACATGAGGAGCTAGAAGCTTCATGGTCCTCCCCCCTTCCTGAGCTAGGTGGAACAAATTGTTCTTTCTTTGGTACCCAAACTAGCTCTAGAATGGGTGTGTAGCATTCTGTGATTTATTTCTTTCTGCGATTGTCGATTCGTTTTGGAGCTACGGGATTGGGCTCACATGTGTCCGGTGACAGGTAAGAATACAATCTACGTTTTGGCACCCGGATTTGATCATTTCCTTGATAGTAGCCTTGGGCTTTCAATAGTTTTTTAGGAATCCAATGCCACGTTTCCTTACATTTTTTGGAGCGAGTGGGACGTTTCTTACAAGGCTTCTGTTTTTTAGCACTAGCTATGGTCGCTATGGAAGCTTTAGGGACCCACTTGTATGTTTGCTTCGTTATATTAGGCTCAGTCTTGTCAGAAGCTATATGTATTCCTTCTAGTATATTTAAGGGTACATGCATTTCATCCCCCTCAAGTGTTACCTAGGTCATCCCCCTATTTCCCCAAGTGTCTATGGTTGCTGCTAGGTGGACCCAATCCACATTGTCCGACTCAGTCATCCCACGTAGTACATTCATATAAGGAGAATCTTCCCCAACATCGGTGTCCACTTTACACTTATAACAATACTGCAATGGGGCCGAGTGAACTGTGGTGTCAGATCTATGATCAATTATAAACATATTTCCTAGAGGATATGCTCGACCCGACACATGATCCACTCGAATGATAGAATCTTCGAACTGCAGATAGACATGGTTTTTAGACCAGTCATGCACCATTTTTGCTTCCCTCATGAAAGGACGTCCTAAGATCATCTCCGATGCCATAGTGTGTTTGGAGAAATCCATAACAATAAAGGTAATCCTTATTTTATGTCCAAAGACCCTTATCTTGAGATCTTCTAGCATCCCAATAGGTTTAACAATAGACCCATTGGCCATCTTCACTACTATGGTTGTGGTTGCAAGGTGAGGTCTTCCCATAGTTTCCCAGTAATTTTTAGTCACAACTCTAACCCCAGCGCCACCATCAAGGATTCCCTTCACAGTTAATCCCTTAGTAGTGATTGGGATGGTCGCATTGGGTTCATCACCCTCAAAGTATTGTCCCAACGTGTTAACAGGTATTTCTATAACAAGGTTCTCATTTAGGTTGGGTTGTGGATCTAAGTGTTCCTCCTCTATTGGCATCTCCCCAGCTCCATCCATCTGTGCGAATTGTGGTAGCCCAAACTTCAGGTCTCCATTGAGGAAGGCTCGAAGAGCTGAGACTAACTCGGGGTCTTTATATAGTTCTAACTTCTGAAGACATGAAATCCATCAACTTGTCAATGTTTAACGGCACCTTTTGGCCTTGAGTCCCTTGACGTGGGGAAGATGGGATCTCCATTTCTTCGATAGGATCAGATAGTCCCTAGGTAAACATTCTTTCCATCAAGAAGCGAGTACGCCCACTTTCCCATGACTTTAAGTCACTTTCTTCTTGGATGACACTAGGTATGTCCAAGGGTCTATGGACTTGGTGAGGTTGTTATTGCGTAGGGAACACGGTGTCTGTAATCTGGATCTTCCTAGGTGCTGGTTCTAGATCCCTTTGGGTATCTTCTACCAAAATCCTTAATTGCTTGACGTGCTCAATTTCCTCTGTAGGGTTTGGGTAAGTTCCTATCTTCTTTTTGGATCCTGGCCATTGTGGCTCATGAAGATCTTCCTTGTTGGTTTCTATGTTAGTGGTCATTTTGGTCTCCATGTTTCACTTGAATCAGAATCTTCTTCAACGTCGTTCATATATACGGGGTCGTCACCAGTTCCTATGTTGATCTTTGACCCGGGGTCTGACTTCCCTGCTTTTTGCGATCTCTTTATTCGTGTTTTCTTCTTTTTCTGAGATTGGGCAATTGATGCTGTGTCTCTTTCCTCATGAATATAATTTTGTTTTTGGAGCATCGATCGTGTGAGTACATTTATTGGTACCACAGGTGTACTTTGTGATGGCTCCTCGGTAACTTCAATCAAGTTTAATGGCGTGATCTTCCGTGCATTTGGATTATTTGGACATTGGGTAATCAAATGATCTATGCCACATCGATTACACATGAGTATCGGCATTGTAGACGTGCTCACTTTATTGGTTTGCATTAGTGTGGCATTCTTTTGTAGCCTAATAGGACACTCGGATACACGATGTGGACCTCCATACTCATAGCATCGAAGAGGTGGTCTCTTAGCAGTGTAATTGATATTTTGGCCTCTTGCCGCAAGAGCATCTACTTGATATACAGGTTTGACTTGTCCCCAATAGTCCTCCATGTAGTATTGTGGACTTTCTTCAAGCACATCCATCCCATAGGCGATATTAGGATCTATATCTTCCTCACAGCCTTCCAAACAAGCAATCGATGACTCACAGAAGTGATTCTGGGATGTGGTGGTTGTGGTCCTAGCACTGGAGGTGGTAAGGGTGCTGTTTGAACAACATTCTGGGCCCTGGAGACCATATGTTGTGGTGTTTGTTCAAGAGGTGGGGCCGGCATCAATGCAGGCACTAGAGGTGTGTCTATCCATGCTAAGGTTGGTCTATTTGCCATCGCACGCTTAAATACTATGCAATCGTTAGCTTGATGACCATACCTTCCACATGCATTGCAGTTCCCATTGAATTTTACTTTAAAAGTAGGGCATTCACTAGTACTATGCCGTCCATAGCATAATGAGCACCATTGCTGCTCCCTTCTTGGATACATATGATTGTTTTGCGGAGCACGATTGTCTCTAAGAATCTCTTGAATAGCCTTGGTGAGATCCGCTAAAGTCATCTCAGATATCTTTGGCTCCTTAGCAATAGGCTTTAGGGTCATTGGCTGATGCCCGGATGCTTGCGAGCTAATAGATTTAGGCTCAATAGACACTCTTTCTCCTTGAATCATTAAATTATCCTCCAATTGGATTGCATTGGTGGTGACTTCTTCCCAAGTTGTGATACCTCTAATGACTAGGCCATTGTAGATATCCTCATGTTGTAATCCCCTAATGAATCTATCAAGCAATTGGTTATTGTTGAAGCGCTCGTTTGGATTACAACGAGAATTCAAATGCTTCAAGCGACTAATAAAGTCTGTCACCGACTCTCCTTCCTCTCGTTGGGCTTTCTCGAGCTGAGAGGCTACACCCCAAAGCACTCCCTCTCGTATGTATTCTTTTAAGAACAGTCTCCTAAGAGTAGGGTAAATCGTTTTTTCTTCCACCCTTAAGGTTCTATACCAATCCCTTGCCTTCCCACTTAAGGTTAGGCTTAAAGCATTGCTCTTATGTAGGTCATTGTGTTCTCCTAGAGAATCGCATATTTGTTCAAACACTTCGATATGATTTCTCACATCACCGTCTCCACTAAATTTTTGTGTGAGCTTGGCTATTTGTACTGCCTTACTTCTAGGCTCTCTATCAGGCGTGCTACGCATATTCTCAGCAATAGATCGACCCATAGCTTGAGCAAATGTTTCCAGGTCACCTTAGTGAGCAGGCACCGTGGGTGAAGGTGCTCCAGAGACTACATGTGGAATAGGTATTGGCATTGGGCTTGGCGCATAGGAAGCCCTTGGGTTCCACGTTGTGTACGATGTTGTGCCATGTGGTGGTCCATAGTTCATATGGGTGGCCCTAGGCATAGCAGACATCAGATGTGACATGCTAATGCTAGCCGGTATAGTCCCATGGAAATAAGAACTTGTGTATTGTGGTTGTGGAGCATAGGTAGTTGAAACAATGGGAGGGGTAGGGACTACATGAGTGTGATGACCCATTGGTGCAAATGATTGGTACACACTTGGAGGTACTATTGCAGGCATTGAGCTGCCATGTAGCGGCGCTTTACTAACAAATGAGGGCCATGGCGTGTTTCTCGGCATGCCCATCATCGGGGTAGGCATGGTAGCCATGGTGTCATCAAGGTAAAGATAAGCTAGACCTGGAAAGGTGAACCTATCACTTGTGGGCTCAGATTGCACTGAGACCCCTGGAGAAACAACATATGGAGGATCCATCGGACTTACCAAGGGAGTCTCCATTTGCAATAAGGTCGGTTGTTTAGCCTTTCCCGTATCCAAGAATCTCATGAGACCTGTTGAAGGCATGTTGATCCCCTTGTTCTGTCTCTCTAACTCAATGACCCTATGGATGACCTCACAAACTCTTTGTTGTTGATCCTCCACAGTAGTAGCACCCATTGTGGATTGTAGGACATCTAACCAACCCACGTGATAGGTGTGACATGTGTATAGGTCGGTCAGAGTCTCTGTTTGTAATTCGTACTCCCAGTTCTCATTTAAGAACACTCCATCTAGGATTGAGGTGCTAGGGGTGTCCTTTGAGCTAGATGCAATGTTGCTTTCTAGGGGTTGGCCCTTAGCGGTTGCTAAATCAGGAGCACTTGATTGCTCTCTTAGCAAGGATATTGACATAGGACCTTTTTCTTTTAACTCTCTTCGTTGCTCTGCCTTGCGTAAGCTCTCATCTTCCTTTTCCCTCGTTGCAAGGATATATTGCTCAACGTCTTGCAGTTCGGCAAGGCTTCTACCATCCGGTAAAATGACCTCAGAGGGAAATAACTCTCAAGAGTCAGGAGGTGCAGTGAATCAAGTATTCACGTGCACATTCTATAACGGTATAGGGTCTATGTTTGTCACGATTGGAGAATTTACTTCCCCACCCCCCTCATTTACATCATTAGCTCCATGCTCGGAGCGAGTGGCTCTACTAAAGATTTCCTTCAGGTGGCTAAGCACGCTCGGCCTGGACCGAGGACCCATGGCATGCATGTCTTGGCTCGAGCTATGGGGATTAGGCATTGGGAAACCATCCATGACGTCGTAGTCAGAGGAAGAGTCACTAGCCGCTATGTTCGGCTCTTGGTTAGTATTACCTTGGGTCCCCGCCGAGGGTCCAGAACGTAAAGTAGGTGGATACAGAGAATAAACATAGTACCTTTGAAAACTCCATTAACAAAGAAAACTAACAACCTTAATACACAGAGAATAAACAGAGTACCTTTGAAAACTCCATTAAAAAAAAAACACACAGTACAACACCAAATCCCCCTTATCAACACACACACCCTCCTTCCTTACCTTTCATACAATAGAAATTGCACCACGGAGAAGCACAGAGTGCTACTCGACCTTAATGTATGGCATTCCCCGGCAGCGGCGTAAAAAATGTGCGCGTATGTCGCACATGTCAATGCAAGGAACTTGCCGATACACCATGTGCGAGCCACAAATGGCTCCAAGCACACAACAAGCCTAAACTAGTAAGCTCAAAGAGGGCGATGGTGTGTCACTCACCGCTCTACGCTTGCTTCGTGGAGGATTCCTCGTCGCGAAGAAGAAGGAGCCGCCGCTTCGCCGCGCTCAACCGCTTCGCCACCGCCGAGCCATCGTCGCAATGCTCGATCGCACATTGTCTCTCTCTCTCTCTCTCACGCATACACGCACACACAAGGAGATGAAGAAGAAGAAGATGGAGATGGAGCAAGAGCACTGTTCTATTGCAAAAATGAGAGAATGAGAGAATTTTAGGTTTAGTTGACTTTTATATGAGCTCGCCCCATTCACACTTGGGCGCCCATGCTCAGCCAACTAATCCCTTGAATGTTCCAGTTAGAGTGCGCCTCTCATCGGCGATCACTCTTATCCTTTTCCTATTGGACCGACAAGCCCGGTACCCGACTCTACCAAATAAATAATACAATGTCCGTCGTAGGTTACAACGTCCGTCTCGTAGGTGATAGGGTGTCCGGGAGCTGTGAGGGTTAACATGCCCCCCTTCCTGATGTAGATTTCGTCCTCGGAAGCTATTGAGTTAAAGCTCGTTCGTCGAGGTGGAAGAGAATTCTTCAGTCACTGGAAAATCAAACAACATTGGCACAGTAATTCCATTCTCATAAGCGATTAAAAAGCATATGCAGTTTTAGGCAAATTGATTGGTAGCAGAATTGTAAACAATTGGTCAGCAATAAACATTAAATTGCAATATAATCAAATGCATAAACAGATGTAAAGGTAAAAAATAAAAGAAGTTTGAGGTCGCTAATTTAACGGTCGAAAGGCACTAGAGATCGACTATTAATACCATGGGTAAGCTTTTTAATTTTCTCTGGTCAATTAAGTTGTTTAATAGCGAGAGCCAAGTATTTCATGTTCGAGGGCTGACTAGAGGCTATACCTAGAAAACCTTATAGTTAAGCTACGATAAAAGGAATTTCTCATGAAATCATTGCCTGACTGATTACCTTTTCTTCGACCCCCCAAAGTCTTTTCACAGTGATTCAATTTTGATGTGTGTGCTTATTTTGTAAAACTTGGGTTTTTTGCTTTTCAAGGAAAAGCGCTCACACTGGGAACCTCTAGGGCTCTAGTACCATAGGTGATACATGTGAGTGAAGTACCCAATCAAGCTGAGATTTCTCTTCCACCTTAAGATTTTACATTGTGGCACTTTGATTTTTTGTTTGTTGTTCATTTTCATCATTTTAATTTTGTAACTTTGGGGTGTCATATAACACTGTTACCCTCCCCAGGCTCATCACATTAGTAAACTCCCTTTATAATACTTAAGCTAAAGGTCAATAGGGTCAAGCCCACTAGAAAGCCCTAGTACATTTCACACAATGCTGCCTAAATTGGATTAAGAACCTAAGTAATCATTCATTATTAGAAAGGCATTCCCCATGGTATTAAGAGAAGATCTCTAACACCTAACTTGGTCAAACTAGCTTAGTCGGACTGCTTGATTTTTAAATCTAGACAAGTGATTATGACAAAAAATTCATTGAATTTAATGTTTGGTACTAAGAAAATGTGATGAATATTATGCTACCAATCACAATCAAAGCAGACAAACATGGATGCAAAAAGATAATGGGCAATGCTAATGGACAAGAAACACCTTTTTGTGTTGATGGTCGCTTGATCTGAAGTGTGAACGAGAGAAAGATTCCATGAAGGTCCGAATCCTAACCACAGCAACACGTTCCTGTACACATTAAGAAACACAAAGAATACCTCTAGGAGGCACATCAGTGGGAAAAAGAAACTTTGCTAATCACTCAACTCTAAAACAGAAACACTCCTATCGTACTAATTCTAGCTACCCTCCATAACTCGAGTGATGAGGATTAAAGGTGTTTGATGACATAGGTTTCTGTTTCAATGTACCGGATGTGAATGTGTAGGTCTGGGTCAATGTTTTGACTTTTATTCTACATATTCGTTTGCTAATTGCTCTTGGTCTTTATTATTTTTGTTTTTTGAAGAGTATAAGGATTTATATATACAATCCCTAAGATTGGAGATTAAGAGGTCAGGGTAGGAAGGTTGAGAGGGAAGCAAGTGAATGATGGATGTCAACAAACACTCCCCCCTTCCTTGGGTAGATCATACCATTTGAAATGATGTCGTCACCGTTTGAAACCAGTTGTTCCAAGTTGTTATAGGTGAAGGTTTTAACCAATAGTTTTCGACCGCTCTATGCGTTTCATTTTGTTGCAAGGGTGGTGAGGTACTCCCCCATGATTTTATTTGCAACATCGTTGTAGGTGGTGAACTTACAACGGGAGGTGTAAACTCGTTTTTGCTTGTATGGATATGTACAATGGTAGGTGGAGGTTGTGTCAAAGCTTCTATTTCCATATAGGAACTACATGAAGATCAAGAAGCTTCATTTCCTTTCCCTGTTCCTGAGCTAGGTGGAACAAATCGTTCTTTCATTGGTACCCAAACGAACTCTGGAGCAGGTGTGTCGCACTCCGTGATTTTTTCCTTTCCACGATCTTCAATTTGTTTTGGAGCCACAGAATTGAGCTCACATGGGCTCGGTGACAAGTAAGAGCACAATTTACGTTTTGGCACCCTGATTTGATCATTTCCTTCATAGTAGCCTTGGGCTTCCAATAGTTTTTTAGGAATCCAACGCAACATTTCTTTACATTTCTTTGGGCGAATGGGATTTCTGTTACCAGGCTCCTGTCTTTTAGCATTGGCTATGGTTTCTAAAGAATCTTTAGAGACCCACTTGTATGTTTTCTTTGTTATGTTGGGATGGTTCTTGTGTGTCTCAAGCTTTATTTCAGCTACATTAGTTGAAGCTCTAGAGACTTGGGCTATGGGGACATATGGTTCAATATCTTGTACATGCAATGTTTTGGGTTTTATTTCCTTAAGAGGCAATATCTCAGGGACTATGGCTTGCGTGGAAGGGCTAAGGGTTGGTTTTTGTGTTGTGACACCCCCTGTCCACCAATCAATAGTGCATTTGGTGGCTATCATCCACGTGCATCCTAGGTTTATATTACCCTCCATAGTTCCAACAAGCATGACCAAAAAGTCTTGAGCTACCAAACCCTCTTGAGAAGCTACTCGAAGACTAGGAATGACAAACTCCCATGGCATAATCGCTTCTTGGCCATACACCATCTTGAATGGTGTGCAGGTAATGGCAACTTTATACGCAGTACGATAAGCCCATAGAGCTGATGTAAGCTTTAAATCCCAATCTCTGCGATGAGCTTCCACCGTTTTGGTTAAGACAGAGATTAAGGTCTTATTGGTGCTCTCAGCTTGGCCATTTGCTTGTGGATAATAAGGTGTGGATTTATGGTGAGCTATCATAAAGTTGGTAGTGAGTTCTTTTATTACTCCATTTATAAAATGAGTATCATTGTCACTCACAATCTCAAAGGGACAACCAAATCTTGTAATAATGTTCTCAAAGAGAAATTTGGCAGTTGACCTTGCATCAGCCTTACGTGTCGCCCTGGCTTTCGTCCACTTTGTCACATAGTCAGTGGCAATGATAATATAACGAGATTGAGTGCTACAAGC
Source organism: Adiantum capillus-veneris (assembly GCF_014529385.1). Taxonomy (NCBI): domain Eukaryota; kingdom Viridiplantae; phylum Streptophyta; class Polypodiopsida; order Polypodiales; family Pteridaceae; genus Adiantum; species Adiantum capillus-veneris. The sequence continues at coordinate 74,879,444 of NC_140944.1, forward strand.
TGTCGGACTAATTGGGCCTACAAAGTACAAACCCCATTTTTGAAATGGTTGAGTCACTTTAACAGGATGTAAGGGCATCCTATCCTTTTGTTGTGTGATCTTGTAACATTGGCATTCATCACATCCTTTTGCAAAAAGTGATGCATCCTTAAATAAGGTTGGCCACCAATAGCCTGATTGCAACACCTTTCTAGCTGTTAGTTCCCCTGAGAAATGTCCTCCGGCTATACCCATTTGGGCTTCTTGCAGTATGTATAAATACTCATCCTCACGGGCACAACGTCTAAGAATATCATCCTTCCCTAGCCTGTAGAGAGTTCCCGCAATGAGAGAGTAAGGTTCACATTCTTTTAACAGTTTTCGAGCTCTATCTTTACGAAGCTCTTTGGGTGGAAAACCATTAACTAGAAAGTTCACAATCTTCTCACTCCATTCAGGTATGGTTTTGAGTAGGAATAGATAAGTATCAGGAAATTCATCATCGACTCCAGTAGGGGCTTCACCATTGGGTATGCGAGACGAATGATCAGCCATGACATGTCTTTTACCAGGTCTCACCACAACGGTAAAATCAAACTCAAGGAGAATTAACAACCATCGTGTAATTCTTCTCGTGGAACAAGGTTTATTTACTAGATACAACAAGGCTTGATGATCAACATAGAACACAAACTTGTTGGCCAGAAGGTAGTAGCGAAATTTCTTCACTGCATAAATCATACCTAAACCTTCTCGCTCTGTAGTGGTGTAGTTTCTTTCGGCATCATTCAACTGATGACTTGCAAAGCTAATGGGGTAGTCCAGTTTATGTTCTCCTGGTTGAGCTAGAACACACCCAATAGCAATGTTCGATGCATCAATATGCACATGAAAAATTACATTCCAATCGGGAACTCGTAGAATAGGAGCTCTAGTCAAGGTCTTTTTCAATGACTCATAAGCATGGTCACACTCCGCAGTCCATTGGAACTGAATAAGAATCTTGTACAGAGGATGAACTATCTCGGCAAATTTTAAAATAAACCTTCGGTAATAACCAACATGGCCCATGAACCTTTGAACTCCTTTATAGTTTGTAGGTGGTGGCAATTCAGCAATGGATTTAATTTTTCTCTCACCTGTGGAAATCCCATTTTTGGACACTATATGCCCTAAAATGACTCCATGTTTAACCCACAATTGGCATTTGAAAGGTTTTAAGGAGATGCGATACAATCTACACTTTTCGTAAGCATGATAGATGTTCTTTGCAAGAGGAATAAACACAAAGGTCATCTAAGAAAGCTTCACAAAAATCCCTCAAATATTCTTTAAAAGCAGTGTTTATTAATCTTTGAAAGGTAGCAGGGCCATTGGTTAAACCAAAAGCCATAACACAAAATGCGAACACTCCAAATTCGGTTACAAAGGCTGTTTTAGCTTGGTCCTCCAGCGCAATTGTGATTTGATTGTAGCCAGAGTACCCATCTAAAAAGCTATAAGCTTCCTTCCCTGCAACTCTTTCAAGCACATGTTCTGAATATGGCAAGGGGTAATGGTCCCTCCTAGTGGCGGCATTGACCTTCTTGATATCCACCCACACTCTAAGTTTCACATTCTTTTTTGGCACAATAACTATTGGAGACACCCATTCTGAGTGCTAAATAGGGTATATGAATCCGCATTCCACAAGCTTTTCAATCTCTTCTTGAATGATTTTTGCATATTTAGGATTCATTGGGTAGGGTCATTGCTGAACTGGTTTAGCCATGATATTCATGGGGATTGTGTGTTGCACCACGGAAGGTGGAACACCTTTCATATCATAATAAGTCCATGCAAATATATCCCTGAATTCCTTGAGAAGTTCTTTAAGTACACACTCCTCAGTCTCGGTCAAATCTTGGGCAATGAAAACAGGTTTAGACTCTTCTCCTGGGTCTGCTAACTCTATTTCCTTAACTATCGCTGGACCATCATAGACTCCATTGCTCCCATCGATAGGTTTTCTTTGAGCCTTTTTATACACAACCTTACGTTCCTCTATGGTATAGGATTTGAAATGTTCAGGTGCAGGGTGTAAGTCTGTGGGGCCTGTTGTTATGTGGACTGTGATTTAACTTCTGATTCCTTTTGTTGTTGAGCTAACTCTCGATTTTGTCGTCTCCTACGGTACGTCTCAACTTTGGCTTCTCTATAGCCTCTAGTTGTGCGATGTCAATGGGTTGTGGACTACACCACATAATGCTTTGAAGGTATTCACCCCAGTTATCTACCAACTTTCAATGAGCATCACATGCCCCTATATAATTTATTGTAACATGCACATTTCCTCGATATCGTCGCCTCTTATATCTCTTACTCTTCTTGTTTAATTCTCGATTATGATCGATTTCTAGTGAAGACCCTCTAGATGAATCACTACTTGTGTCTTCTGCTCCCTTGGATAGATTATCGTCTAGGTTACCACTAGGCCCTGAATGGTTTGTCCCCACATTTGCACTAAGATTTAACTCAGATTTTTTGTCATCAGAGTCAATTTCAACTGATGATTATGATCCCAAATCGTGTGGGCTATAGTCTTGTGAGGTGCTACTCGTTTCAATGCCAGTCAAACTTTAATCTTGTAGATCATCAGAAGCTATATGCATTGCTTCTAGCATGTTTAAGGGTACAAGTGGTGGTATTTCATCCCCCTCAGGTGTTACCCAGGTCGTCCCCCTGTTTCCCCAAGTGTCTATGGTTGCTGCTAGGTGGACCCAATCCAGATTGTCCGGCTCAGTCATCCCAGGTAGTACATCCATATAAGGAGAATCTTCCCCAACATCTGTGTCGACTTTACACGTGTAAAAATAATGCAATGGGGCCGAGTGAATTGTGGTGTCAGATCTATGATCAATTATAAACCTGTTTCCTGGAGGATGTGCTCGACCCATCACAAGATCCACTCGAATGACAGAATCTTGGAGCTACAAGTAGACATGGTTTTTAGACCAGTCATGCACCATTTTTGCTTCCCTCATGAAAGGACATCCTAAGATCATCTCCGATGCCATAGTGTGTTTGGAGAAATCCATAACAATAAAGGTAATCCTTATTTTATGTCCAAAGACCTTGATCTTGAGATCTTCTAGCATCCCAATAGGTTTAACAATAGACCCATTGGCCATCTTCACTACTATGGTTGTGGTCGCAAGGTGAGGTCTTCCCATAGTTTCCCATCAATTTTTAGTCACAATGCTCACCCCAATGCCACCATCAAGGATTCCCTTCATAGTTAATCCCTTAGTAGTGATTGGTATGGTCGCATTAGATTCATCACCCTCAAAGTATTGTCCCAACTTATTAACATGTATTTCTATAACAAGGTTCTCATCTTAGTTGGGTTGTGGATCTATGTATTCCTCCTCTATTGGCATCTTCCCAGCTCCATCCATCTGTGCAAATTGTGGTAGCCCAAACTTTATTTCTCCATTAAGGAAGGATCGAAGAGTTGAGACTAGCTCAGGGTCTTTATATAGTTTGGATATGATGGTGGTTCTAACTTCTGAAGACATGAAATCCATCAATTTTGCAATGTTTAGCCGCACCTTTTGGCCTTGAGTCCCTTGACGTGGGGAGGATGGGATCTCCATTTCTTTGATAGGATCAGGTAGTCTCTCTGTAAACATTCTTTCCATCAAGAAGTGAGTACGCCCACTTTCCCATGACTTTAAGTCACTTTCTTCTTGGATGATACTAGGTATGTCCAAGGGTCTATGGACTTGGTGAGGTTGTTGTTGCGTAGGGAATACGGTGTCTGTAATCTGGATCTTCCTAGGTGCTGGTTCTAGACCCCTTTGGCTATATTCTACCAAACTCCTTAATTGCTTGACTCGCTCAATTTTCTCTGTAGGGTTTGCGTAAGTTCCTATCTTCTTTTTGGATCCTGGACATTGTGGCTCATGAAGATCTTCCTTGTTGGTTTCTATGTTAGTGGTCATTTTGGTCTCCATGGTTTCACCTGAATCAGAATCTTCTTCAGAGTCGTTCATATATACGGGGTCCTCACAGTCCCTATGTTGGTCTTTGAACTGGGGTCTGACTTCGCTGATTTTTGCGATCTCTTTCTTCGTGTTTTTTTCTTCTTCTGATATTGGGCAATTGATGCTGTGTCTCTTTCCTCATGAATATAATTTTGTTTTTGGAGCATCGATCATGTGAGTACGTTTACTGGTACCACAGGTGTACTTTGTGATGAATCCTCGGTAACTTCAATCACGTTTAATGGCGTGATCTTTGGTGCATTTGGATTATTTGGACATTGGGCAATCAAATGATCTATGCCACATCGATTACACATGAGTATCGGCATTGTAGACGTGCTCGCTTGATTGGTTTGCATTAGTGTGGCATTCTTTTGTAGCCTAATAGGACACTCGGCTACACGATGTGGGCCTCCACACTCATAGTATGGAAGAGGTGGTCTCTTATCAGTGTAATTGATATTTTGGCCTCTTGCCGCAAGAGCAACTACTTGATAGACTGGTTTGACTTGTCCCCAATAGTCCTCCATGTAGTATTGTGGACTTTCTTCAAGCACATCCATCCCATAGGCGATATTAGGATCTATATCTTCCTCACAGCATTCCAAACAAGCAATAGATGACTCTCAACCCACTTGATTCACAGAAGTGATTCCTGGATGTGGTGGTTGTAGTCTTAGCATTGGAGGTGGTAATGGTGCTGTTTGAACAACATTTTGGGCCCTAGGGACCATATGTTGTGATGTTTGTTCAAGAGGTGGGGCCGGAATCAATGCAGGCACTTGAGGTGTGTCTGTCCATGCTAAGGTTGGTCTATTGGCCATCGCGCGCTTAAATACTATGCAATCCTTAGCTTGATGACCATACCTTCCACATGCATTGCAATTCCCATTGAATTTTACTCTAAAAGTAGGGCATTCACTGGTACTATGCGGTCCATAACATACTGAGCACCATTGCTGCTCCCTTCTTGGATACATATGATTGTTTTCTGGAGCACGATTGTCTCTAAGACTCTCTTGAATAGCCTTGGTGAGATCTGATAAAGTCGTCTTATATATCTTTGGCTCCTTAGCAATAGGCTTTAGGGTCATTGGCTGATGCCCTGATGCTTGCGAGCTAATAGATTTAGGCTCAACAGACACTCTTTCTCCTTGAATCATTAAATTATCCTCCAATTGGATCGCATTGGTGGTGATTGCGTCCCAAGTGGTGATACCTCTAATGACTAAGCCATTGTAGATATCCTCATGTCGTAATCCCCTAATGAATCTATCAAGCAATTAATTATTGTTGAAGCATTCATTTGGGTTACAACGAGAATTCAAATGCTTCAAGCGACTTATAAAGTCTCTCACCGACTCTCCTTCCTCATGTTGGGCTTTCTAGAGCTGAGAGGCTACACCCCAAAGTACTCCCTCTCATATGTATTCTTTTAAGAACAGTCTCCTAAGAGTAGGGTAAATCTTTTTTTCTTCCACCCTTAGGGTTCTATACCAATCCCCTACCTTCCCACTTAAGGTTAGGCTTAAAGAATTGCTCTTATGTAGGTCATTGTGTTCTCCTAGAGAATCGCATATTTGTTAAAACACTTCGATATGCTTTCTCACATGTAACATTTAATGGCCTAAAATCTTATGTGTAGCGAAAATTAGCATGAACATAGTGGGCATTTCATTAGAATAGATTCCTAATGAGAATTACAAGAGTGCTTGGGTGGAGAGAGCAACAAAAAGCATAACACCTAGTTAGATAGCATCGACAAGACTTTCAAAAGAGAGAGAAATTAAGCTATTGACAACAGTTGAGGACCGGATTTGCATGGAGCCGGTCCCCCCTCCAAAAGGCTTTGTATTATGGTTTCTCCCATCAAGAGAGACATTGTACAATACAATTCTTTGTGTTCCTTCAAGACTAGCTAGTGCAATGAAGATGGAAGCTTCATACACCAAGCAAAACACTTAATCAAACACAACTTGAATTATCCCCGTTCTCAGACCCAAGACCTCACACACCTTCGAAGATGGTGAGAGCTAGCAGGGTATGAGAGTAGATTGAGAGGAAAAAGGAGTATCTTACGAGAAAGATGTACATCTCCTCACATAATCACTCATATTAGCATAGCTTAGCTTAGTAATTAGCTTGGTAGAGGAGATGAGCATGCATTGAAGCTTGGCTCTTGGTTGGATTTGCATCCACATGCCAAGAGAGTGTTGATGTAGGCTTCTATCTCACAAGCTTGGAGTAGGTGATGAGCTCTCCATTAAAGCTTGGGAGGAGATAGAGTATTCTTCCTTCACACATGGTCAAGTGTGAGTGTGTGTGTGTCAATGCCAAGCAAAAATCAGCCCTCTCTCTCTCTTGGGCAAGCCCTAGCTGCTAATTAGGTCTCGCTTTTGCCTCATTGGACCTCCCCAGGTCAAGCCAATAGGAATTAAACAGCATAAGTGGTAGCCTTCAGACATGTGTCCCCCTTTCCCCTTTTGTGAGAGCTTTAGGTAATTAAATAATTAAACAAAACTCTCATTGGACCCCTTTGTCTCCTGGCCAATAGGAATCAGGCAAGCCATGAGGCTTCTGAATGCTCATTGGACCCTTTGGGAGACTGCCCAATAGTCTTCTAGGAGACTTATTTCTCATTGGTTTCTTTTATTAAATGTTTTTAAATTAATTAAACTATATTTACTCTAGCTTAATTCTCATTGGTCCACTTCAAGGGTCTTCCAATAGGAATTGGGCACACCTTGTGGGCATCTGGCCTAGGGAGCTGACATGTGTCCCTCATTCCCTTTGTGTAAAGGGAGCCTGTGTGTGTGTGTGTGGCTTTCTCTCTCATCCCCTAGCTTTGGGGCTCGCCCCCTCCCATGTAGGGATGTGCAAAGACTTTTAGGGCACACACAAAGCATCCAATTTTCCCTAGGGTTGACCTTTGGACTCAACCTTGGAATTTTGGAACCTTAGCATTTTGGAAGTCTTAATGGGCTGAACCTTAGGGTCTTTTTGGCCCATTGTTTCACATGGCTCTTTTGCAGATGGCCCCCCCTTTGGATCCCTACTGTGGCCGGTCTGCTAGCTTAACCAATATTCTAGCTTTTTCTCCCTTGGCACTTCCCCACATTAAATGATCAGTTTAATATGAGAAAATCATTTAGGAGAATTAGATATTGATTATTATGACATTACCTCTCTCTTGAAATCATAGTCGTCCTCGACTATGGTGTAGAGAAGATAAAGCATATGCATGAGTCCTTTTCTTTAGCGGGTAGAGGATCCCTATGTTACCCTACGACATCATTCCATAATGGATGACTAGTCCATTTGGCGCTTGAGAGCCTGAGGCTGCCGCAAGCATGTCTGCACATTAGTCCTATCAGTCTTCCATAGTAGAGTGACAAGCTCTACTTGGTGTTCGGGAGACGTCGTCTCCGCAAACTTGATCTAAGCATGCATACTACTTCATTTTTGTGCACAAATAAAGAAAAAGAGAGTCTTATAAGACAAAAATTTTGTTCATTTTTAACATTTTGTACATTTGCTTACTCTTGGGAAGCATTGTAAGCATTGACAAGGTTTAGGTTATCCTTTAATTGTATGCCTTGCATCCATCTAGCATCTTCAAAAGGATAATTCTTAATAAGATATCGTCGGATAGTCTTACCGCCTCTTAATACCTTGTCTTCATGTCGGAGAATGGACTCGGGCTGCAGCACCTCCTCGTGGTCCTCGATCTCCGGTGGGTCTTCAATAGTTGGTTCTTGAGGTGGCTCTCCTTTGTAAGGCTTTAATAGGCTCACATGAAAAGCATTGTGTATGAGCCAATGATTGGGCAACTTAAGTTGATAGGCCATCTCATTGATTGGCCTAAGAATCTGGAAAGGACCATAATACCTTTTTGCTAGTTTAGCATAGTACTTTTGGTGGCCCGTAGGATTCTTGCCCGTCGTGTGCCTTAATCGAGCCTTGGGAAACTTTAACAAGACCCAATCGTTTTCTTTAAAGGCTTGGGCTCTTCTGTGCTTGTGAGCAGCAGCCTTTTGCCTTTGCTGTGAGATAGAGATAGCATCCTTAATCTTTTAAAAAGATTCTTGTAGGTCTCGGCTATACTCATCTGCAGCGAAGATCTTCCCATGTACCTTAAGTAGCAAGGGACTTTTTGATCTTCCCTCAATTACCTCGAAAGGTGCTTTTCCTGTGGAAGTATGTACAGTGTTATTGTAAGCATACTCTACTAAGGGTAAGTACTTCTCCCATTGGGATCTTTGATCTACTTCCGTTACATAGGCTTTTAGTAGATCAAGAATGGTTAGGTTAGCTATTTCACTTTGGCCATCAGTTTGTGGATGATAGGCCGAAGAGAAGTTTAGCCTTGTTCCTAAATTCTCAAAGAGACCCTTCCAGAAATTACTGGTCATTCTAGGATCTCTATCCGACACTATGGACATTGGCAAGCCATGGTACTTGAAAATTTGTGAAATGAAGAGGGTTGCCATTTGATGGGCTTTGATAGTCTTTTTGACAGGTATAAAATGAGCTTGTTTACTGAACCTGTCTACTATCGTCCATATTCTCGTATTCCCATGGATAGACTTAGGCAATCCAAAGATAAAATCCATGGATATGCTCTCCCAAGGTGAATTAGGGATTGGCAAGGGTTGAAGCAATCCAAGTTGCTTCCCTCTATCAAATTTTGTCTTTTGACATACCACACATTTGGAAACATACTCGTGTATGTTCACTTTCATGGTAGGCCAATAGAAATATGTTTCAATTCCCTTTAGGGTAGACTGAATCCCTCTATGCCCCGCATATGGGGGAGCATGAGATTCATACATTACTTTCTCACGTAGTGAGTTAGTAATGCATAGTCTATTGCCATAGAGAAGATAACCATCTTGTAAAGTAAATGGTTCTTCTTTCTTCCCTAATGCAAGGGCTGAAATCACATCTCTAAAATCGGGATCAATAGCATACTCATCTATCATTGAAGATAGATCATTGTGAGTTGCTATGGAAACCGCATTCACTCTCGGTCGTCTTGAGAGTGCATCGGCTACTTGATTATGCTTGCCAGCAATGTGAGCAATATGAAAATGAAATTGCGAAAGGAAATTTGCCCACCTCATTTGTTTGTCGGAAAGCTTGGTCTGCGTCATGAAGTACTTAAGACTTTGGTGATCCGTTCGCAGAATGAAAGGAGTCCCTAATAAATATTGCTTCCATGAGTCTAAGGCATGTAGAACTGCAAGGAGTTCTTTTTCGTATATGCCTAGAGCTTGCTCAACAGGGTCGAGCCTTCGACTCTCATAGCCTATGGCGTGCCCTTCTTGGAGTAGAACAGCCCCAAGGCAATCACCACAAGCATCACATTGGACCTCAAATGGTTTTGAGAGATCCGGTAGTGTAAGCACAGGTTGAGAGATAAGCTTTTCTTTAAGCTTTTCGAAAGCATTGTTCTCCTTAGCAGACCACGTATACCTAACATTTTTCTTTGTTAGGTCATGTAATGGTCCCGCAATTTGTGAGAACTTTTCTATGAAGCGTCTATAGTATGCACACATACCTATAAAGCTTCTTAGTTCATGAAGATTCCTTGGTTTAGGCCATCCTTTTATTACCTCTAACTTGGATGGATCCATTTGGATGCCATCTTGAGAGATAATGTGACCTAAATATTGAATCTCTTGCAAGAAAAATTCACTTTTCTTTCGATTAACATAAAGTTTATTCTCTCTTAAAACTTGAAATATTACCTGGAGGTGTTGCTTGTGTTCCTCCAATGAATTAGAGTAGATGATAATATCATCAAAGAACACTCCAGTGAAGGTTCGATGAGGCCTGAACAGCTTCTCCATCAAGCGGTTGAATGTGGCTGGTGCATTGGTCAAGCCAAAAGGCATGACAATGTATTCGTAAAGACCAAATGTAGTACGAAATGCGGTCTTTACAATGTCTTGATCAACTATGCTTATTTGATGATAGCCACTTTTTAGGTCAATCCTACTGAAGTAGGTCGATCCTTGTAGCTTATCAAATAGGTCTTCTACCCTTGGAACGGGAAACCTATTCTTCATAGTGATCCTATTTAGTGCTCTATAGTCGATACACATACGATATGTGCCGTCTTTCTTTTGCACTAATAGCACAGGTGAGCAAAATGGAGATGAGCTAGGCCTAACCATGCCCTTCTCAACTAACTCATGCACTTGCCGCATAATCTCCTCTTGTTGAGCTTGAGAAACTCTATAAGGAGGTTTGTTAGGCGGTGAACTTCCTGGAAGAAGTTCAATTGCATGGTCTTCATTACCTCGTTTAGGAGGTAGCTCACAAGGGATGTCGTCAATAAAAACATCTTGAAACCCCTTGAGAAAATTGGATAACTCTAATTCCTTTTGGTTGCTTTTATTTTCTTTTGCTAAAGCATTAGGTTCATTTTGAGAATCTTTAACAAAAATCATGTACACGGAAATAGAGCTCTTTATTGACTTGTTGAAAGCTGGTGTATGTACAATGGGGATGGTGTTACCCATCTCCTTAGCATCTATATACATGTCCTTTTCCCTGAACTTAAAGGAGATTCTCCTTTCAGGAAATTTAACATCGGCAGCCAGGCGGTCAAACCATGGTGCCCCTAGGATTACATCCTCATGCTTGAGAGGAGAGATAAAGAAGTCCTCTTTGTCCACATAGCCTTGGACATGAAGCCTCAATTTCCCGATTAAGGGAGTGACTGAAGCTTCTTGCCCCTTGATGGCACTGTCTGCGGGTAGGATATCTCCCATCTCGTAGGATTGTATGCCTAGCTTGGTGGCTAACTCCATAGATATGAAATTGTGAGTAGAACCAGGGTCAAAGAGAATAAAAGCATCATGTTCTCTTACCTTTCCCCAAGCATGGCATAGAGGAGAGCCTTTGTGGTGAGTTTGGTGAATCTCCTCCTCTTGGATTTCAACCAAAGAAGCTCTAGGAGGATCTTGGCGGTTGTTCTTTTGGGGACAAGCGCGGTACGCATGCCCTTGTTCGCCGCACTTGAAACACCGGTTATCTTTACGATAACGCTCAAGCTCTTCAGGAGAGAGTTTATTCTTTCCTTTGTAAACTCCCTTCTCTTTAGCTTTGTTGGAATTGCCCTTAGGAGACTTTTGGACATTGTCCTTCCCCTTAGGCTCATTGGAACCCTTGTTTTCCGGGGGCTTATTATTTCTTTTACCCCCCGTTTGGAAATTGATTCGCGAGGCCACCATAGTATGGTGTATTACCGCCGATATGGTACGTGGCCTTTGGGAGTTGACATACTCCGCCATTTCTTCGGTTAAGCCCGCACAAAATTGTTGCTTTTGCTCTCCAAAATCCAACTTTTTGAAGACAGTGGCTTTGAGTTGTAGGTCCCAAAACTTGTCTACATATTTGTGGATAGATTCATTGGGAGAGAGCTTTAAGCTTCGCCATTCGGTGAGTACTTTGTCTTTGGCATCGGTGGCCAAAAACTGCTTCATAATGGAAGCTCTTAAAGCCTTCCATGTTCGTGGAGCTTCACCGTTGGCTCGTAGGATAGACCACCATTGTCTGGCGGACTTTTGAAAGTGCATAGCTACATGGCGTAGCTTAGAGGACTCCGTGAAGCCCTCATCTCCAAACGCCGCATCGAATTGCTGGATAAAGGCCAAAACTTTATCTGTAGCACCGAAGGTGCCATCATAGGTAAGGAAAGAGATGCTCTTCCCTCCCTCTTTGAATTTCTTCAGCTTGGACGACCTCTTCCATGCAGCATAGGATTTCCTATGGCCTCTTCTTTTTGATGGTTCAAAAGTTGCACCATCACTTTCTTCAGAAGATGAAGAATTTGAAGAAGGTGGAGAAGAGGGTGACCTCTTTCTCGCCTTTTTCTTGTCTTGATCTTTGTCGTCTTCACCATAGCTTTCATAAGAGGAAGAGGATGAAGAAGATGGAGAAGAGGGTGTCCTCTTTCTCGTTTTTTTCTTCTCTTGCTTTTTATCATCCCTCTTTGAATTATGGCGTGGAGAAGAGTGTGATGGTCTTCTCCGCTTTGGTGGTGATGGAGAGCGTTTAGCCCGCCGTCTTCGTGGAGCCATCTCCGCCGAGGTGGCGGGAGACTCGCTTCTTTCTCGTTCCTTCGGTGGAGGCTCTTGAGTTCTCCTTTGGGAAGGAGATGCATCATCAAGAAGTAAGTTCTTGAGCCCTTCATATGGATTCTCTCTTCTTCCCGAATCGGAGAGAGACCTCTTTTGGTAGTCTCACAAGGAGGCTTCCTAGGTGTTCTCTCGTCATGGTGATGAGCTTGGAGAATCCCGTGAGCACGGAGCTGCCGTTGCACTTCACTTTGGAGAGATGGATTGCCCATGGCTTGTTGAAGCCTAGAAACAAGATAGTTAACAAGCATTGAAGCATCATTAGTAGCTTGCTCATGAGCAAAATCAAAGTTATCAACATTAATTTCACTCTCTTTACTATTGTCAGCCATTCTAACAACTTTTAGGTGTAAACTTTTTAGGTGTACTTTGGCACTTCAACCCCTAGTTGCTACTCCTCTTTACCCCTTTAGAAAAAGCACTCAAGCTACTGTACCCACGGCTCGAATACCATTAATTGCAAGGAATAGAAGAGAGGGTCTTTCGACACCAAAACAGCACCGGCTCCTGTCAAGCTTCTAATAGCTCAATAGTGGTTAAGCCGTAGGCAAGCCCCGTAGGACTCCACTATTAAGACCATAGCTCTCGACGGTGATGCCCCGTTAACTGCACAAAGGCAGGCGCACTGCAAGGCTGAAAAATCCCTATTCTACTTACTCACAGGCAATTAATAATACCAACCATTTGTAGCTAGCTTGAGGACCTCCCTTCTTGAGCAAGAAAAGAGAAACCTTGAGCTCTGATACCAATGTAACATTTAATGGCCTAAAATCTTATGTGTAGTGGAAATTAGCATGAACATAGTGGGCATTTCATTAGAATAGATTCCTAATGAGAATTACAAGAGTGCTTGGGTGGAGAGAGCAACAAAAAGCATAACACCTAGTTAGATAGCATCGACAAGACTTTCAAAAGAGAGAGAAATTAAGCTATTGACCACACTTGAGGACCGGATTTGCATGGAGCCGGTCCCCCCTCCAAAAGGCTTTGTATTATGGTTTCTCCCATCAAGAGAGACATTGTACAATACAATTCTTTGTGTTCCTTCAAGACTAGCTAGTGCAATGAAGATGGAAGCTTCATACACCAAGCAAAACACTTAATCAAACACAACTTGAATTATCCCCGTTCTCAGACCCAAGACCTCACACACCTTCGAAGATGGTGAGAGCTAGCAGGGTATGAGAGTAGATTGAGAGGAAAAAGGAGTATCTTACGAGAAAGATGTACATCTCCTCACATAATCACTCATATTAGCATAGCTTAGCTTAGTAATTAGCTTGGTAGAGGAGATGAGCATGCATTGAAGCTTGGCTCTTGGTTGGATTTGCATCCACATGCCAAGAGAGTGTTGATGTAGGCTTCTATCTCACAAGCTTGGAGTAGGTGATGAGCTCTCCATTAAAGCTTGGGAGGAGATAGAGTATTCTTCCTTCACACATGGTAAAGTGTGAGTGTGTGTGTGTCAATGCCAAGCAAAAATCAGCCCTCTCTCTCTCTTGGGCGAGCCCTAGCTGCTAATTAGGTCTGGCTTTTGCCTCATTGGACCTCCCCAGGTCAAGCCAATAGGAATTAAACAACATAAGTGGTAGCCTTCAGACATGTGTCCCCCTTTCCCCTTTTGTGAGAGCTTTAGGTAATTAAATAATTAAACAAAACTCTCATTGGACCCCTTTGTCTCCTGGCCAATAGGAATCAGGCAAGCCATGAGGCTTCTGAATGCTCATTGGACCCTTTGGGAGACTGCCCAATAGTCTTCTAGGAGACTTATTTCTCATTGGTTTCTTTTATTAAATGTTTTTAAATTAATTAAACTATATTTACTCTAGCTTAATTCTCATTGGTCCACTTCAAGGGTCTTCCAATAGGAATTGGGCACACCTTGTGGGCATCTGGCCTAGGGAGCTGACATGTGTCCCTCATTCCCTTTGTGTAAAGGGAGCCTGTGTGTGTGTGTGTGTGGCTTTCTCTCTCATCCCCTAGATTTGGGGCTCTCCCCCTCCCATGTAGGGATGTGCAAAGACTTTTAGGGCACACACAAAGCATCCAATTTTCCCTAGGGTTGACCTTTGGACTCAACCTTGGAATTTTGGAACCTTAGCATTTTGGAAGTCTTAATGGGCTGAACCTTAGGGTCTTTTTGGCCCATTGTTTCACATGGCTCTTTTGCAGATGGCCCCCCCTTTGGATCCCTATTTTCCCTCCTTTGGATCCCTACTGTGGCCGGTCTGCTAGCTTAACCAATATTCTAGCTTTTTCTCCCTTGGCACTTCCCCACATTAAATGATCAGTTTAATATGAGAAAATCATTTAGGAGAATTAGATATTGATTATTATGACATCACATCCCCGTCTCCACTAAATTTTTGTGTGAGCTTGGCTATTTGTATTGTCTTACTTCTAGGATCTCTATCATGCGCGTAACGCATATTCTCTGCAATAGATCGACCGATAGCTTGAGCAAATGTTTCCAGGTCACCTAAATGAGCAGGCATCATGGGTGAAGGTGCTCCAGAGAGTACAGGTGGAGTAGGTATTGGCATTGGGCTTGGCGCATAGGAAGCCCTTGGGTTCCACGTTGGGTACGATGTTGTTCCATGTGGTGGTCCATAGTTCATATGGGTGGCCCTAGGCATAGCAGACGTCGTATGTGACATGCTAATGCTAGCCAGTATAGTTGCATGGAAATAAGAACTTGTGTATTGTGGTTGTGGAGCATAGGTAGTTGAAACAATGGGAGAGGTAGGGACTACATGAGTGTGATGACCCATAGGTGCATACGATTGGTACACACTTGTAGGTACTGTTGGAGGAATTGAGCTACCATGTAGTGGTGCTTTACTAACAAATAAGGTCCATGGCGTGTTTCTTGGCATGCCCATCATTGGGGAAGGCATGGTAGCTGTGGTGTCATCAAGGGAAAGATAAGCTAGACTTGGAAAGCTGAAGCTATCACTCGTGGGCTCAGATTCCACTGAGAACCCTGGAGAAACAACATATGGGGGATCCATCGGACTTACCGAGGGAGTCTCCATTTGCGATAAGGTCAGTTGTTTAGCCTTCCTTGTATCCAAGAATCTCATGAGACCCATTGAACCAATGTTGATCCCCTTGTCCTGTCTCTCTAACTCAATGACCCTATGGATGACCTCACAAACTCTTTGTTATTGATCCTCCACACTAGTAGCACCCAATGTGAATTGTAGGACATCTAACCAACCCACGTGATAGGTTTGACATGTGTATAGGTCGGTCAGAGTCTCTGTTTGTAATTCGTACTCCCAGTTCTCATTTAAGAACACTCCATCTAGGATTGAGGTGCTAGGGGTGTCCTTTGAGCTAGATGCAATGTTGCTTTCTAGGGGTTGGCCCTTAGCGGTTGCTAAATTAGGAGCACTTGATTGCTCTCTTAGCAAGGATATTGACATAGGATCTTTCTCTTTTAACTGTCTTCGTTGCTCCACCTTGCGTAAGCTCTCGCCTTCCTTTTCCCTCGCTGCAAGGATATATTGCTCAGCCTCTTGCACCTCGGCAAGGCTTCTACCATCGGGTAATATGACCTCGGAGGGAAATAACTCTGAAGAGTCAGGAGGTGCAGTGAATCAAGTATTCACGTGCACATTCTGTAACGGTATAGGGTCTATGTTTGTGACGATTGGAGAATTTAATTTCCCAACCCCCTCATTTACATCATTAGCTCCATGTTCAGAGTGAGTGGGTCTAGTAAAGTTTTTCTTCAGGCGGCCAAGCACGCTCGGCCCGGACCGAGGACCCATGGCATCCATGTCTTGGCTCGAGCTATCGGGATTAGGAATTGGGAAACCCTCCATGACGTCGTAGTGAGAGGAAGAGTCACTAGCCGCTATGTTCGGTTCTTGGTTTGTACTACCTTGGGTCCCCGCCGAGGGTCCAGAACCTAAAGTACGTGGATATTGAGAACTCGCGTAAGTCGAAATTTTCTCTAGTTGCGCCGTCTCTAGCACACGACTAGAGCGCAGATGCATGTGCCTTTGGCACCCTACAAACGTCGACGAATAACCTCAAAGGTTAACCGCTTACCTTTTTTAAGCGTTCGTTTTCACTCGTGTTTTTTACGTTTTTAATGTTTTTTTAATGTTTGATTTTTTTGATTAAAGTGTGTGAAAGCTCGAAGTGAGCATATCACTTAGAGGGTTGCTGTGTGGTTTACAACACAATTTTTGGGCATCTGACGTTCCTTTGGTCCCCAAAAAATGGATTTTTAGCTACGTGTGAAGCTAAAATTAGTTTTTTTAAAAGGCAACTGAGGCCTAAGCTTGAGCGTGAGCTTGGGCTAGGGTCTGGGAGATATTCCCGATTTCGGTCCTACCATTAAATTATTATTTTTTTTTAATTTTCTAATTTTTTTTATAAAAAGGATAAGGTCGCCGCGGCCTGCGCGAGAGCACACACACACTCTATCTACCTACTTCTAACTAATACACCTACTCTTACACACTAACACACTCTATTAGCTATCATAGATCTACTTCCTACTTAATGTACACAGAAAATTAACTACCTTAATGCACAGAGAATAAACACAGTACCTTTGAAATCTCCATTAACATAGAAAACTAACAACCTTAATACACAGAGAATAAACACAGTAGCTTTGAAAACTCCATTAACAAAAAAAACACACAGTATAACACCAAATCCCTCTTCTCAACACACACACCCTCCTTCCTTACCTTTCCTACAATAGAAATTGCACCACGGAGAAGCACAGAGTGCTACTCGACCTTAATGTATGGCATTCCCTGGCACCGGCGCCAAAAAATGTGCACGTATATCGCACATGTCAATGCAAGGAACTTGTCGATACATCGGGTGCGAGCCACAAATGGCTCCAAGCACACAACAAGCCTAAACTAGTAAGCTCAAAGAAGGCGATGGTGTGTCACTCACCGCTCTACGCTTGCTTCGTGGAGGATTCCTCGCCGCAAAGAAGAAGGAGCCGCCACGCTCAACCGCTTCGTCGCCACTCTGCCGTCGTCGCAATGCTCGATCGCACACTCTCTCTCTCTCTCTCTCACGCATACACACACACACAAGGAGATGAAGAAGAAGAAGATGGAGATGGAGCAAGAGCACTCTTCTATTGCACAAATGAGAGAATGAGTGAATTTTAGGTTTAGTTGACTTTTATATGAGCTCACCCTATTCACACTTGGGAGCCCATGCTTAGTCAACTAGTCCCTTGAATGTTCCAGTTAGAATGCGCCTCTCATCGGCAATCACTCTTACCATTTTCCTATTGGACCGACAAGCCCGGTAACTGACTCTACCAAGTAAATAGTACAACGTTCGTTGTAGGTGATAGCGTGTCCGTGAGCCGTGAGGGTTAACACCATGTTTATATGAGGTGCATGTGTTGTTCTAGACAATGAGATGTGGGGGGCATAAACGTATTGGTCATGTAAATTTGCAGAGGCTGAGTATGATGCATACTAAAGAGACGGTCACAGGTTTGCCTTCATTCAGGGTAGAAAGTTTGTGAAGCTTGTCAATTTGGAAAGCAAGGAAAAGCATCCTTTTCTCATGATAAGCATGCAAGAAATAATTCATTGGATTTAGTGCATACAGATGTATGGGGTCCTACAAAGACTGCATCTATGGGTGGATGTAGAGACTATGGGAGTTTTGTTGATGACCATACGAGGAAGGTATGGTCCTATTTCATGAAATAAAAAAGTGAGATCTTTATGCACTTTCAGAACATCAAACTTATGGTTGAAAAATAGACTCAAAAGCATATAAAGTGACTGAGATCAAATGGAGGGGGTCACAATGCTATTGGGCTGAGGCTGTTGCTACAGGTGTTTACATTATGAACAAGACCCCTACTACTGTAATACATGGATATGACACCTGAAGAGAAGTTCAATGGTGAAAAACCGGATGTGTCAGATTTTAAGGTGTTTGGTTGTACTGCTTATGTGCATGTGCCGGATGAGCTAAGAAGTAAGCTTGATCCAAAAGTAGAAAAATGTGTATTCATTGGCCTCTCTCTTGAGATAAAAGGATACAAATGCTACAATCCTGTCACGGATAAAGTGAGGGTAAGCAAGGTTGTTTTTTTAATGAAATGGAAAGTTGATATCCCTACAAGCCATGCTTAACATTAGCGACGCTCATAGTGCGACGCTCAAAAATGAAAATGCACGGCATCGCTATATGAGTCTCTATGAGCGTCGCTATGTTACAAGTAACATAGCAACGCTCATAGCGACGCTTATAGTGACGCTTATAGCGACGCATATAGCGACGCATATAGCGACGCCGACAGTGCTAAAAAAATAACCGAGAGCGTCCGAAAACTCAAATCTCAGATCTGAGTTTTTGACGTGCGCTCAAGCAAGCAAGGTAACGCTCTCCCTCTCTCTCTCTCTTTCTTCTCCACACACACACACACACACACACACACACACACACGAAGAGAGGAAGGAGAGCCAGGTATTCTCGTTCCCTCTCCTCACTCTCATGTTCCCTTCCCCTCTTTCTCTCTCCTTCTCTCTCTCTCTCTCTCTCTCACACACACACACACACACACACACACACGAGGAGAGGAAGGAGAGCCAGGTATGCTCCTTCCCTCTCCTCACTCTCATGGTCCGTTCCCCTCTTTCTCTCTCCCTCTCTCTTTCTCTCTCACACACACATTGTGTTCTTGAGAGAGAGAGATAGAGAGAGAGAACAAGAGAGAGAGAGAGAGAGAGCACAAGCATAAACATAAAACGCACACACACATGCATACACAAATAAATCACACACACATTGAGAGAGGAAAAAAGAGAGAGCATGCATAAACCAAAAACGCGCACATACACATGCATAATCAAAGAAAGCACACACACATTGAGAGAGGAAAAGAGAGAAAGAGCATGCATAAACCAGAAACGCGCACACACACACATGCATAATCAAAGAATGCACACACATTGAGAGGGGAAAAGAGAGAGAGAGAGAGAGAGAGAGAGAGAGAGAAGAAGAAGAAGAAGAGAGTCTTAACATCGTAGGAAAGTATCCCAAGAGACCTTAAAGATCTAGTCGACAGGAGTTGAACTCAAGACATGTTATTCATAAGGGAAATGGCATAACCAATCTATCACACTTCGGTGATAGAAAAGTTATACCATTTTTCTCCTTTTTTTATTGGCGTGCACACACACCCAAGAAGAAGAGAGTTTAATTTAACGTCGTAGGAAACTAATTAAAGAGACCTAAAAATCTAGCCGACGAGGAGTTGAAACCAAGACTTGTTAGTCAAGAGGAAAATGGCATAACCAATCTACCACACTTGGGTGATAGAAAGGTTATACCATTTTTCTCTTTTTGTTGGCACACACACACCCACACACACACACACACACAAGAAGAAGAGAGTTTTAATGTCGTAGGAAACTATCCCAAAAGACGTTAAAGATTAGGTTAGATGTAGACTTACGTTAAATTAGATTTAGGTTTATTTAAGTTAAATTAGATTAGATTTAGGTTTATCTTTAGTTAGATTTACATTTGATTAGATTTAGGTTTATTTACGTTAGATTTATATTTACGTTATATTAGATTAGATTTAGGTTATTTAAAGTTAGAAGAAATGGCGAGGAAATTGTTTAAGATAAGGTTAGCAATTCCACCTGTATGTTCGACTGCTGCTACCATACAATAAGCCGTCATGTTCAGCTAATGGAAGAGCAAATTGAGCCTACACAGAAATTAGTGATGCAAGATGATGATTCCAAGGGTCACACAGACACACACACACACACACCACATACCGTGAAATCTAGAATAAGAATTAAGTGCCTTGAGCAGACATCAGCTACATTGCAAGAATGATGTACCTGCATGATACAAACAAAGATCTACTATGAAAAGATATTAAGATGCTGTGAAATGCTACAGCTAGAGAAGAGGCAAAGGGGTTTTGTCCACTACATGCAGTATCATGTAGACGTGGGTGTGTAGATTTCTTGTACCCACAAATATAAGCATTGACCAATAAAGACGAGATTATAACCCGGTGGTTCTAATCTCCGTGCACCTATAGACTGAGGTGTGCGGGGATTGGACATGACTAGAGAATGTGAGGTAGTTTACAGTGTGAACAGAGAGAGAGAGAGAGAGAGAGAAAAGACAAAGAATGTCAATAGAAGATTAAATTTTTTGTCTAGGTTATAAGATTTTTGCCCTCATTATGAGTAGTGACGAGGATGTGGGGCCGTCCAACCGAAACACCTATCTCTCAACGAGGATCTTATGTCCTTGTAACCATTGCAAGCATGCTATGCGACGGAGAAGTCGCATTTCTTTGCAGAACGTTCATGAATTTGGCGAGTTCGATCCATCTATTATAGATCGAGTTGTTGCCAATTATAACTCGTCGGACTCTGACGCTGGCCAACAGGTAGCAATCTTGCAACCCAATAGACGTGTTCGCAACCCAATCTTGCAACCCAATAGAAGTATGTAAATAGTTAACGCGTGTTTTAGAATTTATGTTCTTGGAATCTCTCATGTAAGGTATGTGGCTCTGGCAGGTGATATTTCATCCCACAAAGTCTGCATCAAAGTGGTGGTACGCCATAGAGGTAGCCCCTCGTAGTGCACGGACATATGAAGGCTACCATGTGCCAATCACAGCGGCATCAATGGAGGAGATCGGAGAAGATGCTCAGTGAGAAGCCGTGGAGGTGGTGCCAGACGAACATCAAGCTGCTACTCTCTATGGGGTGCATGCAGAGGATCTACAAAATGAAACAGAGGACATCTGTTTAAACGGAGAGCTCTATATAGATATAGGAAGTTATGATGAGCTATGTGAGGATGAGAGAGAGATCTCTTAAAGCCATAAATATTGTATTTGAACAATTTTGGTCCATTTTGTAAATTCAGATTTAAGCACTTGCCTCTTCCATCACTCAAGTTGAAAAGAAGAAGAACGCTTTCTATTGCTGCTAGCCTTTGAACATTCCAAAGCTACAAGCACATTCAATTTCTTGTACGATTCTCCGGCTCTGTAAGTGTTTGCATCATTGCATCATTGCGTCATTGTATTTATATCCGTCATTGCATCATTGTATTTAATGGTCTTTGCGTCCACTCCAGGTACGTATGCTCTAGGTATGTTCTCATAAGCAGATCGAGACGACGAGCACCTCCTCCTCTCTCTCTCTCTCTCTCTCTATCTATCTACTTGTCCATGTTTTCTACTCCATTCATTCAATATTAAGTTTAAATGTTCCTGTGTTTAATGCAGATATGGATGATGAGGAGTTTCTTTCTTCTTTGTCACCCCAGCAGAGACAGTGGTACGTGGAGCGTCATCGCTCTGGCGCACCATTGCGCGTTCCTACTCCATCCTCATCTCCCTCTGTTTTGGAGTCCTCAGCACACTCCGAAGCTTCAGTGTCGACAAGACGATCTTCACACTTGTCTAGGCACCGGCGCTCTAGTGGTGGCGATGGCGGTTGTTGTGGGGGTGGCGCCACCGATGCTTCGACACCGCCTCATAATCAAAAAAGCTCTTTACCCTCCCCTTCTTTGCCCATCCCGACACCAGCCACGGCATCGCCATTGACACCAGGTTTTGCGCGACTGAGTGCCGTTAACGCCCCACAGCTACACAACCACTAGCTACTCCTCCAGGAGTCACTCCAGTGGAGACACCTGGCGTACGTACCTCCGTTGACACGCCGCTAGAGACCCCTGCCGAGACACCCAGGTTCACGCGTCAGCGGCGAGAGGGCTTGTCTTACTTCGTCGACTTCAGCGGCGGCATCATCTTGGATGATGACGGCAAGAAGGTGATTTCGCGCATGCGCGATCATTGCTCTCAGGTGTTTAGACACTATATACTAAACACCTGGAGTGAAGTACCGAATGAATTAAAAGACAGAGTCATCAGCATGCTTCATGACGAGTTTTCCGTTCCAACACGGGATGACCGCTTCAATGAAGATGTGATGAAGGTTCGAATGCGCGAATACTGCAAGCATAAGCTTTTCGAAGTGCAAAAAGCAATCAAGCATGGATTGAGCAAACCAGATTGGCTGGCCAAAGAAGATTGGAAGCATGCGAAGAAAGAAGCGCGCAAGAATCCCGACAAGTGGAAGCAACAAAAGGAGGCAGCTAGAGCGTGAGTAGAGGCAGGGAGCTCACACCAATTGGGGAGCGGCGGGTGGGCATCATTTGAGGCCGATTTTGTAAGTGTTTTCACATCTATGTTCGATAGTTTAGGATTTATGGGATTTGAAATTCTAACATAATGGATTCTTTGTATGTTTTGACAATGGTCGTTTACAGGATGTGATCCCACACCATACGAGCGTGAGTACGCAGGTAGGAAGGGCTTAAACGCCCTTATAGACATCCTGACTTCTCGCAGAGGCATGGTTAGTATTAGGGTTTATTCTTTTCTATTTATTGTATTGTTTTATAAATGTTGCTCGCTATATGTTTATACTTACAAAAAGCTATCTTATTGTTTTTTTTTGCAGAATCCGACAGATACGTTGCTTGGACGCTATGCGACGTCTGATTAGACGACGTCAGTTTAGCCATAGCTAGATAGCATTAGTTTCTTTTTGTCATAGCTTATGTATCATGAGACCATGTAACTATGTATTTTTGAAAACCATGTATATTTTTTAAATAATAACAATGGTTTGTAACTATTACATTTGCAATGATTAACAATCAAGTGATTTTGTTGCTATGAACAATTGTCATTTATTTACTTCCATCAATTCACGCTTGTCATTTTTGTATCTTTATTTTGCAAACAATACGTACTATGGATGATGGAGTTAATGATTATATTGTCTTGTGGGTGACTATTTTGGGTCTATATTTACCTTTGCACTTTTTTTCAAAGGTAAATAGACAAATGAAACATTCAATATGGTTGATGGGTGGCAGGGCATTCAATGCCCTGCCACCAAAAAAATTTAATCTCGGGCGTCGCTATATTAGGCTCTGCAGCATCGCCATAAGCGTCGCTATCTATGGCCCTGTAGCGTCGCTATAGCCGTCGCTACAGGCGTTGCTATATAGCGACGCCTATAGCGACTCTTATAGCGACATTCCCATATCGACGCTTTTAGCGACGCCGGGGGTTTTAAAACCCAATGTATTTCCGTCGCTATAAGCGTCACAAGAGCACACAACCTCTTGTAGTGTATGCTGATGTAAAAGATGGATCGGGAGGTGATTTAAAAGAAAATGTGGCTACAAAAAATACAGGTAGACAGTCATAGGTTTTGAGTGGGCCTCAAGGGTCACCTAGTGCAGGTCATGGTGAGAATCCATGGAGTGACAGGTTACGTGAAAGAGTGAGTCCTTCTAACTCTTCAAATTTATCAAGGAAAGGGAAGGAAAAATTTGATAATACCCCTAAGTTGCCAAATTTGAGTGCTGGTAGTGGTTCTGAGTAGAGTTTGAATGAGGAGTTTGGCATACCCTTTATGAAGACTCTGGGTACAAGAAGGATGCAAGTAAGGAACAAGGCACCTGGAAGTGATCCTAGACTACATCGGTCAGAAAGAGTAAGAAATCATGTGTAGAGATTCACTTATGATAGTTATGTGACTCATCATTGTGGATTTATGACAAAGATTACAGAGAAGGTAGAACCCACATGTTTTGAGGATGCTCTCAAATATGAAAAATGGCAGCAAGATATGGATGAGAAGATGGCTACACTTGATGCAAATGGAATATGCAAATTGGTGTCTTTACCAAAAGGAAAGAAAGGCAATTGAATGTAAGTGGGTTTACAAAATAAAGCATAATGCTGTCAGCAGTGTGAGCAGATACATGGTCAGGCTTTTATCCAAAGGTTATGCACAAACTTATGGGATTCATTATGAGGAGGCATTCAGCCCCATAGACAAAATGGCTACTGTTCATGTGTTTATTGTAGCGGATGCCGCATTAAAATAGGTGTTGAAGAAAATGGATGTAAAGAATGCATTTTTGAATGGAGACTTAGAGGAAACTATGTATATGGAGCATCCACAAGGTTATGCAAATATGGGACTACATGAGCTTGTATGTAGGCTAAAGAAATCACTGTATGGACGGAAGTAAGCACCTATATCTTGGTATGAGAGGATTGTGGCATTCCTCAATTCACTAGGTTTTGCGATATTGCATGCAGATCATTCACTGTATGTGGTGAAAGAATGAGGGAGAAATTGTGGTGATATGCATATATGTGGATAATTTGATTGTTGGAGGTGATAATGTGAATGAAGTAGAGAGTGTGCAGGCTCTACTTATGCAAGAGTTTGACATAAAAGACTTGGGAAACTTGTGGTATTTCTTGGTCATTGAAATTATTCGCACAAAAGAGGGTGTATGGCTGTCACAAAGACAAAATGCATTGGATATGTTGAAAAACTATGGTATGGCTAATTGTAAGTTGATTGTAATGCCCGTAGATTAGAACTCAAGGTTGGGAAATGATGCAGTTCAAGTGCTTGATAATGCTACCATGTACATAAAGATTGTGAACAGTTTGGTCCTAACACATTGGTGAAGTTATTTTCAAATTTGGACAAGTTTCTCTCAAGTTTCCCAATTTCCCGAGTTATGGCCCCGTTTGGTCCGACTTTGTCATATTTGGTTTTGGTTGGTGATATTGATCTCAATTGTGATCAATCTATTTGGTATTTGGCTCTTCTGATGAGTTGAGGGTTGAAGAAGCATCCAATTCCCAACTCTATATTGACTTTCATCCTGGTTGGAGCCTGCTTGGACCCTCCAAATCCTCCGGCAAGTTTGAATCACTTTCTTGGCATTTTTTGGCATTTCTAGTGTTGAACATAAGTTCAAAAACATTCCTTGAACCGAAGCACACTTTCAATCTCCGACCTTTGATATTGCTAAACTTGACAATTGAAGCACTTTATATGTCCAAAAATTGAAACGATGACACATAGCACATTTCCCAACTGGTACACACACTATGTGCTTAAACTTGACAAAATCTTGTTGTGAGGGGTCATGGATCGCGATCCATGTTCAACACCCAAATTTGACAAAACTTTATGAGTGGTCTCTTGACATGTTTTCCAAGCCGTTGATGCATTTTTTTCCAAGTTTGGACAAATTTCTTGAGCTGTGGGTCAAAAAGACCATTTGGTGATTGAAATTCCGATTTCACTTGGTTTTTGGTGGATTTGATGTCCATTTCTCACCAAATTTGCAGGGCACACTTTCCAAAGTATTTGCAAACTATCTGTACCAAGAATTTCCAGTTTGGGCAACTTGGGGGCAATGGATCACGATCCATGTCCAGGGTTTTTGGTGGATTTGATATCCATTTCTCACCAAATTTGCAGGGTACACTTTCCAAAGTAGTTGCAAACTGTCTGTACCAAGGATTTCCACTTTGGGCAACTTGGGGGTCATGGATCAGGATCCATGTTCAAGAGAATTTCTGTTGTGTGATTACAATAGCAGGCAAGCGCTTTCACCACCATATGTTTGCACCGCTCCTTTTTGAATTTGGAGGTGGCAGGTCATGGATTGCAATCCATGTTGCACCCCATTTCCAAAGTCTTATTGCATGGCTAAATTCTATCGGTAATTTTTAACTTCCCCATGCAATTGTTTATGATTTTGGACTTGTTGTAGCCTTCCTAATGTGCTCTAACAATTTTCTAAATCCCCGTCTTGGATTTGATTAATCCTAGTATTGCAAGTGTTTGTTTGCACTTTTGACCATTCACAACTGCTCATGAACTAGTAAGGACCATACCGGTGAAATCTGGTGTAGAGTGGGTGTTAAGTGTGGCCATAGCAAGCAAAACCTCGACGGGTAACTCTAGGTCAAAAAAGCTGTGAGTGTGTGTGTGTGTGTGTGTGTGTGTGTGTTTGTGTGTGTGTGTGTGTGTGGAAGTGTCTGTCTGCAAATGAGGCTTTATTTGTTTTGCTTATATGTGCCTGGCGTGTCTTGAGTGCATTGTGCATACTTACCTTACTTGCCCACATTTTGTAGGTCATACCACCTGTAGCTCAGACGGCTTGTCATATGAACACCTGACCATTAATTGGTTGTGATTTTTTAATTCTGGTCCGTTTGAAGTTGGCCCAAATTTTGTCATGTTCCAAATCCTTCCATATTTGTCATGCTTGAATCTCTTGCGTTGTAGGTTTGGTGCTTTCTTTCAAAATTACTTAAATTTGTAATTTAAGTAATTTAAAGCTGGCCCAAATTTTGTCATGTGCCTTAACTCCTCCTTAATTTGAGCACTTTCATGATTATTTTCAATTGTGAGGAACTCCATAAACACTTCCATTTTTTTTTGAATCAACACCTTTCACTCAGCTTGCTCTTGTTTGCATTCAAGAAATATGCCGGATCTTCCATTTGAGA
Organism: Adiantum capillus-veneris; assembly: GCF_014529385.1. Classification (NCBI taxonomy): domain Eukaryota; kingdom Viridiplantae; phylum Streptophyta; class Polypodiopsida; order Polypodiales; family Pteridaceae; genus Adiantum; species Adiantum capillus-veneris. Next base: position 74,906,002 of record NC_140944.1, read on the forward strand.
GAAATAAGCTTCAAAATTAGCGAACGTAACTTCATTTGGCTTACTATTTTGACCTTGCATTGCAAAATGAAGAAAATGTACAAAAAGAATGGATTGTGAACATCAAGGTATTCCAATCCTCCTGCCTGAATTTCGGGTTGAGTTGTTTATGTTTACTAAAAGTTCATATATATATATATATATATGAAAGTGTATTAGTTTTACTCACATTCAATGCATCATTGAGGTTGTAAAATTGAAGGATTCTCTCTTTGGGGTAGTTGCCTGATATCGATGTAGGGTTTTCTATGAGATTTTGGTGGCTACTTTGGCTCACACCCATGTGCACACCCTCTCGCTTAATCATGAACACTCGCTTCAGAGTTCAGGTACATTCCCGCTTCAGATTTTAGGTTAAATTTGGTTTTGTGAATTCAACAGCACAAATAGATTCTACTTCATCAACGTCAACTTTTGATTCCACAACATCAAATTGAATACACAAGTTTAGATTCAACAAACTGCATGTTCAAATTCAACAAACTACAGGTTCAGATTCAACATACTGCAGCTTCAAATTCAACAAACTACTTGTTCTGATTCTACCTTCGCTTCCAAGCAACCACATCGTCCACCATCTACTCTACAATTGCAGTCTTGCATGTTGCTCATGGACCTAAATTTTCAGCATGCACACATCACTACACCCACTCTTAATCCTCCATTAGAGTAAATTCAATGATTCAAAGACAGTCCCCTGATTCTCCAAATTGCTAAAAGTCTGAATCTGCAGGTGGATTTGCACATTGTTTCTTTCTCTTCAGCACACATGTCATAGCCTGCACTTCTTCATGTTGAATGATTGCTCATTGCCTTAAACTGATCAAAATAAGAACTCTGATTTCTTGACCGCTCAAACTTCATCATTTCTAGTTTTTGTCCAATGCAATCACAAAGATTGCAACCTAAAAAAGTTGTAAAGACAGTAGGATTGACAAAGTGTTTATGGTACACACCCACACCCACACACACATAGAGACATGGCACGAGAGAGAGAGAGAGAGAGAGAGAGAGAGAGAGAGAGAGAGAGAGAGAGAGAGAGAGAGAGAGAGAGAGAGAGAGAGAGAGAGAGAGAGATTTGTAACTTCCTCTCACACAAGAAAGTATTTCCCCTCTTTGCAAATTACAACTGACTTGATCTTTTATAAGGTTTAAAATATCAAACTTAGCCAATCTGACCCATCAATATCAGATTCACCAATGATCCAACTAAGCAAAGATCAGCCTAAGCAATATCTGACTCAACAACAAATTAGACTTATCAATATCTGATTCAACAATATTTAAGTCAACAATTCAGTAATTCGAATGCAACAATTCAACAATTTAGACTCAACAAATCTACTAAATCTGACTCAGCATACAATATCCCGCCAACAGTTGGTGATACTTCTTCAATCTGCATCCATTAATCCAATTAGACATTACCTCTCCCTCTAATGTTGCGAGTTGGACGACACCACTTGGGGATATGCCATTGATCACAAATGGTCCGTTACCCCACTTTTTAACTTTCTTGGAGTCTTGTTTTAAGGTGTAGACTAACACATAGACACCCTTTTGAGACTCCTTGTTTATCATGTGGTGATCATGAAATTCTTTCATCTATCTTTTTTGTGCATTGATGGTGCAACATATTTGAGTCTCAATTCATCTAATTGGATTAGTTGGTCCATTCTGTTAGACAACTCATGGCCCCCATCCATCCTAACTATTGTGCAATGCGATGCGATAAGTTTTTCACTTCTCAAAGATCTTTTTTAAGTGTTCTAAGTATTCGTCCCTTGGAAGAGAATGCACACAAAATTCATCCATATAAACCTCCAAGAATTGTCTAAGATACTCCTTGAATGCAAGACTCATCAGCCTTTGGAATGTGACAAGTGCATTGGTTAGGCCAAATGGCGTCGCCGAATAAGCAAATATGTGCCACTTTGTGGTAAAGGCCGTTTTGTGCAGATCCTCAGGCTTAATGGCGAGCTGGTTATAGCCCACAAAACCATCAAGAAAATTGTAAGCTTCTTGTCCGCGACTCTCTTGATCACATGATCTGTGATGGGTAAGCGATAGTTATCTCTGATCGTGGTGGCATTGACCTATTTAAGATTTATGCATACTCACAATTTACCATTCTTTTTGGGCACTACCACAATTGGCGACACCCACTCTGTGTGCTCGATCTCATAGATAAACTCCACTTCTTTAATTTAGTCTATCTCCTCTTTATTTTCTTCACAAATGTTTCATTATAAGTACAGGGATGTTGTTTGCATGGCTTTGCAGCGCTCTTAAGGGGTATCATATGTTGGCATATGCTAGGGTCTACTCTCTAAAGATCCTTGTATGACCAAGAAAACACATCTCTGTACTGCTTGAAAGTAGCTATCAAAGGCTGCTCTTCCTCTTTGGTGAGATCCGTGGCTATGTAAGCCGGCCTTGGTTCTTCCCCTAGTTCAACAAGATTGATTCTCTTTGCATTTTTGGGCCCAGCGTACAATGTTCCCGGTTCTTGAGGCTCTCACATTGGTTTCTCAACCATAATACGTCCGTCTTGAATTTTGCACTTTTTATAATGAGAGGGTGAATCAAACTTTTCAGTGTTGGAACCCCTCTCACTCTCCATTTTCATTGTCTATCATAGAAGACTCAACAATAGCTACATTTGTAGTGGAACTAGCATTTGTAGTGGAACCAACCTCTTTCTTCTTAGCCTCTTTGTCCTTCAACTTAGGACATTGCTTGATCAATTGATCATCAGCTTTACAATAATGGAAATGCATCTTCTTTTTTCTCTTTGTCATAATTCCCATATAATTTGTTTTCAACAAAGCATTAGGAACAGGTGATTTACCACTCGTATAATAACCATGAGAAGTGGCTACATTGTTGTTACAACCTTTTCTTTGCACAGCAATAAAGACCTATTCAATTGCACGCTGTCTAGTCTTGTTTTTTACTAGAAAGTGACTCTTGCAACAGCAATATGCATAATGCATCAAACTTGAGAACTTTTGGATTTCCTTGGGTGATAAGTCTCCAAGTACTAGCAAACGTTTGGTACGAATTTGGCAAAGCATCAAGAACAGTTTGGACAAGGGAATTGTCAGAAATGACTTCGCCTGCAAAAATAAGTTGCTCATCAATATCCTTGACACCAGCAAGGAAATTGTCCATATCATCTTCCTCATGCATAATCTTTGACTCTAGCTCTTTACGCAGCAATGCAATTTTTACCTCTTTGTGATTTACATAACGACTAGCCAGAATATCCCAAGCTTGTTTTGAAGATTTTACTGAATGAATGGGGGGAGTAATAGTGCGCTTCACATAAAACAAAATCAATGCATGCACGTGAGCATATTTACATCCCAACAAGCTTGCTCATCCGTAGGCAAAACAGCTCTAGCAGCAGTAATCCTGCCACCAAATCCTGCAGCATCCTCAACATTGCTTGCATCCTCAGAACCACGACGTACATCAATGCCCTGCACAATTTCCAAACACCCTTTGACACGAGGGCATGTTGCATCATATAATCCTACATAGGGTAATTGGCCCCATCCAATCTGTCCTCAACAGCAGACATCTTGAACATATCTATGTTGTCAGCCATGGCAAATGTTGCACCTGATTTGAAAATTTCCCAAAAAGAGGAGATTTCAACAAGCCGTAGTAGACTTTAAGAGACCTGTTATGCAAAAAATAGCATTGAATTTTTTTTCGCACAAAATGACGAAATAGCTTGCATAGTATTGCCTGTAGTGGAAATGGAGGCCAAAATGAGCTCGAATCAAAAATCTGATCAGACGAAGCTCAATAAGCCATCCTAAAGTATTTTAAGACTTGCTAATGCTCACCAAAGCTCAAAGAAATCGGAGAAAATGAGTAGGCATGTTTTGGAGCTGTTGCCGATGCCTAGGAGGGCGTAACCTACTCTAATACCAATTTTTCAAATTAGGGATGCAGGAAAAACACACAACACTTGGAGAAAACGAAGGAAGATCAAGGCACAAAACATAGAATGTATTACTTAGTGTGCAATGGAAAGATAGATAGCCCTAGAGTGATGAGTGTATATACAGTGCACGGGGGAAAAACCTCCTAGTGAGGGAAAAAATGCCGTGGCAATCCTAAGGGTGTTCACACAAATCACTACCACATGTATATGGTAACACAATCCTGAACCATTTTGAGTTGACGGATAAATGGTTGCCCCAAAAAAAAATCGAATTTGTTGCCTTTTTTGAAAAAAACCACAACAAAGGTATGTTTGTACTCTATTCCGCAAGGGGATACAATGACTTGTCTCAACGTTCCTAAGGGTCTCTCCACATACCCATTTTCTAGTTGGAACTTCATGTGCATTTTCTTGAGAGCCGACCTTTCCCATTTCTCCCAAATTTCCTTTGTAGCAATGGCTACTCTGGCTCCACTATCGGCAAGAGGATACAATGACTTGTTCCAACATTCCTAAGGGTCTCTCCACATACCCATTTGCTAGTTGGAACTTCATGCACACTTTCAGGCTTGAGAGATAGTCTTTTTGATTTCTCTTAGATTCCCTTTGTAGCAATAGCTACCCCAACTCCACTGTCAAGTATCATTATCGTCTTTACTCCCTTGTCTCTAGTGTTAAGATGGTGTTCCCCTCCCTACCTTCACGATAATCACCCACCTTATTCACTAGTATATGCTCTGCTTTGGGTTTCTCTGGCTGATTGTTACCATGATTTCACCTACAAGCCTGAATGGATTTTCAGTCGCATTTTTTCAAAGTTTTTGCTCATTTGTTTCCACAAATATGGTCCAATTTTTAAAAGTTCAACGAGAGTAATGGTATATCATATAGGAGAAGACATGAAATCATGTTAGCTCTTTGTATATGTAGTCTGTGGAATCGGACTCCATTGAGAAGGTGCGATTCACTTCAAATTTTGTCTCATGTTCCCCTATAAAGGATGGTAAATTCCTTATTGTTGCTGGTTTACTCTCCACGAATGCTTCCATCCCTACATTGCCATAGAATGTTTGAATATCCCTCGCATAAATTTGATGATCCATGTTGACCTTAAGAATTGGTGCTAACAGCAAAGTGGTACTTCCGTCCTTTTTGTTTTTGATTGTCTCCCATAGTGATTGTGGCTTGTCCACTTCAAGGATTGACAACATCTCAAGAAGTTTAGCCTCATCCGTTGTGTTTGCAACAACCCTTGTATCCAATGGTCCTTCCTTTTCCACTATTGTTGGGTTGATCATGTTGTCTGGATTCTTCACACGGTGTTTGAGTCCAAAACCATCACAAAACCCACAGATTTTGATTTGTTCACCCATGTTGTTTTTTCAAGCGTACTTGCATTTACCTTTTTTGGCATGTACATTACTCGATCTGGGGTCTACAAGGTTTTTGGATGTATTAGAGATTGAGCGATTTCTATGAACTTTTTGCATTCCATTTTAGCATCTGTGTAGGCTAGCAATCTTTGTTCCAAATTTTAGTTGCTCTTCAAGCTTGCCTCATAGGCTTGCAACATAGCATCTAAATACCCATTTATCTTTTTCACTAAGACTGATCCACCTGAAATAGTCTTTGACTCTTTTGACTCCCTTGCATTTTCTTTGCTCTCTTTTTAACGTCTGAGTTGTTCCTTTGTTTAGGTTAATTCCATTTCCAAGGCTATCTTTTCCCTTAGCCTATGTGCTTATTCTGTATCGTTTGGCTTTCCAAGATTTCCCTTGAGTCCTAACTGACCCATTCTCAAATTTGGTTTTTTCTAGAAGTTCCAATTCATCTTTCAATGGCTGATTTTTGGGGATGCTTCCTAAGCTTGAGCTCTAGTCACCACTTTGACTGGAACTGTCGGCTCTAACTCGGACCCTTTCCAATGACATTGATGGTTGCTTTCCCTAGGTTGTCAGGATTCTTAGCACAGTGCTGAAGTAAGTGATCCTTTCCACACCCTCACATAATAATTTTTGTTTGTTGACCCTTGTGTGGACAATATCATGCCCAATGGTCACCTCCACATTCAAAGCATGGGCCTTTCAGCTCGGCATCTAGTGGTGCATCCATTGGTTAGCTTGTTCTAGGTGGGTATCCTCTAGGTTTGTAATTCTAGTTTTCTATGAACATAAGCGTACTTTTATCCATCATGAATTGATTCATGGCAGTTTGAGCAGCATATAAAGGTTGAATAGCTTCATCGGTGCTAGCCCAAAATGGATTCTCCTGAGTGGCATAAGCTACACCCTCAGGTTGTCTCACATGGGTTTTTGCAGGTTCCTCATAATAAACAGTTGGTTGCATCATTGGGTGACTTATGAGTGACTCGATCAGCTGTGCATACCGCACAATGGACCTATTGTCATGACGCAAGGGTGGTTGTTGGCCCAACACATGTTGCAATTTGTCCCCTCCTTGTACTGCATTATTGGGTCTAATCTGGTATCTTCGAGGTAGTGACAATTTTTGCATTGCTGAAAGTCCATATGGACTTTTCCTTACATAATTCCGGTTGTAAAATAACTCATTAGTATCATGATTGACGTAGTTTTTCTCAATGGCACACCACTTCAACACTCTTGGAGCATTGAATGGTGGTGGTTGCTACGGTCTCAGATTGAGATTTTGTAGGTACGTTTGATCATTCTGCAGATCACTTATTTGACAACTTGATCCACGTTTTGTGTGTTGAAGCAGGAGCACTAAGTTTCATGGTTGACTCACTGGCTGTAAAAAAGGCACTACTTGTGTTTGTATCTACGTCCTCTGTTACCTCTTCGTACATATTACATTTATCAACTAGATACAATGCTTCCTTAGTGACTTGTTTAAATGTTGTGCATGCTTTCAAGTGAGTCCTTTTTTAGAGTTTTGTTTCTAAAGCCCTCTATAAAGAGAACTGATAAGGGATCATCAAACGATAACTCTTGCACTGGACATCTTTTAATGTATTTCTTGAAGAAAATTAAAGCTTCCTTCACCTCTTCATTCTCCTTCTGCTTAAACGCATAGATTTGGGAAACCATGTTATGCTTGATTCCCCTTTTAGAGAACTCCTTGGTAAACTCTCACAAGAGTTGATCAATGTTCAAGAAGTCTCTGGATAGAACCTAGTCAACATTGGAGAGGGGAAAAGGGGAACACACCCAGCACACCACACAATGCCTTGCTATATCCCAGGGTCTACACAGTGCCCCAATCCACTAGTGTTCACCTTCAAAACTCAACATTACCCGCTATTGGGAAACAAGAAAACTGGAACACCTCTATTGCGACGTTGCCCAAGAGCATTGAAATATCTCTACAAGAACACCACAAGCTTTTGGAAACCCCTTTGAAACACCAAAAATCCAACAAGAGTAGTCCCCTTGGGAATTTTCTTGCCGTCGCCCACCCCAAGAGACTATGCCACAAAGAAGGAAGAAACTTGTTTAGACACGGAATTACGGACGTCGCCTACCAATGCTCTTGAAAACAAAGCTTTCCCCTTCATCAAAAACCACTTTAAAAGCCCCACTTCAAATCATACATCACCCACAAGACATATGGGTTTCCACAACTCAACCTACATAGTTTTGCCCCAAAGCTGCCACACACTGTACGCTACAGAGAACAGAGCATAACCCCAAAACCCCAACTCCAAAAGACATGATTTCAAACTTCAAATTTATTTTTCAAACTCTGCAACAAAAGTTCTGAAATCCTTCAAATCAAACCCATTCAAAACTATGTGCAAAATCAACTCGAACAAGATGTTGTAGAAGGAAGACTACGTGTACAGAGAGCTAGTCGAGGGCAAAAAACTACATACAAAGGCATCAAGAAGCCAGAACAAGCTCAAAACTGCAAAATTCTGAACTTTTGCTGAAATTTTTTAAGTTTTCACATGAGTTGAAGTTATATGCAAGTCTCCCTTCAAAATACTCACTCATGGGCAGTTACAGTAGGCTAACAACTGTCACTAGACTAGCGACTTGTAGTCCATGTACATGTGCTTGCTAAACCAAGTTAAAAATCTCACAAAAAGAAATACCACACACCCTTTTAACATCGGGTGTCATGTCCGTATGTACAAATTTACAAAAAACGGGGTGTCAGAAATGCGCCAAACATAGTTTGCCCACCCCCCCTTTGCCAACCCCCCTGTCTGCTAGAGCATTCATGCTCAGCAATAGCATAAACATGTTGTCCACTTGGATCAAAGGGCCATACAACATAAGCACAAAATGCATGAAGAAACACCAGCCATATCAATTGTGTCACTCCCAATATCAATGCGTAAACCATATGTAGATTTCCAAATCATGTTTAAGCATAAAGTACTCTCAATGAATACAACAGAGAAAGACCCTTTCACTATTATAGCATGCAAGGAAGCCTTAAACAGCTCATCAAAAAAGTCTTCAACTTTTACCTCAGACATTTTTATATCCTCATGCATATCCATTTCATTCTCCCCACTCTTCATTAAGCCTCTATCCAATTCAACCATATCATTCTTAATAGGTAAGCCTTCTTCCATATATACCTTAGTCTCCTTAACAAGAGGATCAAACAAGGTAGCATCAACCATATTCACATGAGGCATAACAATAATATCTCCATAATTTTCCATATCTTCTAGAACCTCAATATTCTCTTCATGAATTAAGGCAGGATCACCCACACCATCATGCACATCATCAAGTTTCTCATTGATAGAGTCCTCATCAACAAAACAAGTAGTATACTTAGTTGCTTCATAACCCTTTTTCATACAATCACCCAAAGCATATACTTGAAAACCCTCATCATATACATCACCGTCTTTCCCATTGCTAACTTCCTTGACCTCCATCATGTGATCTTTGACTACTTCATCTATACAAAGAGAACTCCCAAGAGTTACATTTGTATCACAAACATACTTCTCTTCATTAGAACATACCTTACAAGCATCAACCATGTGACTTGGATATTCAAAATTCTCATTTCCTTGCATTTGAGACTCATTCATGACCATGGTAGCCTTCTTGCTTACATCCATCTTACTAGCATCATCATGTTTGACATGAATGTTGACATCAAATCGCTTAAACAACAAAGATGGTATACATTGACCATTCTTCTTGATCTCATTGTGCATATGGAATTCTTCTTTCACATGCTCGAGAGAATGAGAAACATGGAAGTTTGCATTGCATACGTTGTTCATATTTATGTCTAAAACATAGGATACATTTGGATTCACGTCTTCTTGCGATCCAAGTTGCTTCACTCTCTCTAGCTTCCATTCCTTATGATTTGCAACCTTTACTGCATCATGAAATGTAAGTGGCCTTTTAAGCTCAACCTTCAACTTCAAATCAGCCCTTAAATGTTGCATAAACATACACCTTTTAAGCATAAGAGGAGGAGAAACAATTCCCAAAGAAACACACCATCTTCTCCACAAAGCATTTAACTCCTTGACAAAGGCATCTACGCTTTGACCATCACATTGCACATGTCTTGCAATGGAGTGCCATACATCCATTGGGTCCTCTACCTTCTTGAAATTCTCAAGAAAAGCCTTCTTTAATGCATCATAAGTCATCACCAAAGGAGGTTGAGATGATTTCATCCAAAAATCATACTCATCATACCATATCCTTGCGTCCTCTTTCAAGCAAAAGATTAAAATCTTGAGCATAATCATTGGACCTTGCTTATTTGCCATCAAACAAGAAACCTCCATCTTCTCAATGAATGCATCAGCATCCTCACCTACATGGCCATAGAACCTTGGAAACTCTGTCACCATAGTCATCAAAGCTGTCAATTAAAGGTCACCTGAAGAAGATCCTCGGTGCTCGGCACCAAAACACTGTTGGGAAACAACCAAACTGGAACACCTCTATGGCGATGTCGCCCAAGAGCATTGAAATAGCTCTACAAGAGCACCAAAAGCTTTTGGAAACCCATTTGAAACACCAAAAATCCAACAAGAATATCCCCTTGGGAATTTACTGGCCGTCGCCCACCTAAGAGACTATGCCACAAAGAAGGAAGAAACTTGTTTAGACACGGAATTACGGACGTCGCCTACCAATGCTCTTGAAAACAAAGGTTTCCCCTTCATCAAAAACCACTTTAAAAGGCCCCTTCAAGTCATACATCACCCAAAAGACATATGGGTTTCCACAACTCAACCTACATAGTTTTGCCCCAAAGCTGCTACACACTGTAGGCTGCACAGAATAGAGCATAACCTCAAAACCCCAACTCCAAAAGACATGATTTCAAACTTTAAATTTATTTTGCAAAATCTGCAACAAAAGTGCTGAAATCCTTCAAATCAAACCCATGCACAACTATGTGCAAAATCAATGCGAACAAGATGTTGTAGCAGGAAGACTAAGTGTAGAGACAGCTAGTCGAGGGCAAAAAACTGCATCCAAAGGCATCAAGAAGCCAGAACGAGCTCAAACCTGGAAAATTCTGAACTTTTGCTGAAATTTTTTAAGTTTTTACATGAGTTTAAGTTATATACAAGTCTCCCTTCAAAATACTCACTCATGGGCAGTTACAGTAGCCTGACAGCTGTCACTAGACTAGCGACTTGTAGTCCATGTACATGTGCTTGCTTAACCAAGTTAAAAATTCAGAAAGATAAAGACCACACACCCTTTTAACATCAGGTGTCCTGTTCGTATGTACAAATTTACAGAAAACGGGGTGTCAGAAATGCGCCAAACATAGTTTGCCCACCCCCCTTTGCCAACCCCCCAGTCTGCTAGAGCATTCATGCTCAGATATGGCATAAACATGTTATCCAACTAGATCAAAGGGCCATACAACATAAGCACAAAATGCATCAAGAAACACCAGCCATATCAATTGTGTCACTCCCAATATCAATGCGTAAACCATATGTAGAATCCAAATCATGTTTAAGCATAAAATACTCTCAACCAATACAACAGAGAAAGACCCTTTCACTATTATAGCATGCAAGGAAGCCTTAAACATCTCATCCAAAAAGTCTTCAACTTTTACCTCAGCCATTTTTATATCCTCATGCATATCCATTTCATTCTCCCCACTCTTCATTAAGCCTCTATCCAATTCAACCATATCATGCTTGATAGGTAAGCCTTCTTCCATATACACCTTAGGCTCGTTAACAAGAGGATCAAACAAGGTAGCATCAACCATATTCACATGAGGCATAACAAGACAATATCCATAATTTTCCATATCTTCTAGAACCTCAATATTCTCTTCATCAATTAAGGCAGGATCACCCACACCATCATGCACATCATCAAGTTTCTCATTGATAGGGTCCTCGTCAACAACACAAGTTCTATACTTAGTTTCTTCATCACCCTTTTGCATACCATCACCCAGAGCATATACTTGAAAACCCTCATCATACACATCACCATATTTACCATTGCTAGCTTCCTTGACCTCCATCATGTGATCTTTGACTACTTCATCCACACAAAGAGAACTCCCAAGAGGTACATTTGTATCACAAACATACACCTCTTCATTAGAACATACATTACAAGCATCAACCATGTGGCTTGGATATTCAAAATTCTCATTTCCTTGCATTTGAGACTCATTCATGACCATGTTAGCCTTCTTGCTTACATCCATCTTACTAGCATCATCATCTTTGACATGAATGTTGACATCAAATCGCTTAAACAACAAGGATGGCAGACATTGAGCATTCTTCTTGATCTCATTGTGCATATGGAATTCTTCTTTTACATACTCCAGAGAATGAGAAACATGGAAGTGTGCATTGCATATGTTCTCCATATTTATGTATAAAACATAAGATACATTTGGATTCACGTCTTCTTGCAATCCAAGCTCCTTCACTCTCTCTATCTTCCATTCCTTATGCTTTGCAACCTTTACTGCATCATGAAATGGTAAGTGGCCTTAAAAGCTCAACCTTCGGTTCAATCACAGCCCTCAAATTTTTGCATAAACATACACTTTTTAAGAATAAGAGGAGGAGAAACAGTTTTTCCCAAAGAAACACACCATCTTCTCCACAAAGCATTTAATCTCCTTGGCAAAGGCTCTATCTTCTACACTTTGACCATCACATTGCACAAGTCATTCAATGAGTGCCATACAATCCATTGGGTCCTCTACCTTCTTGAGCATCTCAGAAAAAGCCTTCATTTTAATGCCATCATAAGTCATCCACCAATGGAGGTTGAGATGATTTCAACCAAAAATTATACTCATCATACCATATCCTTGCATCCTCTTTCAATCAAAAGAACAAAATCTTGAGCATAATCATTGGATCTTCCTTATTTTCCATCAAACAAGAAAACTCCATCTTCTCAGTGAATGCATCAGCATCCTCACCTACATGGCCATAAAACCTTGGAAATTCTGTCACCATAGCCATCAAAGCTATCAATTAAAGGTAACCTGAAGAAGATCCTCGATGGCTGGCACCAAAACACTATTGGGAAACAAGCAAACTAGAACACCTCTATAGCGATGTCGCCCAAGAGCATTGAAACAACTCTACAAGAACACAAAAAGCTTTTGGAAACCCCTTTGAAACACCACAAATCCAACAAGAGTAGTCCCCTTGGGAATTTACTGGCCGTCGCCCACCCAAGAGACTATGCCACAAAGAAGGAAGAAACCTGTTTAGACACAGAATTACGAACGTCGCCTACCAATGCTCTTGAAAAAAATGGTTTCCCCTTCATCAAAAACCACTTTAAAAGTCCCCCTTCAAAGCATACATCATCCACAAGACATATGGGTTTCCACAACTCAACCTACATAGTTTTGCCTCAAAGTTGCCATACACTGTAGGCTGTAGAGAACAGAGCGTAACCCCAAAACCCCAACTCCAAAAGACACGATTTCAAACTTCAAAAAATCTTTGCAAACTCTGAAAGAAAATTTCTGAAATACTTCAAATCAAACCCACGCACAACTATGTGCAAAATGAACGCGAACAAGATGTTGTAGCAGGAAGATTAGGTGTAGAGAGAGCTAGTCGAGGGCAAAAAACTGCATCCAAAGGCATCACGAATCCAAAACAAGCTCAAACCTACAAAATTATGGACTTTTGCTGAATTTTTTTAAGTTTTCACATGATTTTAAGTTATATACAAGTCTCCCTTCAAAATACTCACTCACGGGAAGTTACATTAGCCCGACAGCTGTCACTAGACTAGCGACTTGCAGTGCACGTACATGTGCTTGCTAAAACAAGTTAAAAATCTCACAAAAAAAAAGCCCACACACCCTTTTGACATCGGGCCCCATGTCCATATGTACAAGTTTACAACAAACGGGGTGTCAGAAATGCGCCCAAGATAGTTTGCCAACACCCCAGTCTGCTTGAGCATTCATGCTCAGCAGTAGCATAAACATGTTGTCCACCTGGATCATAGGGCCATACAACATAAGCACAAAATTTAAGAAGAAACACTAGCCATATCAATTGTGCCACTCCCAATATCAAAGCGTACACCATATGTAGAATCCAAATCATGTTTAAGCATAAACTACTCTCAACCATTACAACAGAGAAAGACCCTTTCATTATTATAGCATTCAAGGAATCCTTTAACATCTCATCCAAAAAGTCTTCAACTTTTACCTCAGCAATCTTTATATGCTTATGCATATCCATTTCATTCTCCCCACTCTTCATTAAGCCTCTATCCAATTCAAACATATCATGCTTGATAGGTAAGCCTTCTTCCATATATACCTTAGGCTCCTTAACAAGAGGATCAAACAAGGTATCATCAACCATATTCACATGAGGAATAACAAGACAATCTCCATCATTTTCCATATCTTCTGAAACCTCAATATTCTCTTCATCAATTAAGGCAGGATTACCCACACAATCATGCACATCATCAAGTTTCTCATTGATAGGGTCCTCATCAACAACAAAAGTAGTATACTTAGTTGCTTCATAACCCTTTTGCATACCATCACCCAGAGCATATACTTGAAAACCGTCGTCATACACATCACCATCTTTCCCATTGCTTACTTCCTTGACCTCCATCATGTGATCTTAGACTACTTCATCTATACAAAGAGAACTCCCAAGCGTTACATTTGTATCACAAACATACTCCTCTTCATTAGAACATACATTACAAGCATCAACCATGTGACTTGGATATTCAAAATTCTCATTTCCTTGCATTTGAGACTCATTCATGACCATGGTAGCCTTCTTGCTTACATCGATCTTACTAGCATCATCATCTTTGACATTAATGTTGACATCAAATCGCTTAAAGAACAAAGATGGCATACATTGAGCATTCTTCTTGATCTCATTGTGCATATGGAATTCCTCTCTCACATGCTCAAGAGAATGAGAAACATGGAAGTTTGCATTGCATACGTTCTCCATATTTATGTCTGAAACATAAGATACATTTGGATTCACGTCTTCTTGCAATCCAAGCTCCTTCACTCTCTCTGGCTTCGATTACTTATGCTTTGCAACCTTTACTGCATCATGAAATTTATGTGGCCTTTTAAGCTCAACCTTCAACTTCAAATCAGCCCTCAAATGTTGCATAAACAGAAACTTTTTAAGAATAAGAGGAGAAGAAACAGTTCCCAAAGAAACACACCTCCTTGTCCACAAAGCATTTAACTCCTTGACAAAGGCATCTAAACTTTGACCATCACATTGCACAAGTCTTTCAATGGAGTGCCATACATCCATTGGGTCCTCTACCTTCTTGAGCTTCTCAAGAAAAGCCTTCTTTAATGCATTATAAGTCATCACCAATGGAGGTTGAGATGATTTCAACCAAAATTCATACTCATCATACCATATCCTTGCATCCTCTTTCAATCAAATAAACAAAATCTTGAGCATAATCATTTGATCTTCCTTATTTTCCATCAAACAAGAAAAATCCATCTTCTCAATGAATGCATCAGCATCCTCACCTACATGGCCATAAAACCTTGGAAATTCTGTCACCATAGACATCAAAGCTGTGAATTAAAGGTTACCTGAAGAAGATCCTCGATGGCCGGCACCAAAACACTATTGGGAAACAAGCAAACTGGAACACCTCTATAGCGATGTCACCCAATAGCATTGAAACAACTCTACAAGAACACAAAAAGCTTTTGGAAACCCCTTTGAAACACCACAAATCCAACAAGAGTAGTCCCCTTGGGAATTTACTTGCCGTCGCCCACCCAAGAGACTATTCCACAAAGAAGAAATAAACCTGTTTAGACACGGAATTATGGAAGTCGCCTACCAATGCTCTTGAAAACAAAGGGCTACCCTTCATCAAAAACCACTTTAAAAGCCCCCCTTCATAGCATACATCACCCACAAGACATATGGGTTTCCACAACTCAATCTACATCGTTTTGCCCCAAAGTTTCCATACATTGTAGGCTGTAGAGAACAGAGCATAACCCCAAAACCCCAACTCAAAAAGACACGATTTCAAACTTCAAAAAATCTTTGCAAACTCTGCAACAAAAGTTCTGAAATCCTTCAAATCAAACCCACGCACAACTATGTGCAAAATGAACGCGAACAAGATGTTGTAGCAGGAAGACTAGGTGTAGAGAGAGCTAGTCGAGGGCAAAAAACTGCATCCAAAGGCATCACGAAGCCAAAACGACCTCAAACCTGCAAAATTATGAACGTTTGCTGATTTTTTTTAAGTTTTCACATGATTTTAAGTTATATACAAGTCTCCCTTCAAAATACTCACTCACGGGAAGTTACAGTAGCCCGACAGCTGTCACTAGACTAGCGACTTGCAATGCATGTACATGTGCTTGCTAAACCCAGTTAAAAATCTCACAAAAAGAAATCCCACACACCCTTTTGACATCGGGCATCATGTCCGTATGTACAACTTTACAAAAAACGGGGTGTCAGAAATGCGCCCAAGATAGTTTGCCAACACCCTAGTCTGCTAGAGCATTCATGCTCAGCAGTAGCATAAACATGTTTTCCACCTGGATCATAGGGGCATACAACATAAGCACAAAATTTAAGAAGAAACACAAGCCATATCAATTGTGCCACTCCCAATATCAAAGCGTACACCATATGTAGAATCCAAATCATGTTTAAGCATAAACTACTCTCAACCATTACAACAGAGAAAGACCCTTTCATTATTATAGCATTCAAGGAATCCTTTAACATCTCATCCAAAAAGTCTTCAACTTTTACCTCAGCAATCTTTATATGCTTATGCATATCCATTTCATTCTCCCCACTCTTCATTAAGCCTCTATCCAATTCAACCATATCATTCTTGATAGGTAAGCCCTCTTCCATATATACCTTAGGCTCCTTAACAAGAGGATCACACAAGGTAGCATCAACCATATTCACATGAGGAATAACAAGACAATCTACATCATTTTCCATATCTTCTAAAACCTCAATATTCTCTTCATCAATTAAGGCAGGATCACCCACACCATCATGCACATCATCAAGTTTCCCATTGATAGGTTCCTCATCAACAACACAAGTAGTATACTTAGTTGCTTCATAACCCTTTTGCATACCATCACCCAGAGAACATACTTGAAAACCCTCGTCATACACATCACCATCTTTCCCATTGCTTTCTTCCTTGACCTCCATCATGTGATCTTTGACTACTTCATCTATACAAAGAGAACTCCCAAGAATTACATTTGTATCACAAACATACTCCTGTTCATTAGAACATACATTACAAGCATCAACCATGTGACTTGGATATTCAAAATTCTCATTTCCTTGCATTTGAGACTCATTCATGGCCATGGTAGCCTTCTTGCTTACATCTATCTTACTAGCATCATCATCTTTGACATGAATATTGACATCAAATCGCTTAAACAACAAAGATGGCATACATTGAGCATTCTTCTTGATCTCATTGTGCATATGGAATTCTTCTCTCACATGCTCCATAGAATGAGAAACATGGAAGTCTGCATTGCTTATGTTATCCATATTTATGTCTAAAACATAAGATACATTTGGATTCACGTCTTCTTGCAATCCAAGCTTCTTCACTCTCGCTAGCTTCCATTACTTATGCTTTGCAACCTTTTCTGCATCATGAAATGTAAGTGGCCTTTTAAGCTCAACCTTCAAGTTCGAATCAGCCCTCAAATGT
Source organism: Adiantum capillus-veneris (assembly GCF_014529385.1). Taxonomy (NCBI): domain Eukaryota; kingdom Viridiplantae; phylum Streptophyta; class Polypodiopsida; order Polypodiales; family Pteridaceae; genus Adiantum; species Adiantum capillus-veneris. The sequence continues at coordinate 74,923,204 of NC_140944.1, forward strand.
TGCATAATCATACACTTTTTAAGAATAAGAGGAGGAGAAAGAGTTCCCAAAGAAACACACCATCTTCTCCACAAAGCATTTAACTCCTTGACAAAGGCATCTACACTTTGACCATCACATTGCACAAGTCTTTCAATGGAGTGCCATACATCCATTGGGTCCTCTACCTTCTTGAACTTCTAAAGACAAGCCTTCTTTAATGCATCATATGTCATAACCAATGGAGTTTGAGATGATTTCAACCAAAATTCATACTCATCATACCATATCCTTGCATCCTCTTTCAATCAAAAGAACAAAATCTTGAGCATAATCATTGGATCTTCCTTATTTTCCATCAAACAAGAAAACTCCATCTTCTCAATGAATGCATCAGCATCCTCACCTACATGGCCATAAAACCTTGGAAATTCTGTCACCATAGCCATCAAAGCTGTCAATTAAAGGTAACCTGAACAAGATCCTCGATGGCCCGCACCAAAACACTATTGGGAAACAAGCAAACTGGAACACCTCTATAGCGATGTTGCTCAAGAGCATTGAAACAACTCTACACGGACACAAAAAGCTTTTGGAAACCCCTTTGAAACACCACAAATCCAACAAGAGTAGTCCCCTTGGGAATTTACTGGCCGTCGCGCACCCAAGAGACTATGCCACAAAGAAGGAAGAAATCTGTTTAGACACGGAATTACGGACGTCCCCTACCAATGCTCTTGAAAACAAAGGTTTCCCTTCTTCAAAAACCAATTTAAAAGTCCCCCCTCAAAGCACACATCACCCACAAGACATATGGGTTTCCACAACTCAACCTACATAGTTTTGCCCCAAAGTTGCCATACACTGTAGGCTGTAGAGAACAGAGCATAACCCCAAAACCCCAACTCCAAAAGACACGATTTCAAAATTAAAAAAATCTTTGCAAAATCTGCAACAAAAGTTCTGAAATCCTTGAAATCAAACCCATGCACAACTATGTGCAAAATGAACGCGAACAAGATGTTGTAGCAGGAAGACTAGGTGTAGAGAGAGCTAGTCGAGGGCAAAAAACTGCATCCAAAGGCATCACGAAGCCAAAATGAGCTCAAATCTGAAAAATTATGAACTTTTGCTGAAATTTTTTAAGTTTTCACATGATTTTAAGTTATATACAAGTCTCCCTTCAAAATACTCACTCACGGGAAGTTACATTAACCTGACAGCTGTCACTAGACTAGCGACTTGCAGTGCATGTAAATGTGCTTGCTAAACCAAGTTAAAAATCTCACAAAAAAAAATCCCACACACCCTTTTGACATTGGGCGTCATGTCCGTATGTAAAAATTTACAAAAAACGGGGTGTCAGAAATGCGCCCAAGATAGTTTGCCAACACCCTAGTCTGCTAGAGCATTCATGCTCAGTAGTAGCATAAACATGTTGTCCACCTGGATCATAGCACCATACAACATAAGCACAAAATTCATAAAGAAACACCAGCCATATCATTTGTGTCACTCCCAATATCAAAGCGTAAACCATATGTAGAATCCAAATCATGTTTAAGCATAAAGTACTCTCAACCAACACAACAGAGAAAGACCCTTTCATTATTATAGCAAGCAAGGAATCCTTTAACATCTCATCCAAAAAGACTTCAACTGTTACCTCAGCCATTTTGATATCCTTATGCATATCCATTTCATTCTCCCCACTCTTCATTAAGTCTCTATCCAATTCAACCATTTAATGCTTGATAGGTAAGCCTTCTTCCATATCTACCTTAGGCTCCTTAACAAGAGGATCAAACAAGGTAGCATCAACCATATTCACATGAGGAATAACAAGAAAATCTCCATCATTTTTCATATCTTCTAAAGCCTCAATATTCTCTTCATCAATTAAGGTAGGATCACCCACACCATCATGCACATCATCGAGTTTCTCATTGATAGGGTCCTCATCAACAACACAAGTAGTATACTTAGTTGCTTCATAACCCTTTTGCATACAATCACCCAGAGCATATACTTGAAAACCCTCGTCATACACATCACCATCTTTCCCATTGCTAACTTCCTTGACCTCCATCATGTGATCTTTGACTACTTCATCTATACAAAGAGAACTCCCAAGAGTTACATTTGTATCACAAACATACTCCTCTTCCTTAGAACATACGTACAAGCATCAACCATGTGACTTGGATATTCAAAATTCTCATTTCCTTGCATTGGAGACTGATTCATGACCATGGTAGCCTTCTTGCTTACATCCATCTTACTAGAATCATTATCTTGACATGAATTTTGACATCAAATCGCTTAAACAACAAAGATGGCATACATTGAACATTGTTCTTGATCTCATTGTGCATATGGAATCCTTATTTCACATGCTCAAGATAATGAGAAACATGGAAGTCTGCATTGCATACATTGTCCATATTTATGTCTAAAACATAAGATACATTTCGATTGACGTCTTCTTGCAATCCAAGCTGCTTCACTCTCTCTAGCTTCCATTCCTTATGCTTTGCATCCTTTAGTGCATCATGAAATGTAAGTGGCTTTATAAGCTCAACCTTTAACTTCAAATCAGCACCTCAAATTTTGCATAAACATGCACTTTTTAAGAATAAGAGGAGGAGCAACACTTCCCAGAGAAACCCACCATCTTCTCCACAAAGAATTTAACTCCTTAACAAAGGCATCTACACTTTGACCATCACATTGCACAAGTCTTTCAATGGAGTGCCATACATCCATTGGGTCCTCTACCTTCTTGAACTTCTCAAGAAAAGCCTTCTTTAATGCATCATAAGTCATCACCAATGGAGGTTGAGATGATTTCAACCAAAACTCATACTCATCATACCATATCCTTGCATCCTCTTTCAAGCAAAAGAAAAAAATCTTGAGCATAATCATTCAATCTTCCTTATTTTCCATCAAACAAGAAAACTTCATCTTCTCAATGAATGCATCAACATCCTCACCTACATGGCTATACAACCTTGGAAAATATGTCACCATAGCCATCAAAGCTATCAATTAAAGGTCACCTGAAGAAGATCCTCGGTGGCGGGTACCGAAACACTGTTGGGAAACAAGAAAACTGGAACACCTCTATAGCGATGTCGCCCAAGAGCATTGAAATAGCTCTATAAGAACACCAAAATCTTTGGGAAACCCCTTTGAAACACCACAAATCCAACAAGAGGAGTCCCCTTGGGAATTTACTAGCCGTCGCCCACCCAAGAGACTATGCCACAAAGAAGGAAGAAACCTGTTTAGGTACGGAAATACGGACGTTGCCTACCAATGCTCTTGAAAACAAATCTTTCCCCTTCATGAAAAACCATTTTAAAAATCCTCCTTCAAAGCATACATCACCCACAAGACATATGGGTTTCCACAACTCAACCTACATAGTTTTGCCCCAAAGCTACCATACACTATAGGCTGCAGAGAATAGAGCATAACCCAAAAACCCCAACTCCAAAAGACATGATTTCAAACTTGAAAGAATATCTGCAAACTCTATAACAACAAAAGTTCTGAAATCCTTCAAATTGAACCCACTCACAACTATGTGCAAAATCAACGCGAACAAGATGTTGTAGCAGGAAGACTAGGTGTAGAGAGAGCTAGTCTCCCTTCAAAATACTCATTCCACGGGCAGTTACAATAGCCCGACAACTGTCACTACACTAGAGACTTGCAGTGCATGTACATGTGCTTGCTAAACCAAGTTAAAAATCTCACAAAAAGAAAGCCCACACACCCTTTTGACATCGGGCGTCATGTCCATATGTACAAGTTTACAAAAAATGGGGTGTCACAAATGCGCCCAACACCGCAAGCAGACCACCGCTTGAACACAACCATACGGACACATGCCTTGCAATGCACCATACAAACTTAGTCACCCCACTATGCTCAATTCACAACCTTCCACACTCACACAACCTCTCTCTATCTCTCTTTGCATGACAAACTTCGGGGGGCACACACACCGACACACGCCCGGAACCACACGCACAGAAGCAGAGAAGAGAAGGGGGAAGAGGGAATGGCGCCCGAAGATGGTAGAGAAGTCTTCTCGCATATGCAACACCATATACAACCAATACGCTGGTGACATGAACTTCGGAAACAATGGCTCAAAAGCCTACACAAACAAAAACCTCCAATGGCCACAAGACCATGGCAAAAAGCCCCAATCTTCCGACTTCTTTATCTTTTTGCTCCGAGCTCCGTTTGATGAGCAATCAATTCCTACTAGCTCCATATGATGCATACCCTACGCTAGAACCTTGTTGAGGATCAAAAGATGCGAGATTGCACAATTCCCTATGTGGTCAGGTGGGCACCAACCTAGCCCTTGGAAAACATTCAATTGGCCATAACTTGGGCTCCGTAGCTCGGTTTGATGATCTGTCTGGACTTGCTCCTTGAGCTCTTCAAGCTCTACATTCTTGGACCCAAATACTGCACCTCACATCTCCTTTACTTATTCCCCAAACTAGCCCCTTTTGGAGCCTTTCTTGGCCTATAAGGCGAATCACTCATACATCTCCGTTGCTACCTGTCAGCCCATGACCTTCCTAGATGCTCCACCCTTTTGCCATGCTGCTGCTAGCCTGAACATATCTGCTCATGCCATCTTCTATGGTCAACACACTTTGGATGTACCATCATTGCCCACCTCCTAGTTGAGCATTTATGCTCAACCATATAAGAGCTTTATTCACCTTCTAATTGCAAGACACTATGAGAAAACCAAAACCATATGTACACAGTTTTATTCTGCCTACTGCTAAACCTTCAAGTGGGTTGCCCCACCCCCTGCATCACATAGCTTCCACCTGGATCAAACACCTGCCTTGGATATCCTTCACCCATTTGTAACTGCTCACCATAGTGTCGTACCCCAGCACATAGACCATCATGTGTGTAGGCTACCCATAGCCTGCCTACCTTCAGCACTCCTTGTATTCCTCTGCAAATTGTCTACTCCACACCAAGAAGCATCAAGCATACCATCAAAAAAACATGTACCTGACACCGAGCTCCGACACATTTCTGACCCTTCCTCCCAACTAAATAAAGTGGAGACTTCAAGCATAGACCCCTGCATCTGTTAAACCAACTGTCGCATAGCGGCATCTACCACCATATTCATCAACCATAGTTTACATACCTTCACTTGAAGCCACTTCTTGGGATTCTCCTTCTCCACCATTGCACATGTCAGCTGCATCGGAATCTCCACCATCTTTGGCATCACAACCTCCTCTTTAACCGCACACCCAATTCTAGCATCATTGAGCCCTTCCTCGTCTATCGGCCTTCCAAGGTTGATAAACACCTCTTGCTCTTCAACTTCAACCACCTGCTCTTCAAGCACCTCTTCTACCGCTACATCATGCTCCGCCAAGGAAAAGAGAAACTTGTTCTCTACTGCATCCACCTCGACTTCCTCCATAGGCACTGTTGATCTATCTCTTCCGGAAAAATTTTGGACCTGTTGCACCGCAACTTTCATCAGCACAGCCCATTAGCATAGCACCACACACCATCTTTACTTGCATATCATCATCTTTAGACCTGGACCACTCCACTTGGTCTTCATCAAGCATCTTGGCTTGCTCCGTTCCGTACTCTTCTTGCACATGGGCTATTACCAAATCATCAAATACATAAGAGGGCAACTTCACCTTTACCAGATCAGGTTCATCAGACTCCGTCTCCTTGTCATAGGATGTGGACTCATCCGCTCTATTCTCTTCGCTTGTTTCCCAGCAATTCAAGCTTGTATCTCGATCATCACTGCCATCATATACCGACTCCATATCTGCATCTTCGTCTGCTTGCTGCTCCACAAAAGCTTGACCATCACCACAACTTTGCTCAATTTCCTCATCAGCTTCTGAACCCCCAGTATCTGCATCTTGATTGCATTTGGCTATCTTTTCATGCAAACTTTCCACAAGAACAGGCTTTACCTCTTCGATCCGCATCGGAACCTCCACATCTGCTACTACCTCTTTTGGCCTGGGGGTTCAAATTACATAGTATGTGACCTATCACATGAGTTCAATAGAAGCCCCTTAAAACTTACAAAAAATAAATTTACATAAGGATATGTTTTTCACAAATCTCAAAAATTTTACATATTTAGAACAAAAGGGTTCATTATATTTCCTAGAAAATTCACAGAATAGGGATTTTAGAAAAAGAGCCTGAACGCACATGATATAGTGGTCTTAAATATAGTGAACCCTCGGGGCTTTCGCACCTTGGTTCACCTCGTCATGGACCTTGTCTTCATTGACAAGCTCCTCCACCCTTGGCACATGCACATCACAGACCGAATATCTCCAAGGAACATAGCCAATAGTAGGCCTTACCTCAACAGGCTCTGTATTTCGAACAATTGGAATCACCTTTGGTTGGACCAAAGAGCACTTTGCTACCTCCGTAACAGGCATATAATCTGCTGGCTTCAACATGCCCAACTCGAGCGTTCGCTTCACCTTTCTGCTCTTTATATTTTCCAGATAGACCATGTCTTCATAGGTATCTGCACCGTCTTCCACCTTTTCTCTAATCCTTGGATGCAAGCACTCTAGCAGCTTTGACAACTTCAAATACTCGTTGCCTTTGACCCCAGTAGCAACCTCTAACTTTTCCCAACAGGCTTCAAACTACTCAATAAAAATAGAGAAATCTTTACTTACGTCTTGGTGTACTGCCTTCACCCTTGCACCAGCTTCTTTTGGCGTAATCACCTCTCAAAACTGCTCCAAAAACTGACTTTGCCATCTCTCCCATTTTTCTCAAGCACTGCACTTTAGACCATCAAACCACACCTTGGCTCTTCCTCGCATTAACAGTGGTACTGTCTCCAAAGTTTTAGACTTCCATCTCTTGTCTACAATTAAGGAAGATGGAACATCCCAAATAACTGACCAACAAGGGCAGAAGGTAGAAGTGGTAATAACGAAAGAAATTGTGGTCGAGGCTCTCAAGTTGCCAACAGAAGGGATGACGATGAGGGCTTGAAACAGAAAGACAGAAGGTACCTTCAACAACGAGACTGCTACCACAATTTGTTGACCTCATCCAGAAGCAAGTGAAAGAACTAGCACAGTTGTATCACCACCATGCATCCCATTTGTCCATTTTTCATAACTAGCTAGCTTATCTTTTTATCCCACAAGTATATATTATATCTGATACTTATCATATACCATACATGTGCGCAAGCTCCTTGAAAATATTATTTCATGGTTGATGTATAGGGGCCTCACTTGGAAGACTACAAAGGAAAAAGAATCAAATAGTGGCCCACTTCAAGCTTTATTAGGTGCTGCAGAATCAGTTGTTTGCTCGAATTTTGGCACCTTCTTATGATCCGAATTTGAGGAGACTTCCAAAAGACAAGATGTAGGTCGTGAGCTGAATTATTTTTCATAAAGTTTTCAGAAATTTTGAAGTCAAGGGTTATTTTACATGAAATTTATGGCCGACTTCAAAACTACCACCTCATACACCAAAAAAATCTTCCTATTTCTCTCACCCTTCCACACACCTACTCACTCTTACACACTCCTCCCTCTCCTTCCCACTCCCAAACCTACAACTCCCATGTCCTAATTCACCCTCTTCACCATTGCCACTTCTCTCGCACCTCCGTATCCTTCATTCTCCATCTCTACACCCTATGTGCCCCCCTTTCTCTCTACATATATGTCCATATTACCATGTCCTCTTCAACTTTCTAAAGAACTCCAAAAAATCCAAGGAATCCAAGGTTAACCTCTAGAAATGAAGGCTTTTATCATGAATTATCCAAGGTTTCGACTTAACATAGCTTCATCAACACGTGTAACTTCGCCATGCTGACCGATTCTTCTTCCGGTGCTGTAAAGAGGTGAATGTCAACTTCTCCAAAGCTTAAACCTCTCTTTACAAGCTTATCCCTTCTCTAGCTTTTCTTATCATATATCTCATCATTTGGTGAATGATTTTGTAAATGTTTTTTAGTGATTATTACTAACCACTAACCACTAACCTTATTGAAAAAATGCACCCTCTACTCTCTATTAGAGTAGGCACTCCCAAATTATTCACTCAATCCTCTCTCCTTTCACCCTCAATAATTCTCTTCCCTTGATCCCACATCCATGTGACTCAAAGGACAAGAGAGACCCACCCTCATTTAAAAAAAATAAAAATATGCATAATCTTTTATTTCTTCAAATAAACTTGATTAGGTCTAATCCTAATCGGGGATTTTAAAACCTATAAAAAGAGCCCTTCTCTCCCTTGTAAATCATCACATGATCACACTACACAACACCATTCTCAACACATAACACACCACTTTTCAAGCCTAGTTGTGTAGAGTGTGTGCGTTGTGGGTGCTCTATTCCATCACTACACATAGGTGCATGGAGAAGCTTGAAGTTAGTTATGCCATCTAGAGGAGTGGAGTGATGCCATACTCTTCATCACACTTGTAGCCTACTCTTGTGCATAAATAAGATGTATAGTTTTGGGTACAATTGTATGCTGCAACTACGACTCTTCTCTCCAAATTGATTTGATAATTTGGCTCATCAAGTGGTTGAAGGTATATTGTCCTTGAAGTCTGTTGTGCCATTTCATGCTTGGTGGTTTGAGGGCTTGTTGAATTGTTTGCCTAAAAAGTCAATTGTAAGAGGTTACTCGGTGAGAGGGCTCCCGTGACCCTAAGACATATTGTGTATTGGGAACAAGGTCAAGTTTTGTGTTATCTCTTTGTTTCTCATCAAGCTTTGTGTGCATCTAGTCTTTAAGGCTATGACGGAGTTGCTCAAGTTGATTTGTGCTCTTTACCTCTCTCTGGCTTGGTGAATGTTTGTGTTTGGTGTGTGTGGCTATCTTGCATTCCCCTCCCTTTGTGTGTTTGATTATAAGGGGATATCACGTGCGTCCTAGTTCGTATCTACAACTAGGTGGTTCCCCTTTCTTGTTTGGTTTCTGGCTGTGGGTTGTTGTTATATTTGATTGTGCTTCCCTAGCCTCAATTGAGCAGCACGGGGGCCTCGAAGGGTGTTTAGAGGCCACTCTTCTTGTTGCCCGCCCTGGACCGCCTCAATTTTGGTGCCCCCACTGAGGACAGCTTGTGTATTTTTGTGTATGATCAACCTTTCAGCATAGTCAAGAAGTTTGCATGAATCACGAGAATTTGTATGATCCCTTCATTCCCATTGCAAGGAAAAAGATACACATAATTGTTAGTACTAAGTTGCAATTTCAACGTGTAATTCGTAGAATTTTAGGTCTGGAAGTCTATATTTTTATTTTGTCTTCAGAATTAGGGCATGCATAGACCATGGACAATGGCCCAGGAATAGAGGTTTTCCCCTTCCATTTCACTCCACACATTAGAGTAAACATCGCAATTAGTAGAGAAATCCATTTTCAACAACGTATGGTGTTCATGTTTGGTGCCCAAAGAGTAGGAGAAATTCTCACGTCACCAAACCCTGTCATCCTACCTCTTATTGATTATCATAGGTCATTTGATGTGAATATTTTTATTTTGTTGTAGAATAGATTGCAATTTAGAAAATATTATTGTGTAAATCTTTTAAAGAAAGAAAAAACAAAAACGTGCGTCACTTTGAAATCAATTCAATTGAGAGCCAACGCCAAATGTCTGGATATCCTCTTTTCTTTGCAGAGCCTGGAGAGGATGCAAAATTATTTTTAGCGAATTTCAAGATGTCTTGCCGTAGCAAGAGGATAGTAACTGATCAAGAACGTGTAGAAATATTTGAGGTGGTCCTTAGGAAAGATGCTAGCACTTGGATTGACTCTTTCCCTGAGGAAGTTAAGGGAAATTACACATATGTTTTGAATCCTTTCAAGAAATACTTCTTTGATCCCCAAAACACTCAAAAACTATGGCAAGACATTGTTTCTCATAAGCAAAAAGGCTTAGATGACTACTACTTGTACAAGCAAGAGTTTCTATGTCTTTGGGCTCTATGGATACGAAATGTTGCTAACCCTGGTGATGGTGCAGAATTTCTAAAGAAGGAGAGGTTCATATCCGGACTCTTTCCTGACCTTAGGGTAAAAGTTGAGGCTGGCGTACCTGCTACCTTTGATGGAGGTGAAACTAGGGCTACTGAGAAATATAGGAAACTCAAGTGCTTAAGGGGGGAGGTTCCAATAGAAGGTCTTAGACCCAAAGGTAAGTCACAAGCATCAACATCTAGGGAGCTTCCTGAGGTAACGGCGTAAGTGATTGAGAAGTTAAATGAATCTTTAAGGAGCTTGTCAATTCACCTTGCACAAGCTGTAGGTCCAAAGGGACAAGCAAAGAAGTCTGAAGAGTGAGATTCATGACCTAGGAGAGTCTTGCAATGTTGGAATTGCGGTGAGTCTTGACATGGGATGTATAATTGTCCTTGGCCCCGTGGGGAGCCAGGGAGACCTAACTTGAATTACCCAGTGATGAATGCAGGTGAAGGAACTAGTCAACAACCAAGGATTCTACAAAGACCAAATGGACCAAGACCACCTCCACAAGGGGTAGAAGGAGTTCCACCTTTTCCAGATCCAAATGTGCATGTGGTAGAGGTGACAAATTCAAATGAGGTTGACATGGAAGCAAATGGCATTAAGTGTGGCCGAGGGAAAGGTAAAGAGAAAGAAGGTGTCATATCACAGAGTGACCATGGACGAGGCAAGGAGGCAAAGGAGACCAAGGAAGCTAAGAGGACTCAACGTCGTATCAATCTCCAAGACTTCCCTCTTGGACATGGTATGGCTCCATACAACCTGTTGGAAGACATGCGAGGTAAGGGTCCTAATATTTCATGGCCTCAATTCCTTGCATTATGTCCACAAGTTAGAAGGGATTTAACAAAAGCATTTAGCACTAGGAGAAAGGTAAAAGAGAGTGTTCCTGTTGTAAAAATTGCACATGATGAAATGAATGAGGATATTACACCTGTGCTAGATTGTTACATCAAAAAAAGATTGGTTAGGAAAGGTCTAGTGGATGGGGGTGCATAGATTTGCATCATGACAGAGGGACTCGTGCAAAGACTAGGCATGCACATCCATGAGACACCTGAAATCAAAGTGAACATGGCAAACAATAGCAAAGCTAGGTGTGTAGGCATTTGTAAAAATGTTTTTGTAGAGGCCTTTGGCATTAAGAAGGCAGTGGATTTCTATGTCATGTCTACCAAAGGAAATGGTTACCCATTTATCCTAGGAAGACCATGGCTAATAAAAATGCGAGCTTTGCTGGATTGGGAGAGTGGAAAGCTAATTTTTAGGAATGAAAATCATAAGAAGGCTGTCTTTGACATGAAGGAGCCCGCCAAGAGGATCTCCATGAAGAATCATCTCAAAGTGAGACGGAAGAAGATTGGACCGATAACACTTCAGAAGAAGAAAGTAGCGGCAGCATTACTGAAGAGGGGTCTTCCATTGAGGTCATGGGGGTAAGGTTTAAGCCAAACAACCAGGAGACCTCTTGTCGAGGTTTGTAAGAGGTAGGTACTCAAGAGAACCAAATGTGCAAGATGAAGGAATGTTAGAAGGTATGTTGTCTACAACACTTACAAAGGACGAAAGAGAGGAGTTCAAATGTGTGCTAAGGAAGTTTCCTAGGCTTTCTGCTAAAGACTAAATCGATGTGCGTGGAGTGGATGGCAGCAAGTTTCATTTATCCAGAGTGGGTCTATCCCGTTGTTGTCACTCCTAAGAAAAATGGCAAGTGGAGGGTGTGTGTGGATTACCGTCCGCTCAATGAGGTAACAAAAAGAGATCACTTTCTCCTCCCATTTCAGGATGACATATTGAATGAGGTAGCTGGTCATGAGAAGTACACTGTGTGTGATGTCTACTCAGGCTACTTTCAAGTAGGGATTGCTTTGGAGGACCAATTAAAAAAAACCTTCATCACTCCTGGGGTTGTTATGCTTTTAGAGTTATGCCATTTGGCCTGATAAATGCTCATGCAACTTTCCAACGTTTCATGAACATGGTGTTTGAAGCATTCTTTGGAAAGTCAATCAGGGTGTTCATTGATGATTTCTGCATTTATTGCTCAAAATCATTGCATCTACAAAAGGTAGAAGAAGGTTCAAAAAAACTTTACGACATGGGAGGTAAACTCAAACCCAACAAGTGCCACATAGGTGAGGATGAAGTGATCTTGCTTGGTCACAAGGTTTCCTATAAAGGTATTGAGGTGGATCCAACAAAGGCAAAAGCTCTCATTGAGATACCATCACCAAAGAGTCTTAAGGAGTTCATCTCATTCATTCAAAAGGTGAAGTATATGTCACGCTTCATTCACTTAGCCTCAGAGTTACTTCACCCTTTGCAAAAGTTGACACAACAAGTGGAATTTTCATGGTCTAATGACCTTGAAGAGTATTTTTGTAACATTAAAATCATCCTATCAGAGCTACCAACACTCATGCCTCCTTGTTGGGAGTACACATTCTTTGTTAGCTCTAGTGTTGGGAAGGAAACAATTGGTGCAGTTTTATTACAACAAGATCCCCACAGTACCAGGATGCGACCCATCTACTTTGCTAGTAGGGTCATGAATGCTTTGGAGAGAGGCTACACGGAGGCAGAACTCATGATGCTTTCTCTCATGTTTGCAGTGAGAAAGTTTAGACCCTACTTGCTACCAAAACCTTTTGAAATTCTCACTGCAGAAAATTTGTTCCCTTGGGTGTCATCTCAAATGAATCTTAGTACTAGGATCTCAAATTGGATTATGGAGTTGCAAGAGTTTAAATACTCTTTCAAGGTAGAAGATAGTGTGCATGCACAATTGGTAGGGATTCTCACTTATAGGGTACATGAGAAGGAAATTAAGGTGCCTAAATTAAAGACCCTACCATTGCCACCACCAAAAATTATTCCTAATTATTTTACCTTGTTCTTTGATGGATCTTTTGAAAAAGCCACAAGAAAAGCAGGGGGAGGGCTAGTGTTGCTCAAACCAAGTGGAGAGGTGGTCATGAAAGAGAAGGTCAATCTACTAGGTTCAACTAGCAACAATGAAGCAGAATACAACACACTACTTCATGGTTTAAAGATGTGCATTGGCCAAGGTATACGACGTCTCATGGTAAAGGGAGATGCACTTCTCATTGTGAAGCAGATTTTAGGCATTTAGGCATGCAAGAATGTAAACCTAAGGACAAAAGTTCATGCCATTTCTAGGTTGTTTATTCAATTTGAAGAAGTGCAACTATATCATATTCCTAGGAAACAAAATGAAGATGCTAATTTACTTGCACAACAAGCAGTTACATGTGTTGAGAAAAAAGTGCAGGTCATCATGGTGGCAACACGTGTCAAGCAACCAAGATACCAAGGATTGGAGTCATTGGCTCCCATTATTGGCTACATTTTGGAGGGCGAGTTTCCACAAGATTTCACAAAAGCTCAAAAGAGGAGACTCATGAAGAAGGAAAGTGTCTATCCCTTCCTAGAAGGCTCCCTCTATCAAAGAGGAAAGGATTAAGTGTGCAAAAGAGTACCAAATATTGAGGAAATTTCAACCTTCTAAAAGGTTTGCATGAGGAATCATGTGGTGGTTGTTTTGCCCAAGAGTTAACTGTGAATAAGATTTTTCTTGCGGGGTATGTTTGGCCAAGTCTTCATGTGGATGTCCAGCATTAGTGTAAAAGCTGTCACAACTGTCAGGTAAATGGAAATATAAGATTGGTCCATGGTCCAAGGAAGATCGTGCTTGCAAATGGACCCTTTGAAAAGTGGGGCATGGATGCTATGGGTCCTCTACCTAGAACAAAAAATGGGAAACTCTACATTCTAGAGGTTGTAAATGACATGACAAGGTGGGTAGAGGCTCAAAGTGTAGCAAGGGTAAATGGAAAAACAGTGAGCAGGTGTGTCTACACTAATATTTGTTGTAGATTTGACACACCTTTGGAGATTGTTTTTGACAATGGTCCAAGGTTTAGGAAGGGTTTACTCACACAAGTTTGTGAAGAGCTTCACATTCTACATCGTCATAGCACACCCTACTACCCACAGTCGGATGGTCTGGTTGAGAAGGCTAATGGTGTCATTGTAGGCGTCCCATCTAGTACCAAGATGCGTCCTATCTACTTTGCTAGTAGGGTCATGAATGATTTGGAGAGAGGCTACAAGGAAGCAAAACTGATGATGCTTTCTCTCATGTTTGCACTGAGAAAGTTTAGACCCTACTTCCTACCAAAACCTTTTGAAATTCTCACTGCAGAAAATTTGTTCCCTTGGGTGTCGTCTCAAATGAATCTTAGTACTAGGATCTCAAAGTGGATTATGGAGTTGCAAGAGTTTCAATACTCTTTCAAGGTAGAAGATAGTGTGCGTGCACAATTGGCAGGGATTCTCACTTATAGGGTACATGAGAAGGAAATTAAGGTGCCTAAATTAAAGACCCTACCATTGCCACCACCAAAAATTATTCCTAATTATTTTACCTTGTTCTTTGATGGATCTTTTCAACAAGCCACAAGAAAAGCAAGGGGAGGGCTAGTGTTGCTCAAACCAAGTGGAGAGGTGGTCATGAAAGAGAAGGTCAATCTACCAGGTTCAACTAGCAACAATGAAGCAGAATACAACACACTACTTCATGGTTTAAAGATGTGCATTGGCCAAGGTATACGACGTCTCATGGTAAAGGGAGATGCACTTCTCATTGTGAAGCAGATTTTAGGCATTTAGGCATGCAAGAATGAAAACCTAAGGACAAAAGTTCATGCCATTCGCAGGTTGTTTAATCAATTTGAAGGAGTGCAACTATATCATATCCCTAGGAAACAAAATGAAGATGTAGATTTACTTGCACAAAAGCAATTGCATGTGTTGAGAGTGAAGCGCACGTCATCTTGGCAACAATAGTGATAAAGCAACCCAAGGTACCAAGGGATGGAGTCATTGGCTCCCATTGTGAGCTACATTTTAGAGGACGATTTTCTAGAGGGCTTCACAAAGGCTCAAAAGCGGAGGCTCATTAAGAAGACGAGTTCATATTTGTTTTTGGAAGGTGCCCTCTACCAAAGGGGAAAAGATCATGTTTGTAGGAGAATACCAACAACCAAGGAGATTCGAGCCATTCTTGAAGGTTTGCATGAGTAAGCATGTGGTGGTGATTTTGCACAGGAACTCGTTGCAAAAAATATTTTGCTTGCCGGATATGTTTGGCCAAGCTTGCACATTGATGTTCAACATTGGTGTAAAAGCTGCCAAAATTGTCAGATTAATGGAAACAAGCGTCTGTTACATGGTCCACGTTAGTTAGTACTTGCAAATGGTCCATTTGAAAAATGGGGCATTGATGCTATGGGTCCATTGCCCAGGACTAAAAATGGAAAATTGTATATCTTGGTGGCCATAGACTACATGACTAGGTGGGTAGAATCTCAAAGTGTGGCAAGAGTGAATGAGAGGATAGTTAGCAAGTTTGTGTACACTCACATTTGTTGCAGATTTGGCACACCTTTCGATATCGTTTCTGATAATGGTCCAGGATATAGGAAGGGCTTGCTCACAGAAGTTTGTAATGACCTTCATATTCTACATCGGCATAGCACACCCTACTCTCCTCAGTCAAATGGTTTGGTAGAGAAGGCTAATGGCATCATTGCAGGAATCATCCGAAAGATGGTAAAGAACAAGACAAAGCTATGGGATGACTTCTTGGATGGAACATTGTGGGCCTATCGGACTACCTACAGGGAAGCGACAGAGTTCACACCCTTCCACCTAGTCTATGGTCAAGAAGCTTTGCAACCCATCGAGCTCAACATTCCAACAATGCGACCTCATGGAAAGGTGGCACAAGGAGAAGAAGCATCATGGGAAGATCTTCTTCTCACCCTAGTAGAACTAGAATGGAAACGGGATGCGGCTTATGAGTGCTATAAAAGAAAGGCTATGCAAATAAAGGACAAGTTCGACAAAAAGGTGAAAGACAAAGGGATCAAGGAAGGAGATTTGGTGCTAAGCTACGATAATCGCATTGACAATCGCTTTGATGTGAAGTTCAATACTAGATGGCAAGGTCCCTACATTGTAAAGAAGGCCTACTGTTCATGCTACTATCAACTCATGGATTTGGATGGCATGTTACAGTCCTGTTTACATGTAAATATTTTCTATCAAATAAAGGACCTAAGTTTAAAGGGTTTTTTTCCAAATTTTTTGATATAAATATATATTCTTAGGCGTGTGTTATCAAGCCTAGTATGCTAGCTTCCATCGCGTGTCATTCCTTAAACATATTTTACTATCATTATATCCCTTAAGCTCTACTCACACAAGCCGTGAAAAACCCTTTGTGACTTCACCGTAAAATATACCAATAACCTTATCAGCTCCGTCATATTTTTTTCCATCCCTCCCAGTTAAATATTCACAAGTAAATAGATTTCATCTTCAAATAAATTCCATAAATCACTCAAAGTAGAGAATAGGTGAGGGTCTCTTCCCTCATGATTTTTCTCCCTTTATTTTTTATATTTTTTACCACCATGCATCCAATGTGTCCATTTTTCACGACTAGCTAGCTTATCTTTTTATCCCACAAGTATATATTATATTTGATACTTGCCCTATACCATACATGTGTGCAAGCTCCTTGGAAATATTATGTCATGGTTGATGTATGGGGGGCTCACTTGGAAGACTACAAAGGAAAAAGAATCAAATAGTGGCCCACTTCAAGCTTTATTAGGTGCTGTAGGGACAACTTTTTTCTCGAATTTTGGCACCTTCTTATGATCCAAATTTGAGGACACTTCCAAAAAACAAAATGTAGCTCGTGGGCTGAAGTATTTTTCATAACGTTTTAAGAAATTTTAAAGTCAAGGGAGATTTTACATGAAATTTATGGCCGACTTCAAAACTGCCACCTCGTACACCAAAGAAATCTTCCTATTTCGCTCACCCTTCCACACACCTACTCACTCTTACATACTCGTCCCTCTCCTTCCCAATCCCTAACCTGCAACTCCCATGTCCTAATTCAACCTCTTGAACATTGCCACTTCTCTCACACTTCCATAGCCTTCATCCTCCATTTCTACACCCTATGTGCCCCCCTTTCTCTCTACATATATGTCCATATTACCATGTCCTCTTCAACTTTCAAAAGAACTCCAAAAAATCCAAGGTTAACCTCTGCAAATGAAGTCTCTTATCATGAATTATCCAAGGTTTCAAGATAACATAGCTTCATCAACACGTGTAACTTCGCCATGCTGACCGCTTCTTCTTCCGGTGCTGTAAAGAGGTGAATGTCAACTTCTCCAAAGCTTGAACCTCTCTTTACAAGCTTATCCCTTCTCTAAATTTTCTTATCATATATATCATCATTTGGTGAATGATTCTGTAAATTTTTTTTAGTGATTATTACTAACCACTAACCACTAACCTTATTGAAAAAATGCACCCTCTACTCTCTATTAGAGTAGGCACTCCCAAATTATTCACTCAATCCTCTCTCCTTTCACCCTCAATAATTCTATTCCCTTGAGCCCACATCCATGTGACTCAAAGGACAAGAGAGACCCACCCTCATTTAAAAAAATAAAAATATGCATAATCTTTTATTTCTTCAAATAAACTTGATTAGGTCTAATCCTAATCGGGGCTTCCAAAACCTATAAATAGAGCCCTTCTCTCCCTTGTAAATCATCACATGATCACACTACACCACACCATTCTCAACACATAACACACCACTCTTCAAGCCTAGTTGTGTAGAGTGTGTGCGTTGTGGGTGCTCTATTCCATCACTACACATAGGTGCATGGAGAAGCTTGAAGTTAGTTATGCCATCTAGAGGATTGGAGTGATGCCATACTCTTCATCACACTTGTAGCCTACTCTTGTGCATAAATAAGATGTATAGTTTTGGGTACAATTATATGCTGCAACTACGACTCTTCTCTCCAAATTGATTTGATAATTTGGCTCATCAGGTGGTTGAAGGTATATTGTCCTTGAAGTCTGTTGTGCCATTTCATGCTTGGTGGTTTGAGAGCTTATTGAATTGTTTGCCTAAAAATTCAAATGTAAGAGGGTACTCGGTGAGAGGGATCCCGTGACCCTGAGACAATTTGTGTATTGGCAACAAGGTCAAGTTTTGTGTTATCTCTTTGTTTCTCATCAAGCTTTGTGTGCATCTAGTCTTTAAGGCTAAGATTGAGTTGCTCAAGTTGATTTGTGCTCTTTACCTCTCTCTGGCTGGGTGAATGTTTGTGTTTGGTGAGTGTGGCTATCTTGCATTCCCCTCCCTTTGTGTGTTTGATTGTAAGGAGATATCACATGCTTCTTTCCCACCGATTTTCTTGAAAGAATGCAGAGGCAGATGCACTCAAGCTAAAAGAAGCTCAGGAGAGTGAAACAAAAGCTAGAAAAGCAGCAGAGCAACAAACTCAAGCGGAGGCTACTGCTCAGAGTGAAAGAAAACCTGGAGAAGCAACAGAGCAACAAACGCAAGCGGAGGCTACTACTCAGAGTGAGGCACAACACTATCAGGAGGAGATGTCTCCGAAGCTGACCTCGCCTGCAACGAAACAAGAAGATCACCCAATGCCAAGCCCTCCACCTTCACCAACAGTTACACCCACTAGGAGCGAGCAAGCTAAAGACAAGGAGCTTGAATCGCAAGAAGCAGCAGGTTTTGAACAACCAACAACAACTACTTTTGAGCAAACCAAAGCAACGAAGGCAAAGGTCACCCCGTCTACAACCACCCAGCTGGAAATGACCGAGGCACCCACGAAGCCTCAAGAACTAAGGCAGCCGAGGCAACCACACAGCCTCAAGGAGAGGTAGAAACCCCAATGCAAACCCAAGCAACCACAACCCCACCCATGGAGCCAAACATAGAGATTACTGAAACATCTAGGCAGCGGATAGATCATGAAGATTGGAAGACGAATGAGGAAGTCATCCTACAAGTTAATGAATATGCCAAACAGATGCAGGCAATGACTGAAAAAAGAAGAACAGCAGCACTTAGCCTCAGTGCTAAGGCTAGAGAGCTGGAGATGGTCATCAACGCTCTTGAAGGAGATCTAGAGGACATAATGAATGTCATCTCTAATCTGCAGAGACAAATCTAAGAGCTAAGAGCTGAAGCTGAACAACACCAGCTAGAAAAAGAGAAGCAACAAAAGAAAATGGAAGAGCTAGGTGAACTTCTCACTAAGTTATCAGATGTCTGCAAGACCAAAGACGAACAACTGACAGAGGTTACCAATGAGCTCTTAAGAACAAATCTGTCAGTACAAAAGATCCAAGTGCAACTCGACGTCGTGAATGCTTCACTGCAATATTTAGAGAAAAGGTTCAATGATCCCCAGGGGATTCACTCTATATACAAAAGGGGATGCCACCTGCAAGCGGACAACTTTGATAAAATCCCTACATATGACTCATATTAGGGAATATGATCCCCCTTTCTACACTTATACGACGATAAATGAAGAAAATTATTACACCCCTATCTTACATGTAAAATTTAGGTCTCACATGATCTAACTAAGTAAAGCTAGTCAAAGAGCGTGTAGCATAGTGACTGGCAACGTACTAAGGAACCGCTTATGTTAATAACTAGATGTACTCTCAATGTGTCTTAGTTTGAGTTTCAAACTATGTACTCGTTCAACCTACACTCTAGCTACTCGTCCAATTTTGACCCATCTAAATTACTCAAAAAACATGGTTATAAAGTTGTGTTAGGTTCTCTCTGTAAATTTGCATCTATACAAACTCTTTATAGTTTTCAGCTCTGAATAAATGAACTATAATCATAAAACAAGAAATTGATACAAATTAGTGTTAGTTCTTGCATGTATCTTTGTAGCTGTTGACTCAGAAGTTCGAGGGTAGACTCTTTTGGGGAGCCAAAATTTTGAAACACAAAAAATTCCTCTCATTTTTCCCTTTTCTCACTTCTCTCTCTCTCTCCCCCCCCGTTTCCATAAATATGAAAGCTTGGGAGATAAATTACCGGGGGGCTTGCCCCTAACTTATACACTTATGTAACGTGTAAAAGAACACCCCTCCCCTACACTTACATGATGCGATAAGTTTTCCATGGTGAATCCCCCGAGCAATGATCAGGAAACCTTTTTGCGACAAATAAGGGAATATCCCGCAATTGCCTCGATCAAAGGTACATATGACGTATAGAAAGCTTTAGAAAAGAAGAACAAGGATTTTGAACTTGAGCTAAAGCTAGAACACTCACAACTAAGAGACCCTGCACTAATGCGGGCACAAAGAGAGGAACAACTGCTCAAGAAGATAACAGGGCTCAAGCATGTTAATCAGCTACTGTGAGACGGTCAGCCAAAGTACATCTAAGCAACCACACACTAAAATTCCCTCAGTCTCTTTCGCTGAGATGGAAACATAGCCAACAGAACGGCTAGGAGGAGAGGAAGATTTCAAGGTACCAATAACAGATGTTGAGCAAGGGTCAATGGTCCAATTGTCCAACGTTGAGAAAGATACACTCAAAGAACAAGTTCCTCAAGAGACAGATGAACAATGGAAAGAACCGATGGATTGGGAGTTGAAAGTTCTCCATTCAGTCAATGTTACTCAACTCACTTTCAACCAAATCAATGCACAATGGCATCAACAATCACTGCCTGTCACGTGACACATCCCACCCTATGTGTTCGTGGACAAGCTACAGCATGATCAGGGTTCAGTCAATCCAGTCAGTCTAGATTTAGAAGTGATCTGGCACTTTTGTGAGTCTATTTATAGACCGTGCATGCCCACTCACTTAGCATAGATGCATATCCTGTGGTTGCACACAGCATGATCATCAGCATTCCCATCAGAATCCATCAGATTCCATTAGGGAAATTTTCCAGTATATTTAGCCTATTTTACCTATTTTTGGCATTTTTCACTTATTAATTTAAGTGACTTTCCAACAAAAGTAGGTAGGGCAATTTGGGTAAGAAAATATATAAGCAAACCAAAGTTAGCACTAAATGGCAGAAGAGGCAACAGGAGCCAATCTCAACAGGCAACTTCTCACAAGAACCTTGGTGGACTTTTCCCTCCAAGCAGCAGATTCCCTCACCTAGCGTTTTTGCACAACATCCCCAGCCTAGCGTTTTTGCATCAAATCTGCATCGCCAACAATACCCAGCACCTAGCGTTTTGCAAGAACCACAACTGCTAGCTTTTTTTATCATCAGATTTTTGGATTTCAGCAGCAAATAAAGACCGGCAATTTTCACCTAAAGTGTAGCAGATTCAGCCCAGACAGACCATTGGTTTTCAGCCTGAAGACACCTCAGTTTTCAGCCCTAAACCTGCAAATTTTCAGCAACAAAGACCCACAAAAAACAGCCCCAAAATCAGCGTTTCTGGCTCAGTCGCAAATTTCAGCCCATAGCTGTAAGGTGCAGCGGAATGAATGTTGTATATTCTCAAGATTAGGGATCTTTACTGCTCAAGGTTCCTTTCAGTTCTTAGGGAAAGAGAGAGCTTTCCGTCTTATGGAGTGCTATGATCACGAACAAAGTGAGTGGATTGTGCATGCAAGTGAATGAGACTGAGAGAAGGAGAGAGAAGAGATACAACACCGAGAGTTGTAATTACAACCCTCCTCCGAAGGCTCCACTCTCGTCGGCGAGAGTTGTCTAATCTTTGATTGCACAAAGGTGTACAATGCTAATGCCATGGACTGATGCAAGTTGGACTATGTCGATGACAACGACAGTGATGACGACGGCGACTTCGTGGCTGAAAACTGTGATCTTCTATGGGCTGAATTCGGTGGCTGTTTCGAGGCTGAAAATGATTGTTTTCTTGCTGTGGTTATGGCTGAAAATGATCAAGTTGCCGAGGTCTTGCTGATGGTAAAAACGCTGAAGACTTGGACCTAGCAGGCTGCGTTTTTAGGGGCTGTTGTACTTGTTGAAAATGCTGCAACAGCTGGTCTGTCTAAGGCTGAAAAACGCTGCAACACCAGCAGCCTAGCATTAGTGGTTGCTGACAAAAAAATGCTGAAGGGGCAAAAATGCCAGCATAGAGGGGATGATGGAGATGTCTGCAAGAGGATGAAATGCCAGAGGGTGAGACCTGATGGCAATGCTCGATCTAGGAAAAATGCCAAGGATGGGGTGATAATGGCGATGGATATGATGCTGAGGAGGGGTACTTCTAAGAAGTTGCCTGTTGAGCAGGAAGCTCCTGCTGCCTCTTCTGCCATTTAGTGCTAACTTGGGTTTGCTTATATATTAACTTAGAGAAATTGGCCTACCTACTTTTGTTGGAAAGTCACTTAAAAATAATAAGTGAAAATAACCAATAAATAGAAAAATAGGCTAAATGCACTGGAAAATTCCCCTAACTAATGCTAATGGATTCTGATGGGAATTCCGATGATCATGCTGTGTGCAACCGGAGGATATGCATCTATGCTAAGTGTCTGGGCATGCACGGTCTACGAATAGACTCACAAAAGTGCCAGATCACTGCTAATCTAAACTGACTAGACTGACTGAACCCTGCTGTGGTGTAGCTTGTCCACGGACACATAGGGTTGGGATGTGTCACGTGACATCCCCTCTTTTTCAAAGTGAGGTACTGGTACCGAACTGTATGGCGTCCTGGGAGATCGCCAACAGCATCCGGAATCCTGGAAGGGACTCTTCGTCGACCCACTCTGATGTGTGGGTCGTGCGGTACTTGAACTTCATAAAGGTCTGCAACACTTGCTTCTTGGGGCCGCGCCCAAAGCGACTCAAAGTCTTCTATGGCTCCTTCGATGCTTCAACTTTTTCTAGAGACTTGCTTCCTTTGTCTTCAAGAATCTCCATAGATGAAAATTCCTGAAACCATCTCCAACACAAAACCATGAACATACCCATTCCATGTAAAGTGAAGGAAAAAAATCTTGTCTTCTCTAAAGATTGTGCATGCAATGTAGATGAACAAATAGACGGAGTGACAACCCGTTCATCAAACACATGCAAACAATGAGGTCGAATATTTTCTGTTTGATCGAAATCAATCAATTGTGGCAAATCACAATGGAAATGCCCATGCTTGGTGCTCATTCTATCATGTGCTCTTTCTACCACTGTGTCATGCCAAGGAAGAGACATGGAATGCGACTGCCTTACATACATACTTTTTAGCTTTTCATGAACAATCTCCATACATTTGTGCTCATCCATGAGAGAAACGTGCTCAACATACAATATGTCATGCTTAGGAAAAGGGATCACATAACGATGCTGACTAAAATAGAGGAAACCTTCAAGAATGAAACACTCGAACAATGCGTACGTATCAATCATGTGAACACACAATACTTCTTGTGAGGGTTCTTTGGACCAAGGCTCGAGAGCCAAGATCGGTTCGTCCTGAATGACTGAATCGTCCCGTGGGGGTTCTTTGGACATCGACTCGAAAGCCAAGATCGGATCTTCGTGATTGATTAAATATACAACAAGGTTAGCTTCGCTAGCAAAAGCATCCACTAACACATCATCCTTGTGAACAATCACATCTTTGTCATGCAAGTCATCATGCGTGTCTTTATCATCCAAATTAGCATGCAAATCATTATTCTTCAAATCATCATGCTTCTCATAATCATGCTAATCCTGTGTGTCATGTCGTGGAGAAAGAGAGACTAAGAGAATCTCCTTATCCCGAATCCTTTCAGCCTTGTCTTGCATATTATCAATGAGAGATGGAGAAGGAGCATTGTCCACTCCATGAAAGACAGTAGGAGAATCACTTTTTGTAAAGAATGAGGATGCAAGAGAGCTACACAAGACAAGCACAAAGCACACAGAGATGGAAAGCTTCTTCTTCTTCTTCGCAGAAAAGAGAGTACAAAATGACTAAGTGCTAAAGCTGAAAAGTAGCACATATGTACATGCGGTCACTAAGTGTGAACTCGCTAGAAGCGTACTAGGCTGGCACTATAAGTGTAGTCCAGCTGTAGAATCACTGGCAGAGATCCTCCGTGTCGGTCACCTAACGCGCCAGTGAGTAAATGCCGTAAGCGGCCAAGACCCGTAGTGGATGCCAGCTCAAGGTGTAGAGCTCGACATCTCAACACTCCCCCTCGAGCTCTGCATGTCACAGAGTCCAAGCATAGTCCGGAAACGTCGAATCTTCTCAGCTCCGAGGGCCTTGGTAAAGATATCCGCTATCTGCTCCTCTGTGCTGACGTAGACCAAGTCGATGTCGCCCGCCAACACTCGCTCTCGAACGTAGTGGTAATGGACCTCTATGTGTTTGGTCCTGGCATGGAACACTGGGTTCCTAGCCAATTGCATGCTGCTGAGGTTGTCACAATGAATGACAATCTGCTGGTCCACCTGCACTCCCAAGTCCTCAAGTAATGTGCGTAGCCAAGCTACCTCACACGCCGCAACTGCTGCACCTCTGTACTCGGCCTCTGTGCTCGATAAAGCAACCGTAGGCTGCTTTTTGCTGCTCCAAGTAACAGCAGCACTCCCAAAAGAGAACATGAAGCCACTCGTAGATCTCCTATCAACAATGCTATCTGCCCAATCTGCATCTGTATACCCATACAATGCTAATGGTGCATCTGCTGCATAGAACAATGCGTAGTCAAGAGTACCTTGCACATACCTAAGTGTGCGTCGTACTGCATCCAAATGTGGCTTCCTCGGAAGCTGCATGAACTGACTCTCCAAGCCTACTGTGTAGCTCAAGTCTGGCCTCGTGATAGTCAAGTAGATTAGACTACCCACAATCTTCCTGTACATGTTGACATCCTCAACAACATCACCCTTCTCTGCACTCAGCTTTGCATTCACATCCAAGGGAATAGAAATTGGCTTACAATCAGCCATACCATACTTTGACAACATGTCCAAAGCATACTGTCTCTGTGATAGCCATACACCCTCTGGAGTCCTGATCACTTCAATGCCAAGAAAGTAGCGCAACTCGCCTAAATCTTTCATTTCAAACTCCTGTTTGAGAAGACCCTTCACATGGTCAATCTCCATAGCATTGTCACCAACAACTACATATATGGTAATGACCACAATCCCCACATCACTCTCACGTACATAGAGTGAATGATCAGCATGAGCTCTCCTAAAACCAATACTGACAAGATACTTGGCAATCCTGTCATACCATGCTCTAGAGCCCTGCTTCAAACCATACAAAGCTTTGAGAAGTCTGCATACATAATCTGGGTAACCTAGATCGACATAACCAGGTGGCTGATCCATATACACTTCCTCTTGCAACTCACCATTCAAGAAGGCATTCTTTACATCCATTTGATGCATAATCCATCCTCTAGATGCAGCCACTGCTATGACAGCTCTCACAGTCGTCATCTTTGCCACTGGAGCAAAGGTCTCCTCATAGTCTATGCCATACGTCTGTGCATAACCCTTTGCGACTAGCCTTTCCTTGTGACGCTCAATGTTACCATCAGCCTTATGCTTGGTTTTATACACCCATTTGCAGCCAATAGCTTTCTTGCCACTTGGCAATGGCACCAACTCCCATGTGTCATTTGCTTCCAATGCAACCATCTCTTCATTCATTGCATCATCCCAATGCACATTTCCAACTGCATCCTCAAAACATGTGGGCTCCACATCCTGTATCACCTTAGCCATGTAGGCTTGGTGATGCGCTAGATACCCATCATAAGTCAATTTCTGAACTGGATTTCTGACTCTATTAGATCTGCGCGGTCCTAGGTCACTCCTTTGCCCTCTAGCATCTTCTTGTACTTTCCTTACACCAGGTGTCCTGACAGCCGGAATTCCAAATTCCTCATCAAGACTTTGTTCAGAACCATCTGAATCCATGTCTACATGTGAAAAACCTGATGATGCATCAGCCATAAAGGGAGGTTCATCAACCTTTTCCTTTCCTTTTCGTGATACATTCCCTGTACCTGTTGGTGGAGTAACCTGCGTACGTAGTCTACCATTCCATGGTTTCTCAACAGAGCCACGAGAAGAGGACTCTTGTGGTCCACTCAAAACCTGTGACTGTGGCCTCACATTTTGTACAACCACATCATCTTTTACATCAGCCCCAATAGCGCCATGTGCATTACTGTACCAGCTACTCATCTCATCAAAGACTACATCTCTGCTCACTCGTAATTCTCGTGTAGTAGGATTGTAGCACCTGTACCCCTTTTGTTCAAGGGAATATCCCACAAGAATACATTTCTCTGCTTTAGGATCCAATTTCCTACGCAACTCATCTGGTACATGCACGTAAGCTATGCAGCCAAACACTTTCAAGTGTGCCAAATCAGGCTTTGTACCTGTAAACTTTTCCTCAGGTGTTACATCATGCACCGCAGCTGTAGGTGTCCTGTTCATAATGTACACAGCTGTATTTACAGCTTCAGCCCAGAAATGATGAGGCATGTTCTTCTCATTCATCAATGCACGTGCAACCTCTGCAATGTGCCTGTTTTTCCTTTCTGCGACCCCATTTTGCTGTGGAGTATATCTGCATGTAAACTGCCTGTGTATACCATGCATTCGCAGAAAATCTGAAAAATCATTGGAGAAGTACTCTCCCCCTCCATCTGACCTCAATGTCTTGATTTGCATATCTGTCTCCTTCTCAATCATGACTTTGAAGTCTTGAAAGTGACCAAACACTTCACTTTTGTTACGCATGAAGTAGACCCATACTTTCCTTGTATGGTCATCAATGAAAGAGACATAATACCTGCAACCATGTATACTTGCAGTATCGGTTGGACCCCAAACATCTGTGTGCACCACCTCAAGTGGCTTTTTACATACATTGCGCTCATGTGGAAATGAGCCCTTTGACTATTTTCCAAACTGGCATGCTGCACACACTTTATGCATACCATCCACCTTGAATTTGGGCAAACCGTTTACAATCTGTTTTGATTGCATGCTGCGCAATCTCTGCTCATTGACATGGCCAATGCGTTTGTGCCAAATGTCAACATCAGCCACAACACCTGTGCCCTGTGCAAATAATGCAGCTTTTACCTCAGGCATGTCTACATTCAGCGTAAACATTCTGCCCACACATTTGCCCTCTGTGATCAGCTTACAGCCATTCTGGAAATCTTCTACATAACAGCCATTTGGATTGAAGCGAACCTGCAAACCCTGCTCAACCATTTGTCCAACAGAAACAAGATTCTTTGTAATGTTTGGGACATGAAGTACATCTGCTAAGTACTTTGATTTCCCACTCTTCGTATTTAGAGGTATGTCCCCTACATGAGCAATGGGGTGAGCTGTGTCATCTCCTGTCTACACATAGCCTGACACATCTGGTTTGCGCATATCTCTAAACCACTCTCCACGAGACGTCATGTGATTAGAGGCACCTGAATCCACATACCAAACATCATCTTGGGTGGAATTCTCTGCAGTCATTGTATTCATTACATGCTGCATAACAAACATGCGCTCGTTTTTGCTGTCATCTGCATCTCTGCTAGTAGATGCATAGTTGCCCTGTTCTCTCTTTCTACTTGCTTTTCCCTTTGGACAGTCACGTGACATGTGACCTCTTTCACCACAAGTCCAACATTCTCTACTATCTGGAGTATGTTGCTGCCTGCTTGATCCTGCACCACGACCTCTTTGACTCCCCCTGCCTTGAGACTGGTTTCCCTTGCCACCTGTATTGTTTTGATTTGATTGACCTTCCAGAAATTGGCCCCTGCAACCCCTTGGGCCTCGACCATGACCTCTACCTCTACCTTTGTTGGAGTTAGAATAGAAGGCCTGTTCAGAATTATTTCTGCCATGAGAAGAAGATGTGTCAAGGTTCTTCTCCTCAAGAATAAGCATAGAAATCAAATCTTGGAACACGGGGATGTCGTCTCTTGTATTCATGGAAGACCTAAAATGTACATACTCATCTCCTAGACCATCCAAGCATGCACGGACAATGTCATCGTCTTCCACTGAGACTTTAATAGATCCGAGAGCCTCAATGATACTCTTGATCTTCAAGGCATAATCATTGATTGAGAGGTTGTTCCTCTTAACCTGATTTAGCTCCGACTTTAGTTGAAGCTTCCTGGCCTTGGTGTTCACCTCGAACACTCTGCCTAAGTTTCTCCATGCAATGGCGGGGGTTTCAGCATCCTGTAGATAGCCCATCATGCCATCTGTGATGCTCATAGAAAGCCAATACATCACTTTGCTCTGGCCTTGTTGCCAGTCCCTCAAACCTTTCCTTTGTTCTGCTGTAGCATTTGCCTCGGGAATCTCTGGTTCCTTTTCATTGTCTCCTTCTACATAGTCCCAATAACCTTTTCCTTTTAGGAAATTTGTTATTCTGAACTTCCATGCAGGGTAGTTATTTTTCTCAAGCTTCTCAGTAACAATCTGACTGAAACCGTCAGACATCTTGAAGCACTAAGACAAAATAGCTGCAATCTGCAAAAACCTGCAAATCTGCTGAACCTGCTATCGTGGTTCCTGTAACGCTTTCTACACTCAACGAGTGTCCACAATCAAGCGTTTCACAACCACTGTACTTGTACAGTAAATCTCTGTATACTGCACTTTGGAGACCTGTTCAGAAACTTGTTCAGACCTTTGGATTGCGAACGAAGGGATTGTGATTCTCTTGCTCTCTTAGCCTCTCTTGCCTGCACCAGGCTCTGATACCATGTAAAGAATGAGGATGCAAGAGAGCTACACAAGACAAGCACAAAGCACACAGAGATGGAAAGCTTCTTCTTCTTCTTCACAGAAAAGAGAGTACAAAATGACTAAGTGCTAAAGCTGAAAAGTAGCACATATGTACATGCGGTCACTAAGTGTGAACTCGCTAGAAGCGTACTAGGCTGGCACTATAAGTGTAGTCCAGCTGTAGAATCACTGGCAGAGATCCTCCGTGTCAGTCACCTAACGCGCCAGTGAGTAAATGCCGTAAGCGGCCAAGACCCGTAGTGGATGCCAGCTCAAGGTGTAGAGCTCGACATCTCAACACTCCCCCTCGAGCTCTGCATGTCGCAGAGTCCAAGCATAGTCCGGAAACGTTGAAGCTTCTCAGCTCCGAGGGCCTTGGTAAAGATATCCGCTATCTGCTCCTCTGTGCTGACGTAGACCAAGTCGATGTCGCCCGCCAACACTCGCTCTCGAACGTAGTGGTAATGGACCTCTATGTGTTTGGTCCTGGCATGGAACACTGGGTTCCTAGCCAATTGCATGCTGCTGAGGCTGTCACAATGAATGATAATCTGCTGGTCCACCTGCACTCCCAAGTCCTCAAGTAATGTGCGTAGCCAAGCTACCTCACACGCCGCAACTGCTGCACCTCTGTACTCGGCCTCTGTGCTCGATAAAGCAACCGTAGGCTGCTTTTTGCTGCTCCAAGTAACAGCAGCACTCCCAAAAGAGAACATGAAGCCACTCGTAGATCTCCTATCAACAATGCTATCTACCCAATCTGCATCTGTATACCCATACAATGCTAATGGTGCATCTGCTGCATAGAACAATGCGTAGTCAAGAGTACCTTGCACATACCTAAGTGTGCGTCGTACTGCATCCAAATGTGGCTTCCTCGGAAGCTGCATGAACTGACTCTCCAAGCCTACTGTGTAGCTCAAGTCTGGCCTCGTGATAGTCAAGTAGATTAGACTACCCACAATCTTCCTGTACATGTTGACATCCTCAACAACATCACCCTTCTCTGCACTTAGCTTTGCATTCACATCCAAGGGAATAGAAATTGGCTTACAATCAGCCATACCATACTTTGACAACATGTCCAAAGCATACTGTCTCTGTGATAGCCATACACCCTCTGGAGTCCTGATCACTTCAATGCCAAGAAAGTAGCGCAACTCGCCTAAATCTTTCATTTCAAACTCCTGTTTGAGAAGACCCTTCACATGGTCAATCTCCATAGCATTGTCACCAACAACTACATATATGGTAATGACCACAATCCCCACATCACTCTCACGTACATAGAGTGAATGATCAGCATGAGCTCTCCTAAAACCAATACTGACAAGATACTTGGCAATCCTGTCATACCATGCTCTAGAGCCCTGCTTCAAACCATACAAAGCTTTGAGAAGTCTGCATACATAATCTGGGTAACCTAGATCGACATAACCAGGTGGCTGATCCATATACACTTCCTCTTGCAACTCACCATTCAAGAAGGCATTCTTTACATCCATTTGATGCATAATCCATCCTCTAGATGCAGCCACTGCTATGACAGCTCTCACAGTCGTCATCTTTGCCACTGGAGCAAAGGTCTCCTCATAGTCTATGCCATACGTCTGTGCATAACCCTTTGCGACCAGCCTTTCCTTGTGACGCTCAATGTTACCATCAGCCTTATGCTTGGTTTTATACACCCATTTGCAGCCAATAGCTTTCTTGCCACTTGGCAATGGCACCAACTCCCATGTGTCATTTGCTTCCAATGCAACCATCTCTTCATTCATTGCATCATCCCAATGCACATTTCCAACTGCATCCTCAAAACATGTGGGCTCCACATCCTGTATCACCTTAGCCATGTAGGCTTGGTGATGCGCTAGATACCCATCATAAGTCAATTTCTGAACTGGATTTCTGACTCTATTAGATCTGCGCGGTCCTAGGTCACTCCTTTGCCCTCTAGCATCTTCTTGTACTTTCCTTACACCAGGTGTCCTGACAGCCGGAATTCCAAATTCCTCATCAAGACTTTGTTCAGAACCATCTGAATCCATGTCTACATGTGAAAAACCTGATGATGCATCAGCCATAAAGGGAGGTTCATCAACCTTTTCCTTTCCTTTTCGTGATACATTCCCTGTACCTGTTGGTGGAGTAACCTGCGTACGTAGTCTACCATTCCATGGTTTCTCAACAGAGCCACGAGAAGAGGACTCTTGTGGTCCACTCAAAACCTGTGACTGTGGCCTCACATTTTGTACAACCACATCATCTTTTACATCAGCCCCAATAGCGCCATGTGCATTACTGTACCAGCTACTCATCTCATCAAAGACTACATCTCTGCTCACTCGTAATTCTCGTGTAGTAGGATTGTAGCACCTGTACCCCTTTTGTTCAAGGGAATATCCCACAAGAATACATTTCTCTGCTTTAGGATCCAATTTCCTACGCAACTCATCTGGTACATGCACGTAAGCTATGCAGCCAAACACTTTCAAGTGTGCCAAATCAGGCTTTGTACCTGTAAACTTTTCCTCAGGTGTTACATCATGCACCGCAGCTATAGGTGTCCTGTTCATAATGTACACAGCTGTATTTACAGCTTCAGCCCAGAAATGATGAGGCATGTTCTTCTCATTCATCAATGCACGTGCAACCTCTGCAATGTGCCTGTTTTTCCTTTCTGCGACCCCATTTTGCTGTGGAGTATATCTGCATGTAAACTGCCTGTGTATACCATGCAATTGGAGAAGTACTCTCCCCCTCCATCTGACCTCAATGTCTTGATTTGCATATCTGTCTCCTTCTCAATCATGACTTTGAAGTCTTGAAAGTGACCAAACACTTCACTTTTGTTACACATGAAGTAGACCCATACTTTCCTTGTATGGTCATCAATGAAAGAGACATAATACCTGCAACCATGTATACTTGCAGTATCGGTTGGACCCCAAACATCTGTGTGCACCACCTCAAGTGGCTTTTTACATACATTGCGCTCATGTGGAAATGAGCCCTTTGACTGTTTTCCAAACTGGCATGCTGCACACACTTTATGCATACCATCCACCTTGAATTTGGGCAAACCGTTTACAATCTGTTTTGATTGCATGCTGCGCAATCTCTGCTCATTGACATGGCCAATGCGTTTGTGCCAAATGTCAACATCAGCCACAACACCTGTGCCCTGTGCAAATAATGCAGCTTTTACCTCAGGCATGTCTACATTCAGCGTAAACATTCTGCCCACACATTTGCCCTCTGTGATCAGCTTACAGCCATTCTGGAAATCTTCTACATAACAGCCATTTGGATTGAAGCGAACCTGCAAACCCTGCTCAACCATTTGTCCAACAGAAACAAGATTCTTTGTAATGTTTGGGACATGAAGTACATCTGCTAAGTACTTTGATTTCCCACTCTTCGTATTTAGAGGTATGTCCCCTACATGAGCAATGGGGTGAGCTGTGTCATCTCCTGTCTACACATAGCCTGACACATCTGGTTTGCGCATATCTCTAAACCACTCTCCACGAGACGTCATGTGATTAGAGGCACCTGAATCCACATACCAAACATCATCTTGGGTGGAATTCTCTGCAGTCATTGTATTCATTACATGCTGCATAACAAACATGCGCTCGTTTTTGCTGTCATCTGCATCTCTGCTAGTAGATGCATAGTTGCCCTGTTCTCTCTTTCTACTTGCTTTTCCCTTTGGACAGTCACGTGACATGTGACCTCTTTCACCACAAGTCCAACATTCTCTACTATCTGGAGTATGTTGCTGCCTGCTTGATCCTGCACCACGACCTCTTTGACTCCCCCTGCCTTGAGACTGGTTTCCCTTGCCACCTGTATTGTTTTGATTTGATTGACCTTCCAGAAATTGGCCCCTGCAACCCCTTGGGCCTCGACCACGACCTCTACCTCTACCTCTGTTGGAGTTAGAATAGAAGGCCTGTTCAGAATTATTTCTGCCATGAGAAGAAGATGTGTCAAGGTTCTTCTCCTCAAGAATAAGCATAGAAATCAAATCTTGGAACACGGGGATGTCGTCTCTTGTATTCATGGAAGACCTAAAATGTACATACTCATCTCCTAGACCATCCAAGCATGCACGGACAATGTCATCGTCTTCCACTGAGACTTTAATAGATCCGAGAGCCTCAATGATACTCTTGATCTTCAAGGCATAATCATTGATTGAGAGGTTGTTCCTCTTAACCTGATTTAGCTCCAACTTTAGTTGAAGCTTCCTGGCCTTGGTGTTCACCTCGAACACTCTGCCTAAGTTTCTCCATGCAATGGCGGGGGTTTCAGCATCCTGTAGATAGCCCATCATGCCATCTGTGATGCTCATAGAAAGCCAATACATCACTTTGCTCTGGCCTTGTTGCCAGTCCCTCAAAGCTTTCCTTTGTTCTGCTGTAGCATTTGCCTCGGGAATCTCTGGTTCCTTTTCATTGTCTCCTTCTACATAGTCCCAATAACCTTTTCCTTTTAGGAAATTTGTTATTCTGAACTTCCATGCAGGGTAGTTATTTTTCTCAAGCTTCTCAGTAACAATCTGACTGAAACCGTCAGACATCTTGAAGCACTAAGACAAAATAGCTGCAATCTGCAAAAACCTGCAAATCTGCTGAACCTGCTATCGTGGTTCCTGTAACGCTTTCTACACTCAACGAGTGTCCACAATCAAGCGTTTCACAACCACTGTACTTGTACAGTAAATCTCTGTATACTGCACTTTGGAGACCTGTTCAGAAACTTGTTCAGACCTTTGGATTGCGAACGAAGGGATTGTGATTCTCTTGCTCTCTTAGCCTCTCTTGCCTGCACCAGGCTCTGATACCATGTAAAGAATGAGGATGCAAGAGAGCTACACAAGACAAGCACAAAGCACACAGAGATGGAAAGCTTCTTCTTCTTCTTCACAGAAAAGAGAGTACAAAATGACTAAGTGCTAAAGCTGAAAAGTAGCACATATGTACATGCGGTCACTAAGTGTGAACTCGCTAGAAGCGTACTAGGCTGGCACTATAAGTGTAGTCCAGCTGTAGAATCACTGGCAGAGATCCTCCGTGTCAGTCACCTAACGCGCCAGTGAGTAAATGCCGTAAGCGGCCAAGACCCGTAGTGGATGCCAGCTCAAGGTGTAGAGCTCGACATCTCAACACTCCCCCTCGAGCTCTGCATGTCGCAGAGTCCAAGCATAGTCCGGAAACGTCGAAGCTTCTCAGCTCCGAGGGCCTTGGTAAAGATATCCGCTATCTGCTCCTCTGTGCTGACGTAGACCAAGTCGATGTCGCCCGCCAACACTCGCTCTCGAACGTAGTGGTAATGGACCTCTATGTGTTTGGTCCTGGCATGGAACACTGGGTTCCTAGCCAATTACATGCTGTTGAGGTTGTCACAATGAATGACAATCTGCTGGTCCACCTGCACTCCCAAGTCCTCAAGTAATGTGCGTAGCCAAGCTACCTCACACGCCGCAACTGCTGCACCTCTGTACTCGGCCTCTGTGCTCGATAAAGCAACCGTAGGCTGCTTTTTGCTGCTCCAAGTAACAGCAGCACTCCCAAAAGAGAACATGAAGCCACTCGTAGATCTCCTATCAACAATGCTATCTGCCCAATCTGCATCTGTATACCCATACAATGCTAATGGTGCATCTGCTGCATAGAACAATGCGTAGTCAAGAGTACCTTGCACATACCTAAGTGTGCGTCGTACTGCATCCAAATGTGGCTTCCTCGGAAGCTGCATGAACTGACTCTCCAAGCCTACTGTGTAGCTCAAGTCTGGCCTCGTGATAGTCAAGTAGATTAGACTACCCACAATCTTCCTGTACATGTTGACATCCTCAACAACATCACCCTTCTCTGCACTCAGCTTTGCATTCACATCCAAGGGAATAGAAATTGGCTTACAATCAGCCATACCATACTTTGACAACATGTCCAAAGCATACTGTCTCTGTGATAGCCATACACCCTCTGGAGTCCTGATCACTTCAATGCCAAGAAAGTAGCGCAACTCGCCTAAATCTTTCATTTCAAACTCCTGTTTGAGAAGACCCTTCACATGGTCAATCTCCATAGCATTGTCACCAACAACTACATATATGGTAATGAACACAATCCCCACATCACTCTCACGTACATAGAGTGAATGATCAGCATGAGCTCTCCTAAAACCAATACTGACAAGATACTTGGCAATCCTGTCATACCATGCTCTAGAGCCCTGCTTCAAACCATACAAAGCTTTGAGAAGTCTGCATACATAATCTGGGTAACCTAGATCGACATAACCAGGTGGCTGATCCATATACACTTCCTCTTGCAACTCACCATTCAAGAAGGCATTCTTTACATCCATTTGATGCATAATCCATCCTCTAGATGCAGCCACTGCTATGACAGCTCTCACAGTCGTCATCTTTGCCACTGGAGCAAAGGTCTCCTCATAGTCTATGCCATACGTCTGTGCATAACCCTTTGCGACCAGCCTTTCCTTGTGACGCTCAATGTTACCATCAGCCTTATGCTTGGTTTTATACACCCATTTGCAGCCAATAGCTTTCTTGCCACTTGGCAATGGCACCAACTCCCATGTGTCATTTGCTTCCAATGCAACCATCTCTTCATTCATTGCATCATCCCAATGCACATTTCCAACTGCATCCTCAAAACATGTGGGCTCCACATCCTGTATCACCTTAGCCATGTAGGCTTGGTGATGCGCTAGATACCCATCATAAGTCAATTTCTGAACTGGATTTCTGACTCTATTAGATCTGCGCGGTCCTAGGTCACTCCTTTGCCCTCTAGCATCTTCTTGTACTTTCCTTACACCAGGTGTCCTGACAGCCGGAATTCCAAATTCCTCATCAAGACTTTGTTCAGAACCATCTGAATCCATGTCTACATGTGAAAAACCTGATGATGCATCAGCCATAAAGGGAGGTTCATCAACCTTTTCCTTTCCTTTTCGTGATACATTCCCTGTACCTGTTGGTGGAGTAACCTGCGTACGTAGTCTACCATTCCATGGTTTCTCAACAGAGCCACGAGAAGAGGACTCTTGTGGTCCACTCAAAACCTGTGACTGTGGCCTCACATTTTGTACAACCACATCATCTTTTACATCAGCCCCAATAGCGCCATGTGCATTACTGTACCAGCTACTCATCTCATCAAAGACTACATCTCTGCTCACTCGTAATTCTCGTGTAGTAGGATTGTAGCACCTGTACCCCTTTTGTTCAAGGGAATATCCCACAAGAATACATTTCTCTGCTTTAGGATCCAATTTCCTACGCAACTCATCTGGTACATGCACGTAAGCTATGCAGCCAAACACTTTCAAGTGTGCCAAATCAGGCTTTGTACCTGTAAACTTTTCCTCAGGTGTTACATCATGCACCGCAGCTGTAGGTGTCCTGTTCATAATGTACACAGCTGTATTTACAGCTTCAGCCCAGAAATGATGAGGCATGTTCTTCTCATTCATCAATGCACGTGCAACCTCTGCAATGTGCCTGTTTTTCCTTTCTGCGACCCCATTTTGCTGTGGGGTGTGTCTGGATGGTATTATGAAACTGGGTATAATGCATGTAGATAGAAAATCTGAAAATCATTGGGGAGATTACTCTCCCCCTCCATGACCTACAATGTCTTGATTTGTGATATCTGTCTCCTTCTCAATCATGACTTTGAAGTTTTGAAAGTGACCAAAACACTTCACTTTGTTACGCATGAAGTAGACCATACTTTCCTTGTATGGTCATCAATGAAAGAGACATAATACCTGCAACCATGTATACTTGCAGTATCGGTTGGACCCCAAACATCTGTGTGCACCACCTCAAGTGGCTTTTTACATACATTGCGCTCATGTGGAAATGAGCCCTTTGACTGTTTTCCAAACTGGCATGCTGCACACACTTTATGCATACCATCCACCTTGAATTTGGGCAAACCGTTTACAATCTGTTTTGATTGCATGCTGCGCAATCTCTGCTCATTGACATGGCCAATGCGTTTGTGCCAAATGTCAACATCAGCCACAACACCTGTGCCCTGTGCAAATAATGCAGCTTTTACCTCAGGCATGTCTACATTCAGCGTAAACATTCTGCCCACACATTTGCCCTCTGTGATCAGCTTACAGCCATTCTGGAAATCTTCTACATAACAACCATTTGGATTGAAGCGAACCTGCAAACCCTGCTCAACCATTTGTCCAACAGAAACAAGATTCTTTGTAATGTTTGGGACATGAAGTACATCTGCTAAGTACTTTGATTTCCCACTCTTCGTATTTAGAGGTATGTCCCCTACATGAGCAATGGGGTGAGCTGTGTCATCTCCTGTCTACACATAGCCTGACACATCTGGTTTGCGCATATCTCTAAACCACTCTCCACGAGACTCATGTGATTAGAGGCACCTGAATCCACATACCAACATCATCTTGGGTGGAATTCTCTGCAGTCATTGTATTCATTACATGCTGCATAACAAACATGCGCTCGTTTTTGCTGTCATCTGCATCTCTGCTAGTAGATGCATAGTTGCCCTGTTCTCTCTTTCTACTTGCTTTTCCCTTTGGACAGTCACGTGACATGTGACCTCTTTCACCACAAGTCCAACATTCTCTACTATCTGGAGTATGTTGCTGCTGCTTGATCCTGCACCACGACCTCTTTGACTCCCCCTGCCTTGAGACTGGTTTCCCTTGC
This sequence comes from Adiantum capillus-veneris, assembly GCF_014529385.1. NCBI lineage: Eukaryota > Viridiplantae > Streptophyta > Polypodiopsida > Polypodiales > Pteridaceae > Adiantum > Adiantum capillus-veneris. Next base: position 74,960,692 of record NC_140944.1, read on the forward strand.
CACCTGTATTGTTTTGATTTGATTGACCTTCCAAAAATTGGCCCCTGCAACCCCTTGGGCCTCGACCACGACCTCTACCTCTACCTTTGTTGGAGTTAGAATAGAAGGCCTGTTCAGAATTATTTCTGCCATGAGAAGAAGATGTGTCAAGGTTCTTCTCCTCAAGAATAAGCATAGAAATCAAATCTTGGAACACGGGGATGTCGTCTCTTGTATTCATGGAAGACCTAAAATGTACATACTCATCTCCTAGACCATCCAAGCATGCACGGACAATGTCATCTTCTTCCACTGAGACTTTAATAGATCCGAGAGCCTCAATGATACTCTTGATCTTCAAGGCATAATCATTGATTGAGAGGTTGTTCCTCTTAACCTGATTTAGCTCCGACTTTAGTTGAAGCTTCCTGGCCTTGGTGTTCACCTCGAACACTCTGCCTAAGTTTCTCCATGCAATGGCGGGGGTTTCAGCATCCTGTGGATAGCCCATCATGCCATCTGTGATGCTCATAGAAAGCCAATACATCACTTTGCTCTGGCCTTGTTGCCAGTCCCTCAAAGCTTTCCTTTGTTCTGCTGTAGCATTTGCCTCGGGAATCTCTGGTTCCTTTTCATTGTCTCCTTCTACATAGTCCCAATAACCTTTTCCTTTTAGGAAATTTGTTATTCTGAACTTCCATGCAGGGTAGTTATTTTTCTCAAGCTTCTCAGTAACAATCTGACTGAAACCGTCAGACATCTTGAAGCACTAAGACAAAATAGCTGCAATCTGCAAAAACCTGCAAATCTGCTGAACCTGCTATCGTGGTTCCTGTAACGCTTTCTACACTCAACGAGTGTCCACAATCAAGCGTTTCACAACCACTGTACTTGTACAGTAAATCTCTGTATACTGCACTTTGGAGACCTGTTCAGAAACTTGTTCAGACCTTTGGATTGCGAACGAAGGGATTGTGATTCTCTTGCTCTCTTAGCCTCTCTTGCCTGCACCAGGCTCTGATACCATGTAAAGAATGAGGATGCAAGAGAGCTACACAAGACAAGCACAAAGCACACAGAGATGGAAAGCTTCTTCTTCTTCTTCACAGAAAAGAGAGTACAAAATGACTAAGTGCTAAAGCTGAAAAGTAGCACATATGTACATGCGGTCACTAAGTGTGAACTCGCTAGAAGCGTACTAGGCTGGCACTATAAGTGTCGTCCAGCTGTAGAATCACTGGCAGAGATCCTCCGTGTCGGTCACCTAACGCGCCAGTGAGTAAATGCCGTAAGCGGCCAAGACCCGTAGTGGATGCCAGCTCAAGGTGTAGAGCTCGACATCTCCACACTTTTGGCATTGAGAGTTAAAGTGTTAGCCTCAAAATCAATGAGAGCATTAGTCTCACGAGACCATCGAATGCCCAAAATCATATCACATCCTGAGAGAGGAGAAACAACAAATCTTCTAGTGAATGCAGTTTGTTGAATTGCAAACAACACATCAAGGCATTCCTTTGTGATGAGAGCGTCCATACCGGGACGAAATCCAAAGACCTCGATAGGAGATCTTGGACTCACCTCAAGGTGCGCTCTCTCAACAAGAGAGGAACTGATCACATCATGCATACTACCTAGATCAAACAATATGACAAAACGATGCCCCGACGTACCACCATAACATTTAATGAGAGAATCATCAATGGGAGGGTCCTGAGACACTTCGGGCACACCTGTGTTATCATTCATTGCATTGACAGATGTAACGGGTGCTGTGGGTTCTTTAGATTCATTCGATTCAAGCTTAGGACATGTTCGTTTTATGTGACCCTTAATGTGACAATGAAAACAACGACCTTCTTTAGAATAAGTGCTTTGTTCTTCCGAAGTGATGTATCCTCCTACAATTTCTTGTGCTACCTTTTCATCTGGAGTAAGATTAGGTTTAGTAGTTGTGTTAGCCTTACCCTTAGATTCATTGGAAGAATTCTTTGATGAGAGAATGTTGGAAGGTTGGTTAGAAGATTTATCATTCTTACCGTTCTTACTGTTATGAGGGTTCTGAGAAGTCTGTGAGGTACTTGTGGAAGTCTTGTTCTCCTTAGGCTTTCCCTTGTTGTGCTTCATCTCCTGTGCGAGAGAAATTGCTACCGCCTTGTTGAGATCGATTGGATCGAATACCTCGACATCGTACTTGATATACTCGTCCAATCCAAAGAGAAAAGCCTCTTTACACTCTTCATCAGACATGCGTAGTTGGGTACCTAGCTGCAAAACACGATTAGAAAAAGACATGACCGGCATACCATTTTGCTTGAGAGGGCGCCAATCGTCCTTCAATCGTGCGAGGTACTGAGGTGGCATAAACCGCGCCTTGAGCTTGTCTTGGAAATCAGCCAAACTAATAGAGAGGGGCGTGAAATCGTCAGCTGTCTTAAGGTGTGCGGCTAACTGTGCCTCTTGCCATGCGTGGTACCAGTTAATGGCATCACCGGCAACGTACATAGCTACCGTCAAAACTTTGTTATTTCCTGTCTTCTTAGTTGTCGCAAAATAAGCATTAAATTGATGCAACCAAGAATGAATAACTTTAGCATCCATCTTACCGTCATACTTACTGAAAGTCAACTTTTCTGTGACTGGATGGTTGGAATTCGCATTGTGACTTGCACCACTTGAAGAACTCCCACGATCTTTGGGTGGTTCGGTCTTTGAAGCTAGGATGTGGGAAATAAATTCTTGATGACAAATCTCCCTTTGAGCCTCTCGTTCATCGTGCTCGCGTTCAAAAGCAAGTCGATGTTCTTCTTGTTTTGCGGCAAGAGAAATGCGCTCACATTCCTGAGCAAGGCGCTTACGGTCGTGAGCAATGCGACTTGCTTCTTGTCTATCCATCATGGCCATCATTTGCTTGACCATTGCCTCCATAGCACTTGGTGGCGTAGATGGCGAAGGGGAAGGGTTGAAGAAATCATCTTCGGGTGGGGATGAGTCTTCGTCGCCTCTCTCATGCTCATCACCGTTATGCGAAGTATCCATTCCGCTTCGGGTGACGACCATGCACTATGATCTTGGGGTCTTAAGCATGCAAGGAACTTGGGTTCTTGAAGTTCTTGAGGTTCTTGATTCGTGAGAATCTTGGGTTCTTGATGTTCTTGAGTCTTGAGGATCTTGGGTTCTTGGGTTCTTGAGGTTTTCTTTCGCTTGCAAATTAGATTGGAGGAGGATCTTCTCTTCACCCGAGTTCTACCCTTTTCTGCGGCGGACGCACCCCTTGGCGGCCTTGCACTCACACCAAGTTGCTTTTTCCCACCTCACGTCTATTGTCCGGCCGCTAAGTGCACGGTCCGCTCTCAATGAGTGAAAAGAGAAACAAGGGGAGGCTGGACAAGCCCTTCTTTCTTGGGATTCCTATCATTCTTCAACAAAACATGATTAGGAATCGCCACGCCCAAGCGAACTTGGGTTCATGCGACCTCAACAAGCAAAAAAAATCTTGTGGTTCTTTCCTTGAGTAATGCAGAACACTTCCAAAGCTCTGATACCAATGTAAGGTGCAACGGAATGAATGTTGTATTTTCTCAAGATTAGTCATCTTTACCGCTCAAGGTTCCTTTCAGTTCTTAGGGAAAGAGAGAGCTTTCCGTCTTATGGAGTGCTATGATCACGAACAGAGTGAGTGGATTGTGCGTGCAAGTGAATGAGACTGAGAGAAGGAGAGAGAAGAGATACGACACCGAGAGTTGTAAAACCCTCCTCCGAAGGCCCCACTCTCGGCAGCGAGAGTGGTCTAATCTTTGATTGCACAAAGGTGTACAATGCTAATGCAATGGATTGATGCAAGTTGGACTATGCCGATGACGATGACGGTGATGATGACGGCAACTTCGTGGTTGAAAACTGTGATCTTCTATGGGCTGAATTCGGTGGCTGTTTCGAGGCTGAAAATGATTGTTTTCTTGCTATGGTTATGGCTGAAAATGATCAAGTTGTCGAGGTCTTCTTGATGGTAAAAACGCTGAAGACTTGGTCCTACCAGGCTGTGTTTTTTGGGGCTATTGTACCTGTTGAAAACGCTGCAACAGCAGCAGCCTAGCGTTAGCGGTTGCTGACAAAAAAACGTTAAAGGGGGATAAAAACGCCGGCATAAAGGGGATGATGGCGATGTTTGCAAGAGGATGAAACTCCAGGGGGTGAGACCTGATGGCGATGCTAGATCTAGGAAAAACGCCAAGGATGGGGTGATAATGGTGATGGATAAGATGCTAAGGAGGGGTACTGCTGAGAAGTTGCCTGTTGAGCGGGAAGCTCCTGCTGCCTCTTCTGCCATTTAGTGCTAAGTTGGATTTGCTTATATATTAACTTAGAGAAATTGCCCTACCTACTTTTGTTGGAAATTCACTTAAAAATAATAAGTGAAAATAACCAATAAATAGAAAAATAGGCTAAATGGACTAGAAAATTCTCCTAACTGATGCTAATGGATTCTGATGGGAATTTCGATGATCATGCTGTGTGCAACCGGTGGATATGCATCTATGCTAAGTCTGGGCATGCACAGTCTACGAATAGACTCACAAAAGTGTCAGATCACTGCTAATCTAAACTGACTGAACTGAATGAACCCTGTTGTGGTGTAGCTTGTCCATGGACACACACGGTTGGATTGTGTCACGTGACAATAGGGTTTTTGGACAACAGTAGGAAGATTTGCAGATTTCAGCCCTTATGTCATTGTTGTCATCACCGTCCCCATCTCTGACATAGCCTAAACTTGCATTAGTCTCATGCATACCATTTGTACCAGATTGTGCAACCATAAGTAGATCACTCTTGCCGATGAGAGTGGGGCCTTCGAAGGAGGGTTTTACAACGTCTCTAGTGTCGTATCTCTTCTCTCTTCTTCTCTCAGTCTCATTCACTTGCACGCACAATATCCACTCACTTTGTTCCTGATCACATCACTCTAGAAGGCGAAAGGCTCTCTCCTTCCCTAAGAACTAAAAGGAACCTTGATCAATAAAGATCACTAATCTTGAGAAAATACAACATTCATTCTGCTGCACCTTACATTGGTATCAGAGCTTTGGAAGAATTCTGCATTACTCAAGGAAAGAACCACAAGAATTTTTTTTGCTTGTTGCGATCGCACGAACCCAAGTTTACTTGGGCGTGGCGATTCCTAATCGTGTTTTGTTGAAGAGTGACATGAATCCCAAGAAAGAAGGGCTTGTCGAGCCTCCCCTTGTGTATCTTTTCACTCATGGAGAGCGGACTGTGCACTTAGCGGCTGGACAATCGACGTGAGGTGGAAAAAAGAAACCTTGATGTGAGCGCAAGGCCGCTGAGGGCGAGCTTTTTGAAATGGGGCCTCTAAACCCAAACCAATGGGCCTACCCTCACAAAATGTTCGTAAAGAGGTACGCACACTACTTGGGGCACCACCTTCTTTTGGGAGTGGAGAAGGAAACCAATCAAAATAACACTTGCACTCACCCACTCAAGCAACCCACTTTGAAAACCCCCTTACTCTATATACACTTTGGACACTTGAACACCATCAACGATTATGCAACCGAATGCCGTGCATCAAAATGAAATATGTAATTTGTGGAATAGCATTCACCTTCTCCCCATAAGAATACCCATAATACATCCAAACTCTTCCTCTCTCAAGCACTCATAAAATAATTATGCGCACAAGACTTGCCTCTCAAACACACAAGAGAACCACTTACATCAAACTAACACACTTTGCATAGAGAGCTCATCTCCATCTATGCAATGCCGTGACACAAATAAAATCACCATGAGAGGTAGCCACATGCATATGTAATGAAGCAAAAGAGAGTTGGAGTGAGAAATTTCTTTAGACCAATTGAATAAGTGTGGAGAAACAAACCAATGGTAAATTGAGAATAGAACACTTACTTGATTTCTCACACACCTTTTAAGGGGAGGATAGATGTTGGCTAACCATCACGAATTGCGACACTTGAAAGTTTTGAAGATGATTTAATGGTCACTAACATGATGTATTTACAATTTATTGAGGTGCTACAAATGATTTATTGGGTTGATGGAGTAAGAGATTGTAGAATAGAAAGAGTGGAGGATAGAGTTGCACTTCCTCCAAAGAGGAGGGTTAGGAGGGAGGATGTGAAAGAGGGAGAGTTGGGGTTTTCTCTACTATTGATCAAGAAACAACATGAAGTTGAAAATATAGGTGTGTGTCCTTGAGTCTCTCCAAGGGGGGCTATTTATAGTTGTGTAGGAGTGGGATTATGCTACACTTAATTAGAGTAAGTGATTAGACCTAATTAAGTGTCCTTTGACCACTCATTGAATATTGGACATAAAAGGGACTATTTATTCACCAAAAATATCATTTTAGACCGTGAAGGCTCCATAGGGGTGCATAATGTAGGTGGGCCCCACCATGAGGCCCTACGGGTGGCTCCTGCGGGGTATCTCAACTTGTCTGTCTTGGCATTTAGAAAGCATCTTTAGGTTGGTCCCATCACATGCAAGTGACCTTGAACACTCATTGCTCTTCTAGAAGATGAGTAGGGGAAAAATAAGATCTCACCCTCTTGATTTACTTGATTTACAGTTCCCTTTTGCTACGAATCTGACAGATTTACACTATTTTGACCATAACTTTTTACCTGTAGCTCGGAATGACATGCTTCAAAAGGCAAAATTGACCTTCTCAACATGTTTGATATGAATTTGGACTATTCTTCATGCCCATGCACCAAGGAATTCGGTTTGGAAGGTCCACACTAGGCTAGGGAACCTTTTGCTTCCAAGTCTTCTTGTATGGGCACTTTGCTTGTATGCATCCAAGGGGAATCATGCTTTTTCAAAAGGCTATGATGCTTAAAAAAAAAGAGGAGGGCCCAATATTTTTTTCTTGTGAAAATAATATACAATTGGAGTCTTTTTGAAAGGAGAGAAACTATATGTATATTCTTAAGAGATATTGGGCCACCTATGTAGGGGGCATAGAAGACTTGTAGAGAGGGACCATAATCTTTGGTAAAGACAAGTGGAGAGTTGATTTCCATGGGAATTTATCTATATGGGGTGGAAGATGGATATATTATTTTTCTACTACTAATTCAGAAGAGGTAAGAAAGTTTGGGGGTATAAAGTTGGTTATTGTATGCTTATTCTATTTACAAAGCAAAAAAGAAAAGGGTGGTAATATAAATATATGACTAAGGTGACATTTTTGAGAAGAGTATAATGTATGTGTCGCCACAAAGGTTAAACGAAGAGGGGGAATTTACTCTAGATAACTTAATAGCGTAGAAAAATATATACACATATGAGGAAGAGGACGTTGAGTAGGCTGACAAATGTTGCAAAAAGATGGTTACCATTTTATGCCACTCATATTAGCCCTCCCCCAAGCCTAGAGATATTCATATCTTTAGGAGGACGGTGTTGCTTCTTTTTCTTCTTCTTTTTTCTCTTTTTTTTGTCATTTTTCCTTTTTCATTTTTTTTTTTTCAATAGGAGGAGTGTCATGCACTCTTTTACTCCATTAGACCTGCTTTTCATTACCTCAATCCCATAAATCGGAGATGGGAGGGTTGCCTTGGGTATGTTCAGATTCCAAGGTTGGTTCTTCTTTGCACATCAAAGCTTTAAAAATAGGTGGAGCATTTGCCAAGCCAAAGGGAGCCATGTCAATTTGGAGCTTAGACGATGTAGGCAAATGACTGCCTATCAACGGATTGATACGTTGAAAGTAGGGCTTTAATCTCCATCCATTGACTCTGGTCTTGACTCTGGTCTTGTGGAGTTTTCCTGATAAATCTGCTAATCTGTAACTACCATTCCCAAACATTGTTTTTATCATGAAAGGTCCCTCCCATCTTTGCAAAAACGTTTTGTCAAGTCGAGTATCAAGTCAGTTATCATAGCGAAGAACCAACATACCTTCCTTCAATCCTTTCCCCTTGAGCTTCTTGTTGATTTTATCCCTTTGTCTTGTCACTTTGGTGATGTAGTGATCAATGGACTCTTCTCTATCTAGCTCAAGTCGTTGGAGATCTAAGATCCTTTCATATAGAATCTCTTTTGGTTTTTTTGCCACTCTTGCAGGAACGTGCAAGCTTGAGAGCTCTACCTCAATGGGGAGAAGTGCCTCTTGTCCATAAACTAAATGAAAAGGGGTGAATTGGGTAGATACCTTGAAAGATGTCCTGTACGCCCAAAGAGAAACCGTCAAATGGCGATCCCAATCATTAGGCCGGTCCACAACCTGCTTAGAAATGATCTTACATATCATTCCATTCACTTTTTCCACCAATCCATCGCATTGAGGATAGTAGGGTGTGGAATGCACGTGTTTCACTTTTAACCTCCTCAAGAGATCATTCAGAAGTTCAGCCCTAAAACCCGGGCCTGATCTGATAAGATTTCTAGGGGTGTTCCAAACCTACTATAAATATGATCAAAAATAAACTTTGATACCTCTTCAGCTGTGATTCGGGTTGTGCTTGTTGCTTCCGCCCATCGTGCCATGTAGTCAACACCCATGATGATGAAAACCTTCCCTGTAGAAGTACGAGGTAGGGGACCTATTGCATCCACACCCCACTTTTCAAAAGGGCCATAAGATATTATTGGGACTCGAGGCTCATATGTTAGTCGTCTATCCCCAGCAATTTGGCATGGCTTACATGCCTTACACCAATATTGGACATCACGATGTAAGCTTGGCCAAATAAACCCTGCTTGTAAAATCTTCCTACTTGTAATATCTTGAGAAAAGTGACCACCACAGACATCATCATGACATGAAAGAAGAAATTTCTCTATCTCTTGCACACCTGGTACTCTCCTCAAGACCAAATCTTTCCCTTTGTGATATAAATCATCCCTGATCAACTGGTAAGGTGTGGCCTTCTTACCTAGTCTATGTCTTTGCACCTTGTCTAAGTTTTTGGGACACTCACCTGCTTGTAGAAAGAAGATAATGTCTTTTAGCTCCTCTTGACCTTGATATTTGGGTTCATATAGTTTCACACCTCTTACCGCCATTTGAAGCTTTTCATTTGTGAGTAAGTCTGCTTCCTTGTTATGAGTTCTCACAATGTGTTGTACCTGTGTTGCTTTAAAACCCTTCATCAAAGCTCTTACACTACTAAGCCACTCAAACAATGTACGATTCTTGCACCTCCAAGTCCCTTGGATTTGCCTGACCACTAGCAAAGAATCACCTTTTATAATAAGTTTTTGTATGCCTAATTCTTTGCATTCTTCTAACCCAAGGGTTAGAGCAGCATACTCAGCCTCATTGTTAGAGTGAACACTGGGTAGAGTGATACCTTTTCTAACCATTACCTCCTTTTGTGGGTTCAAAATGATGATTCCCCCTGGTGCTTTTTCTTGTTGGCGTTGATAAGCTCCGTCAAAACATAAAGTATGGGCATTATCAATCTCCTTCACTTTGAACTGTTTTGAGCCTTCCTCTCTTTGTAGTCGTGATCCTTCCCTTTCTCTCACTTTGTAGGTGAGAATGTCTACAAGTCCTGCTCTTGTGCTATCTTCTACAAGGAAAGTGTGTTCAAATTCTTGGAGTTCAAGCACCCACTTTGCTATTCTAGATGAGAGGCTCATGTGTTGTACTACATATGGTAGATTGTGCTCTAAGGTGAGAAAAAAAAATGGCACAGGGAGAAGATACGATCGAAACTTCCTCACCGCAAACAAGATTCCAAAGATCACTTTCTCCATTTCAGTGTATCCCTTCTCGGCCGGAGTCATCACCTTGCTTGCAAAATAGATCGGCCTCATGTATGATGTTTTAGGATCTTTTTGCATCAAAACAACACCAATTGCTTCGAAACCTACACTTGGAGTGACATAGTAGGTCTCCTTTGGATCTGGTGGCATTAGGATTGGGAGAGAGCTAAGAATGCCCTTCACTTCCTCAAAACATTTTGCATGTTCCCTCCCCCATTCAAATGTAGATTGGCTTGCCAACCTATGCAATGGGACGATGGCTTCTGCTAGGAGATGGATGAAGCGAGACATGTACCTCACTTTGTGGTTGAAGGTCATTAGCTCCTTAGTTGTTGTTGGTGGAGATAATGACAAAAGGGCCTCTACTTTAGAGGCATCCACTTGAATTCCTTGTGAAGAAACCACATGGCCTAGCAAAACCACCTGAGATTCACCGATATGACACTTCTCTGGGTTGAGTTGTCCCCCAAATTGATGGAGCCTCTTAAGCCCCTCTTCAACCTTTTGGCAGTGAAGTGATCTACAACTATAAATACAGAAATCATCCATAAAGACTCTTATAGATTTTCCAAAGAATGGCTGAAATACAAATATTGTGAATCTCATGAAGGTGCTAGGAGCATTGGTGAGCCCAAAAGGCATTACTCTGAATGCAAAACATCCCCAAGGTGTGATGAAGGTGGTTTTTGGTTGGTCCTCTTCTGCTATTCTAATTTGAAAATATCCTGAATACCCATCACACACAGTGTAGCATTCGTGACCTGCTACTTCATTCAAAATTTCATCTTGGAAAGGGAGAGGGAAGTGGTCCCTCTTTGTCGCAGCGTTGAGGGGTTTGTAATCCACGCAGACCCTCCACTTACCATTCTTCTTGGGAGTGACTACAATAGGTGATACCCATTTGGAGTTGGATACTGGATAGATGAAGCCAACCTTCAAGAGTCGATTCACTTCTTGTAGGAGAGCCTTTTGTTGCACAGATCCTAGTCGCCTTAACTTTTGAGCCACAAGTTTGGTCCCTGGTTTCAATTCAATTCGATGCTCTATTACATCTACACCTCTTATTTGTGAGTAGTCAGTGATAAACAAATTGAGATACCTCCTTAACATATTGATGTAGGACCTCTTCTCCTCACAAGTAAGATCTTTTTCAAGCATCTTCTCAAATCCTTCTTCAAGGTGGTGGCATCTTTCATCCCCTCGTGTGTGATTGTCTGTTGGCTTTTCTTCTACAGAAACATCTTGGGTGCTGGCGTTGAATACAATTCCCATTACCTCCAAAGAAGACTCCTCTTCACTGGTTGATGCTTCCTCATCACTTGAGTAAGGACTCTCCTCCTCGCTCTCTTCATCTGCCGTGCTTTCATAGTTGATATCTAGTTGCTTTCCTTCTCGCCAATCATACACCACCGGTTGACCCTTCTTAAGAATCAAACGACCACTTCCCCATTTTTGATCTGCATTCACAACAATGAGCCAAGGCCTTCCTAGGATGATGGGATAGCCCTCCCCCTTAGCTGGCATGACATACATATCCACTCGTGCATCTATGTTACATACAGAGACTTTTACATTTTCAATGATCCCCAAACACTTCACACTTGAGTTGTTGGCTAGCCTAGCTTGACAATTAGAGGACTTTTTAATTTCAAGCCCTAACCTATTCATTGATTTTTCCGTGATCACACACATTTGAGCTCCACCATCAACATATACATTAGACACCTTTTTACCCCTTATGTAAGCATCCACAATGGGTTCCACATCTTTTTGTAGCTTTGAGGCCACAACCTCAATGGAAAGATTTGCTTTCTTCTTTGGAATTCTTGTACTTACCAACTTTGGCCATTGCCTTCTTACTTTGGCTGATAGGTGTAGAAGTTGAGGCCATGAAATGTTTGGCTTTTGGGTTTGTAAATCCTCCAGGATGTTGTAGGGCTCTAGCTCCTTTCCCAATGGGAAGTCGTTGATACCAATTTCCCTTCGCCTTGATCTTTTCTTCCTACTACTTTCAGCTTCTTCCATCTTTGACTTCTTCTTCTTGTCCCTTCTGGCTGAATTTGTTCCTTCACTTCTCATGTCTTCATCCTTATCATGTGCTCTTGTGCGCTTTTCTGCCGGCATAACATCAAATTTTAGAGTATGCTCATCTATTACCTCTTCTAGCTTGATGATGTTGACTCCTCTTTCTTCCTCCTAATGTGGGACGGGAGGTATATTTGCTGGTGGTGGTGGTCGATGAAGGATTTGTGGGCCTTGAGCTAGTTCTTGCTGCACAGTGAGAGGAGGCGGTCTGGGGGGATATATGTCTCCCGGAAGTCGCCTTGGATGTGGACAATTGTACATGCCATGGCCCATTTCATTGCAATTCCAACATCGCAACTCTTGAGCTTGTCTTCGTTGATTGCGATTCTCTTCTCTTGGTTGTCGTTGTTGAGGTAGACCCTGTACTAGATTCAGAGTGAGGTTCTCAAGCTATTGAGTTAGCCGTTGTAAAACCTCTTGTTGAGAGTTATCTCCTATTTGTGAAGATTGTGCAAGAGGGGCCTTAATTGGTTCTTCCATGGTTTGTGAAGACTCCCTCTCACTCACTTCATTCAAACCCCTTGCTCTATGTGCTTGGAAGTGTAGTTTTCTAAACTTGATGATGGCTACCTCACGTGCTTCTTCAAAGGTGGATGGGAATTTTAGCTCTACTTTAGCCTTTAAAAGTGGATACAAGCCAACCATGAATCTCTCTTTTTTTAGAAAGTTAGGTGCACCACCATGATTTTCGAATGTAGCCTCCCACCTATCCCATAGATTGACAAAGGTTGCTTCATAAGAGGGATAGTCTTCAAGTGATACCTTCTTATGTCCAATAAGACATTTCCATAGTCCTTCAGAAGTATCATCTTGCCCGAACTTGGAGAGGAAGCTTCCTCGCAGTCTCTCCTAGTTGGACTTGATTTGGGGTTGCAAAGTTTCATACCATGCTTTAGCTTCTGCTTTTAGAACCAACGGGAAGGCTCGTAGCTTTACTTCCTCTTCATCTCTCCCGGATATGAGATGTGCCATCTCCAAGTTGTCAAGAAACTCTTGCGCATCTTCCCCACTTCTTGCATAGAACGTGGGAAAAGAACTTGACATTTTGTTTAGACTTTTTGATTTTTTTTTTATAAAAGAAACTTTTCTCTTACGGGCCGCACAAGATTGTTGACACTATAAATCTGATTACATTAAAATGAAGATGTACACATCCATTGTTAATTCATACTTTATCATAGGTAGAACAAATGGATTAATTGAAGCATTGATTTCATTAAGGCGAGTGGATCCAAATATCCTCCTTATGATAGATTGAAACCTAAACTTAGTTGCAATGATTATATGAATGGATTGCCAAGCAATAGGCCTAAAAGGTTCATTGTTTTGATTGTGCTTCATGTGCTACTCCTCGTTGTTGGTTTGAAGACCTCGTTCCTTCATATGGCCCTTGAGCACCCCTTCAACACTCCTTGTTCCTGCCTTTAAAACAAAATGAAAATGTGAACATCAAAAGAAGTTTCATAATTGATGATTGCAAGTATAATTGGATTGGGTGATGCCAGTATTTCTCTAAGTCTTTCTGCACCAAACATAAAAACAATGCGTTGCTGGAAAAAGACTTTTCTATCTATGTGAACATTTACTCTAATGTGTTGTGCAAAATGAAATGGATAGATGAGAACTCCATTGTTCATCACTAAAAAATTGAAGGTAACTTGGGAATATGTTCCTGCGTGGGGGCACCACTTTTTAAGGGCGAGCTTTTTGAAATGGGGCCTCTAAACCCAAACCAATGGGCCTACCCTCACAAAATGTTCGTAAAGAGGTACGCACACTACTTGGGGCACCACCTTCTTTTGGAAGTGGAGAAGGAAACCAATCAAAATAACACTTGCACTCACCCACTCAAGCAACCCACTTTGAAAACCCCCTTACTCTATATACACTTTGGACACTTGAACACCATCAACGTTTATGCAACCGAATGCCGTGCATCAAAATGAAATATGCAATTTGTGGAATAGCATTCACCTTCTCCCCATAAGAATACCCATAATACATCCAAACTCTTCCTCTCTCAAGCACTCCTCAAAAAATCATGCGCACAAGACTTGCCTCTCAAACATACAAGAGAATCACTTACATCAAACTAACACACTTTGCATAGAGAGCTCATCTCCATCTATGCAATGCCGTGACACAAATAAAATCACCATGAGAGGTAGCCACATGCATATGTAATGAAGCAAAAGAGAGTTGGAGTGAGAAATTTCTTTAGACCAATTGAATAGGTGTGGAGAAACAAACCAATGGTAAATTGAGAATAGAACATTTACTTGATTTCTCGCACACTTTTTAAGTGGAGGATAGACGCTGGCTAACCATCACGAATTGCGACACTTGAAAGTTTTGAAGATGATTTAATGATCACTAACATGATGTATTGAGGCGGTCCGGGGCGGGCAACAAGAAGAGCAACCTCTAGACACCCTTCAAGGCTCCCGTGCTGCTCAATGGGGCTGGGGCACAACACAACACAAACCAAAACAACAAACCCACAGTCAAATCCCAACTACACAAGGGGCACCACCTAGTTTAAGAGCGAACTAGGACGCAAAAGAGGAGAATCGTTAGAGCAACCCACAAACATGCAAGGAATTTACACTAACCCTAACACCAATGGAACACTCTCACACACTAAAACACGAGAGAGAGAGAGAGAGAGAGAGAGAGAGAGAGAGAGAGAGAGAGAGAGATGGTGTACAACTTAGCTTCAACTTTATATTTTGCACAAAAACGAACTTAGAGCTTGCGGAATCAAGTGACAAGATTTGGTTATAGCATCACTAGCACATTGTCTTAGGGTTATGGGAGCCCTCTCACCATCCACCCTCTTACAATGGTAGCCAAACAATAGCCAATGAATCACAAGCAACAAAACAACAACCTCAATGAAACAAGTCACCTTATGAAGCTGAATGAGTTTGCCAAGCCAAATTGGAGGAGAAGCGTGAGCCTTTGGACATGAATTGGACCCAAAACTACCAATTCATTGATGTTGGGGTAGATACAACAATGGTAGGAAGAATATCTTCTACTCGCACTCACTCAAACTAGCTCAAGCTTTTCTATGCACCAAGGTGATGGTGTATAGAAAGCTTACTCTCTCTTTACAACCAAGATAGAACTGGCGTGTGGTACGCTCAATCTAGTGTGCAATGGTATAGTGATGTCTTTTACAAAGAGGAATGGGTTCTATTTATAGGTTTTAGAAGCCTTGATTAAGATTAAGCCTAATCAATTTTATTAGGAAAGATCAAGGATTATGAATTTTTATGAATTTCAAATGAGAATGGGGTCTCTCTTTTCTCTTGAGTCACATGGATGTGGGCTCAAGTAAGAGAATTATTGATGTGGTGAAAGGAGAGAAACTTCCATGGGAGTGAGTGAATTTGGTTTACTTGTGCGGTTGCCTACTCCATATGTTGATAGTGTGGGTGCATTTTTACAAGAGAAGTTAGTTGTTAGTGGTAATAATCACTAGAATTGTTAGTGATACATTTACAATGGGTAGGATGAGTTGATTTGATGAAGGAAGAGGGGTGAATTAAAAGAGAATCATTGAGATGGTGAAGCTTTGAAGAAGCTTGAACTCACCCTTGTGTAGATTGTGGAAAAAAATGACTGCTGGTCTTCTTCTTCTTCTTCGCTTCTTTACGCCGCCGCCACGGTTGACCACCACGATGAAAAGAGGATTTGTTGATGAAAAATCCTCAATTTGCAGAAGTTATCATGGTTAAGATGCTTAATTTTAAATATTTTTAGGAGAGGTAAATGAAATTGTAACATAGAAGGAATAGAGAGAGACATGGAGAGGGTGTATGTATGTAGAGGTTCATAAAAGAACTATAGGGATGAGAGAGAAGGATAATGGTGAAGAGGGTGGGAGAAGCCATGGAAATTGCAGGTTTGAGTGAGAGAAGGAGAGGGAGGGATGTGTAAGAGTGAGTAGGTGTGTGGAAGGGTGAGAGAAGACTAAGGGCTAGTTGTGAGAAAAGTGGGCAGACTGGGGTCCACTCAAAAAATCATAGCTCACCGCTCGTAGCTCCAAAAATCATAAAAAAATTTGAGGTGATTATTCAGAGCGTGGGCTACATTTTCTCTTTTGACCACTGCTCCAAAATCAGAGTGGAGATAGGTGCCAAAATTCTTACCAAAAAAGCCTGTATTTATGCCTGCAAAAGTCTTTTAGTGGCCCCCTCCTTTGTTGAATTTGTACAATGCATCCAAGAGTGAGCCCCTCCTTTGTCATATCATAATACAAAGCATCCAAGTTGCCCTTGACCCATGCATGGAGGAGGATTATTGGTGAATAAAGAAATATATACATGGTGGGACTAGTGTATGGACTATTCATGGACTTTAGCTCAATGAGCACATGGTGTTAGAATAATGAGTAAAAATAATAAAAACATGGAGGAGTTATGGATATGGAAAGATATTGGAATCATATGATATGGTCGCTCCTTTAATTATTTTGGGTGAAAGAGGAAAAGGTATGCAAGTAAATAATATAATAAACGTAACCAATGAGTAGAAATCAATTTTTTGTTTTCACGAGGGTGAGGGTGAAAATGTGGGAGTGATTTATATAAAGGAAAAATATGAGGTTAGAGTATGTACATATTGGCAAAAAATATAATTATGGTGTAAGAGGATGAAAGAAGGTGTACATAGGTTTAATAAAACACACACCTAAGTAGAAATATTTAAATAAAATACCAAAATAATTATAAAAAATCCCTATATTTAGGCCATATATACAATGAAATATTTACACACAAAGAGGCCATAATATACTTTTATTTTATTTTTTTATTTTTTTTATTTGGCTCAACTAGCCCAGTGACTAGCTAGTTGAGGGTTTTTAAGAAGATATGGGAAAAGCCCCCTAACTCACACACGCCTATGTACAGTGAAATGGTAGGGATAGCCATAGCGTTTGGGTGAATTTGGTAGGGTGGAGTAACTTACTATGGCAATTATGGAGAGCCAAAAAACGGCTATCATTAGCCCTCCCCCAAGATGATGGTATATTCATGTACCATCATAGAGCATCTTTTCCAAAGAGAGTGCTTCAGAGTCCTTGACGAGATCTTCATTGTTTGGCCCCTCATAATGTTTGCTGGAGTTACACTCATGATTCATGTAACAATACTTACATGAGACAGCGGCCTTTGGACAGATCTTTGGTAGATCCTTTGGTAGAAGGCGACTCAAATAGGCCTTCAAGCGATACCCGTTTACCTTCCTAGAGTGCTCTTTACCATTCAAGTCCATAAGCTGATAGTAACTAGAATTGAAATCCTTCTTGACTATGTATGGCCCTTGCCATCTAGTTTCAAACTTGGCATCAAAACGATTGTCAAGTCGATTGTCATACCTTAGCACAAGCTCTCCTTCCTTGATGCCTTTGTCCTTCAGTTTCTTGTCGTGCGTTTCTTTCGCTTGTGTGGCTTTCCTCTTGTAGCACTCATATGCTGCTTCTCTTTTCCACTCAAGCTCCACTAACGTAAGAAGTCGATGCATCCTTACCTCTTGATCATCTTGTGCTCCTTTGCCATGAAGTCGCATTGTTGGAATGTTGAGCTCGATAGGTTGCAAAGCCTCTTGACCATAGACCAAGTGAAATGGTGTGAACTCCGTGGCTTCCCTATATGTGGTTCGATATGCCCACAAGGCACCATCGAAGATGTCATCCCATAATTTTTTCTTGTTTTGCACCATCTTTCTAATGATTCCTGCAATGACACCATTAGCCTTCTCCACCAAACCATTTGACTGTGGGTAGTATGGTGTGCTATGACGATGTAGAATGTGAAGCTCTTCACAAACTTCTGTGAGCAAGCCCTTCCTAAACCCTGGACCATTATCAGAAACAATCTCCAAAGGTGTGTCAAATCTGCAACAAATGTGATTGTACACAAACTTGCTAACTGTCCTCTCATTCACTCTTGCCACACTTTGAGCTTCCACCCACCTAGTCATATAGTCTACAGCCACTAGAATGTAGAGTTTACCATTTTTTGTCCTAGGCAGAGGACCCATGGCATCAATGCCCCACTTTTCAAAGGGTCCATTTGCAAGCACTATTTGCCTCGGCCATGCACCAACCTTCTATTTCCATTTATCTGACAATTGTGACAGCTTTTACACCAATGTTGAACATCCACATGCAAGCTTGGCCAAACATACCCCGCAAGCAAAATCTTCTTCACAGTTGATTCTTGGGCAAAATGACCATCACATGCCTCTTCATGCAAACCTTTTAGAATGGCTGGAATTTCCTCGATAGTTGGTACTCTTCTGCACACTTGATCCTTCCCTTTTTGATAGAGGGAGCCTTCTAGGAAGAGATAGAAACTTGCCTTCTTCATGAGTCTCCTCTTCTGAGCCTTCGTGAAGTCTTGTGGAAACTCACCCTCCAAAATGTAGCCAATAATGGGAGCCAATGACTCCAATCTCTGGTATCTCGGTTTCTTGACAGCTGCTGCCACCATGATGACCTGCACTTCTCTCTCAACACATGTAACTGCTTGTTGTGTAAGTAAATCGGAACCTTCATTTTGTTTCCTCAGAATATGATATAGTTGCACTTCTTCAAACTGATTAAACATCTTACGAATGGCATGAACTTTTGTCCTTAAGCTTTCATTCTTGCATGCCCAAATGCCTAAAATCTGTTTAACAATGAGAAGTGCATCTCCCTTTACCATGAGACGTTTTATCCCTTGGACAATGCACATCTTCAAACCATGAAGTAGTGTGTCGTATTCTGCTTCATTGTTGCTAGTTGAACCTGGTAGATTGACCTTCTCTTTCATGACCACCTCTCCACTCTGGTTGAGCAACACTAGACCTCCCTCTGCTTTCCCTGTGGCTCGTCAAAAAGCTCCATCAAAGAACAAGGTAAAAGAATTGGAAATACTTTTTGGTGGTGGCAATGGTAGGGTCTTTACTTGAGGCACCTTAATTTCCTTCTCATGTACCCTATAAGTGAGAATCCCT
The DNA here is from genome assembly GCF_014529385.1 of Adiantum capillus-veneris. NCBI lineage: Eukaryota > Viridiplantae > Streptophyta > Polypodiopsida > Polypodiales > Pteridaceae > Adiantum > Adiantum capillus-veneris. Next base: position 74,979,526 of record NC_140944.1, read on the forward strand.
ACCAATTGTGCACGCACACTATCTTCTACCTTGAAAGAGTATTGGAACTCTTGCAACTCCATAATCCACTTTCAGATCCTAGTACTAAGATTCATTTGAGATGACACCCAAGGGAACAAATTTTCTGTAGTGAGAATTACAAAAGGTTTTGGTAGCAGGTAGGATCTAAACTTTCTCACCGCAAACATGAGAGAAAGAATCATGAGTTCTGCTTCTGTGTAGTCTCTCTCCAAAGCATTCATGACCCTACTAGCAAAGTAGATGGGTCGCATCTTTGTACTGTGGGGATCTTGTTGTAGCAACACAGCACCAATTGTTTCCCTTCCAACACTAGAGCTAACAAAGAATGTGTACTCCCAACAAGGAGGCATGAGTGTTGGTAGCTCTGACAAAATGACTTTAATTTACAAAAATACTCTTCAAGCTCATCAGACCTCGCAAATTCTACTTGTTGTGTCAACTTTTGCAAAGGATGAAGCAACTCCGAGGCTAAGTGAATGAAGCGTGACATATACTTCACCTTCTGAATGAAAGAGATGACCTCCTTAAGACTCTTCGATGATGGGAGCTCAATAAGAGCCTTTGCCTTTGCAGGATCCACCTCAATGCCTTTATAGGAAACCTTGTGACCGAGCAAGATCACTTCATCCTCACCTATGTGGCACTTGTCGGGGTTGAGTTGACCTCCCATGTCGTAGAGATTCTTTAAACCTTCTTCTACCCTTTGTAGATACAATGATTTTGAGCTATAAATGCAGAAATCATCAATGAACACCCTAATTGACTTTCCAAAGAATGCTTGAAACACCATGTTCATGAAACGTTGGAATGTTGCAGGAGCATTTGTCAGACCAAATGGCATGACTCTAAAAGCATAACAACCCCAAGGAGTGATAAAGGTTGATTTCAATTGATTTTCCAATGCGATACCTATTTGAAAGTAGCCTGAGTAGCCATCACACACAGTGTACTTCTCATGACCAGCTACCTCATTTAGTATCTCATCCTGAAATAGGAGGGGAAAGTGATGTCTTTTTGTTGCCTCATTGAGTGGACGGTAATCCACACACACCCTCCACTTTCCGTTTTTCTTAGGAGTGACAACAACGTGAGAGACCAACTCTGAATTCTCCACTGGATAAATGAAACCTGCTGCTAGAAGCTTTCTTACCTCCTTGAGTAAAGCCTGCTCCTTGATGACTCCTAGCCTTCGTAGCTTCTGAGCCTTAGGTGTGGACTCTTGCTTCAACTCAATTTTGTGTTGAACAACATCTACTCCACGCACATCGGTGTAGTCTTTAGCAAAAAGCCTAGGAAATTTCCTTAGCACACATTTGAACTCCTCTCTTTCATCCTTTGTAAGTGTTCTAGATAGCATACCTTCTAGCATTCTTTCATCTTCCACTTTTTGGTTCTCTTGGGAACCTACCTCCTCCAAACCTTGACAAGAGGTCTCTTGGTTGGTTGGCTTAAACCTTACCCCCATGACTTCGATGGAAGACTCCTCTTCAGTAATGCTGCACTACTTTCTTCTTCTGAAGTGTTATCGGTCCAACCTTCTTCCGTCTCACTTTGAGATGATTCTTCATGGAGCTCCTCTTGGCGTTGCTCCTTCATGTCAAAGACAACCTTCTTATGATTGTCGTTCCTGCAAATTAGCTTTCCACTCTCCCAATCCTGCAAAGCTCGCATTTTCATTAGCCATGGTCTCCCTAGGATAAATGGGTAACCATTTCCTTTGGTAGACATGACATAGAAATCCACTGCCTTCTTAATGCCAAAGGCCTCCACAAAAACATTTTTACAAATGCCTACGCACCTAGCCTTGCTATTGTTTGCCATCTTGACCTTAATTTCAGGTGTCTCATGGATGTGCATGCCTAGTTTTTGCATGAGTCCCTCTATCATGATGCAAATTTGTGCACCCCCATCCACTAGACCTTTCCTAACCAATCTCCCTTTTATGTAACAATCTAGCACAGGTGTAATGTCCTCATTCATTTCAGCTTGTGCAATTTTTACAACAGGCACACTCTCTTTTACCTTCTCCTTCTCCTAGTGCTAACTGCCCTTGTTAAATCCCTCCTAACTTGTGGACATAATGCAAGAAATTGAGGCCATGAGATATCAGGACCCTTACCTCTCATGTCTTCCAACAGGTTGTATGGAGCCATTCCATGTCCAAGAGGAAAGTCTTGCAGGTTGATATGACGTCGAGTCCTCTTGGCTTCCTTGGTCTCCTTTGCCTTCTTTTCTCGTCCATGGTAACTTTGTGATGTAACTCCTTCTTTCTCCTTACCTTTCCCTCGGCCACGCTTAATGCCATTTGCTTCCATGTCAACCTCTCTTGAATTTGTCACCTCTACCACATGCACGTTTGGGTCTGGCAAAGGTGGAACTCCTTCCACTCCTTGTGGAGGTGGTCTTGCTCCATTTGGCCTTTGTATAAGCCGTGGTTGCTGACTAGTTCCTTCACCTGCATTCATCATTGGGTAATTCAATTTAGGTCTCCCTGGCTCCCCACGGGGCCAAGGACAATTATACATCCCATGTCCAGACTCACCGCAATTCCAACATTGCAAGACTCTCCTAGGTCGTGGGTCTTGCTCTTCAGACTTCTTTGCTTGTCCCTTTAGACCTACAGCTTGTGCAAGGTGAATTGACAAGCTGCTTAAAGATTCATTTAACTTCTCAATCACTTCCGCCGTTACCTCAGGAAGCTCCTTAGATGTTGATGCTTGTGACTTACCTTTGGGTCTAAGACCTTCTATTGGAACCTCCCCCCTTAAGCACTTGAGTTTCCTATATTCTCAGCAGCCCTAGTTTCAGCTGCATCAAAGGTAGCAGGTGCACCCGCCTCAACTTTTACCTTAAGGTCAGGAGAGAGTCCCGCTATGAACCTCTCCTTCTTTAGAAATTCTGCACAATCACCAAGGTTAGCAACATTTCGTATCCATAGAGCCCAAAGACGTAGGAACTCTTGCTTGTACAAGTAGTAGTCATCTAAGTCTTTTTCCTTATGAGAAACAATGTCTTGCCATAATTTCTGAGTGTTTTGGGGATCAAAGAAGTATTTCTTGAAACGTTTCAAAACTTCCGTGTAATTCCCTTTAACTTCCTCAGGCAAAGAGTCAAACCAAGTGCTAGAATCTTTCCTAAGGACCACCTCAAACATTTCTACACGTTCTTGATCAGTTACTATCCTCTTGATACGGCAAGACATCTTGAAATTCGCTAGAAATAATTCTGCATCCTCTCCAGGCTCTCCAAAGAAAAGAGGATATCCAGACATTTGGCGTTGGCTCTCCATTGAATTGATTTCAAAGTGACGCGTTTTTGTTTTTTCTTTCTTTAAAAGATTTACACAATAATATTTTCTAAATTGCAATCTATTCTACAACAAAATAAAAATATTCACATCAAATGACCTATGATAATCAATAAGAGGTAAATGACAGGGTTTGGTGACGCGAGAATTTCTCCTACTCTTTGGGCACCAAACATGAATACCATACGTTGTTGAAAATGGATTTTTCTACTAATTGCAATGTTTACTCTAATGTGTGGAGTGAAATGAAAGGGAAAAACCTGTATTCCTGGGCCATTATCAATGGTCTATGCATGACCTAACTCTTAAAACAAAACAAAAATATAGACGTCCAAACTAAGGTTGTACCTAATGAGAGGCAAAATAAAAGAATTTACTGATGCGTTTATCTCTACCAACCTAAGAGGACCTAAAATTCTACGAATTACTCGCTGAAATTGCAACTTAGTACTAAAAATTATTTGTACCTTTTGCCTTGCAATGGGAATGAAGGGATCATACAAATTCTCGTGATTCATGCAAGCTACTTGATTATGCTAAAGGTTGAGCCTTCACAAAACATACACAAGCCTGTCCTCCGTGGGGGCACCAAAATTGAGGCGGTCCGGGGCGGGCAACAAGAAGAGAAACCTCTAGACACCCTTCAAGGATCCCGTGCTGCTCAATGGGGCTGGGGCACAACACAACACAAACCAAAACAACAAACCCACAACCAAATCCCAACTACACAAGGGGCACCACCTAGTTTAAGAGCAAACTAGGACGCAAAAGAGGAGAATCGTTAGAGCAACCCACAAACAAGCAAGGAATTTACACTAACCCTAACACCAATGGAACACTCTCACACACTAAAACACGAAGAGAGAGAGAGAGAGAGGAGAGAGAGGGAGAGAGAGAGAGAGAGAGAGATGGTGTACAACTTAGCTTCAACTTTATATTTTGCACAAAAACGAACTTAGAGCTTGCGGAATCAAGTGACAAGATTTGGTTATAGCATCACTAGCACATTGTCTTAGGGTTATGGGAGCCCTCTCACCATCCACCCTCTTACAATGGTAGCCAACAATAGCCACTGAATCACAAGCAACAAAACAACAACCCTCAATGAAACAAGTCACCTTATGAAGCTGAATGAGTTTGCCAAGCCAAATTGGAGGCGAAGCGTGAGCCTTTGGACATGAATTGGACCCAAAACTACCAATTCATTGATGTTGGGGTAGATACAACAATGGTAGGAAGAATATCTTCTACTCGCACTCACTCAAACTAGCTCAAGCTTTTCTATGCACCAAGGTGATGGTGTATAGAAAGCTTACTCTCTCTTTACAACCAAGATAGAACTGGTGTGTGGTACGCTCAATCTAATGTGCAATGGTATAGTGATGTCTTTTACAAGGAGGAATGGGTTCTATTTATAGGTTTTAGAAGCCTTGATTAAGATTAAGCCTAATCAATTTTATTAGGAAAGATCAAGGATTATGAATTTTTATGAATTTCAAATGAGAATGGGGTCTCTCTTTTCTCTTGAGTCACATGGATGTGGGCTCAAGTAAGAGAATTATTGATGTGGTGAAAGGAGAGAAACTTCCATGGGAGTGACTGAATTTGGTTTACTTGTGCGGTTGCCTACTCCATATGTTGATAGTGTGGGTGCATTTTTACAAGAGAAGTTAGTTGTTAGTGGTAATAATCACTAGAATTGTTAGTGATACATTTACAATGGGTAGGATGAGTTGATTTGATGAAGGAAGAGGGGTGAATTAAAAAAGAATCATTGAGATGGTGAAGCTTTGAAGAAGCTTGAACTCACCCTTGTGTAGATTGTGGGAAAACAATGACTGCTGGTCTTCTTCTTCTTCTTCGCTTCTTTACGCCGCCGCCACGGTTGACCACCACGATGAAAAGAGGATTTGTTGATGAAAAATCCTCAATTTGCAGAAGTTATCATGGTTAAGATGCTGAATTTTAGATATTTTTAGGAGAGGTAAATGAAATTGTAACATAGAAGCAATAGAGAGAGACATAGAGAGGGTGTATGTATGTAGAGGTTCATAAAAGAACTATAGGGATGAGAGAGAAGGGTAATGGTGAAGGTGTGGGAGAAGCCATGGAAATTGCGGATTTGAGTGAGGAAAGGAGAGGGAGGGATGTGTAAGAGTGAGTAGGTGTGTGGAAGGGTGAGAGAACACTAAGGGAAACTTGTGAGAAAAGTGGGCAGACTGGGGTCCACTCAAAAAATCATAGCTCACCGCTGGTAGCTCCAAAAATCATAAAAACATTTGAGGTGATTATTCAAAGCCTGGGCTACATTTTCTCTTTTGACCATTGCTCCAAACTCAGAGTGGAGATAGGTGCCAAAATTCTCACAAAAAAGCCTGTTTTTATGCCTGCAAAAGTCTTTTAGTGGCCCCCTCCTTTGTTGAATTTGTACAATGCATCCAAGAGTGAGCCCCTCCTTTGTCATATCATAACACAAAGCATCCAAGTTGCCCTTGACCCATGCATGGAGGAGGATTATTGGTGAATAAAGAAATATATACATGGTGGGACTAGTGTATGGACTATTCATGGACTTTAGCTCAATGAGCACATGGTGTTAGAATAATGAGTAAAAATAATAAAAATATGGAGCATTTATGGATATGGAAAGATATTGGAATCATATGATATGGTCCCTCCTTGAATTATTTTGGGTGAAAGAGGAAAAGGTATGCAAGTAAATAATATAATAAACGTAACCAATGAGTAGAAATCAACTTTTTGTTTTCCCGAGGGTGAGGGTGAAAATGTGGGAGTGATTTGTATAAAGCAAAAATATGAGGTTAGAGTATGTACATATTGGCAAAAAATATAATTATGGTGTAAGAGCATGAAAGAAGGTGTACATAGGTTTAATAAAACACACACCTAAGTAGAAATATTTAAATAAAATACCAAAATAATTATAAAAAATCCCTATATTTAGGCCATATATACAATGAAATATTTACACACAAAGAGGCCATAATATACTTTTATTTTTAATTTTTTAATTTTTTTATTTGGCTCAACTAGCCCAGTGACTAGCTAGTTGAGGGTTTTAAGAAGATATGGGAAAAGCCCCCTAACTCACACACGCCTATGTACAGTGAAATGGCAGGGATAGCCATAGCGTTGGGGTGAATTTGGTAGGGTGGAGTAACTTACTATGGCAATTATGGAGAGGTGAAAACGGCTATCAGTATTTACAATTTATTGAGGTGCTACAAATGATTAATTGGGTTGATGGAGTAAGAGATTGTAGATAGAAAGAGTGGAGGATAGAGTTGCACTTCCTCCAAAGAGGAGGGTTATGAGGGAGGATGTGAAAGAGGGAGAGTTGGGGGTTTTCTCTACTATTGATCAAGAAACAACATGAAGTTGAAAATATAGGTGTGTGTCCTTGAGTCTCTCAAAGGGGGCTATTTATAGTTGTGTAGGAGTGGGATTATGCTACACTTAATTAGAGTAAGTGATTAGACCTAATTAAGTGTCCTTTGACCACTCATTGAATATTGGACATAAAAGGAACTATTTATTCACCAAAAATATCATTTTAGACCGTGAAGGCTCCATAGGGGTGCATAATGTAGGTGGGCCCCACCATGAGGCCCTACGGGTGGCTCCTGTGGGGTATCTCAACTTGTCTGTCTTGGCATTTAGAAAGCATCTTTAGGTTGGTCCCATCACATGCAAGTGACCTTGAACACTCATTGCTCTTCTAGAAGATGAGTAGGGAAAAATAAGATCTCACCCTCTTGATTTACTTGATTTACAGTTCCCTTTTGCTGCGAATCTGACATATTTACACTATTTTGACCATAACTTTTTACATGTAGCTCGGAATGACATGCTTCAAAAGGCAAAATTGACCTTCTCAACATGTTTGATATGAATTTGGACTATTCTTCACGCCCATGCACCAAGGAATTCGGTTTGGAAGGTCCACACTAGGCTAGGGAACCTTTTGCTTCCAAGTCTTCTTGTATGGGCCCTTTGCTTGTATGCATCCAAGGAGAATCATGCTTTTTCAAAAGGCTATGATGCTTAAAAAAATAGAGAAGGGCCCAATATTATTTGCTTGTGAAAAGAATATACAATTGGAGTCTTTTGGAAAGGAGAGAAACTATATGTATATTCTTAAGAGATATTGGGCCACCTATGTAGGGGCATAGAAGACTTGTAGAGAGGGACCATAATCTTTGGTAAAGACAAGTGGAGAGTTTATTTCCATGGGAATTTATCTATATGGGGTGGAAGATGGATATATTATTTTTCTACTACTAATTCACAAGAGGTAAGAAAGTTTGGGGGTATATAGTTGGTTATTGTATGCTTATTATATTTACAAAGCAAAAAAAAGAAAAGGGTGGTAATATAAATATATGACTAAGGTGACATTTTTGGGAAGAGTATAATGTATGTGTCGCCACAAAGGTTAAATGAAGAGGGGAATTTACTCTAGATAACTTAATAGCGTAGAAAAATATATACACATATGAGGAAGAGGACGTTGAGTAGGCTGACAAATGTTGCAAAAAAGATGGTTACCATTTTATACCACTCACCGCCAAGGGGTGCGCCCGCAGAAAAGGGTAGAACTCGGGTGAAGAGAAGATCCTTCTCCAATGCGATTTGCAAGCGAAAGAAAACCTCAAGAACCCCAAGAACCCAAGACCCCCAAGACTCACGAACCTCAAGAACCTGAAGAACCCTAGATTCTCACGAATCAAGGACCTCAAGAACCTCAAGACCCTTAAGAACCCAAGTTCCTCGCGAGCTTCAGAACCTAAGATTATAGTGCATGATCGTCACCTGAAGAGGAATGGATACTTCGCATACACGTGATGAGCATGAGAGAGGCGGCAAAGATTTTTCCCACCGGGAGACTTTTTCGACCCTCCCCCTTCGCCATCTACGCCACGAATTGCACTCACTCCCATGGAGATGATGGTCAAGTCAATGTTGTACATGATGGCACAACAACAAGAAACAAATTGAGTTGCAATTGGCACAACTCGCAAGCAAAGGAGAAGCACGAGAAGTCAAGGAGCGCGAGCGCGATGAAAGAAATTCCACACTTGCCGCCAAACAAGAAGAAAATTGCCTTGCTCAGGAACATGAGCGCATTTCTCTTGCCGCAAAACAAGAAGAACATCGACTTGCTTTCAAACGCGAGTGCGATGAACAAGAGGCGCAAAGGGAGATTCGTCATCAAGAATTTATTTCCCACATCCTAGCCTCGAAGACCAAACCACCAAAGATCGTGCAATTTCTTCAAGTGGCGCAAGCCACGACGCGGATTCCAACCATCCAATCACAAAAAAGTTGACTTTCAGTAAGTGTGACGGTAGGATGGATGCTACAAATATTCATTCTTGGTTGCATCAATTTAATGCTTATTTTGCGACAACTAAGAAGACAGGGAATATCAAAGTTTTGACTGCAGCTATGTACCTTGCCGGTGATGCCATCAATTGGTACCACGCATGACAAGAGGCACAGCTAGCCACGCACCTAGAGACATCCGACGATTTCACGCCCCTTTCTTTTGATTGGGCCGATTTCCAAGACAAGCTCAAGGCGCAGTTTATGCCACCTCAGTACCTCGCACGATTGAAAGACGATTGGCGCACTCTCAAGCAAAATGGTATGCCGGTTATGTCTTTTTTTAATCGTGTTTTACAGTTGGGCACCCAATTATGCATGTCAGATGATGAGCGTAAAGAAGCTTTTCTCTTTGGATTGGACGAGTATATCAAGTACGATGTCGAGGTATTCGATCCAATCAATCTCAACAAGGCGGTAGCAATTACTCTCGCGCAGGAGATGAAGCACAACAAGGGAAAGCCTAAGGAGAACAGGACTTCCACAAGTACCTCTCAAACTTCTCAGAACGGTAAGAACGGTAAGAACGGTAAGAATGATAACTCTTCTAACCAGTCTTCCAACAATATCTCATCAAAGAATTCTTCCAATGAATCTAAGGGTAAGGCTAACATAACTGCTAAACCTAAGCTTACTCAGATGAAAAGGTAGCACAAGGACTTGTAGGAGGTTACATCACGTCGGAAGAACAAAGCACTTATTCTAAAGAAGGTCGTTGTTTTCATTGTCACATTAAGGGTCACATAAAAAGAACATGTCCTAAGCTTGAATCGAATGAATCTAAAGACCCACAACACCCACTACATCTGTCAATGCAACGAATGATAACACGATTGTGCGCGCACAGTTTCTCAGGATCCTCCCATTGATGATTCTCTCATTAAATATTATGGTTGTATGTCGGGGCACCGTTTTTTCATTTGTTTGACCTTGGTAGTATGCATGATGTGATCGGTTCCTCTCTTGTTGAGAGAGCCTGCCTCGAAGTTAGAGTCCGAGATCTCCTATTGAGGTCTCTGGCTTTCATCGTGGTATAGAGCCTCTCATCACTGAGGAATTCCTTGATGTGTTATTTGCAATTAAACAGACTGCCTTCACTAGAAGATTTGTTGTTTCTCCTCTCTCACGATATGATATGATTTTGGGCATTCGATGGTTTCGTGATAATGACGCTCTCATGGATTTTCTGACGAACACTATAACTCTCAATACCAAAAGTGATTCTCCTATTGTCATTCATGGAGAGGGCATTGCTCATTCTCCATCTCTCATTGCTAATATGCAGGACAAGGTTGAAAGGATTTGAGATATGGAGACTCTCTAAGTCTCTTTGTCTCCACAGCATGACACACAGAATTTTCTTGATTATGAGAAGCATGATGATTTGAATGATAATGATTTGCATGATGATTGGATGAAAAAGACAAGCATGATGAATTGCATGAAGATGATGTGATTGTTCACAAGGATGTTGTGTTAGTTGATGCTTTTTCTACTTACATTGTTTAGGCTCCTTGTTTTGGGAGTAAGCGTAGCATATTGCTGGAGCTCTTTTGTTTGCTAGGTTTTTCTTGGTCTTGGTTTGCTCCATGGTCTGGCCATAGTAAAATATCTATCATATGCAAAACACAAAGATGTATTGTAAAGAGTACCTCTTTTCACTTTCCATGAAAGTAACTTGCTAACATGACTCATCAATGAAGTTTAAGTCCTGACTTGTTTTCCAGTTCAACGGACTTGATGTAAACATGAAGAGACTACACCTAATCACAAACATGCTTTAACTTATGGTAAGCAAACTCCAAATAGAGCAATAAATGCTTACTAATTGGATCGTGTGTGTGGTGTTAACGTTCGCACTTGCATATCCTTTAGCACAATATTACACTTTGTAATCGCATATCCCTTGGACAAGTGACAGGACTCAGGGTGTGTTTCCCCACGTTTTACAGCCAATCGCTCTAGATGGCTAGTAAACGGGGATCACAATATCGTACCACATTGTTGAGAAATCAAGAGTTGGCTGAATAACCATCGTGGTGAACGTGAAAGATCCACAAACACCCAAACCGAGCCATGACCTCTATTGGTGATTGGTAAACCGAAAAGTAAACTCATTGAGATACTGCACACAGAGAGTGCAAAATACTTCATAAGCAACCACTTGATGAATACGCATGCCGTTCCAAATCAGTGTTGCTAAAAACTAGGGCCCGTAACACCCAGTGTGCATGCGTTTAGCAAAAAACCAATCCGAACCTGTATATCCACGGTGATCCTTGCCAATACTTATGGCAAATAAGATGGTCTAGCACACAAGAACCTGTATATCCATGGGTGATCCTTTGTCAATACTTATGGAAAATGTGATGCGTATAGCACAAAGAAAAAGGAATGTAAATACTTTTGAAAAAAACTAAATACTTTTAGTTGCATCTTTTGCAAACCTTGCTGAAACGTCTGAACCATAATAGAAGGTGAAACAGTGATCACTTCTAGATACAAACAATGAAACTTTTTCATTTTCTATATGCATAAACAACCATCTGTAATGTTGTTTAGCTGTACTTGTACCTTACAAGTCATCTAAGTATTTCTGGCCACTGAAATTGCTCCTGATACGCCATGCTAAAAATGGTCTAGAAAACTGATTGGACCAGCATTAGCGACTTTGTCGTGACACGTACGCCAGTGTCAGTCCCAGAGACTCATATCCTCCACATGTGGAATATGTCTCATGTAAGAATGTCTAAAAAGAGCATTCTTCAAGTACAAGATATACTTGTGATGGAGGTAATGCAAACACTCTACGACAAGAGGGAGAGGGACCCTCATTATCCTTGCTCCACACTGGCTAAACCGAACTCCTGAGTCCCTAGACCATGTTGTATCCATGTGATAACATGTGCAAATCGAATCCTACAAGTGGATTTATAACAGCATAATGTACATTGGACACTACAGCCCAAAATAGTTGTTTTGACATGCTTGGCATGGCCCTGAAATATTCAATCGTATTGAAACGACTTGAAAAAACCAAGCAATGTATACTAAAAATTGTAATAACACCAAATCAATAGATGCGTACCTGGAGATTGAACTGAATATTCACTTACCCGCATTCAAATACAGAGGAACACGTCGTCCACGTGTGAAGAAACAAGCAACATTGCACTGGAAACCCTGGGCGCTGCCTTGCAATCCAAACCTTTGATTAGAATATATGTAGTCAAAACCTTTGGTAAGACCTTTGTAGAAACTGCTCGACTAGCAGGTGATGGTAACCAACCTAGTTAACCGTGGATAGAATGATGAGAGTCAACTTGTAAAGTGAATTTTTCCGCTATCGCGTGGTAGATTACGGAATTATTTCCTTGAAAGTATAATGGGAATAGATCAAACTATGATCTCAATTCCTATGGGGTGATTTAGTAAGCACCACGGGGTCTTACCAGAACAGTGCATCCATAGACACTCATAGTGCTATAGAGAGGGAGAAGATATACACCAGTGGAAAGCCTAGCTCTTATGCACAGCCATGCTGTCGCCATTGTATGTTGCATATAAAATCCATGGTAGAAATCAGCTGAGTTGAGTTTATGGTTATCCAAACTCAACTCAAGTGTCACACTGAAATCATGTCGTGAAAAAATGACACCGAAAAACATCCATAATGACAAGACTCTTGCTTGTCCATTAACGTCGTTGTGTACTACACAAGCATCCAAGGAATTCAACAGTTGGATCGTACCCAAGATTTGACCATGACTCGTAGCAGGTGTGTGGGTCATATTCTGTATGGCAATTAGTGTTCAATCGATTAAATGATGAAGACTGATGTAGAGGGCATCTTGCCAAATTTCTAGCTGAGAGTTAGAGCATTTTGGCTCATGCTGACTCTCAAACAAAAACATGTATCAAAAACTGAGTAGGAAGTTTTCATTTTTCATGGAGGGAAAGAAGAAAGAGAGTGAGAAAATGCTGGGCTGAGGAACTTTTCTTATGTGACGACTTTGTATATGTTGTGCCCAATCTGTGTTCTCTAACGCATCTTTGCCTGGCTTGCAGCTTATCATATAAGCATGCAACAATAACACTCTCATCGAGAGAGGGAACAAAAACAGAAGCCACAACTTGACCCTCTTACATGTATGGGGTCGTGACTTTACAAAAATGACTTAATATGGCACTTTGGTTCTGAAATAAGTCCTAGATTTAGGTTCTATTTAGTGGTATTGTGCATTGACAGAAACCATAAATTTAAAAAACCACAATTTAGTTTGTCCGTGACAGAGTGTCTGGTGGGATTAGCGGAAGCATAATCTTTGAAGCGGTTGAATTCATGCCCCTGGTTAGCATACCTTGCATACAGATTTTTAAGCCCATGGCAAGAGTGAGGGCCTCAAACGTGAGAGCCAATACCGCAAGCGCCTTACTAGTAGGGATTCTGTGAGCTGAGATTCCCTATTTTTCTAGTCTCCAAACTTGTGTGCCAATGCCCTTGATGCCAAGTTATTCGGTAGTACCTTAGCACAAGGAAGAAGCCTTGCTTCATGTAGGATTGTCAAAGCACATTGCTTTGCACAAAAGCAATAGTTTCCAGTCAAAGATGTAAACGTGGAAAAAATAAGAAGATTGTAAAATTGGCTAACCTGGTTGTTGCTGTAGCCAGTTGGCCTGATATTCTGTGAAGAAAAAAATACCCGCTAAAAAATGGCGCATAGCCATATCTGCTGCATGAGTGGGAGCTATCATATGGACAGATAGTCCCTTGTAACATATACACCCGTCTGTCACGTAATGAAATAACCTGCAATGATATTGTTAAGTCCGTCCCAGTTTGTATGCTCATAGCATAGACCGAACGTGGGGAGTCGTAATGCAGATGCATAAATTGAAGCCTTGCTTCACAAAAGTACTTATGGAGTTCCTGAGAGTCCTATACAAAGAAAATCTACCTTGTCTACTTGTAGATCTCATTAAGTACTCTTGTCGATGAATCTTGCCGCCGATTTCAAGAAACATTGACAATTGATCTTCCATGTCGATCATGTGTGCTGCTGTCGGTTGTCTTAGTCATGGGAAAAAGAGTGTTGTCTATCTGCAAAGGTCAGCCATGCCGAATAATTTTATACTGTGGATCAAGTCGAGGTACAAGCCATGATGACCTTCATGAGGTCTGATTAGTCTTGCATGGCCTTGGCCTGACAGTACTGTATTTAACTCCAACAAGCGTGTGTTGTCAAGATTTTTGTATATCTAAGCCATGCTTGATATGGGTTTGCAACTAATTATTGACGTTTTGCCATAACATATGCAAACAAAATTTTAATGTTGAAGATTAATGTCACAAGCTTTGCTTGTGCTTGGAGTGCCTAAAGTGCGCTCATCTCCGTTGCAAGATAATTCATGCAACATATTTTGAAACATTTTCCAAATAAACTAAAATTTTAGACTTACCTTGAATGTTTTCGGATGCACGTTGAAGCCTCTCTAATAGGCTGAATAATCCTCAACATTAGCAATTTTGAAGATTTCTGCTCTGAGTTGTCCATGCTGAGCATCTTGTACTAGGCCAAGCTATGAAAAAATCTAAAATTACCGTGTTGTAAATTCTGCAAATTTTTGGAGACTCCCTTTTTGAAAGGGTCTGGGGAACTGCCGTGCATTGCGATTTGCAGCCTTTTCATCATAGTAAAACCTCTTTTGTATGAAGAGATGTCCTACTTCCTTGGCAAAAACTTGCCCGATCTAATCATGGCCATGCTGCTACGTTGAAACACTTGGAGGTTTTACTTCGGCCTTTGGCACATAGCCCCTTGCATGATGTGCATGCAAAATGCAATTTCCTGTTTAATCCCGACTCCAACCTATGCGTGAAAACGTTGGTGCTGGAGTTGGGTTCCCTGAACCTATTCATGCTTGCAACCATGTCAACTTGCTAAACTCTGTCGACTGAAGCTGCGGGCCAAAGCCCTTAATTGGGGGGTTACCCAAAATTAGGGTACCACTTTGTAAAATACAAAAAAATAAAAATAAAAAAATTAACCCTCATTGTTCAAGCGATGGCGGTGGGTAGCTGTACGGGCTTGCAGACGAAGGGGCTAGAGTTGTGTTGCTCGCCGGGGTGTGGCGTTATGACGTGAACCATCTGGCTCGGTGGCGCGCACATGTCAAGCCCGCCCTTGGGTCGATTGGTGCAGATCGACCATCTTTCTCCTCAGCACAAGCGGCCTTGCACACAGTGTTATCGACTCCCTTCGGCTCTACCCTTCCTAAGCAGGCTGCACATGCGAGGCTTCTCTTCCGCTTTCCCGCCTGTGGAGCACTCCTTCCCACGTGCCCTGTCGGCGTAAACTTCCCACTTCCCGCCTATGGAGCACTCCTTCCACGGTCATGCCCTATCGGCTTGTCTACGAACGGAGAGCCATAGAGAGTGCCCTTGAGAGGCCATGCCTCATGCTGAAGTCATTGAGAGAGAGAGATCGAGAGAGAGAACGGGAGAGAAGGACATGCTTCTTCCCCTCGTCCATGGCTGCTCCCTCTGAGCTCTGATACCAGTGTAAGACATGGGGAACTAGAACCTAGGAGTCCACCACCCAACCCCCCACTATATAGCATGGCCCTGGCCCTTTTCCCTAGTTGGATTTTCCCACTGTTAGCCCGGCTTGCGCTTGTCTAGTTCGCCTTGCCGGTGTCTTGAGACAGAGGAGAGAGGAGAGAGAGAGAGAGGAGAGAGAGAGAGAGAAGAGAGACTGAGAGGAGGAGAGAGAGGAGAGAAGGAGAGAGAGAGGAGAGAGAGAGAGAGAGAGAGAGGAGAGGAGAGAGAGAGAGCTGAGAGAAGAGAAAGAGGAGAGAGAGGAGAGGAGAGCGAGGGAGAGAGAGTGAGAGAGGGAGAGAGAGAGGAGAGAGGAGGGGAAGGAGATGAAGAGGAGAGTAGATGAGTGAGGAGCTTGAAGGAGAGTGAGATGAAGAGGAGAGGAGGTGAGAGAGAGAGGAGTGGAGAGAGAGAGGAGGGAGGAGAGAGAGAGAGGGGAGAGGAGGGAGAGAGGAGGAGTGAGGAGAGAGAGTGAGAGGCAGAGGAGAGGGATGAGAGAGGAGGAGATGAGAGAGAGAGAGAGAGAGAGGGGTTTTATTGGGAGGAAGAGAGGAGAGAGAGAGGAGAGAGAGGAGTCGAGGAGAGAGAGGGAGAGAGAGAGAGTGAGAGAGAGATGAGAGGAGGAGAGTGAGAAGAGTGGAGAGAGAGAGGAGCAGGGAGAGAGGATGAAGGAGAGCAGAGGAGGAGAGAGAGAGAGGGTATGAGAGAGAAAGTGTGAGTAGAGAGAGGAGGCAGGAGAGAGAGAGAGAGGTGGAGAGAGGAAGTAGTGAGAGAGGAGCGAAGAGGGAGAGGAGGAGAAAGTGAGAGAGAGGGAGGAGATGAGAGGAGGGATAGAGGAGAGAGAGAGGAGAGAGAAGAGGAGAGAGGAGAGAGCTTAGAGAGAGGGAGAGCATTATGATTAGGGAGACGAGAGAGAGGCAGGAAGGAGAAGAGAGTGAGCCCTAGGTGTAGAGAGAGAGGGAGATCCTGAGAAGGAGAAGAGGAGCTCTTAGAGAGTCTGAGAGAGGAGAGGGGAGAGGTGGAAGGGTCTAGAGATGATCTAGAGGAGAGTGGAGTGGTCTAGGCCTTGCCGGTGATTGAGATTGAGAGAGAGAGAAGAGAGGAGAGGAGAGAGATGAGAGATACAAGAGAGGTGAGATAGAGGAGAGAGAGAGAGGAGAGTGAGAGAGGAGGAGGGAAGAGGGAGAGGAGAGGGGAGGATGAGAGGATGGTAGAGATAGAGAGAGAGAGAGAGGAGAGAGAAGAGAGGAGATAGTGAGAGAGTTAGAGAGGAGGAAGAGAAGAGAGAGACGAGAGAGAGAGGAGAGAGAGAGAGAGAGAGAGATGATGAGCTATCTCGAAGGATAAGAACTCCTGAGAGAGAGGGAGAGGTTGAGGAGACGTGAGAGGAGATACTAGATGTGAGAAGAGCGAGAAGATAAAAGTCGAGAGAGTAGAGATGAGAAGACGGGTGTAGAATGATGAGAGAAGATTAAAATGAGAGGTGGAGAGAGATTGGACTCCAAGTCATAATTGATGCCCTCTCTCCAAGGTCATAGGCTCCCACCGCTTCTGTCTCTTGCTCTCTCTCTCTCATCTCTCTCTCTCTCTCTCTCTCTCTCTCTCTCTTCTCTCTCTCTCTCTCTCTCTCTCTCTCTCTCTCTCAGCCTGCTTCAAAATTAAATTCCCTGGTTTATGCAGCATCGATGCAAGAGGTGGTGAGGCTTCTTAAATTCCCTAGTTTGAAGCATCGATGCAAGAGGTGGTGACGGCTCTTGGAGACGAGAGAGAGAGGAGAGGGGACGAGAGAGAGAAAGAGAGACTGAGAGAGAGAGAGATGAGAGAGAGAAGAGAGAGGAGAGCGAGAGAGGGAGAGAGAGAGAGAGAGAGCTCCAAGCCTGAATGAAACATGCCATCGCCATAGATTTTCAATTGATGTGGGAAAACATTGGCAGAGCATTGAGTACAAAAATTCTACCAAGCATGTTTATGTGGTAGAGATGGTCATTTTGTGAGAGATTGTAGTAATTTTCCCCAGAAAGTTTCTCCTCTAAGCCCTCCCCCTCTGGCACGAGTCAGGTAAGTTCCTCCTTCGATGGTAAGCCAAAAGAGGCTCCTTCAACCAAGCCATTTGACAAGACTAACCCTACAAATAATAGAGCCAATCATGTTAAGAAATCTGACCCCAAGGAAAGCTGTTGCATATAATCGTTTTTCCATTTTGGCAAGGATCTAGGACTATGTTAATTCAGACTCGGAGGACTTAGGCAATTTGATTCCCCCTACTCAAAACCTTGAAGTACAGTCATCTTCTCAGCTAGAGGAGGAGGTCAACACGATGGATACACAGCCCCTCCTTGATCTTACAAGGAGAATAGCCCTAGTGCTCAGGGTGTAGCCCATAGCCCATTCAAGAGCCCTCCCCCATGGAGGTTCTCAAGGATAACAAAAGGAATCACTCTAATGTGGCGGAGACACCCCTAAGGCTTCTGGGGGGAAGAAAGACAAAAGGAGTGCTAAATGAAGCTCCTTTCCTGGAATGTGAAGGATCTCTCAGACACCTCAAATCCAAAAAGATTGCCAAATGGCTCAGGAACAACCTTCATGATGTGATTACTCTTCAAGAAGTCAAAACTCAGGAACCATCTTCAAATGGCTTTGAAAAACCATCTCCAAGGATCATTTGTGGATAGTGGACTCTCACCAGCATGGGTCAGGTGGAAGTGTTATTGGTATCCCTGCAGGCAACAACGATCTCCTTCAATCAGTCCAGATAGGACACGATTGGTGCTCGGTGACTCTCCCTCATCTGCTCAGCTAGGTTAGTAGTTTCTATGTGGGTGGCTCTATCTCCGATCGTACCCGACTGTGGAATGAGCTCCACTCTCTTCAAACCATTTATGTTAGTGGGAGACCTCAATATGGTCGAATCTCTCAATAATTGTTTCCTAGCGAGGGACTCAGTGGTAAAGGGGGCTGAACTTTTTGCCTGGGAATACCTCAAAGCTAAGAAAGGTCTTTGGGATGTGGGTATAGAAGGGTGAGTTCACGTGGCAGAATTATTGTAAAGGGGATACTGCTAGGAAGGCCCGCTTGATAGGTGCTACATGAACCTTAGTCTAATTAGCTCTTTTCCCATAGTCAAGGCTAAACCAAAATTCACCTCCTGTTTATCAGACCACTTACCCACTCTCAGTCACAATGGATGACAAAGGGCAGAAGGTGAGGAATCATGGTTCCATACAGATCTAACCTTATTTAGACTCCCAGTTGTCAGGAATCCATGCAGCTCATCTAGTCTCAACCCTACTAAAGGAACATTTCACCCTCTAGAGCTTGGAGTCAGCGTTCAACGTACTGAAGCCTTCCTAGTTCAAATAGGAGGAAAGAAGTAACCTTGATTAGAAGAAAACGCAGAGACAAAATTTATGATGAATTGATCATGTTAGAAAGTGGGCCTCCAACTCCCGCACCCAGTCAGAGATCTCCTCTCTCAGATCAAGGCTAAAGGTGGAAGAGGATATTGTACTTAGCCACTCTACCCATTTCTTCAAACAATGGTAGGCTGGGAAAGTTGATCGATCGACCAAGGAAATGTTTAATTCTATTCATAGAAAGAACTCTAAAGAAAAAGTTCCCTTTTTCAAAGCAAACACTCCCATCATCACTGAAGCTCAAAATCTGGAGTTTACTAGAAGTCATTTCAGCAGAATGTTCAATCCTAAAGAGCATTTTAAGTCTTTAAAATGGCAAGTGCTTGCATCGAAGTCTTCTCCATCGAACAAGAGTTATTTCCACCCAGAAATCAAACTATGGCAGACTCCCGGCTACCAGTAGCAGACATTCAATTAGCCATTGACACCTTGAAGCCTAACAAGACCCTGGGGTTGGATGGTCTACCAGCTGAATTCTTTTCCACCTTCAGGATCTACTAAACCATACCTTCTTGCTGTATGGGAGGAGTCCCTTTTTCACCAAGCCCTTCGTGCTCAATTAACACTGGGGTGATTAAGCTGTTGCACAAGAGGGGAGTAATGACAA
The DNA here is from genome assembly GCF_014529385.1 of Adiantum capillus-veneris. NCBI lineage: Eukaryota > Viridiplantae > Streptophyta > Polypodiopsida > Polypodiales > Pteridaceae > Adiantum > Adiantum capillus-veneris. The sequence goes on from NC_140944.1 coordinate 74,998,878, forward strand.
TGTTGACTAACTGGCGCCCACTCACTATGTTGAATACAACATATTAAATTTATGCGAAAGCAATTGCTAATAGGATTACATGCTTGTTAATGAAATGGATCTCAAGAGAACAAAAAAGGGTTCATAAAAGGGAGGAAATTGGTTGAAGCAGTGATCTCTCTTTGGGAAGGATCTGAGTATATATGCAGTAGAATCAGGCCATGATTTTTTCTTCATAAAGATTTACTTCGATAAGGCACATGACAGATTGGAGTGGTCTTTTATTTTGAGATGTTTGGAGGCCATGGGGTTTGGTACTCGACTAATACTTTATGTGAAAACTTTGTTTGGGAATTTCTGTGCCAGAGTGGCATTGAATGGACACTTGTCTGAAGTGTTTGACTTGTCTCGCTCAGTCTGACAAGGCTGCCCTATTTCTCCCCTCTTGTTTGTTGTAGCCGCTGATAGTCTCAATTGCATGATCAAGGACAGGATGAGGAGAGGTCTTATAAAGGAAATATCTCTCCCTAACTCTGAGAAGTCCCAATGTCTCTCCGAGTTTGCAGATGACACAAACGCCATGTTAGCGAATCATGAACCCTCCATCAAAGAGTTCTCGCTAGTGATGGACTTGTTTTGCCTTGCGTCTGGTTCAAAAGTAAATCACTCCAACATAGGAGTCTTCTCCTATTCCCCCCTCCTTGAGTGGCTTATCAAGACAGGATGTAAGACCATTCAAGAAGGACATATTTTCAGAATCATAGTGATAGCCGTTTTTCGGCTCTCCATAATTGCCATAGTAAGCTACCTCACCCTACCAAAATCACCAAAAAAAACTATGGCTATCCCTACCATTTCACTGTAAATAGGCATGTGTGAGTTAGGGGGCTTTTCCCATATCTTCTTAAAAACCCTCAGCTAGCTAGTCACTGGGCTAGGTGAGCCAAAAAATAAAAAAAATAAAAAAATAAAAAGTATATTATGGCCTCTTTGTGTGTAAATATTTCATTGTATATATGGCCTAAATATAGGGATTTTTTATAATTATTTTGGTATTATATTTAAATATTTCTACTTAGGTGTGTGTTTTATTAAACCTATGTACACCTTCTTTCATCCTCTTACACCATAATTATATTTTTTGCCAAATATGTACTACTCTAACCTCATATTTTTCCTTTATACAAATCACTCCCACATTTTCACCCTCCCTCGTGAAAACAAAAAATTGATTTCTACTCATTGGTTACTTTTATTATATTATTTACTTGCATACCTTTTCCTCTTTCACCCAAAATAATCCAAGGAGGGACCATATCATATGATTCCAAATATCTTTCCATATCCATAACTCCTCCATATTTTATTATTATTTTTACTCATTATTCTAACACCATGTACTCATTGAGCTAAAGTCCATGAATAGTCCATACACTAGTCCCACCATGTATATATTTCTTATTTTCACAATAATCCTCCTCCATGCATGGGTCAAGGGCAACTTGAATGCTTTGTATTATAATATGACAAAGGAGGAGGGGTCACTCTTGGATGCATTGTTACAAATTCAACAAAGGAAGGGGCCACTAAAAGACTTTTGCAGGCATAAAAAACAGGCTTTTTGGTGAGAATTTTGGCACCTATCTCCACTCCGAATTTGGAGCAGTGGTCAAAAGAGAAAATGTAGCCCACGCTCTGAATAATTACCTCAAATTTTTTCATGATTTTTGGAGCTACCAGCGGTGCGCTATGATTTTTTGAGTGGACCCTAGTCTGCCCACTTTTTCCAAGTAGCCCTTAGTCTTCTCTCACCCTTCCACACACCTACTCACTCTTACACATCCCTCCCTCTCCTTCCTCACTCAAACCTGCAATTTCCATGGCTTCTCCCACCCTCTTCACCATTACCCTTCTCTCTCATCCCTATAGTTCTTTTATGAACCTCTACATACATACACCCTCTCCATGTCTCTCTCTATTGCTTCTATGTTACAATTTCATTTACCTCTCCTAAAAATATCTAAAATTCAGCATCTTAACCATGATAACTTTTGCAAATTGAGGATTTTTCATCAACAAATCCTCTTTTCATCGTGGTGATCAACCGTGGCGGCGGCGTAAAGAAGCGAAGAAGAAGAAGAAGACCAACGGTCTTTTTTCCACAATCTACACAAGGTGAGTTCAAGCTTCTTCAAAGCTTCACCATCTCAATGATTCTCTTTTAATTCACCCCTCTTCCTTCATCAAATCAACTCACTCTACCCATTGTAAATGTAACATTAACTTTCTAGTGATTACTAACGACTAACATACTAACACAAAATAGCATTGACCTAACCATAAAAAGACACCTCACCTCAAGACATGTACAAAGTAACTCTCTCTCTCTCTCTCTCTCTCTCTCTCTCTCTCTCCTTCCTTACTTACTTTCACCTTATCTACCATCAATAATGCTCTCTTTTGAGCCCACACCCATGACTCAAGCAGACAAAGAAGGCCCGCAATGTTTTGATATTCAAAAAAAATCATAATCCTGATTTGTTAGCTTGTAAATTAGGATTTCGAATAATCTTTATGAGGGGTCTCCAACCTATAAATAGACCCCGCTTCTTCTTGTAAAAAACCTCCAATATCTCACATAGCACCCCAACACTCTATGCGTGAGGAGAGACTTAGGTGTAGCACCACTTGTGAGCTTCACTCTTGGTGTGAGAGAAGCCTTCAAGCTACACATTGCAAGTGAGAGAGCGTGAGTTCCACAAATCTCAAAACCACTATTGTATATGCTCCTTCATCATCAATAAATTGAGGTTTGGTGCATCAAAGGCGTGATTCGACGTTCAAATCTTCGTCCTTCCATTTGTGCAATACGGTTTGGTGAATTCAAGGTGACTTGTGTATTTTGAGTTTTTATCGATTGATCTTGATTTTAGAGAGTGTTTTAGTGTGTTTTTCATTGCCAGTTTTTTGTCCATTGTAAGAGGGTATTGTGGTGAGAGGTCTCCCACACCCTAAGACAATGTGTGTGTGTGTTTTGGCAATGTTTAGCAATCACTAAGCATTGAGTGAGTTTTGTACAAGTTCTACGATAGCATCATAATGAACCATCTCCATTTGCAAGTCACAAATAAGGTATTACGCAAGATCCTTTCCTCTCTCTCTTCCCTTTGCTCTAGCTCTCTCTGGTCCATTTCATGTGTGTCTTGGTGTGAGGTTGCTTGTGTGTGTTGTGTGGTGCATCTTCTTGGTTGTGCCAAAATCTCTCTTGCGTCCTAGTTCGCATACCATAACTAGGTGGTGCCCTATCTTGTTTGGGTTTGGCTGTGGGTTTGTTGTTGTGTTGTGCTTGTGGTTGCCCCAGCCCCAATTGAGCAGCACGGGAGCCTTGAGGGGTGTTTAGAGGTCGCCTCTCTTGTTGCCCGCCCCGGACCGCCTCAATAGGTGTCCTATGGGTTTTGGGGTTTCTTTAAGATCTCGATGGGATTGGGTCTGTGACTTGTTCAGAAGCAAAACTCAATAGGTGGATTAGCTTTCAACACTCGCTAGTTGGACGAGTGTTGGTGCTAAACCACTTTCTAAATGCGTATGTATTATTCTTTTTTGGTTGTTGGATACGGGAGATTGTCATTTAGTCATACTTGCCAAAACCTGTAGAATCTTCCTCTATGTAGGTGATCCTTTTAGTTATAAAGCAGCAAAGGTATCTTGGGAAATCTGCACCCTACCCAAGAGCAAGGGAGGCGTCGGCATCATCAACTTGAAGACCCTGGCTCACAAGATGGCTGTTGTTAAACTCATAATTTTTGCGCTCCAATCTCCGGATGAGGAGTGGTCACTCCTTCTGTTCAGGAACTCGAAGAAATTCAAGCTATCTGACAATAGAACCTAGAGAAACCTCCCCCTACCCACTATCCTTTTTAGTAGGAAGAATGTCGCTGCTTCGGGTTCAGATCTCGTCAGATCGCTATATGCCAGGCATGGAACCATCACAGGAGCTCTCTCAAAACCAATGACTTTCTCATCCCTCTGGTGTCTCTATTTGGTGGCCCTCTCTTCAGCTCCCCCTGTTTCTACCCATCAACTAAAGCGAGCGTTGAGCTTACACAAAAGGTATCCATGTCTGGAATCATCTCTGGGTATTAAGAATCAGGATTGGTTGTCAGATCTGGACATATCTCTACAGTTCAGGACCCGTCCTTGGGAATTGACTCTCCTCAAAGCAAGGATGAAAATCTTCTCAGAAGATCTAAAATGGGCTCTCCAAGCTTCACTCTCCTTAAACCTTCACGCTTACGTCTGAGATGGTGGATTCAAAATGGAAAATCCTCAGTGGGATCCACCGGAACTTAACCCCCCACGGTATGCTACATTAAATAACAGGTGGAAGGTATCTCTATCCAAGAAGCAATGGGATTTCAAGTTTACTAACATTTGGCCAAAATGTATAGAACCAAGAAGTATATACTCCTGTGGCTAGTATTACGCAAGGCCTTGTGGACAAGAAAAAGGATGGTGCACGCTAATCTAGGGGATGGGAGATGTGTTCAATGTCACCAACACATCGAGGATATCTTCCACTGTTTCTTAACTATCCCTCTAAACGGCAGGTCCTCGACCCTTAGTTAAAGTTTTGGGCTTCACCCCTTGTTGGAAGCAACTTTTACTTGGGGGACTATGCTGGCCCATCTAACTGTTTTGGGGAACAATGCTAGGGGTGGTTCTATGGATCTCTTGGCCGGCAAAGGAATTTCTTGATCTTTGAGGGTCCCTATCAGAATGCTAGTTTCAGAACTTTTTTTTGTGACATTAATTTACAGGAATTTAAGATAGCTGAGGGATCAAGTCACTCTTAACAGGACTAAGAAGTTAATTTTGAAGGACTCTGAGTTCCATTTCAAGAGGATGCTTGCTGGTCAGCTCCTCCCTTCCTTATCTACCGTGGATAAGATGCTCACTAAGGACTAGTGGGAGAGAAGCAAATCCATTGAGCTATGCCTTCTCGAGATTCAAATTCAAGAAGGAAACTTGTTCCTTACTTAGCTGCAAAATGAGATTGACTCTCTCCCCCACGTTGCACAATGAGATTTACTATATTCTACCCTGTTTTTGTTATCCCCAGACCCTATATTCTACCCTGCTTTTGTAGTCCGCCTCTTGATTTGAAGAACTTTGCCCTGTTAGATAAGATATTGTTTTTTGTTATCCCGAGGATGGCATGGCTACCTCTTGATGTAATTCCTGACCTTTCTTAATAGAATTTCCCCACGTTTATAGTATTAAGAGAGAGAGAGAGAGAGAGAGAGAGAGAGAGAGAGAGAGAGAGAGAGAGAGAGAGAGAGAGAGAGAGAGAGAGAGAGAGCTCCAAGCCGTCACCACCTTTTCCATCGGATGTTGCGTAACAGAGAATTTGATTGAAAACTACAGAGGGAAGAGAGAGAGAGAGAGAGAGAGAGAGAGAGAGAGAGAGAGAGAGAGAGAGAGAGAGAGAGAGAGCACATGACAGAGCGTGGGACACTGGGAGAGAGTCCAACATTGATTTATTCTGGCCAGCTCATATTGCCAATTTCCCACCGCTCATCTTACCTTGGAGTTTAGCCTTCACAAGCTAGGATATCCTTGGAGTTTAGCTTCATCTCTCTCTCTCTCTCTCTCTCTCTCTCTCTCTCTCTCTCTCTCTCTCTCTATCTCTATCTATCTATCTCAGTCAGGACACCGGCAAGACCATTTAGAATTTATGATTATTTTTCTGGGAGCAATTGTGTATTAGAGAGCCATTTACAAGTTTAGGAGCTTTTGGCCGGGCAAGCCATTTGTAAAGACCTAAACTATAAAGGTCAATTTTGTAAGTTTGAACATTATCTTTTTTATGGAAAACGGAGAAGACAACGTACGTTTGAGAGCTTCTTCTTGCTCCAACTTGTAATCTTCGCTACTGTGGCTACAGTAATCCAAATTCAGATTCGTTTATTGCATTGTGTTCCTCTTACTTTACTCTTCCATTCAAGATTCGGTGTAGGTTTTTAACTACGGGTTTGGGACCTTAAATCGCTGTTTTGAGTGCTTATATGCGTATTTTATGTTGTTTTGACCCTACGAGAGGCTTTAGGGACCCTAAAACGACCCATTAGGATCACTTGTTCGCTGTTTTTGGTGAATTTGAGATGAACAATCGCGATCTTTGTACCTCTCTAAAATGCTGTGACAGTGATAGGATATGCTCCTAATAGTCCCTTGTAGCTTCCCTTAAAGTTTCATGCGATTCCAACATGATTTGCATGGTAAACGGCCGTGATGATTGTAGAGCTGTGTAGAAAGATATTGGCAGATTACTTGGCTTTAGTGCGTTTGATTTGCTTGAAGAGTTAGTAGTCGCATCTCTTCGCGTTCACTTCATTAGGATTGACACCCTAGTGAGTTTCCATGCCTTATCCTGGTCGCTTCCCTTATATTGATATTTTATGTTGATGCATGAGAGCTATGCTATAGACGTCCATTGCGGCGACGTGCAAACATTGGTGCTGCTGCTGGGGAATGTACCTTAGGCGATGAGTGACCGAGTGCGTAGTTAGCTTCCTTAAAAGAAGATCAATCTCCAAATCCTTATTACACCTTAGTTAGGCTGCTAGACAGGGGTTTAGAGCTTAGTGGAGTCTAGAATCAGTGGACCGGCTAGATCCTCTCTTAAGAGATTTAGGGAGCTGTGAGTGAGAGTGTTCACAGCATTTTTGCTCTTCAATTTCTCTAATTCGATTGAGTACTGAAATCTCACCCGAAATCCGTCTTGTTTGTTTTGTTTGATTCATTTCTTTATGTTCTTTCATCTGTACTTAGGAGTAGGATAAGTAAATCACATTCCAGTCAGATTTGGGGCAAAAGTTAGAGTCGAGAAGTCAGAAAACCATAACTTTGGCAAAAAGGCCATGAGACTCTGAAATTTAGAAAATCTGACCAAACAAGGGTGATATTGATTCAAATCACAAAGTGGTAGCACAAAACACTAGGAAACACTTCTCAGAGGGAGCAGACAAAATTTCATCAGATTTGGCCCAGGTACTACGATCGCCATTGGTGTACCTAAGTGCCAGAATTGCACAAGATTTGTTGTGTGCCTTCCTGATAGGATTCTAAACAAGTTTGTCCAAAGCAACCACACCCAAAAACATCAAAAATCAAGGAAATCACACCACTTGGGTAAAACTAGCCTGACAGACCCTGAAAGTGCAAAATCTTGGCTTTTGGTGATCCAAATGCAAAAAGACTTGGGAGATAGCCTTAAAACATCAGTGTCTACAAGCATGCCAAATTTGGTCTAATTTGGGCTCAGAACTACGATCGCGATCGGTGTACCTAAGTGCCAGATTTTGACCAGATTTCATATGTGGCATCCTTAGGTGTATACAAACATAAAATTCTAAAGGACCTAGAGCTAGAAACCTCAAAATACCTGTCAAACTATCTGAATACAGATCCAAGTAAAAAACTGCTAAATTGGCATGGAAATTGACTTTCAGTAGACCAAAACACATCAAAAGTGGGAAGAAACCATACAGAGGGATAGCCTGTACACAGGACAACCCCAGATAGCTTTCAAATCCCAAAACAAACACCAAAATCAAGTCAAACTGACAGATCCAGGAAAACAGACACTTCCAACCAAGAACTGGTAAAAGCATGACTTTTAGGAGTTTGAATACAAAAGTATCAGGTTGGTAGTCTTAAAATATCCTAGTGAACAAGCTGGTGAAGTTTCATCAAATTTGGGCTCAAAAGTACAATCGCAATCGGTGTACCTCTAGCCTAGATCTAACTCATTTTTGACTTGTTCATAGATCTAGACTATTTAAGATATCAGGAGTTTTCAAAACCCAAATTGGACATACTGTCAATAATTTGCAAGCAAAATTGTGTTGAAGTCATTGTGCAGTTGTTGAATCTGCTGGCACTTGGAATGATACAGTGATCTCATAGCCATCAAGTGTATTCATGTGCAGAGACCTATCAAGTATCAATCCATGCAGTCGTGTGAGTTGGAAGATCACTCCATCTCCAGGTAAGAGGTTTGGATTCAGTCGATAAATTCCACTTTCTTCATGTTTTTGAGATCCGAAAAACAAATCAACAACCAACACCGAAATTTAGTGGATCAAGAAAGTGTTTTATCAACGGAGGAGAGTGTAAACCAAGGTGTAGTACGACCGTTAGAGCCGATCCCTAAAGAAAGTATTTCCGATACTTTTTCAGAGAGATCTTACGAGTATTTCATGGAACACTTGGGACATTTTAAACTAAACGAAAGAGAAAACATAGCAGTAGGACCATCAGACCCTTCGGCCACAATGAAGCTGTTGTTCATTAAGCATCAATATGACAACAAACAAGGTGCCAAGATCTACAAAGATAGTATGGACCGCTACTGTGTGAAAATAGAAGATAGACCAAGTGAGTTCAAGGACTTAGTGCCTGTGAGCTATAGCAGAGATAGGTACCTAGATGAAGAAGGTGTCATGTACTTGGTAGTCCTGAATCCTAATATTGTGGACAAGTGGGGATTGATGGGCACGAAAGCCAAAGTAGATGAGGAACCTAAGGAGAAAGCACCAACAATGAGCTTCCCTAATGCGAGGTTAAGGCGAGAAAACGAAACTTTGAGAGTCAACACAGACAACCTCTACATGGGGTTATACAAATATAATAATGGAGAGGAAGATCTCTATTATAGATGCGAGGAACCTTACGTCGATGAGTTGACAGAGCGGAAAAGACTTTATGTCTTCACCTACACAGAGGGATCAGAAACAAAAATTGTCGCATACGACAAATATGGAAGACGATATACAGTAATAAATAAAAAGGAGTTGGAAGGATATACGTACTTTGGTGGACCACTCCACCATTATTATGTCACTCCAAGCCCACTGAGACCAGCACCTATAGCTGTCATGCCAAACCCGATGGCAACAGGTGGAGAGAGGACTCATGTAACTGATTCTTTCAGTCGACCTTAGTATTCTATGCCAAGCCCCATGGGAACATTATGTTCCAGGGAATCAATGGCTACGAATGAAGGGAGTGCAATTCATATTTCTACACATACTGCAATAGGTCCAACATTCGCAACAACACCGTTACGTTTGCCTCCTAGTAGTAGATTCGTGGCAGGGGAGCCACCGAGAGAAAAACACGACATCCATGATGTACGAGAATGATTAACTCGAGATGGCACGGGAGTATTGAGATTGGTCGCAAACCAAAGACGGATGAGGCCATCCTAGGTAGCGAAGTGCATGCCAAAGAAGTATAGAGGATCAGGGGATCCATATGCCCATGTGTCGCTCTTCAATCAAGTCTTAAGAGTAGAGCAGATCAATGATTTTCATACTCAATATGAAGGATTTGGTCTTACCTTGGAAGGGATGGCCCTAACGTGGTTTCAACCTTTGAACCTTGAAACTTGTCCGAATATTGAACATGTAT